>NC_134028.1:14168235-14812818 GCF_964204645.1 Tubulanus polymorphus | reverse complement strand
GGCACATAAAATGTTTTCCTAAATCGCTGCAATAAGGTGAAAAAAGACTTTTGGTGCAACCACACAACTAGGACACCACGCCTACTGGCGAAATGCTTGACAATCTGAAAATAATCAAATACCACATTATTCCGTTATTCGCCTGGTGATCATACTCAGAAACGAATTATGTACCTTGAAACTCACCCAGCACGAATTTCAACACATTATAATGGCAAACCATAATCACTACCATTAGGAAGCTACAGGTCTCAGAATTCAGGGCACAAGTGACCTTTTTTTGTCAAAATATCAAGGAACTTCATTGAAGCATATTCAAGATTTCCCAGCCAGCCATCTGGAATTTGATCAGGCCAGTTTTTGGCTCCAGATGCATCTAAAGTAGCTATTAACCTAATATCAAAACAAACCATTGAAGCATCAATTACAGTTCAATTTTCCACAAATTACTGGGGCCTGTCTACAAACAATGAATGAAAAGTGAACAAATTAGGCCCGCTAGGATTTAAGTCCCAAGTGGGTTAAAAAGCATTTGCATTGTAATGAGACATAATCATGTGGATTACTTAATACTTAATACCCTGAGATGAAGCCTATATGTGTAGAGTATTTACATAGACAATGTGAAGCAAAGAAAATTGATGAAAAACAAATAGGAAGATTATATAATATACCAACCATTTTGCCATTATTCTGTCAGGAAAAGGAAATTGAAATATAAACATTAGGTCAAAAACACTTTAATTCTCAAATTACACAACTAATCTAGTTCATGAATTAGAGATATTTTATTTCAAATGACTAAAAATTGCAGTATAATGAGAAATTTTGATCAAAGTAAATACTTACTAGGCAAAAGACATTTCATGGCACTAGGATTCACTACATGACTAATATTTGCTGATGTACTTCGCAGAACTAGACACAGATCCTCCAGTGTCTGGGTGAAATTATCCTGCTTTACCTCTAAATCAAAGATGTTATGTGTCAATTCTATGAACAATAGGAATGCTTGGCTGTGAGACGATTAGACAAATTAACTATCATCCCACCCTTAAGGCTGGCTTGAGGCTGATTAGCGGGATATGAGATCCTCCCAGTTGCTTCCCTGCTTTTGTCCGGTTCCGATTACTGGCAACTGCACTGGATCACATGGTCATGAGCATTTTGAGGATAGATTTAAATTATTTTGAATTGCGAAATATATTTCCAGTTGAAAAGCAGTTTCGTTAAGACTTTTATCTTTCTGATTCTGTTTTGAATACAATGTGTAAGCGACATCATATAAAGATGGCCGCTCACTACGTAATTCTACCAATTTCGTTTCTAGATCTTTAGTCCAGTCAACTGCAATGCTGGACGTTTGGTTTGCGTTTGAAACTACTTGAAATTACCGGTAAATATTTGTGACATGATACAAATGACACTAATGTAGCAATCAAAATTTGTACTATGATCATTCGGTCTCTAATTGGCTGGTATTCCTGCGCTCAGTTCCATCGCGTCAAGTCAGGAGAGGGAGGTTGTCATACACATAGGATAACATATATACCGGTACCCATCCTTTATATGGGCTAAGCATAAAGTCAAATTATGGCTCCTCACCGAAATTTGATGATGATTAGGCCTATATATCCAATCATAGAACTCATCATGAGCTACAATTTTGCAAAGTGGTGACAATTTTGCAATTGTGGTAAAAATATGCCTAGGTAACTTGACTAAAATTGTACCGATATGCATTAGGCTATTCCTCAGGCATTGATATTCACAGGGCTCTGCCCCAAATGACATCCAAGTCAAGTCACGGGGCCGTATATTTTGGTGCAGCTGAAAAGTAGCGATACTTAAAATAATATATATAGATGATGATAAATATTTCAGTTAGATATATCATAATAGCATAGGCTATATGGTATCTATAGTTAGTCTGAATACCGGTGGTCGTTTCACGAACGCCAGTTAACTTCGAATTCGAAGGTGATAATAAAAAATTCTTCGAATTAGGCATAGATCATTTGATGATTAAATCTGTTTCACTAACACAAATTAGCGAAAAATTAACCAATTCAAATTATCTCAGATAATTCTGAATTAGTTGCCCATAATGCATTAGTCCTATAACATGAACAAGGTTTCATTCATAAATATCGTAGGATTTTTTGGTTGTACAATGAAATTGTATAATTGATCGTTCCGTATTTTCTTTGCAATTCTTTCTCCAATGAGATTTTCAATAGGCCCTAAATCTAAAAATGTGTAGGTGATATATGATAAATATCTTAATTTGCATTTTTGAAATGGGCATCGAAAATTAACCTAAAAATTTTTATTCGAATTGGGCAACTAACCCAAATTAGAGGCTTAATCCCTGTATGTAAAACCGGGCCCAGGGAGTTAGGGTTAGTTTAAGGGTCCGTTTTACACTTAGAGAGATGAAAGGGTTAGGGTAGGGTTGAGATACGATACGTTGAATGCTATATGAATTGAAAACTTACAGCCAGATTGCAAGAACGTATTTTATATTTATATTTAGAGGATATATACACTGGTCCGGGTTCGAATCCCGCTCTATTTTCTCTAAATCTGTTCAAATTTTCTTGAATTTTCAAAGTTTTGCATTTGCGCAGCATCAATTAGGCAATCAAAACAAGTCATTGGAAAAATGACATAGTCTAATAATAAGAAACGCAGCCAATATTTTGCCCTAACCGGCGCGATTTTATTGTTACATTTCATAGCCATTGGGCATTGGCAAAATAGCATATCGCTGTGGCTACTCGTACGGACCCGTACGGATTACTCTGGAGGCTATTCATACGGAACTAGGATCTGTTTCACCAAGAATCTTAGTGTCTGATGTACCACAGGATTGGTTACACTAGGATCGTAGAGCGACGGAGATCACTGGTGGAGACAACTACTGCCAGTGCTGGGTGAAGGATCTGTACGCTAATAACTGTCGCTGATTGGCCGATAAACGCCCGCCATTCAAGGAAAGTGTGGAGAATATAGTTAGAGAACAATAGAGTGGATCAAGCGAGACTCGAACCTGGGCCAGTAAATAAACAGCACAGCATCATACCACTAGACCACTGAGCTCACTGACAGTCAGCCGAATGTTTTGACTAGCCTGACCGTACGAATAATTCCACAGTAATCCGTACGGGTGCGTACGAATAGCCTACGGAATTATTCATACGGGCGCGTACGAATAGCCTACGGAATTATTCGTACGTGTCTGTACGAATAGCCACTTGGTTTACTAAAATAATGCTGCATTATTGGCAAAATATCCACTTCCATTCTTTAAAGCCTTCAAAATGGGCTTTATCAGTCAGGAACACTTTCCAAAAACGGCTTATTCTGCCAATTTCGGCGTTTTCCGCCAATAACGGCAGAATCAGCCATTTATGGATTACTCAGTTTTAAACTGCTTCTGCCAATTTAGCCGAAATCGGCGTTTTCTGCCATTTTTGGCTTGTTCTTAAAAAACGCCATTTCCGCCGTTTTCAGCTGTTACAGTTTTTAAAACTACATCGCCAGGAACGGCGTTTTTAGCTTAGATAGTTTTACAGGTGCTATTTATAATGCTTAGTTCGATGGGAGTCCCTATTATGACATCATCGCTTTTCTGCTGGCATACATTTGTATATTTGCGCCGAAAAATTAATCTCATTGATCCGTTCCAGGCTTCAAGAAAGAATTAAATATAAATGTATGGGTTTCCGATGGCAAATGTATTTGAATTCTGTTCTTTCTGTATACCTGTATTCTATGAAATAAATATATACATACATGTATCCCAAATTGTTTCGAAAATGTTTGTTGTATTTTGAAATGAGTCTAGATACAGCTGTATCGATTTTGAGTTGTAACGTCATCGGCCACCAATTCATTCAATCATTATCCATCACAAGAATCCATCAATTAGCTTGGAGGCATCGAAGATGTTAATTACCTTCAATTAACCAACATCATATGCAGTCCAATATATCCCTCAACCATTCTATGCTTTATTAGGCAAGATAAGACCGTGGGCAAAACTTAAAACTAGATTTTTGATACACTAGTTTATACATCCATGATTGATTTGTCTTATGAGAATGATAATTATAATAATACTAATTTTATTTTTATTTTTAACATATAATATTTACACATCCGTTCACCTCAGCAAATTAATTATTTTATTCCGAAAAAAGTACCGCGTAGACACTAGGGGAAACGTCTAAGTGGGTGGGGGAATCCTCATATATAACAAGGGGACTGCCAATAATGGCTTAATAGTTTATGATTATAAAACTAACTACGCCAAAAACGGCGGAATACGCCAGAAATGGCGAATGTTTTTATGTGTACCCATGGCAACGTTTACTTGAAAACTTTATAATAGTTTTTAAAACTAGTTCCCAAATTTATTTTTAACAAAAATCATGATTAATAAACTTGTTTCATGCTGTAGTAGTTTTGAGAGTTTTCCCGGAGTTTTTGGGCTTCATATGACGTAATCATTTAGAAAAACGTAAATTTGACCACTTTACCTAGCTCAAAAATTTCCATCCTAGCGTCATATGAAAGCTTATCGTCTGCTCGAGATTATGACGTCATCGGCAACATGCGCTAATTGAACCGGAAGTGCGCAAAAAACTTTAAAGCAAAACTCGAAACTTAGTGAGCTGAAACTGGCTGATTAAGCCATAAACGACTGTGAAAGTTTCAAAACTGAGTGATCCATAAACGGCTGATTCTGCCGTAATTGGCGGAAAACGCCGAAATTGGCAGAATAAGCCGTTTTTGGAAAGTGTTCCTGACTGTTTATATATACTTACGACATCTATTGAAAAGCTCCATTGAATTCTGGCTTTCTGCGGACTTTTTAGAGAACAGTTTGAAATGTTCTGCTACACACTTAACCGATTGAATAACGCTGTTCATATAACAAGACTGCCCATAATTAGCAAGACCACGAGTGTATTTTGAAGGCCTCTTAGAAAATGCCCAAGCAGTAGAACCTAAGAACATCATATTGTATGTTGAAAACTGAAAAAAAAACTGTTAAATCGCTGAGTCGAAACTTGTCGAAAAAGTTATTCCAACTTGGCGCAAGTATCCGTGGCGCCTCCTACTATTGCCAACGTTTCAGTATAGGATGTTGTTTGCATTTTGATTCTTACTCTGGCATGCACTTCCGCCGATAATTCTTACTTGGCACGATATTCCCACTTGGCGCATAACGAATATACCTTGTAAACCTTTTAAGATCCAGATCTGTGTCACATATTTTATTATATTGAATTGAATTGGACAGGCGACCAGTCTATCTAAGTATCGGAACCGCTCAATAAATTAAATTTAAATCAATTGAAGTAATTCTCGATATGCCGCAAAATCATCAGAATTTAACATATAGAAGACATTTTCAAAGTCAATAAGGTAGTCATTTAAGTTTATTTGATACATTATTTTCGAATATGAACAAGCAACTGCTGCATGCATGGTACCTTTGAGTTAACCGCTGCTAATTAGGCCTGGAGGACGATAGTCTTGTATATTAGTAGTTAGTAGTGGTACACAGTCAGTACAGTCGAGTCGTACAGCACAGCCACAGGGTTCGTTAGTCAGTAACCTGTCTGTGGTTTAGTTTCACAATCGGATATTTTCACAAACCACAGTCAGGAATGGGAAGGTCATTTTTGTATGAAATCTTCGTCAGCCAATTTGACTGACGAGTAATTTGCCTGGCATTTCATTGTCTCTTAAGACTAAGATATCCGTCTATTTTTTGTTGTAATCGACGCACAACAGATTCGTAGTTTGTCTGATACCTATAACACCTCACCTGACGATCTTAATCCATGTGCAAATCGGCCGTAAAGTGAGGGTAAATTTCCGTCGGGTCAACAGCTGCCATTTTGAAAATTACTGGAGGTGCTGGCACCTGTGGACTAAGGCCAGGACAACAGCACAAACTAACGAAGCGAAACGACGAAATTGAAAAAAATTAAGAAATCAACACTTATTCACATTTTTCTTTTACCAGAATTTATTACTTCATTATTTATTATGGAAAACATGAAGATTTGAAATATAAGTTGGAAAACCATCAAAAATAAAAATTGTCGTTTCGTCTTAAAAGTTTTATATAAATCCTTGTAGGTCCCCTTGTCTTATCATGCCACATGTGCAATACAGAGAAATGGCGGCCAATGGCGAAATTGGTGGAGAAATTAATTAATTTCTCAAAATAATGTTGATTAACCACTCGAAACATACATAAAATTGGATTATTTCGAAAGGTACCAGTGTTAGTTTGTGAATTAAGCCATTAATTGTGGACTGAAGTGAATAGAAAGTATACTTTTGAAGTGTTACTTTTTTCAACCGTGTTTTGGTCCTTGTCATCCCTAACGTTGGTATAAGCCCATCCGATTATAAAAAGCTTACCACCAACGATTAGGTAACTAACTAAGGGTTCGTAACACTTTAAAACACTATCAACTTACCTCAAACTGACTGTTCTGTAATCATATTGAAGTTAACTATTGTTTGGGCAGTTTGCCTCATTTTATTACCGAGATGACGTAATTTACCGAGATGAACTGAGATGACATGAAATATAACATATTTATTTATCAGGTCGACTTGTAATGTCTATTTCAATTAGTCTGAATACCAGTCGTTGTTATGATTCCGTACAACGTCTGACGCTAAAGTATCATATAGAGGTTACCTCCTGTTAATTGCAATGCAACTGACTGTTCTGTAATCAAATGGAAGTTAACTATTGTTTGTGCATAAATTTGTAATCCTAAGTAGCTTTTGACGATCGTAGTAGCTCAAAACTTTTGACTAGTCCCTCAAAAAATAGCTGAAGTGAAGCATCATAACAAATATTGCGGCTTTTCGTGGTGCATGATTGGAGTGTAAATTATGGATTCGGACTTAAACTTGAAATGACATTGATGCCAAGCAGATAGGCCTATTATTCGTGTTTCAAATTCTAAAGGTTAAAATTGACCAAAATTTATGCGTTTTATCAACAAAAAATAACATTTAGGGTAATTTTAGAGAGACATAGGCCTATCGTATTTTCACATTTTATCAATTTAGTCCGTATTGGAAATCCCGATTGTGACAATCAATTCAAATCAAATCAATAAATTCTCCAGTTCGCGATTTAAATCATCAAAAATATTATTATAAAACACCTTTTCAAGGGTAACTAATTAATTTATTTGAGTACAAATGGTTAGATTTGACACTAGAATCAGTTGTTGCATTTAAATTAACAGGGGTTAACCTCTATATGATCCTTTAGCGTCAGACGTTGTAGAGAACCGGTCACAATGACTGGTATTCAGACTATTCGACTTGCATATGTATTTCTACGGGTATCCTGTAAATTTACCTGACATCCGGAAAATCCCGTAAATATACGTGACTACCATCTGACTCAGACTGGCCAATTATATTTAGCCTCTCAAACATTTATGTTACGTTGTTCGTGATTGGATTAGGTTTAAAAAGGCTAGAAACTATTTATTCTTTGTTTCTCAATATTGATGTGTTAGTGGCGATCGCTACAACTGTTTGAAGTGACTCGCACAATTATTTTGCCTTGCCTTCCTTCAGTAAATAGAGCCGTGGTATTTTATCATAGCACGTGGGAAGCTGAATCTTTTCTAGGTTAAAGTAAACTTGTATACAAACGATTTCACCATGTACTACAAGATTCCTGCATGGCATTTGGGAGTAATTTTTTTCAAAGATGATGCCCCGTGTACGCTAGATAGTCTCATTCAGAGCGTTGTAAATTATACTTACAGCAGGTATGTAAACTTATAAAAACATTCTTTTCAGTCAAGATATCACTGTTGAATATCTAAGAGCGAATTAAATCATCATCGTGACGATGTATAAAAAGATTATTGACTTTAAAAAAAATTCTTACAGCAAGCCCATCTCAGTTTCAAATTTTCTTGTTTTCAGTGAACGCCAACGAAATGTTTTTATCATTTCTTTGTCTTCCAGTAAGATGAGCTTCAAGGGTTGAGCTTCAAGGCTAAGTGTTCAGCGAATGACAGACACCAGGAGTGGGGCATAGGCCTAGATGAAGGAGCAAATCGCACATTAATATCGAAAGTTTTCAATATCAATCAAAGAAAGCCATTTCTGGAGTTTAGCTAACTACCCCTAATCCTAAGAGGGAGTTGCGTTTTCACAAAGGGTGTATCGAACATTTCAAATCGGCACGGCAAGATCTATTTCTGAACCAAAAGGAGACCGGAGTCGAGATGAACGTATAAATCAAAACTACGATAAAGATTCCTGCACCAGTACGCAATCAGATCCGGTGATTGTCATTCCAATGTTAGGAGAGTGTCCGGAGTTAGACATCACAAATTTGGCAGAAGAAACTAGATAAAATTGCTGTAGCATTAGGTTGATCCTTGAAGCCCTATCTTCAAAATGATGTGGTTAAGTTAGGAGAACTCAAAGATTTTCAAAAATTGAGTGAATTAGACAATAATAGTTACTTGAGAAACTGCAATGGTACTCTAGTTACATTTTTATGTGGTAGGCCTATTATGCCGCAACCATCGATGGAGGACACGAGAAAGCAGTATATATTGAGCAAAACTGTTGAATCGGTAACAAACCTGAGTTATCCTGTTTATGTGATGCCCCTTCATTTAAGAGAAAGCATACTTTCTTATTCATTTGGCGCTGGTTTTCTCTCCATGAAAGTACTTTCAGCCGGTTCTCATGCATCTTACGACACAGTAAAAAAATGGTTTCTGAACTTGGTCAGTTTCGGGATGAAATGAAAATTCAAGGAGACATAGTATGCGCATTTGATAATAACCAAGTGTTGCAGCGACGATGGAAAGTTATATTGGAAAATAAGATCTTCTGCAATGTGGTTCCAATTGTCACTTTTTTCAAATTATAGGGTAACTGACACTTTTTCAAGAATTTTCTACTATTGCAATAAAATGATTCATTATAGTATACTATTTAGATTGACAATTTGAAAGGTCAGAAAAAATTTCAATTTATAGTGATATTTGATGATTTTGATTTTCGCGCGCCTTGTTTTGTTTACATCGTTGCGGAAAAACACGTGTACTGCAGGCTATTTATAGAACCTACATCATTAAAGGGAGCAGCTCAATAATGGCGTCTATAGAAATGAATAGAAAATCGGACAATGGGAGCGATTCATCTGAATTTAATGCCACTTTGGCATCAAATTCAGATGAATCGCTTAGTGAATTTGAATGGCAGGAAACAAGTGACGAAGAGGAATTAATGATCGGGCCGTATTTATATGAACCGGAGGCAGAACCGATGTGAAACGGCAATGGACCCAGACCAGAGGTAGTGGGAGACGACGACGAAGGCCAAATAAACCGTTTGGAACTGGATAATCTGAATCAGTGGTATGTTTATATAACAATTAACTTAAAAATATGTATTTTAAGATTCATTAAGTCGTAGATTTCACTACAGGTTTTTGAGCATTGTTGGCGAAATAGGAGAATCTTATCATGTTCGTTTCAAAAGCTCAGTGCGATTCAATGTTGTTGTGCTGGCACAACACTGTGCTTTCGCTTCAATCTGTTTGAACCCTTGGGTCCTGCCGCTGATGTGGACCGAATTTAAACGGCAGTACGGACAGAAAAGTTTTGAAGGGCCAGCAAATGCGAAATTAAGACATATAGCGTACAGATCATTTGTTCGGTGGTGTTGGGGATATTTGGGCAAGGAGAATAGGAGAATTTTGCCTGCTTTTGTCGTTTCGTGCATCGGTGCACATTTCCCTGAGGACGGTTATGAGGAGGACCATGTATTTAAAGGATTTCGTAATGTGTCGATTAATGGACCTTAATGAATTAAAATGAAAGAATTCAACTTAAAAATTCAAACAACGTTCATATATTCTTCTTAACTTATGCTTTTCTTAAAGATATTTTTATAAAACAATGACATCGCTTAGATATGAAATATAAATTATTATTGCATATTTATAATCTATCAAACTTTTTGCTATCAATCCATTGAGTTCTAATTTAAACAGCTGATCACAATTAATTGTTCAAGTAAGGAGCAGTTGTTGTTAATGTAGATAAAGTAGATCAATGATTTTATTTTCAGTTTCCCATCAATTTTCTACAGATCATTTATTGAGTGAACTGGTGTCTACAACTTTCACTTAAGACATGTTAGCTTAGTTTCACCATTAATCTTTCCATGCAAATGTAGATATTATGTCTTCATTACCTGAAAAAGACATGAAAAATAATTTAGGTTGAATTATAAATCGAATAAAAGATATACATGTTGTATCATGATTCCGGATGTTGAAAAACATACTCGGTATCTTTGAACTGCCACATTTCAAATATATTTCTTCGTACATTATTCCTCAAATTAAATCATCCGTTTGGGTCATCATTTTTTCAGCAAGTCTGAAAAGAATGTATTTTTGTTAAGAAAATCAATATGATTGTCATGTTTTCATGTGCATGTATTACAAGATTATTTGAAATTATACCTTTAATACCTTCAATACAAATGTCAAGAGACCATCCAATCATCTCTTAGTGTTTTTGAATCTTGTCCTGTGCATTGCGATGCCTTCTTCTTAGGTGATTCTTTGTTTGTTTGATGTGAGAGTCGGTGGTACTATGATTATTTTCCTTGGCCTATCTGCTTCTACGTCCTCGAGTATCTTGTTCCAGCAAATGTCGCCATATTCTGAAATAAAAAGCACTGTTGGCCAACAATGTGTTTGGTAAAATGAATTATTTACATAAGTTCAGTTAATCAGTGTTCTCCATTGTAAAAAAATTCATAGGGGCGGTACATACGAGCGCGAGCACTTATCGGGAACGGGGTCCCGGGGGCTCTCCCCCAGGAAAATTTTCTATTTGTAGGTGCTCAGATGCGTTTTCCCAGCATTTGGGGTCATAATCAAATAGTTTAAATTCGGTAATTTTAATAGCCTTTGGCTAGAAAGCGATCATCGGCAGTTTGCTTGAAGCACTTTTCTGAAGGAGATTGGTAGTCCTACTTGCATAAAATAGTACGATGTTCTTCCATTCATATAACTAGATTTGTCAATAAAGCTCAGCAAGCCTTTATTTATTTCCATTTGGTAACCTAATGTTTGAAAAAAAATTTGGTAATCATAATAAAAGTTTTTCTACGGGCATTGAGACTTGAAAAATTGAGGCCACTGTTTCATTAAAAATCAGCAAATCTTTTTTTATTTTTAACATGCCGGGAAATCCCAGGATATTTATAGGCCTGACCTGAGCGGCGCCGCGTGTGAGCCGTTTCTACAATTATTGACGTATGTAATAAGTTTTTATGGCATGAAGCGTTTGTCTGGCTCATTATTTATACAATTATTGACATACTGATAATGTTTAATGCTATATGATCGTTTATCTATGGTGATATAAGACCAAAGATCATCACTGATGGATTTTCAAACTATGTCGGCTACAGAGGCGGCTAATCTTTTCATAGGGGCGGACGATCTTTACAGGGGCGGACATGAAAATTTAAGGGGCGGGCTGCCCCTTAAAAACCCCTAATGGAGAACACTGGTTAATGACTTGAATGTTCACCATAAGTGGCATCAGCCAGTAGTTTCCGTAATGTGTGGGTGTCCTTGTATTTTGTATAGAGAATGCTATATTTTTTTGTCCAATCAATCTAACATCAGTTGATTGTCTAGGCAGAACCCCCACAGGTCCTTTGCCCCCCGAATCAGTGCATCTGACCTGGGATTCCCCATTTTGTTCACTTGTGACACGGCGGTTATGTTGTCCATACAAAAATTGACATGTTTGTGACATGTTTGCCCTTCGTGAATGACCTGAGAGCCAGTTCCGCCGCCTTTAATTCGAGCACATTGATTGCCTGGATTGTTCCTCGATCGTCCAAGGGCCTCCTGTCCTCACTCCCTTGCTCACCGCTCCCCAACCAAAGTGGGATGCATCCGTCGTTATTTTTAAGTCCAGGGCTAAGTGGTCTATCCACCAGTTCAGCTCTGTCCGACACTGCGGAGTTAAGGATACCATCGATTCGAAAGAGAGGGTCACCTTCAGTGACTGCCCTTGCAATAATTGAAGGTGCCTCACTGTAACGGCGCCGGAAACACCGCCCGACGACTGGTGGAGAGAAGGATTCCTATCACTCGACAGAGATCCCTTATCGTCACCGATTCTGAAACTAGGAGAGCTTTGCAGCTGCTCCTTATGGCCATCACCTTTCCCGCCGGGATTGCCAGACTCATATCCAATGAGTTTATCAGAAAACCCAGAAAGACCATGGTCTGGGACGGGTCGAGAATCGACTTCCCCCAATTGATCGTGAACCCTAGTTTTTGCAACAACCACAGGACTGTGTCCCTGTCCTTGATCAACTGTTTCGGGTCCGAATTTAGAATGAGGATGTCGTCGAGATATATTATTAATCTCACCCCTAGCCGTTGTAAGAACCCTGCAATCGGTTTCAATAGTTTGGCGAAGGCACGAGGTCCTGAGCTTAGCCCGAATGGGAGGCACGTAAATTCCCATAGCTTTCCCTTCCAAAGGAACCTTAGGAATTTCCCGTGATCTCTGGCGATAGGCATAGAAAAATACGCATCTTTAAAATCGATCTTCATCATGAAGTCCCCCTGTTTCAGTAGACTCTGAAGACAATGAATGCCTTCCATTTTGAAGTGACGATACCTTATATATCTGTTGAGGGGCTTCATGTTGAAGATTGGGCGAAAGCCACCATCATTCTTTGGTCTCAGAAACAGATGACTCAAGAATTGTCCCTGGGGTAGGCTTCACTTCCACCACTGCCTCTTTCCAGATCATGGCTTCAATTTCCTTTTCCAGAGTCGCATTTTCGGTTTCCGAGAAAATCGGGGCTGTAGGGGCCCTCCATTGAGTTTGGGTTTCCAACAAGTCCAAAGGGTACCCCTTTACCGTCCGGGTCCCTGGTAAGCTTTGTCCAGTTCTCCAGGCAATGTTGGATCCGTCCTGCTTGTAGTAAGTTTGACAGGTCTGGTGAAACCAGAACCAAGTTCCTTGCGTCTGTCCAAATGTTTGTACTTATTTCCTGTAAGCTTAATAGAGAAATTGGAGGATTTACCTCTAGGCCTTGCCTTAAAATTCTGTCCACCTCTTCCTCTCCTCGGGAAATTGGTCTGGCCTCTAGG
The DNA here is from genome assembly GCF_964204645.1 of Tubulanus polymorphus. Taxonomy (NCBI): domain Eukaryota; kingdom Metazoa; phylum Nemertea; class Palaeonemertea; order Tubulaniformes; family Tubulanidae; genus Tubulanus; species Tubulanus polymorphus. The sequence goes on along the minus strand of NC_134028.1, from coordinate 14,799,587 downwards.
GAGCGTTTGCTTGTTTCGCTGGTCCCCTGAATTGACACGCCCTCCTCCTTGGCCACAGGAAGATGGCTCTCCATGAAACCGCTGTTTCGTGACCGATCCCAGCCTCTTCAAGTCTCTCATGGATTTCTTTAGTTTGCCGGATTTGGCTAACTTCTCGATGAATTTCGATCCGAAAAGGAATTTCTTCTCCCTATTCAGGAGTTTTCGATACTTCCTCAGAAGGGATTCCGCCTTCTTCTGGTTTCTCGTCACTTTGGATAATATATTCTTTGGACGGATAAATGTAGTTGTAACATGAGCCTGACCCATCATGATCATGGTCTGCTCTAGGAGGGTCGTTAGTAACGAGATATCCAGTTCTCCTTCCTGGTTCTGCCTGACATCGGTTAAGAGGCTCATCAGCTAAGAGGCTCAAGGCCCTCGACAGCGGTCCCATGCTGGAGATGATTCTCTTTGCGATCCTCTTCAGACCTTTGTCGACAGGGTTGACGAACTTCTTAGCGCTGTCCAGGATCTCAGTGATGTCTTCGTCCGCCTCTTTTACTCTCAGGGCCTAATGCTTTGGTACAGGGTTCTCCTGCAAGATCTTTTCCTTTATTATTTTTTCACTTACAAAATCCTGGAAGGGAGCCTCCACAAATGAGGCCAGTTCTCTCAGAACAGCTGAGGCTTCATCTTCCTCCAAGGAAAAAGATTTGTAAGCTGAACCTTCCGCGATATCTGATGGCGACAAATTGACCGATTTCTGCCTCTTTGAAGAGCCCTTTCTCTGGGCCTTCTTCTGCTTCTTTGAAGAGCTGAGGTCCAAATCCAAGCTGTCAAAGTCTGAAGGAGACTAGGGAGAAGAAGGACACATAGTCCTCCGACCCAGAATCAGACAAATCGAACTCTGGTTTGATACAGGGTTCCGCATACACTTCCCTGCCTTCATCTTCACCAGGTTTTGCATAATCTTCAACCAAATGTTGTTGAAGATTATGCAAAACCTGGCTCTCAGTCTCAGCAATGACTCGCCGTCTCTCCCTCTTCTCAAACACTTTTCATCCAGGCTTTTGTGGTGGCGGGAAGAAATCCTCTGGTTGAGATGTAGATTCAGTGGTTTCTATCACAGTGTGAATCGATGGCATGGCTCTTTGTATCAGCTACAATCTATTTCAAGCAAAAGGCAACCGTTAATTCACAAGACTTGTGAAATATTCATTTTGTAATTGTTGTTAGTGAAGTAAGGCACTCACAATAATGACAATAAAAGTCTATTCTACAGTGCGCTGTGGTCTAGTAGTAGTTCAATGAAAAGATTTTTCTATTGTCAGACAATGTAAGCTGACCTAGAAGGCATGGTTTTACAATCACGCTTAGTAAACAAAAGTTAAACGGCATTTTGACATAAAAAATTATGAATTGGATACCGCGCGTGGGAATAATAAATTGTTTTGATTTGAATTTGACTTGAAAAATGCGACCCTTTTAACAGTGATTTTCAAGCCCTTACAACAATAATTCTCAAACCATGTGTCTAATAAATGTTAAGATGACTGAATGGAACTTACCTCTTTGCAAATTGTGCATCATACTGCATTTTATTAACGGAATCATCGTTGGTAAAATGCCGGTAACACAGGACACTGTTCGACGTTGGGCCGCTCCAATTCAATCGCTTTAAACCTACAAAAGAAGCCCATTTTCCTCGAAAAACAGGATTCTTCGGAAAAAGAAATATTCCGACACCCGAATAATCGCACCCAAAGCAAACACAACGATTTGACATTTAGAAAAAGCAGTGAAAACACGCCGAGTAGTATAAACGCAACGTTATCTCATAGAAGAGAATTTTCAGTGCTGCCTTTATTGACGTCACAGCGCCGGAGATCGACGGAAATTGCCAATGATTATATGCCAATATGGTTATGCGATGTATACAACGAAATGAGGTCAAAAATTGTCTTACAAAATCATGATTTTTGCGGAAACTACACATCTTTAAACAGAACTATTTCAAAATCTTCTTTAGTTCATTTGAACTTATCGAATTTTGAAATAAAATAAAAAGTGTCAGTTACCCTTTAACAATGCCGGTAAAGTTCAGTACACCGCTGCAGCAAAACATGGATTCTGGATGTTGAAACCATTGGACATGGAATCTTGAGAATCTTTTTCTATATGAACAGTGGACAGATATTTTATTAAATGTTGCAAGCGAACAAAGTTATCTCGAATCTGGGGAGTTTAAAGATTCAATTGACAAGTTGTTTGAATCTAAGATGAAGGACGAGTAATACAAAACATGCTATTCTTGTCAGAAAGAGAACATAGATATTAAAATGATCGTTTGTCCAAACTGTCATAAAAACCTAAAAAGGTCGAAATTGGAGCATTTTGGAATAGAGGAAACAACATTTACTGAATCAAAATTGGAACAGAAACAGAAATCAATGAAACTTGCCAGGCTCTCAGCCAAAAGGAAAGCGGATGGAAGTTACATAATTGAAAAATCTCAAAAGGAAAGTTCCCATGAATCGAACATGCATGTTCATGTCAATGAAACCAGTGTTTCTGAACCGGTATTTGTTAACCCGTGTAGTTACGAGGCAATTCGAAAAGTCTTAAAGGAAATTAGTCAAAGGCAAAGATCGCAAAATACTCCCGAGTTTGACCAAATTGATACCCGAGAATGGATAACTATTTACTGCGATGGTTCGCCATATAACCTTGCATTGCGTTTGATAATGAGCACATACTCATGCATACTATGTAATGAGGATGAATTTGCTGGAATTGAAAAAATTAGAAATCACTTATCGGAGTACCACGGACTAACCGATTCGAATTATTTCCGTGTACAGTACGAATGGGTAAATCTTTTACCGGGTCCCGGACATATTGAAATGAACATGGTGAAAGGACTATTCGATACATGGGATATCTTTTGTTAAGGAACTGGTTATGGACATGAATTTTAAAAGTGAGAAAGCACTCATGTGTGCTCGTAAATGCAGTGATCACCACAAGAGCTGGTCACTTCTTTTGAAAGCCTATAATGCACTGGTTAGAGAGTTAGCTGTACCTTTTGGAGAGCCAAATACTTTGACTCCTACATGAACTGTGAGGATACACGGAGATCAGCGAGATCCACAGTCCCATTTCTCAAAGCTCCCATTTTCATTTTTTGCGAGGAAAGAGAAGAATATGAAAAAATTTACAAACAAAACGACAGAACAACTCAAGACAATTATAAAAGAAAAACTAGAAGCCATTTTTGACAATGATGTTAAAGAAGCCCTTAACGAATATTACCGAAAAGAGTTTGATAAAAAGGCACCTAAATCACTATATATAAGTTTTTGTGAGGAAGTCTATGAATACTTGGACACAGAACAAAGTGAAATTCGAGGTTTCACATTGGACAACGATGTTGATGGTACAAACTGATACGAACTAATAAATGCACCCTGTAAAAGTAAAAAAATTTATCATTAATTACTTAGTTCTGAATTACGTAGAATATACATTTATTTCCGTAAAATATCAAATGATGATAAGTTTTCTCAATATCAATCTTTTCACTTCATTCTATTTTACGTTACATATATTTGCAATGGTCGCAAAAATAATCTTTAACGGCCACGTTTTCTGGTGAAAAGTTGAAACATGGGTAATGTACCCAAATATCACAACCATCTCCATAGCATCAAATCCATTGCTCATTCTCTTCTTCAATGTATGAGCCGCAGCAAATTAAACATCTGTAACTCGTGATGGCCAGTTGTTTGGGTTTCTGTTTTGCTGGCTTGATAATTTTCTCCCATGATATCTAGTTTTCTCTTTGAACATATTTTGCCTTTGCCTTTGGTACTGATGCTTTTCCCCTTGAATGTCGAGACAGATGGTACGGGATCAGAAACAGTATTATTTGAAATCGATGATAGGGAACAGCTTGAGAAATTTATATCACCGGGTGAATTCTTTGATGGAGTTGAGTATACTATTTTGGAAGGAATACATATGATTGAAGTATCTTGAGTTTGCTCTACATTTTCTTCGGTTTTCCTCAGCACCCATGTTTTGCCTGACATCTCCCGCTTTTCTATAGTGTCACAACCCTTGTCTACTCGCTTTCTCGACGATTTAGCCACCAGGTTGACTTTCTCATCTTTTATTAGGTCTGCCCACCACTTTTCGTTGTTCGTGTACACAGTCAAACTCGACGCATCTTCAAACAAGAAGAAAATATTTCCGCCAACCATGGTATGCAGCTCGTGGAGCCCTTTCATCGATCACATTTTGTGCTTGAGCGTATTTTACTATTTTCTATAAATTCTACATTAACAGGGCCTGAATGCCTCTTTCCTTTTCCTGGTACTGCGCTTTAAAATAAAAAGATAATGCTAATTATCATCTCAAGAAATATTAGAAAATAAATTATATGCTTTTATAATTATATTTTCATCAGCCTTATATTAATAATTTGCACATTTTGAATATAATTGAAATTAATAAATTAGTACCTTTTCCTTAAGAACCATTTCCCATAAACATAGATTGTGAAAGCTGAAACGAACTTTTTAACTGTATGTATAACTAACTACATGCTGTTAGTATGAACAGTTAAATGAAATGCAAAAATAACACTGAAATTTTTAAAAAATGAATAATTGATGATCTTTTGATTGAGATTGTTTTGTTTTAATTACCGTTTTTTTTTTAAATTAATTTTTATCTTCTAATCTACTAGCGGGCCCTAAATATTCTTAAAAAACACCCAAAATGATACATTGGCATTACTAGTTGTTTTAGCTAGAAATAGCCCGCATATATTTGAATCCGTCTTGGTGATGCCACCACATGGCTAGTCAACACTGATTCATTCAAGATCAATTCTTAGACGGTGTTTTATTTAATGAAACTGCGCTTAATGAAATAAGGCAGTTTCTACAGATTGATAAGAGAATATTCTACCTGAAATGACGAATTATAGAATAAAAAATTATCGATATTATGCACAAGTAAACTTTGTGGCAGAAAGCAGCATTAATCTACAGGAAGTCACCTATATTTACGTGAGTCACGTTAATTTACAGGATACCTGTAGAAATACATATGCGAGTCGACCTGTTTATTCCTTATGGATTTTAACACTTGAAATCATATTATATCAGTAATAAATGCCTGCTAGAGTCATATTTCACGTATTTTGTTGGATATTTTTCTAGAAAAAAAAATTTAACTCTTCCAAGATGAGATCGTCGATCAATCAAATTCAATGAAATTTTATTGCCTACCAAGATGCTGATTTGAAGTCAAAATTTTTTTTCACAAAATATCTGGAAAAATATGTAAAATATGACTAGAAGGTATTTATTTCTGATATAACACTATTTCAAGTGTAAAAATTGATAAGGAATAAATAAATATAATTGATTTTTATTCAATTTGATATAATTTGAAGTAGAAGTATTCCCAAAAAGGTGGTCAAACATTTTGTTGTGAGTATACTAAGTTGCAATGCTTATATCAAGTTTGTGGAAACAGTCACTCGTAATATAAAAGATGGATTTACCCTATGATTTCAATCAAAATTAACGCTTCCCAGTACAAAATTAAATCCAGCAAGGCAGAAGCGTGTTATCGCTGCATTGCATCTATATTTCTATATTATATTGGTACCTATGTACATTTTGTTACAACCATCAATTGCAAAGTTGTAGCTCATGACATGCTCTATGATTCTGGTGAGTTTCAAGGTCATTTGGGTTTTGCATATGATCACCAGGGGGCGGTGAATAGTTGAATTACTTAGAATTTCCATATTATATCGGTACCTAGGCTTTTTTGTTACCACAATCAATTGCAAAATTATAGCCCATGACATGTTTTATCATTGTGGTGAGTTTCAAGTTTATTGGGTTCAGTGTATGTTCAATACATAAATGTTGGATAATAATGTGTATTCAATTATAAAATTGTCAGGTTGTTGAGCATTTCAAACTAAAACCTAAATTAGGCATGGTGTCCATGGACCCAAGTCAAACTCGAACAGGTGGCACTTCACCTTTTGTTACCAGTATTGCTGAATTTGCCCAGTAGGCCTAATGCATGGAATGCAGTAATCTAGTATGAATTTAGAAATATATATCATGAACACATTATTGGATGTACATATGCACTACGTGTCATTTAGCGTCCTTGATGTGGAAATTGATAGGTTTGTAGGTGTGTAATTCTGTAACAAATTTTTCCGAGAAAGGTCGAAATATTTCCCTAGTTAACGTGATAAAACTACGCAATAAATCGCGAGAGACGAATGAAATATAAGTCCCACAATCACAACTTCAAAAGCAATTTTTATCTCATTTGATGTTGTTTCATTGTTTACGAATATCCCTTTAGAGGCTACTTATGATTTCATTCAACGCAAACTTCCGGGCCTCCACCTCGATTTTCCCATTTCTGTTGAATGTCTCATTGATTTACTTGAACTGTGTTCCAAAAGTATGTATTTTCATTTTAAAGGGAATTTCTTTCAACAGATTTTTGGATTTGCTATGGGGTATCCCCTCTCTCCTAACTTAGCTAACTTATTTTTGGAACATGTTGAAACTGAAATTTTGCCTTTATATATAGATATCCCTCCCAAGCTTAGTTTCGTTATGTTGACAATGTTCTTTGCTTGGTTTCTGATAATTTTAACCTTCCCTTATTTTCAGAGTTCTTAAATTCACGTTACCCTAGCCTTAAGTTCACATTTGAATGGGAATCCAATAATGTGATTCCTTTCCTGGATGTTCTTATACACAATTGTTTCAATCTTCTCCATTTTTCAGTTTATCGCCTCGGAAACCCACCCACTAATTCATATTTGCATTTCTTTTCCTTCACCAGTTTTAATATCAAGTTGTCTGTAGCCCCAGGATTGTTTCTTCGGGCTCTGTGACTTCTTCGGAATTTGTGACCCTGAATTTACTGAAATTTTATATGTACCGGTATGCAATTGTCTTAACGAATTGGCTTATCCAGATTATGTCTTAGACCTTGCGCTTCGTAAAGCTAAAGATCCCTTAAACCTAATTTTATCCGTGTTGACTAACTCTGTTCAACGTAAGTCTCGCATTGTTGTCCCTTATGTCCCATGTTTACACAAATTGAAACCCACTCTCAAAGCGCTTAACACTGATATCATATTCAAGTATAATAACAAAATCTCTAGTCATTTATCCAAAAATAATACTCTGTCCACATACTCATGCCGGTGTTTATAAAATCCCTTGCCTAGATTGTGATAAATTTTATATAGGTGAAACTGGTCGCTCCCTCAGCATTCGTATTAAAGAGCATAAGAAAGATATGATTAATCAAAAGCCCCAAAGTGCTGTAGCTACCCATGGTTGGAGTACTAACGGTCATCAATTTGATTTTGATAATTCTCGTATAATTTTTCCGTCTCACAGTATTACCCGACGCCACATAGTTTCGTCGCCTTTAATAAATTCCCATTCAAATTCCTGTGTCAATGCCTTGGTTTCTCCCCCCATGATAAATTTTTGTCCCTATACATTTCCTCTCTGGTCAATATCACCTAGTTTCATGTGCAATAGTGTGTGCCATTCTTTCTTGTATATGATGTGAAATGTCATAATTTTAGTCACTCTTGAAAAAGGTTTTTAGGATAAAACTGAAAATTTGAGGTTTTAAATAATTTTTATAGTTTTGATGTTTTAAAATCGCTTTCGAAAGTTGTGATTGCGGGACTTATATTTCATTTCCCTAGTTGCTTTTGGCGCAATCCAAATTCTCTTTTTTGGAATTTATGTCATCCTTATGATTTCAGAAACCAATATGTGATTTCACATTCGAAACAGCTACTTAATTAAGCTGTTCTTCCACTTGCTTGTAATCAAATATTGGAAATAGATATATAGGATTGTATCATATTGTATTGCATCTATGATGATTTCTTGCTGTAAAACTGACTATGGCCTATTGCTGCAGTGTGTTCAGAGGTCTTTCGGCCATGTCACCCATTAGTTATTATTCCGTGATTTTAACAATCTTTACAGCTTTACTAAAACTATGTCTGACAAAAGCAAACAAGAGCCAATGCCTGAAATCTTGCCCGCTGCTGGAAGTACTTCAACTTTACCACGAGGATTGTTGGGACGGTCTGGAACGCCAAGTGGAAAATCTGCAAGACTACCTTCCTTACGTGGATCACGAGATCTGACTCTTGGTGGTGTGCCAAAGAAAACATTCATACCAAACATTCCAGTGAGACGAGAAAGAAAATTAGAGTGAGTATGATCATTTTCTTAGAGCATATGCATTTGGGGCCATATATGAAGCCCGTTCGCCTGCTGGGGAGGGTGGATTTGAAAATCCATACAAAATGTACAGTGGGAGCTAAGCGGAGGGGTAAACTCAAAGCGTACATACTTTTCTAAGGGTTTATGTTTACAGTACATACTTTGTGGACAAAACAATTTGATTTTGACAAATAGGTGCTATATCTGTTATGATTTCCTGGAAATTCCTCACCCTTGGTCTTTCACTTCGATGATCACTGTACATGGTCGTCGGAGCTCTGATCAATGCTGGTGAATTTTCGTTAAACCTTAGATCCTGACAAATTCAGTTTTATAAGGGGGGTCTTCGTTAAAGTATGTATGAATGAGGGGTTAATATTTGGTTTATACAGTCAACTCATCTTTATCTATGTTTTTCCCGTTTTTTTCCTGTTCAAATCCTTGATAAATTGTTCAGTTAATCCGTATGAAATTATCCATATTTTAACTTAATCTGCTCAAACATTTTGGTCCATTCCTGCATTATCAATGGGTTCCTTGGCATTGAATCTACCAATTAAATCGATGCAAATGATACAGTGATACAATGATACAGTGACGAAATTAATGACTTTAGTGTAATAAGCCGCGTTCACACTAGATTCGGTGCTTACGTAGTATCGTACTTCGCTGGTGCCGAATTCACCAAAATATGGCGCTTATAAAGCCATTTACGTTCACACTACGAGTCGCGATTTGAATAATTTCCTAGTGTGAACGCATGTATGTATGTATGTATGTATGTACGTACGTACGTACGTACGCACGCACGCACGCACGTACGTATGTATATTGATAGGGTTGGAAGAATAAGCCTATACCAATGTTTATGATGTCAACTTGTTAACCAATTGAAATTATTTTTTAATGCATGCAAATGATGATATCGAGATTTATTGGTAATGCACTTTAACCCTTTCAGTGCTGACTAATCAATAACCTATAGTGCTGGAGATAATTTGAAAATTTTGAAAAATTCCACCCTAGTGTGTTGAATAACGGGCGTACCACTATAATGCGTCTACACCGCAGAGCGGTGTATCGTTAGTTACTAATATTTCACTATGTTTGACAGATGCTACCATCGTTCAATAGAGATAATAACTAATTACTAATCGCGCAGTGCGGTGTACAAGCAAAATCCATCACCAATTCATACACCGCACTGCGGTGTAGACGCACTGAAAGGGTTAAAGAAACCTAACCTATGCTTTCAGAATGCTATAATGCTCACCATGTTTATTACTGATTAGTAGTCGATTGTGAGAAGGGATACATTTTTTTCTTCTAAACAAGAATAAATAAATGATAATCACGGCGAATACAAAATTGTTTTCTATGTCAGAATACCCTAATGATATTGATAATATCAATATGTTTCCTAACTTCTCTTTCAGTACCAAACAAGAAGATAAACAAAAAACACAATCTACTAGTGGTGGACGTCCAAGAGATGGGACCAGAGAACGAGGTGGCAGAGGTCGGGGACGAGGACGTGGAGAAGTTATCCAATCTCATTCAATATTCGAGCAAGGTCCAGCTGATGGACGAAGACCTAAAGCTAGTAAGTGTTTACGATCTTGGCAATATTTATGGTTTACCTTTGTTAGCAATAGTGGAGTTGGCATCTTTCAATTTGAGATTTTCAATTTCTTTTTTTAAATCTTCATTTTGATTTCTGCGTTCTCAGGCATACAGATGACATTCGTATTATTCTAGTGTTTTTTCCACTAGTTGATAGTGCGCGTCAAGTTTTCTATCCATGACATCCATGACATAGTTAGAGTTTAAATTTTTCATAGCTTTCATTTGTAACCATAGTCTTTTGCATAATCAAAAGAGTTTCTAGAATAGTTGACGCATCCGATATGTTAACTGAGGTATTTTTTGGCGGTTTATCAGTGATAGTTTTTGGATCGATTACAGCATTTGGCGAGATTTTTGGCTGTTCATCAGGGGATGATAGAGGGGCCTCTTTACGGTATTTGAGGCCTGTTTGGGCCTAACTGATTTATTATCATCTACGGGATAATTTTTCATGATATGCCTTTGCCTTCATGCATGGGTGTGCTAATCGATAGGCTGTTTCACATGCCCACACATATTATCGTACAGTGATAGAGCACATGCCTTATGTAAAATGCTACTCGCTAGCGCTGTCCTGTAGGTCTAAGGTCAAGGTCGCAGGAAGCCATTTTGTGAATTTCATTTCCTCTAACTCATTAACAGTTAAAGATAACTTGATGAAATTCTATGGATGGGTTATCCTAGATTCCATGGGTAACTAATTAGATTTCAGGACTTGTTGGTCAAAGGTCAAGGTTACTAGTAGCTGTTATGTATTTTTAATTGCTGGGCTCTATCTCAATTTGTAATAATTTTGTGAGATTTTTTGGATGAGTTATCAAGAGACCATCAGTAACTAATAACATTTCGGGTCCTGTAGGTGAAAGGTCATGGTCACCAGGAGCTGTTTTGTATTTTTTAGTTCTTGGCTCCTAAGATAATTTTGTGAAATTTTATGGATGGGTTACCCAAGATATTGTATGTGACTGATTAGATTTCGAGTCCATTTTGTATTTTTCATTACCTGCCTTCATGAATTGGTCAACACACACTCGGGGTGTATTTTACACTCAGACGTTTCATCTGATGTGGGGGCATCAGTGGTCTTTAGTCATTCTAGCCTTTTCTTGCTCATATCTCTCTCACAAAAATCTATGTTAAAAAATATTGCGAGCCGATCCACGAACAAAAGTGTCAACTTACTCCGCGAGGCAGTGCCACCGCTGGCATTATATGCTGCCATGACTATGGCAAGTGAGTAAATGAGAACGTTACAAAATGGAGGCCACCACAGTTGTAAGTGACTTGCCTGAAGATGCCAAAGATGACTCAGGACCACCAAGTAAAAAGAAACAAATGCAACAGGTTAAACTCTCATATTCATCAGCCTTCCCTTGTGTTAGTTGCAGCAAAAAAGGAATCAACTTCGCCTTCTGCACTGTTTGCCGCTGTGAGTTGTGTGTCCGCCAGGGAGGGATTTGCATTTGAAGAAACACTATTCTTCTACCAAACACATCGATACAAGTAAGAACAGTGTTTTCATTAATAGCCGGGTGTCGGGTCACGGACCGGTCTGTCAGTCCTCTTAGACCCAGCTGATTTTTTCAACCCAACCTCGTTCCCGAATGGATTTTGTCGGCTCTCAGCACGACTGTATATTTTCTAGTCAGAAGTATTTGTGAATATATGCTTCACACACGCATCACTCACAACTACCGCTGCGTGGTTTGACTGCTCACTCATGCTAGCTATGATAAAAAAGTGCGTGGCCTAGTTAAATTTTTCCAAGGAAAAACCTTGCGGCTTTGAATTAGTAAAAGGGAAATTCGAGGCATTGAATTCAGCAATGGTCTTCAAAATCGATTTAGGGCCTTCAAGTTTAGAAATGTTGCAAATCTTTAGATTGTTTTTGTAATAATAGAAATCTTGGCAACAGTGTGACGATGTTTAATGCGAGATATATAAATTGTATTGATTTCTTTTCACTGCTATACAGAATGTCTATTTGAATTATCAGGGAAAACCCACAACCACAAATAACCTTGATAAATCATCATGCAGTTGTGTGTGATATCGCGGAGATCGTGTCCATTGACTTATTTTCATACAAATTTCTTGGTTCAAGGGGACACTTGTTAGGCTTTTCTAATAACTTGGAGCACGGATCCCCTTTAAATTCATCATATCTAACTTTAAAACAAACTTTTCCCTAATATTTCCATCTTGACATAAGTTATGATCTATTATATGATTATTTGAAAAAAGTCAGATTTCTTCTCATTGGAATTCAATCCAGTCCATCATATCTAACATTAAAACAAATTTTTCCCTAATATTTCCATCTTGACATAAGTTATGATCTATTATATGATTATTTGAAAAAAGTCAGATTTCTTCTCATTGGAATTCAATCCAGTCCAGTTTTCATTCTTTATTTTTCTGCAGTCCATCAAAGGTTTTACTTGGAAAATACTCAAAGAAGGAAGCTATGATCCCTTCCATTTTGATAGATCCGTGATCTTAGAAATCAATTTAATATAAGATTGTAAATTTTATTTTCTGCTTCAACCTTTCATTTATGCTGGTAAAATCAGTAGGCCTACTCCAACCAATTTAAAGGCTTGAAAAATTGCAAATTTCTTAAAAAGTTGCTGCAGTTGGCAGTGAATTTTACATAAGATAAGCAGTCAATGGTGGTGAAATTCACTTTTCTCGCCTGATTTTCTTGTGCTTACTTAAGTGTGATATAAGTGCGTTTAAGTGCTTACAGTGCTCATACTTTATTTTTTCTATAGCCTTACAACTATAAACCCGTTTTGGCCTTCAGTCAAAGTTGGTCGAGACCCTGCTGTTTTACTAAGTGACCTGACGGCTAAAATGATAAATGAAAACACTGAAGAATAAACACATTTCTACATTTTTCAAAAAACCTCAGAGTGTTGATGGTACGACCAAAGCGGATTCCTATTTACCATGTTTCTTGTAAAACATAATTACCCATTGCTACTGCTGAACATGCTGGCCCTCTATTTTGTGAGATGTTCCCTGGTTGCTAAAATGCGGTTAACTATGCTTCTGGAAGGACTAAAACAACACTCATCTTTATTTTCTTTAATGATATAAACAGTATTTAAAAGGGTTAACCAGCTATAGATGCAATAAACATTTCATTTTCATTGAAAAATTCCATCAAAACTGATTGTTATTTCGGAATAAAAAAGGTTTTCTACTTAAAATTTTACTTTTTGCTTACTGCTTAATTCCACATGATCTCGTAAAAGTGTTACTTTAATGTTGCTCCTTGAACCACTGGAAATATGAAAAAAGTTAAAGGCGTCCTGAATTTGAAAATGATAAGGTTGGCGTCACTGCCTATGTATACTTTGTAACCATAATCAATTGCAAAGTTGTAGCTCATGACATGTCTTATGATGGTGGTGAGTTTCAAGGTCATTGTTTTTGTAGGTAGTCACCAGGGGCATTGAATAGTTGGATAACTTTCTATTTCCATATTATATTGTTACCTACCATTCTTTTTCAACAATGAATTGCAAAATCGTAGCTCATGTGATGTTCCTTGATCGTGATGAGTTTCTAGGAATATGATCACCAGGGGGCATTGAACAGTACAATAACTTTGTATTTCTATGATTGTGGTAAGTTTCAAGGTCATTGATTTCAGTATATAGTAACAGGGGGTGTTGAATATTGAATTATTAGATTGTTGAGCATTTGAATCCACATTCCAAGTTGGCATTAGTGTCCCTGGACTCCCAGTTTTACGGTTCGTTAGCTTCCACAGCTACATTGGAAGATGTTGCCAAGACTATCAATATTCAGACACCCTCTGATAAGTGATAGCATATCGATTTTATTTTGAAATGATATTTTTGATATTGTAAAAAATATTTTATGAAAATAGACTTTCCCTGCATACTCACCCTACCAAATTTTGGACAAAACCGTTAACAAAGAAAGGTATTTGACCTTATTTGACTACTTATTTGACTAGACTATAATGGAAAAAGATTTCTCATGGGCAATTTGACTAGACTCTATAATGGAAAAAGATTTCTCATGGGCAATGTTCTCCCCTTGGCAAACATGCTATTGTTGCCTGTGGGAAATTTATTTTATGTAGTAATCATCTTTGCTCCCCTATATGCTTCATGCGCATTCGTTGTGTTGGTGGAAAAAATTTATGTCTTTCTTCCCTGACCTTGGGTGATAATATTGTGGCTGGCTTTGTAAGGGAGGAAGGTAGGCCTGAGTACTTCTATTTCTACATCGTCAGCGCGCAAACTATTATAAAAATAGAACGTTGCATTGGAATAAACAAAAACAATAACACAATAACATCTTAAGAGAACGAATGATGAATTTTATTTCGCATAAACTCAAAGAGTTGGGAAGATAGGACTTTTACCTTGGAGAAAATGCCTGTCAAATAGGAAAAAGCAGCATCGCCAAAATTCTGGATAGAGCTACGCATACATCTTGAGGTTGTCAGATTTTGACTTATGGTTTGTGAAAACGTCACACTACCCGTGTTGGGTATGAGTCAACACAGCTGATCAAAAGTCTCACTTTGACTCTTATTAACTCTTTCCGTGTTGAATATGTTATTGATTAATGGTATTCAGCTGTTATGAATTAGTTATGAAATTTTTGTTTTGTAATATTTTTTTCAAAGCCTTATCGCAGTCGTTCTAATGGAAATAGCATAATAAAAGTTATAATTTTCTTGGAGCTTATGACCTCAGCTACCAGAATGTTATTTTCAAAATTTCAATTTAGGGTCTTGGGGTCTATGGGAAAGTCGAGTAGAACCCTCAAAACAGTAAAATTTTGCAGTACATATTTACTATGTAATACTTCTAAAAAAAGTTAGAGATATATATTCAAAAAGACATTGAGGAGAAAAATCCATTGTTTGGGGTTGTGTTTTGATATGTTATAGGGTCAAATTCCCCAAAATTGAATGACTACGCCCTCGACCCCTAGCTGGAGCAGTGATAGCTGGTGCAGGTACGGCTGTATGAGGAACCCGCAGAAAATTTTCCCCACCAGGGCGGCGCTACGAGCGGTAGAACCGCCGACTAATCTGGAAGTGGGCCTCATTCATTGTAAACGACAAAGGATCGGCAGACAAAAGGCGCTTTTATTTGTTATATTCGGTATAATGCCGCAGTGTTCTGTGCCAGGGTGCACTAATCAAGGTGGACACAAGTTTCCTTTCGGTAACAAGGCTCGTTTAAAGCAGTGGACCGTTGCGATTAAGCGGGAAGATCCAAAAATACGTGAAAAATTGTGGCAGCCTACTAAAAACGCTTGTGTCTGTCGGGATCACTTCGATCAACGTGATTACCCATCAAAGAACTATTACGGTAAAAATTCTTTGACTATGAAGCATTATCAATGAAATATCGTCATGTAATTATTCGATCTCATTGGTTTTCTGCAATTAAGGATTTGACATTTGTTTTTTTATGACAGGTTTAACTCCATCCAAGAGAGATTTACTTGAATCTGCTGTGCCCCATGTGTTTGAATGCTGGAAAAAAGAATCCGGAAAATTAGTTGTGAAAGGGAAAACTGTGCTTTGAAATGGAAAACTATCAAGGAAAAAAGTGAGAGAAGTGATCTTGAGGCTCACAGGAATGTTGCTATGGAAGTCGAGATCACCGCAGATAATTTAACTGAAGGTATATTGTCATTCTATCCAACAACGTCATGAAAACCTCTATATCTAAATTTTATGTAACCAGTAAATTTCTGAATATGAGAATCATATTTTAATTTTCAGTGCCTGCTGAAAATGAATGCGATTCTTCTCGGCTTGTAGACATTGGATGCCAAACATCAATCAAATTATATTCTGTGTGAGGTATATCCCAGGAAATGCTGCATTATTATACTGGACTGGAGACACACAATAAATTCTTCATGGTATTGCAGTCACTTGGTCCTGCTGCATTTGAATTGACTTATTATTATGGAAGGCCCTCATCTTTGCCTGTTGAGGATCAGCTATTTTTAACGTTAATAAAACTGAGGAGACATAACCCCCATCGTGAACTAAGCTACTGGTTTGGCATTAATGAAAAACAAGTGACAAACATATTTGCCACTTGGGTAAATTTTATGGCATGTCAGTGGGAAGAAATTGAATGGTGGCCTTGTAGAGAACTTGTTGGGTTTTTCTGCCCATCGGATTTCAAAAAGAAATTTCCAAAAACAAGAGTAATACTTGATGGAGCTGAATGTCCGATTTAGAAACCAAATCAAGCAGTTGCCCAACAAGCCACTTTCTCTACATACAAAAATCGTAACACTGTCAAAACAGTAGTTGGGGGGACACTTGGTGGATTAGTATCATTTGTATCGACAGCTTTTGGTGGATCCACAAGTGACCGACAAGTTATGGAAAGGTCTTACTTAGCTGAAAAATGTGATCGTGGTGATGAAATAATGGTAGACAAGGGTTTCAGTGTAGATGATGTTTTCATTCCGTTCAAGGTTTCAATAAACATCCCCACTTTTTTCAAAAAGAAGGACCGTATGTCTGTCACAACTGTTGCAAAGGACAGAAAAATTGCAAGTAAGTGTGTCCATATTGAACGATTGATTGGACTTGGGAAAACCTATAAAATTCTTACAGAGCCAATGAATCACATAGAGTCATCACTTGCTACTCAGATAATAAGAGTGGTTTTTACGTTGTGTAATTTTAGGTAGTGCATCGTTCCTCGCGATGCCTAAAATTTCAGGGTAGATCAAATGCGCCATGTTCAAGACATTGAAGAATGTGTTTTTTATGAAAGATTTTTAATAAACATAAAACATTTGTAATAAACATGAATTTGTTAAATCTTATTCCTGGTCTTACATCATCAAACTCATCTTTGCAGTGGATTAACCCAGACCATTTGAACTAGTAGTTGCGAATTCTAAATCAAAGGAGTTGTAAAATCGGGTGTAAAATTAGCAGAAAACTGACTCAAAAAATTATGGAAAATCATTAAAATCAATTTGTATACAGTATTATTTCCATCAATTTACTGAGACTGTGAGAAGTATTTTGAATAATCGAAGAATACATATTTTTCCAGTAGCGCAGGATAGAAATGAAACTCATGAAATTGATTCAAGCTCGATATCATCTGGTCAATAAACACTTGGTCTTTCTCAATCTCTCAATAACCACAAAGTCCTTCAGAGTAAATACACAAAAGTAACCTATTTTTAACGACATGCCCTTGTTTCCCTCCAATCTCGGCAAGATGCTTGTCCACGAGTTTTCTCTTCCATTTCGATCCTTTCACTCTCATATATTGTATGTAACTGTTATAAAATTGCAGTGCAGTTATTCAATGCTAAATATACTGAGAAGCATGAACAATGTACCTTCGCAATATAACAATCACAATATCCGTAATAGATTAAATTAAATCAATTAAATTGGATCTGTTTATTTCCTTGACAATTACCTTGGACCTGATGAGAAAGGCTTCTTCAGATGATCTGCCATAATCAACATTTATTGCATAAGGGTTTGCAGGTTTGAACAGTTGTAAAACCGGCATCACTTCATCATTGTTTTTTTGGGCCTAAAATTAAAAAGGTTGTATCTATATTTTGAGACAAGCAGTAGATTTGATGTGAAAAGAGGAGTCCAATCATCTGAGAATATAGTGATATGTCCTGTACCTGGTAATTGAGCATAGTATTTCTAAAGTGTGATTGATATCCAGGGTTATTTCTTCTGAACTCTGGTCGAGGGTCGTACACAAGTGTTTGTTGTCTCATCTTCAACAAGTCAGTTGATTTCATAGGAGAACCTTTATATGGTTTGGTTTTGTGAAACTGTAGTAGAACCTGAAATAAATGTTTGAAACAATCATACAGTTAAGCCTTAATATAGACTCGGGCATGACACACGCTTGAAGGGAGTATGTATTTACGATGGAGTATCTTCATATAGGCCTATGATATGTTAATGAATTACTCTTACCTGAGTACATGTTTGTACTGTAAGTAATGCGCCAGTTGTACTGAAAATATGTGCACCAAACATAGTACACCCAACATGTTCGCAATGTGCTGTGGGGCCTTGCCCAACAGCGCATTCACACTGAGCTTCCTGTACGACACCGTTATCATCCAAAATAAAATCAACAAGATATGATGTTGACTTTCTCATTTCTGCCCATATATTTCCAGTCAAATATGTCAGGTCACCAGCCATTGCTAAGCGTAGATACCTAATAAAGCTGAAACGTATTACCAAACAAAAATTAAATTGCCCAAAATCAGCTAGCTGAAACTTCTTGGTATACACAAAACTATACCTTTGTTTGTAAAGATCTTCAAATTTCTTCTCCATTTTTCGCTCGTTTTCATTGAAATACTGCTCAATTCGGCATTTCTGAAAAGGTGGCAATGCCCTTCCACCATGGATGTCTTCAAATGATGTTGCATCAGGCAGAATCATCTCGTATTCAATTTCCATTTCTTCTGTAGGTGTGGGCAGACTCATTCTGTCAAGCGCTGCAAGTCTGAAATTACATTATGAAGAGGTTTATTAATTCTTTGTTTCATTGTTTGCCTATCATATCAGCTTTTTGCGGTTACCGTTCGATGAGTTTATTCTTCCGACCACTGGTTTTTATACATCTTGTTCAGCATCTTTTTAATTCGTTTAAGGATAAATTTTTGTACTTCGAACCTGAATCCATTCCTACTGAACAGCTGAAAATCACGCGAGTATCGGCTGCAGCCAAGCGCGTATATTTCCGGTTTACTTCTGGGTTCAGCTCGGTCTAACCGCTCGCAGCGCCGCGTTGTGGCTGAGTTCTGGGGGTTCCTCATTGGTGATGCTTCCAGAGCTGTCTGAAGGAAGCGCTGATGGTGGTGGTTCCTTGTCACTTTGACTAGCTTCAAAGCTTTCAAATTCGGTCTGACTGGTGTTTTCACTTTCATTATCACTTTTGTTATCACTTTCATTATCACTTTTATCTACATTATCATTATCATTGCTGCTATCATAAATGAGATCTCTGACTTGCTCGTAAAACGTTTGTTTGCCATGATTGCTTCAAATGACTGCAGACGCTTACGAATGTATGCAAGTCTATAATGCTGTAGCCGCGTATACATTCATATATATGTATATATATATATATATATATATATATATGTATATGCACTAAGCCCTAGCCAATCAGCGACGAAGGCACCTGATTGACATCGGCAAATATTTTCGCCAACACCGGCCTGAGATAACCAATTTGACGTCAATTCTCGGCGAACCGACGTTATCAAAAAAGTTAATGAATGCAAAATTAATATTTGATCCAATAAACCAATAAATAGGTTATGACTGGTGATAGGAATGACTTAACCATATCTCAAAAACCTCTTCATGACTCTGTTAACTCTTTGCCTGCCGCAGCTTTTTTTTAAGGAAATTCTGCGCTTTGCTAGGATTTCTCTGTTGTTCAGAGATTTATAAAACAAATACTGGAAGAGTTATTTTCATCAAATTTGTTTATTTTGGTCATCTCGTCTTGCTGCAGCATTTTTTCTAAGAGTGATGCAATATGTAGCAATAAGCAGTGCAGAGGGGTATATTGCAGAAAATATGCCCATTCATGCATTTTCAGCCCCCATTTCAATAGATGATATAACTTAAAGCTGGTTTATGTCGACAAGCAACACTGCGGCCTACTGACTCCTACAGATACAACTGAGAGCAACCGTGATCGCAGCCCCGCTTAGGTCGACTGCGCTCTGATTCGCAGCAACTGAGGCCGACTAGCGGGATACGAGATCCGCCCAGTTGCTTCCCTGCTTTTGTTGATTGAAATTACTGGCAACTGCAATGGCTCAGATGGTCACGTAATAAGCATTTTGAGAATAAATTTGAATTAGTTTGAATTATTGGGAAATATATTTCTATAAGAACAGCTATTCCTTTAAGATTTTTATCTTTCTGATTCTGTTTTGAATACAATGTGCTAGCGAAATCGTACAAAGATGGCCACTCACACCATAATTCTACCAACTTCGTTTCTAGATCTTCGGTCCAGTCACCTGCTGTGCTGAAGATTTGGTTTACGTTTTGAACTACTTGAATTCCAAAGTGAATAATTACGAATGACACTAACTAGCGGTCATAATTTGTGCTATGTATATGCGGTCTCTTATTGGCTGGAACCCCTGCGCTCAGTTCTGTCGCCTCGCAGATTAGCTAATGTTGGCTGCAATCGAAAGCAGCTGTCCGCCTACCGTAGGCGGAGTAGAACATGGGCAACTAGCTGGATACGGTTTGCGACGAGTCAGTAGGATTCGGGATGACGTCAGAAGCCGGCTTATGTCGTACAGATAGAGCAGCAACTGGCGGCCTCTTTTTTTCAAAATATGATATAGCTTCCCTAATACCTACCTGTACCCTACCAAATTTTGAAACGTATATTTTTTGCCTTATTTGGCTACAAAATAATTCTTTGAAAAAGATAAAATACGATAGAAAATAGAACTTTGAACTCAAAAATAAGAAAGGCCAAACCAGATCCACTATGAAAGTAAACCGCTTTGCCCATGGACGCCTTATTCGTTAAGTACTGTAGATGGCACCTTTAGAGAGATGGTTTTTTCTTCTAGAAATATTGTAGTTTAAAATGTCTTGATGTCAATCAAAAACAAAAGAGACAAATTGTCATAAAAGCGTTTTTGATGTTTGGTCTTGGGATCATACGATTCTAACATACTCATCCGCCTACAAAATTTGGGTGCCTACAAGTGTTCTGTACACTTATCAATATATCACCATACCCTTTGATTGGTATAATGATAATAATAGATAATAACAGAATTCATACTACGTATAATAGATAATAACAGAATTCATACTACGTATACTCATCATATTTTCAGGTAGTTTGGTTGAACGGTCAACTAGAGGTGATGGTGTCTCTAATTCGTCCTCTTCTTCAAGACAGAGTTGTATAAAAACAGAATATAATGACACAAAATATGTGTTAGATAAACTACTACGCGATGATGTAAGTAATATGGCATGGTAGTCATCCTGATGTTAATAACCAGGCCACATTTTAGGTAAACAGAGAATGACTTACCCATGGATTTTATTTGGTCCTAAGCTGATCCGAGAGCACTGGTATATGCATATCTTTCAGTGCTATGGATGTGCTATGCACGCTTCTTAGGCGTCGCTTAGTGTGCGGCTGATGTGCAGAGCACGCATATTAGCTATTCTTTTCAAAATGACTGCAGCACAATGGCGATCGTATTGTTTTGAATTGTCAAAAAATCTTTCAAAAATTGTTTCGCAAATCGTCAAAATCTTGTAGATTGCTCATGGGTATCAGTGAGAAAATCGAAATAATTACTCAAAATTTGAAATTCTTTTTTATTCTGGCGTTCGTTCCATAACATCATCCCCATTACCATACAGTGCTGCCATTTCTCCATAATAATTTTACTGGTTTTTATTCTTCGATTTTTAGCTGGTTTTTTTGGGGAAAATGGTGGTTTTTAGTATGTTCAGCCATATGTATCAAAATGGCTATGGGATGCCAAATGTCAAAATTATGAGTATATATTCACAATTAGTTTTATGTGTTTCGTATGTGGAAAATATATTAATTGCAGTTATTTAAAAAAAAGTCAAATTTTGACAAAAGGCTCAGTGTTACGGTCAGAAAGAACCACAACGAAACCAGCAGCCAGACAACAAACACACAACTCATGGCATTTCATGGTATATACACGTAATATATTTCCAGGTACTTATCAGTACAACAAGTTGTCGCAGAATGAACTCCTGACAGTACTGGTCCTCTTGGTTATATCGCAATTCAATGTTCGGATAACCATGAAAATAGGAACGACCAATACTACCCAGAACCATTCAAGCAATACGATATTGAATGTGTAAATAACAAATATTTATACAGTATTATATATAACAAGCACGTAACACACCCCTCCTTAAAAAGAAATGTTGATTTGATTTTATCTTAACATTTTTTGTTCTAATCACAAATTAAATTCCACGTGACAGTGCATCAGCAACTACATTTCGTTTGCCAGGTAAATGTTGTATCTGTAGATCATACTCCTGTAGAAACAGCAGCCATCTCATAACCCTTTTGTTTTTGTTCTTCATATTAGCTAAAAACTTTAATGGACTATGGTCTGTAAATACAAGAGCTGGATGAATTTGCATGCTTAGATATACATCAAAATTTTCTACAGCCAACATTTTTTTGAATAATAGCATATGGGGTGTTCTAACTGGTTATCATCGTCATGTACAAGTACGGCCCCAGCGCCTACGTCACTAGCATCAATATACAGTTTAAACTGTTCAGAAAAATCAGGAGCTTTGAGTACTGGCTTACTTGTAAACACCCTTTTAACATTAGCAAAAGCCTGAACACATTTATCCAACCAAATATATTTCTTATCCTTCTTTAGCAATTCGGTTAGAACAGAAGTGATAGTAGAGAAATTTCTACAAAACTTACGGTAATACCCAGCCATGCCTAAAAACCGCATTAAACTACGTTTATTGTCTGGTTCCGGAAAGTCCAAAATAGTCTTAATTTTTGAATCTAATGGTGATACAAGACCTTGACCTACAATATGGCCTAAGTACTTCACCCTGGCATGACCAAAATCAGTTTTTCCTGATTTACTGTAAGATTTGCGTCGGTGAGATTCTGCAATAAGTAAGTATTTGACATACATGTTCCTGCCAAGTGTTTGAAAAAACTATAATGTCATCTAAATAGACGACGACGCAAACTAAACCACGAACTACTCTATTCATTAAACGTTGAAAAGTTGCGGCAGAGTTTTTCATTCCAAAAGGCATGACTTTGTATTGGAAAAGACCCTCTGGAGTGACAAAAGCGGAAATATGCTTCGCGCCATCAGTGAGTGGAACCTGCCAGTATCCCTTCGTTAGATCAAATTTAGAGATATACCGAGCTTTACCAATTTTGTCAATTAGATCATCAATTCTCGGCATTGGATATGAATCGCTTCTAGTAACTGAATTGACTTTTCTATAGTCTGAAACGAATCTCCATTTACCATCAGGTTTTGGCACTAGAATACAGGGCGAACTCCACTCACTGTCACTGGGTTTTGCAGTACCCATTTTTAACATCGACAAAACTTCCTGCTTCATAGCTTCGGCTTTTTCAGGATTTGGTCTATATTGACGCTGTTTTATTGATACAGCATCACCAACATCGACATCATGATTAATCACTTTGGTTAATCCTGGTTCATCCACAAATAAATGTTTATATTCGTGAATAAGACTTTTTAGATCTAATTGTTGATCGACAGGTAAATGTTCTAGTTTTGAATCTATATTTTCTAAAACAGACTTGTTCTCAGTTATAACATCTGGAAATGAACATTCCTTTTCTTCACAGAAACCATTATTTTCAAACGGTTCACTATCAGTCACGCCATTTAAGAAGACTTCCTATAAGGACAATTCTCATCATTTGATAATTCAGAAACCAGCAAAACACTACCGTCTTGCGATTCCCTTTCAAAATAGCGTTTAAACATATTTACATGGCATAACTGTTTATCCTTTCTCCTATCTGGAGTAGAAATGATATAATTTACATCATTGATTTTTTCTTCAATTACATATGACCCATGAAATTTATCCTTCAACCCATTGCCTTTAACGGGAAACAATACTAATACTTTGTCTCCTGGACTAAATGTTCGGTTTTTTGATTTGCAATCAAATTTAGTTTTCATTTTCTTCTGAGCATTTTCCAAATGTTTACGGGCACATTCCCAAGCGTTATGGAGTCTTTCTTTAAAGTTTGAAACGTACTCTAGTAAAGGAACCTTGTTTGCATCATCTGCTAACCATTTTTTCTTAAGCATTTTCAACGGACCTCTAACTTTATGTCCAAAAACAAGCTCAAATGGACTATAGCCTAAGGATTCTTGTATTGAATCGTGCGCCGTAAATAACAGAAAGGGAATGCCCTCATTCCAATCTTTCTTGTTTTCATTGCAATATGTACGTAGCATAGTTTTTAGCATTTGATGAAAATGTTCTTACGCCCCCTGACTTTGAGGATGGTAAGCAGATGACGTAAATTGTTTTATTCCTAATTTATACATCACTTGCTGAATAATTCCAGAAACAAAATTAGAGCCACGATCAGATTGTATCGAACGCGGTAAAACATATTTTGTACAAAAAGTTATCAATTCTTTTAATACAACGGGCGCTGTTTTTCACTTCAAAGGAACAGCCTCAGGGAAACGAGAAGACTTACACATTATAGTCAATATATACTCATGACCTGATTTCGTTCGTACTCTAGTAAAGGAACCTTGTTTGCATCATCTGCTAACCATTTTTCCTTAAGCATTTTCTACGGACCTCTAACTTTATGTCCAAAAACAAGCTCAAACGGACTATAGCCTAAGGATTCTTGTATTGAATCGTGCGCTGCAAATAACAGAAGGGGAATGCCATCATTCCAATCTTTCTTGTTTTCATTGCAATATGTACGTAGCATAGTTTTTAGCGTTTGATGAAAACGTTCTAACGCCCCCTGACTTTGAGGATGGTAAGCAGATGACGTAAATTGTTTTATTCCTAATTTATACATCACTTGCTGAATAATTCCAGAAACAAAATTAGAGCCACGATCAGATTGTATTGAACGCGGTAAAGCATATTTTGTACAAAAAGTTATCAATTCTTTTAATACAACGGGCGCTGTTATTCGCTTCAAAGGAACAGCCTCAGGGAAACGAGAAGACTTACACATTATAGTCAATATATACTCATGACCTGATTTCGTTTTAGGCAGCGGTGTAAAAGGTTCATTAAACGCTAACACAGGTATCAAAGGGGCAGGAGGAATAATTTGATTCGGTTTACCGTTAACTTGACAACTATCACAAGCCTTACAATGTACCTTAACATCCCCCTTGATTCCTGGCCAGAAAAAATGTTCTCAAACCTTCAAATAAGTCTTAGTCACACCAAAGTGGCCAGCGAGAGCAAATTCGTGAGCAAAATAAAGGATATCCTTTCGATAAACCTCTGGCAAGACAATCTGATAATAAATGTTCCAAGTCTTATTTGCGGAAACTTCAGGTGGACGCCATTTCCTCATCAAAACACCAGATTGTAAAAAATAACCAGAAGGACTGTCTTTCAATTCATCAACAGTATTTACAGCTCTACTAAACGAGATTTTCAAACTAGGGTCTTCTTCTTGAGACCTTATCAAGTTAAGTTTACTAATTTTATTAAAATCAGGAACTTTACTACTAACATTATTCAGCAACTTTGCTAAAAATGTATCCTCTAAATCATCTTCATTAACATGCTTCGAATCCTTTTTAACGGAATCATTATCTGAGTCACACAGATCTATAGATCGTTGCTTCATCGAACGTGTGACAACACAATCGGGGAATAACTCAGGTATATCCGAAGCCAATTGTTCAGTTTCAGAATCAAAATCTGGAATGTTGGAAACAACAGGATTTATTTTGACTAATCCACCCGCTAAATCATTTCCGAGAATAAATGATACACCAGGAACTGGCAAAAATTGGCGTATTCCAACAGTAACATAACCCGACACAGTATCAGAATCGGAGGTCACCCCTGTTAACAAAACATTCTGCCCGGTGTAAGTATCATTCGACAAAGGAATCAAACCTTCCAGTAACAAAGACTGGGAGGCCCCAGTATCCCTTAAAACTTTGATACTTACCCGGTTAGATGCAGAATCCACAGCAACAGAACCATCAATCACAAATGGTGGAAACGATGCTTTGTATTTAGACGTCATTCGACCATGAACGTCGTGTAAAGACTTTTCAGTCGATGACTTTTCAGTCGAAAGGCTTATAGATTCAATCTGGTCATTTCTTTTTTTTTTCTGCAATTTGAAACAAGAAGACATTATATGACCCGGTTGCTTACAATAATGACACGTAACATTCGATTTATCTTGAGTCGATTTACCAGCTTAATTTACTGGGTTCAGTCTGTGATCTTTTTTACTGGAAAATCAATGTGTTAATGCATAATCTTCAGCTGATACGGCAGCGATTGTATATCAACGACCTTTTGTTTATCCAAATGATTACGAATTTCCGGACTAACACAACGTTTAAACTCTTCAATCAAAATTAATTGTTTTAATTTCTCATAATCATTTTGAATTTGTCTAGAATCACACCAACGGTTAAACAATGATTGTTTTTCATGTGCGAATTCCACGAAAGTTTTGAAATCATTTTTCTTTCTATTTCTAAAGTTTTGTCTGTATGCCTCTGGCACTAATTCGTAAGCTTTAAGTATCATTGATTTTACAGTATCATAATCAGCACTTTGTTCGGGTGACAGAGCTGAATACACCTCTTGTGCTTTACCGGTTAACACACTTTGTACTAATAATGACCAACAGTGTTTTGGCCAATTCAAACTAACAGCCACTTTCTCGAAATGTAGAAAATACTTATCCGCATCTTTTTCGGCGAACTTCGGAACCATTCGTATCTGTCTGGAGACATCAAATTCCGGTTGAGGAACGGCGTGTTGAAAATGCTCGAATTCCAATCGTTTTAAGGTCATCTGTTGTAGCTCCATCTCAGGAATTTTTAGTTGAAATTGCCATTCGCGTTCCTTCTCGCTTGTCTCAAATTGTAGTTCTAGTCGTCTAATTTCTAGAGATGTGTCCAGCTTGAGAGATGTGTCTTCAGCTTGTTCCGAAGATTTCACGGTAGAATTAATTTCCTTAGCGTCAATGTATTCAGACAACATAGTCTTAATCTCTTGCTTTTTTAAGTTTGACTTAATATTCGGAAGTTCGAATCAGTTGGCAAGTTTTAAAAGATCAGTTTTGAGCATACGCCCAAACAAATCCCACGACGGGCAAATGAAAAAGGAATCTACTATATCAGCCGACGAATTAGCCATGGTTGTAATACAAAAAGTCTGACGGGGACCAAGGTAATAAATAGCACAGTACCTTTGGCTCCGGAGTTCATTCAAACCAATACAAAACTGCTTCACTTTCCCGGACGAGCCCCCAATTTCTGTTACGGTCAGAAAGAACCATGACGAAACCAGCAGCCAGACAACAAACACAACTCATGGCATTTCACGGTATATACACGTAATATATTTCCAGGTACTTATCAGTACAACAAGTTGTCGCAGAATGAACTCCTGACAGTACTGGTCCTCCTGGTTATATTGCAATTCAATGTTATGTTCGGATAACCATGAAAATAGGAACGACCAATACTGCCCAGAACCATTCAAGCAATACAATATTGAATGTGTGAATAACAAATATTTATACAGTATTATATATTACAAGCACGTAACACTCAGCACAGGGCAAAAATAGGCCTCAGTAGCTAAAGTGTTAAGAGCTTGCAGCTGCTGACGTCATGACAGCTGACATCACAGTAACCATATGATGCACTTGGCGCTGATGATACGTTATCTGGTGATTTTCAATTTATAAATATCGATTTCATAGTGCAGGCATCACACTGGGCCGTATTTATGTCCTAATTTCTAATGAACTCTTGTTTAAAAAACTTATTTCTCTTTGGTACGATGTTGCAAACATGTTCTCTACAATGACGTAATTGAAGTTTGATATAATTCTACTGTAGGCCTAAACTGCTGCTAGAGGGTCATGTCTGTGTGCAAAATGAAACAGTACATTGTATATCAGTGCTTCGTCTAGCATTAAAAAAGGGCGGGGTGCTGATTTCAAATGAGGGCATTTTTGCGCATGATTCCATCGGAGCAGGGGCACATAATGACGCACTCACATCTGTTTTTGTGGCAACCTGCAATGTTCCCTAGTGAATAGAGGTACCCCCTACTATGATTGAGGACTAAAACTATGTTTAACTCTGATTTTGCCATAATATGATAGACAGGGCATTCAAAATGATTTGAAATACCTGTTGCAGACAAAGAAATAGCAGTTGCAAAACTTTCCCCGCTCACTGACACCTTGCTTGCTTTAACGGTGTATTTAGTTATTTTGATGTTACAAAAGCTTATTTATTGAAAATTTCATGTACATGCTTAAATCAGATTCTTAAATCAAATTAATTGATTTGATAGTTTTAACACTAACAAATTAATAAATCACTAACTAGTGATTGGCAAGTAACTGTTGATAATTCGAAAGCAGCCAGCTTAGGAACACATTAATGCTATTAGGCTGCCCAAACTCTTTGCAAGTGTCTCTGTGAGTTCACCTTGTGCATATAAAATTTGTCTAATAGTCTCGAAAACAAGATCCAGAGCATCAACGATGTGTTCAAAATGAAACAATCCATCGAATACACTACCGGCTTTACAACGACAGTCGCTAGAATAATTGGCAGTAGTTTGGAAGGCAGCTAATTTCCTGGAAAAACTTAAACTAGGCCACGGGTCTAAGGCACGTTTTCACACGATGCACACTGACTGCAGTACATTTAAATATAACCAATGATCACAGCTTTTATACTATCATTGATATCAGACGAGATATAGCCGTTCTACTAACAGGAGTTCTACTAACAGTCGGATCCGATGGCCGACGGCTTATTTAGAAAGCCTGACTCATTACTCGTGACTGAAGAGGGCAGGAGGGCAGACCTACGGCAAGTGGTGAGGGCATAAGGGCGAGTTTGGGACACATCTGAAGGGCACAAGGGTGGCTATTTTCGGGGGCGGAGCGGACCGCCCCTCTAATTTTGGCAAGATGAAGCACTGTATATATGCGCGCTTTTATGTTACCAGCTTTAATATAGTCACTAAGAATGTTAGGTAGCTTATTGGAACACTGCCAGTTTCTTGGAAAACTTAAACTAGGCCACACGTCAGGCTTGTTTTCACGCGATGCACACTTGCCATCAAACATACATAGTTCATCATCATAGTGGGTCTGTCAGTCAGCTGTTTTTATCAAAAATAAGATTTATTTTATTGAATCGCAGGAAAAAATATTCACTCGGTACATTTAACAGAAATTAAGTCTTCACAGAATAAAAAGAATTTCATGAAGCCAATCAGAGATCAGGTCTTATCAGGATAGCTGTAGATATAAGATTTTAGATATCAAATCCGGGTTTATGTTATGGCTAACAATTAGCATTTTGATAAGTCTTGAGTCGAATCAGTTTGACAATGCGACAGAAAACTTATCTTTGACAATTGTGT
The DNA here is from genome assembly GCF_964204645.1 of Tubulanus polymorphus. NCBI lineage: Eukaryota > Metazoa > Nemertea > Palaeonemertea > Tubulaniformes > Tubulanidae > Tubulanus > Tubulanus polymorphus. The sequence goes on along the minus strand of NC_134028.1, from coordinate 14,770,403 downwards.
AAACAGTGTTGTCAAAATGTTACTGAGTAGGAGGTGATTTTATTCGTCGGTCACTGTGCTACTACCAAACATGTACCGCGATTCCTTAAAAATTATTTTGATAGAAATCACCGTCTAGTACCGATAATACGTTTTTAGACCCAATGAATCAACACGTAGAAGCAACTAAGTATCAGCTTTCTCTTCACAAATAACAGAGTTAAAAAAGATACCTTTTTTTAATAATCTTAAATATCATTCAACTTTTATTCGCTCTTCTAGATACACCACTCGCATTAATCAGAATTTACATGCACGTGGTGCGTTAGAAATCCAAAGCCAGAATATGGATAATGTGTATCTGTTTTCGTCTGACATCGTTCATTTTGGAATAATTCTCTTGACTGAGTATAAACATACCTCAGTTTGGTCTTAATACAACCAGTGAAACAGTGCAGTCTAAATAAACCTTCTTTTCAAATATCCATTTTACAATGCAGCATTTGTTAAATTAGTTGAAGGTTTATTAATGGTAACATTCGCAGAAATCGTAGATGCGGTCTCAACTGACGCACTGCCTGGCGTGCAGGCCCGATGCACAAGTTAATGCGATGGGGTCAGCAGTCGTTGTTGATAGATTAATTGCCCACGTAGGTTCTCCATTTTCTCATTTGGAAGTATCGTCAATTTGTTGAGTGACGATAGTAATAGATTATCACATAAGCCTACCAGGTACCGGTAATGGAAACATGCGTCCGGTGCCTTGTCCAACGAGGGGTATCCTGTGGAAAAACAAGGTTATTATGTATAGTGAAAATTTAAAAATTCTGTGTTTTTGGAAAATTCTGCGATTCCGTGATTCCGCGATATGACAACACTGTGCACTGAATGGTCAGTAGCCCTTTACAAGACGCTTGTATCGATGTATTGTTTAAAGGGTAACTGACTCTTTTTTAAAGATTTTCTACTTTTTACGCTAAACGATATATCATAGATTTCATAATTGGAAAAATCTTTTCAGTCTAGTCAGAATTGATGATTTTGATGTTCGCGCACCTGTTCAGTGTATACATTGCTTCTGCTGAACGCGTGGTACTGTGTCTATTAATAGAACTACGTCCATAAAGTGACGGCTCGGAAATGATGTCTATAGAAATGAATAGGAAATAAGCTACAAGAGCAATTCAACTTAATTTTATACTTATTTGGCATTCGAATTGAGACAAAATGCCTCTTGATTTTGAAAGTCTACATATCAATGATTATAATTAGCTGTTGAACGGACCTACTGTCTAGTAGACAGCAAGGAACACGGATGTTTAAATCATCGTTTTGTATTACCATTTAGTGATAGTAAGTAAGATCATGGTTAGATCTAAGAATATTTTGACTTATGTACTGATGAAACTTAGAATTAGCCGCAAGAACAATTTCAATTCTTTTCTTGAAATATTGGTAGCGGCTTTGGTCACAAAATTAGAATATTTCCTCATCCATCCTATTTTAAAACTTAGAAATAATGTTTGTGAAAGATTTGTGATGTAATCTTTCAAAACTCATCTTCAGCGTGAAACTTTAATCGAAAAACATTATTCCTTTGAATATTTGTTGTAAACGCTGTAGAAATTTATTGAAAGTTTTTGTAGAGTTTTGAAGTGTTAGTTTTCAAACTACTTAAGTCTTAAATGACTATGAAAAATAGTAAATAGTAAAGAATATGAATCTATTTATTCTTTAGCGAGATCGAAATCTGTGATCGCTTATAAGACACTGTTTGGTATGCTTGTGGTGCTGAACTATAGGTGAACTATGGAGCAGCAGTAACAGTGCTGAGAGTTTAGCATAGTGTACTTTAATAGCTTCATAGCAGCGGATTGAAATCTGCATCTTCAATTTGATCGATTTAGCCTATTCAAATTACTCATTGATTCTTTGAAATAGGTTTATGTAATAGACAATAGATCCTTTTACCTCACTGGCCACTTTGAAAGCTGTACAACAATCTGGCATTGGGATATAACAGAAAATACACGCAGTTTCCTTAAAATTCAACGCATTTCTATAGATGCTATTTCTCAGCTCTGCCTTTAATGACATTGCAGCGCGCACCTGCTGATTTAGTCGATGCTGAACAGTAAGCGATGTAAACAACGAAATGAGGTCAAAAATTGTGTTACAAAATCACAAATGGCGCGTGAACTAAACATTTTGGAACAATGGTTGAAGATGAGTGTATAGATCAATAGAATACATCATATTTTGAAATAAAAAAAAGTGTCAGTTACCCTTTAAGTATGTAGCTCATGAGGTTCTCTCATATAGTTCTCCAGTACACCTATAAGACGCTGGAAAACGCATTTGTATTTTGTATTTTCATTTGCAATCTCAAAAAGAAGACTAGTCACAACATGTAGTAACACATGTGAGCAAAGATAATAATGAGATTGCCAGGGACCAAACAAAGAAAACTGTATTTTGGCAAAACTATAGAGCAGTACATTGATGAAAACCAGCGATGAGGATATAATTGAATATAAGTGCAGAATGTTTAGGATAAAATAAAGATTTTATGTTATTTTTGAATAGAATTATACACCAATTACAGGAAAGGAGGTGACACTTAAAATGATATTTAAAGGAAGAAACAGACAACCAAAGGATGAAAAAGACAACCTATTACAAATTTGATGTGGGATGCTATTCCAGATTTTGGGACCAGAGATACTTATGGAGAATGACTTATGGGTTGTGCGAAAATACAGTATAACGACATCCTGTGCATTGCGTAGAATTCTTACCTGTCTCTCGTTTGTAAAAGACAATAGATACGTGAATTTATCGGGCACTAGATGATGGCACTAGTTTATACATAAAGACCGCTGTAAGAAAATTATTGATATCAGTTAGGGTAAGAAATCTGCCAAGTTTAAACAGAGGGGCCATATATGCAAGAAATGGAGCATTGAATACTACGCGAATTGCTCTCTTTTGGAGAATGATTAATCGATGGTGTCGAATAGGGTAGGTCCGTGCCCACACTAGGTTGCAATTAAGAAAATAAGGGAGTACAAGGGAGTTAAATAGGGTATTTAGAAAGCATCTTGGTAGAACTCTACGGGCTCTTTACATCAAAACGATTGCTCGTGAAACATTAGAAGAAATATAGTTTATATGACCAATGTACCTTGCTGTCAATTAATACACCTAAGAATTTCGAGGTATCAGCTCGTACAATAATCACATCGTCTCAAACTATATTGAAACCCTGGGGGAGACGAGCATTACCAAAGATTATATAGTTTTTTAAATCTAAATCAGGAAGAGAGTCGCTTTAGTTCATTGTTAATTGTATTAATGAGACCTATTGGGTCTTTATTCCTGTAAAATATAGTAGTGTCATATGTGGACAGGATGAAGGTCAAGAGTTGAGAGGTTTTAGTAATATCGTTGATGTAAAGTAAGAATAGAAGAGGTCCGAGAATTGATCCTTGAGGTTCTCCACAATTAATAGATTTTTTTGAAGAAAACCCACCGTTGTAGAAAACATACTGTGATCTATCTTTTAGATAGCTAGTGAACCAAGATTGGGGAACACCATGTACACCAAGTTTCTGTAATTTACTCAGGAGTATGCCCTGGTTGATTGTGTCGAATTCTTTTGAAAGGTCGATGAATATTCCCACAGTAACGTAACCATCTTCAGTTAATTTGGAAATTTGGTCAGTGAAGTCAAGAAGGGCATGTTCTGTGAAGTAACCCTTCCTAAAACAGAGGCGACGGAAGCAATTAGTAGGTGCCGAGGCCATGAAAAAATAACTTCATCAGAAACAATGCCTCTTAACCGATGAGCGAGCACCGAAGGTGCGAAGGCCCATGAGGGGGGTTTGGGGGTTTGCGGAATAAGTTAAATAGGAAGTGGATACTTTGCCAATAATGCGGCATTATTTTAGAAATCCTAGTTTACCAATAGCTTTACATAATAAGATATACTTAATATTAATGAATGAAATAGGCCTAACAACAAAATCATTGGGTTTATGATTAGGGTTTCAATAGGATTAGGAAGGGTCCAGGGGGTTAGGTTGGGGTGAGATTTAGGGTCCGTTTATTTTATTCCAAATGTATTTCATTAATAGCTTATAGCTTACCCTACTACACTGGGTTCTGGTTTTTCTTCATGTGTTCTTTTTTGATTTGTAATGGTGCCGATGCTGATGAGGTTGTTGCCGTCGTGCTCTCGATGACCTTACCTGGATATTCTAGACCGCTTACGAGGCCTTTCCTCAGAATCATCGCAATCCTGTTTTTTTCCTGCTGATAACGTAATTGGTCAAGTTGACATGATAGTTTTACATAAATCTCTGAAAACAATTTACGCAGATCCCATGCTCTCGGAGTGTAACAAAACTTCCGGTGCTTATGTCTAAACGAAAATGGTCCTGCTAAGTACCAACGCGCACTGGTGAAAAGCTCACCACGTGTACGCTGCGTGACGACTTTTCCTGCTGTCTAACTAAATGGATGTCCTGTGCATTTTTATTGTAATCGGAACAAATATCATTGTAATTTTCAAAATTTCAAGATTGCCATATCCCTTATTAAATTAATGAATTATGTTAATCAATGAATATCAAATAATCGGGCCCCATGGATGCGGCCTGCTCCTTGATATTTTCAATAACTGAAATGAAAAAAAATAAACCCTTTATATTGATAGCCACGGCTATAATTGCCTTGGCTTATTAAATAACAGATTCATCTTCGACGAAGATCGTATCGCGTGAAGCCGTCATCGCCTGTCAATTGTTGAGTGTAACAGATAATTCATGTCGCGCTACAAATATAAGCTTAAAGAATAAACAAACGGAAGAATGTTCAGAATAAACATCAGCCAGAAAAAAATGTTGTTGACAACACCCGGCTGTCGTCACCAGACTCTTCATGGGAAAAATGTGCACCAATAGTTGGTTCAAACATAGAAAAACTTAATGATACGTAGTTCTAGGACTAATGAACATTTGTATATTTTTTATTTGCTCCAGTGGTATAATATCATCTCTAAGCGAATGTCAACATCGGCGTTAATTACTTATTACTAGACGTAATCCGAGCAAAGTTGCGTTACTACTCGGCAGAAAAATCGTGCTCGGCCGAGTAAGTCAATCTGATCGGCGTAATTACTCGGCCAGATAATTATCTATTGTTCGGGTAGCATATAAAAACCCAATGACAGATACGGTCAAATCATTCAGAGGTTGGTGCGTTCACATAGAGGTGTGTCAGCAGTGTCAGATGGTCCGAGCAAGTCGCCGAGTATCATGCCTTCGCTTGGTATTTTTGGTTCGAAGAATGAGAACCTAAGCTATCGTCAAGTTGCAGTCATTAAGTCACATGACAGGATCGGAAGATTTTTCTTTTCAGATTGAGTGATACGCCTCAATGAAATAGGTCCACATATGTAATTCGCTTGCCTTAAGAATATTATAATTATCATGATAGATGAAACGGAAAACAAATTGAATTTTTTTAAACAAACTTCTCTAATGGAATATCAATTTCTTTTCATAATTTGCCTTTGTTTTAGGCCTATGTGATTTATAATTCGTACATCAGACTTCTTCGAACTCAAGGACTTTGAAGTCCTCTTGTATATTTACAATGCTGAGCAGAGTTCGGAGCAGCTCGCATTTGCGCGGGGCTACTAACGATTGAAACCGAGCAAATTTCCGCGCAATGATTACAGAGCAGCTAGTTTTGCGCAGCGTTATACAATAAAACCGAACAGAATGCCCGCGCTGTATACCAGGCAGCGCAATTGCGCAGTTCCAAGCAATCTTTTGAAAACAGGCATGTTTTATAGCTCCATAATGATGTTATATAAATCAATAGTTTTCCTATTGGATGTTGCCATTTTGTTGAGCGGTGGATTCTTAGCAACTAAAAAACTTGGATTTTCTATTCACAGAACTGTATTCAAAGCATAAAGTCTATTCACGAGTTGACGTGCGGCTTTTTCTCCACATCAAAGAGCAGCTTCTGCTGTGAGCTGTCAGATAGCTGCTACACAAATGATCCAACACAGATGTGCTGACCCACTGTAGTCCAGCGTCCACCAAGAGGGAATAACTACACATACACACACACAACTTGCATCTCCACCAACTCAGTTCTTTAATAGGGCCTATTACACATGTCAGTTTAAAATGCAAATGATTTGGTTGACGAATTCATTATAAATATCAGCAATGATTCTTTGTCTGAATTAGATTCAAACTATATATTATAGATGCATCCGCAAAAGAGAGTGACTGGGTAGAAGATTGGAGTTCAATGTGTGCTATCTTATTATCTAGATATAATATAATGCCACTACTCTATGAGTGAAAACCACAAAAATATCAGTTGTGTAAATGCCTAGAGCTTTGTGAAAATATATTACAAAAATATGTGACATGACATCTGTTAAACTCAGATATATCTTCTTTCGTTGAATATTCTGTGAAATGAGCAAAATCCTCGAAAATTCTCTCCTTTCTAACAACTGTAACTATTTTATCTGGATCACTGCCAGGCTTTGCCATCCATCAACTCTACGTCATCATTCAATAAGAGTGTATAAAACAACAAGATGAACTTAAATTCTTCTACATTCCTAAGACTGCATGTCTTGTGAAATCTTGCTAGTTATTCACTCTTGCTGAATTTGTGTACAAAACCATAGCAACAAGCCACTAAACTGGCTCAGCATGCACTCTGCAACAGAGTTCACTACTGTAAACTGATACCTCTGTGGTCAAAAAGCCGCATGTCAACTCGTTGTGAAAAGATTTTACAGAGTTCTGTATACAAAGCATATAGGGTTTAACAGTGCTTATGAACCTGTCACGTATCATTGCAAATCAAACAAAGTCGATGTTTATAATCCGGTCGTTTTACAATCACCTCTACTGCTAGTGGGCACTATCGAAACCAGATCTGTTGGGAAAATACATTGCAGTGAAAAAGATATAATGATGTATAGACAGACCAATGTGGTACATGTAATCATAAAAAATGAAACGAGTGCCAGTGGTATTGGGCCTAATGATTATGCCTTGTTTTAAATAGCCACATGATCAGGGTTAGATTAAATAGGCAATCATTCAGATAGTATACTGGGTATTTTATGGGTTATGGGTTTAAATTATAGTTCATACACAATATTAGCTAATTCATAGAACTAAGGATAATCTCTGCTTAATCCTTACTAAAAAGCCGAGTCGCAAGTGATACAGAGGTTGATACAGATTAACAGAGCCAGAGGTTGGCTAGTTCAATGATCAAAAAGTTAAAAAGTGCAATAGTGAAAAAACACTGTAGGGCCACACAAAGAAATACCCTAGTTTCTCAAGAAAGTCAAATGCCGCCCACGTCATGAAAAAGTCCCTGATGAAAATAAAAAGACATGCGCTCGCCCGCATCGGCGTAGCTTCAATCGTCTTTTTTTAAATAAAAATTTTAAACCCGATCACCTGCATAGCTGTAGTGCATAACGTGGGTTTGGGGGTAGAGTTTCTATTTCTTCAAATCGCTACTAGTCCTACAGTTTTAATCGGATCAATTCCAAATTTGGTATGAATGTTCTATGGACCTGGGCCTATAAAGTTCCAGAGCGATTCTTTGGATTCGTCCCCCAGGGGGCGCCCCTGGGGGTGGAGTTTCTATTTCTTCAAATCGCTACTAGTCCTACAGTTTAAATCAGATCAATTCCAAATTTGGTATGAATGTTCTATGGACCTAGGCCTATAAAGTTACAGAGCCATTTTTTGAATCTTCCCCCAGGGGGCGCCCCTTGGGGTGGAGTTTCTGTTTCTTCAAATCGCTACTACCGTATTTTCCGGCCAATAAGCCGAGGGCAGTTTTTTAGCCTTAAATACATGGATTTCATAAAGCTTCGCCCAATAAGCCGAGGCCCTTCATCAGAGATTTTAATTCACTGATTTGTCAATTAGTTCGTCTTAATCGACGATTTAAGAGGCTGACAGTAGCGCCCGCCGATGTGTGAGAGTGCTGTGTATACTATCATCGCCGAGTGACTGTGCTATATATAGACTCACTCAGCTGATTACTATACACACAGCCATACACGCAGTACGCGGCTCACTGCTGATTTGCATATATACTAATGTATGAACTGACACGTGGTAGTACGATGAACTCGCGCGTTATATAAATGTATACCCTTGCCGCTGTGCGGTGATAGAACAATCAAAGAAAAAAATAAAAATAAAATAGTTCAAAATAGATTATAATTGGTAGTAAATAATGACCTCAAATAAATATCGACCACTTTGCTTGATTTTGACGATCATTGAGAGCATTAGAGTGGCATAGATCAGGAAGTGATTTTTTATGTCGGATCGTATCCGCCCAATAAGCCGATCACGATATTTTGGGTAAAAATCTGAGGCTAGAAAATCGGCTTATTGGCCGGAAAATACGATAGTCCTACAGTTATAATCAGATCAATTCCAAATTTGGTTGAATGTTCTATGGACCACAGCCTATGAAGTTACAGAGCCATTTTTTTTATTAGTCCACCAGGGGGCGCCCCTGGGGGTGGAGTTTCTATTTCTTCAAATTGCTATTAGTCCAGAGTTTTAATCAGATCAAGTCCAAATTTGGTATGAATGTTCTATGGACAAATACCTACTAAATAGTACAGATCCCTTTTTGGATTTGGCCAAAAGGGGCACCCCTAGATATGCAGCTTCCATTTTTTCAAATCACACAGCAGAGCTATATAAGCCGATAGGCTCCTTGTAATTCAACTTTTTCAATTAAAGAAGCAATAAAAATAGAATTCGCCTGTCCTTGTCACTTTCTAGAAAAAAAATCTGATGACAAACTAGGGTATTTCTTTGTGTGGCCTACTCGATCCATCCAATTTCCGTGGAAATAGCTCTTTACGATTTCATCATTTTATTGTAGTTTATTGTGTACAGTGGAGAGGAAGATAAATCTATGATACCAATAAAATTACCTTTATGTGCAAGTTCAAAGGAAGAAGTTATGGAAATTAAAAAGGAGAAGAAACCGATAATAGATTCAGCTGTCAAAGGTAATAGATGATTTACCATTACTCATGACATGCAGGTATTTAAACTGTTACTCTACCAATAAAAAATCCTGTACATTTAGAATAAAATGTGGAAATTTTTTCATTCACCTCTAAGCCGTTAGGAAGTACTGGGATAAAATTTCAATGAACTTTTCCCCATTGATCTTTGACCTTTTTACTTGAAAATGATTACAGCCGTTAGGAAGTACTGGGATAAAATTTCAATGAACTTTTCCCCATTGATCTTTGACCTTTTTACTTGAAAATGATTACAGCCGTTAGGAAGTACTGGGATAAAATTTCAATGAACTTTTCCCCGTTGATCTTTGACCTTTTTACTTGAAAATGATTACATCACTAGTGAGTCATAAGGAAACCCATTACCATGTATATCATAACAATTGAACCTGCTTACTATAGATACGATTGATTTCATCTTTATTCGATATTGCAAATCTCAGAACAAATTGATTTTTGTTCTCAACATTAAGATGTACTCGTGGTCCTTTTTGGCTCACTTGGGACTTAAATATGCTTAGAGAAGAGCATTTAAAAGGCAAATGCCATTAAAATTTTACTTTCCATGATGACTTAACCAGTCGAAACTTTACTTTATGTATAACCCCTGAAATCGGACTGATTGAAAAAAGTAGCTCCAATTAGCCATAAATTAGTCATTTATTCAACCCTCACTCCCTGCGTATAGTTCACATACAACCCGCAGTGGCGCCATTTATGATGTTTTCTATGACAATCAACACCAGCACGTGTGCGTGCTAGTATGCGTAGCCTATGTATAATCGATGTAATAAATATTTGTTCAACGTATTCACAGACCAACAGCGCTACTCCCTTATATACGATTATCATATCATATACAATGGTAGCAACACTACACTGTATTAGGAGTTTTGTTAATTGAAATCGCTCTGTCCGGAATGCGGCGGACCCAAAGTAAACGACCAACACGGTGTAGTAATATGAACTCGAATATCTAACGGCTTTATTCAGAGGACTGTTTATAGCGTACATGATTATATGGTCGGTAAACAGTTGATTGAGAATAGATTGTGATATCATTGGATGCCAACTTGAGAATATTGTATACAAAACCATAGACTGTAACTTATAATATATTGAAATGTAGAATATAGCATATCAGTCATGACACGCTCCCATAACGATAAAATACTACATCAAATGCCTAGTGAAATGACTGGAAGCCGTAAGCATTTGTCAGAGATGATGTCAGAAACACACACATGCTTACATAAACAATAAGAGTGAGCACATGCTGAAATTGCCGTTGTGTAAGTCACATTTCTCAGTAATGGCTGAACAAAAATTCAAACCAGTAGCATATTTAATATTTGAGAATACATCGCATTTGAAAATGACTTTTAAACAATATTCTTTTTGATGACATTTTCTCTTTACCCCTTTAACCGGTGTGGATCACCTGTTTAACCTGATGTTATATTATATATGTTGTATATCAAGACTTGGTTTGGTTAACTAAAATACAAAGAATACATCTACATGAATTTCAAGGTTGAAAGACATAATTGTTACATAAGATATAAGCTATATAATATATTATTTCAATAGACAATCACTAATCTAATTATTTAACTTAAACATCGAATGCAGAATTAAAATATGAGTTCTCTATAGGCCTGTTTATTTCTTTAAACATTTAATCTAACTTATTAGTACAAATTACAGAACAATCAATTAATATATCAAAGTCTAATAATTCTAGAATAATACACATTCAAATTGAGATACCTAAAATCATAATTCTTAAGAAGTAAAATTTTCTTACCAAGTTTTAGACTGATCTAGCTCTTCAACAATAATGCAACAATCCTGACACAACTTGCCCGTTTGATAATCTTTGCGGCAATCCAACTAAACCAGAATTCGTGTGATTTGAATATCAGGAAAGTACCCACATTGTATGAGTAAAAATTACCAGTTTCCCCTTAGATAGGATAAAACATTAGAATTTCTCTGTATGACTACTGCTTATTCAGGGAAAAGACATTAACAGAAGGACTTATCCAACAGGAACTCAACCACAGAAATGTCATTTCAGTGCTCAGTAATTACAACAAAGTTAAAATCCAATATATGAAATAGATAAAACTAATACTACACATTTCTCAAAAAATACAATTTATTATGAAAACATTGTTTTGACAGTCAACTACTGGCAAGTATTTTTCGGCCTGTCATTGATTTTTTACCATGCAAGGGGAAAATTTAGTAACTCAGTTGATGTGAGAGATAACCCCATAATAGTGTGTATTTTATGAAAGCTCTTTTATCAACCTTTTGAATGATACCAGATTTGTGAATTTTGGGGGTTACCTTCCTAGTCTGAACCCCTGGTCAGAGACCTTAATAACCAGCACGATCATCAGATTCATCCGAAGAGGAATATAGAATACAAATATTATATTTATACTCGTACTATTCTTCCAATTCTTGTGTTCAAAAGTGAAATATATATATTATAACACTCATCCATTCATCCAATTCATCCAACTCATGCACTCATCCATCGATATGTATATGAAATTAATCTTTTTCATTTTCAAACTTAATTTGAATTATACAGTTTATTGTTAAGCTCATGAATATATTTATGATTCCTTAATGATTTTTTTATTTTTATATCTTTTATTACAAATTTCACAACACTTAATATTATCGCCATGAATCAGAAGCAATCCACTTCAAATTTTATGAAGTGAATATCATAATTATTATTTATCCGATATACACCAAAAAACCTTTAAGAGAAAGGTATTTGGCGTCGGATTCTGTACCGAAAATCCCAGATTGTTACACTGCATAGTTTTTTTAGTAGGGTTCTTTTAACATTTTGCCTATAAGCCATTTGATTGACACGTGGGGCTGGGCTTGTGATCTGCCGATGACGTCAGATGTAAACAATAATATAACCACGTGCATGGCGCACATGGCGCAAACGTGGCAACAAATTAGATTTTTTGGCACCAAAACTTTTTAGATTTTTTCTTTTGTCCAATGATTTTTCAACTGGAGCCAACTGCTATGCCATTAGATTGTACAATTAAGTATTCGCGTTTTATAGACTCTCTCTGAAATAATTCTTGTCCAGGGGACATGTATTGAAATATCTATTGTCGTTGTTTTTGTTTTTTTTAATTTTTAGGATATAAACAGCCTAGAAGAAACATCATCTGGCAGACACACATTTGATTACAGATCATATCCTGTTATAAAATGTGTTTGATAAATATTTTACTCAAGTTTTCTTGCCATTAATACTTCCTGACTACTTTTATTTTATGGTTATCTAAGTGCAAGGCAAACATTGGTGGGGTTCCTTTGGCCCTCCGAATATATAGGACCAAAAGGGGTATTTTATGCCATTTGGATTTATTTTTGCTTAGAAAATTTATTCAAATACTTTTTGGCGGGCACATTCAAATTCTGAAGGGTAGGACTAGTCCAACCCCTAAATCCACTTGCATTTAGTCTCAACGTTAAAACCTTCACCGGCCTCCTACTCAATTTTTTGATTAAATGTAAAACTTATGGCAGAATTTATGGTTGATTCCTCGATTTTTGAATCTCAAAGAATAATTTTTGAATTACACAGTAGGATGACACTTGAATAGCCGGTATTCAAATTTTCCAATCAATGTGAGAGGTGTCTAGGTCTATATACGTTTCACAAACGAACGTCCTCTTTTAAAGTTTCTTTCTAGTTAAATATTAATTCAGTAATATTTTTCACTTGAAAACGGAAACGTGCAGTTTTAATCAAATCTTTAATAGGAATAAAATTTCTAATTGTAAAATATTTTTCTAATTCATTTAAATCGATATCTTTGAACTGTAGTATCTGTTCATTCATTTATTAGCCATTTTTTTATTAAAATTGATATTTTCTTCAACTCGTTAATTACTCGTTATTTTTATATTGAAAACAAGAATTTAACGCATATAAATATAAATATTCACTGTTTTGAATATGAATTACTTCACTCACACTTTACTCACACTTTTTATGTTTAAAATTGATTTTTATCATTCGAAATCTATATTTGATCTTATTTTTCTAGATTATTATGCTAACATTTTACTCTCACTTTTAAAACATGAATATTTTAAGAGTAATTGGGAATATGGGCTTTCATCTCAAAGGTTGAAGGGGCGAATGAGTAAAAAATAAAAATAAATTCGAGCGTGCGAGAATTTATTTTTATTTCTTACGAGCTTGACCCTTCGACCTTTGGTATGAATGCCCATATTCTTAATTACTATTGGCCATTACTACTGAAGACCTTCTCAACTTCAAAAATCTGACCCATATGACACGTGGTTTCTATACCTCCTAATACATGCCAAATGTGTGATATATCACTTTATGCGTGTTAGACATTGAAGTCTGGTGTCGCCATCTGCTCACAAAAAAGTGAGTTAAAATGCTTCACTGACATCAATACACTATTCTATTCACTGTAGCTGGTCTATTCAAATGGGTTGCTAGTGACCGATTGCTGGTTTAAGGGTATCAGTCAAGCATGACGCAATTGGTAGCCATCTTTGTGTTGTCACTCCTCATTTGTAGACAGAAAAAGTTTTTGAGGGAGATATCTACAGTTTCAACTTATAGTCATGATTTCTCATGTGTTATATCACTGTCATAGGAGTCATCTCCTTACATGGAATCAAGCTTTCCCAGATTTTTGTTCTCGCCATTCAAGTTCTGGAATTACTCCTTTGATGGTTGGTGCTAGTCAGAACCGGAAATTGGAACCTAAATCTGCCATGTTTTAGTTCATTTGCAATTAAGATCTCTGTCAAAGGTGTAGACAGCTTTACCCGATTGTTAGCTTAGGAATTGGTCTAGTATGGACATAGCTTACCATTGGGGGCATCAGAGGTGTACCGGCCGACTCATCTAGTGTTAAGGGTCATAGCTATAGTTTCATTTGATTTTTTACTTGCCCCTTGATACGTATCGAGGTTTTGACATGAACAAGTGCAAAGAACCCGTGCAAAGACGGCACGTTTTATCATGATTGACTTGATAATTATGCTTCTTTGGTGAAAACCACAGGCATTCTTTTAGCTTGAATTGGCCCCTCTTATTCATTTGATTGGTAGATTTGACTTGACTTGATTTCTAGGAAAGCACGATCAGTATCTTTTGTGTTTTTTCGGTACCAAAGCACACAGATCGCGCCAACCCGTGACAGTTTCCCCATTACTTTTGAGCCAGCAGTCAAACTTTTCAATTTATTCTATAATATGTATGGATATTATGTGGTATGTGATCTCTCATACCATGTGGAACCTCACAAAATCGGATTTAACTAGTGCCCGTTGGACACTGGGGTGGCCACAGGTAACAGAACTACGTATAGGTAAGATGCTTGTAGAGATGTTTTGACTCATTTTTACAATATGCCTGAAATATATTTTTGGGATTTATTGGGGCCATGTAATAATTGTTCTCATCAGGTAGGTTTAGTCCCACCTGCGTGCATTCATCCGTCCCATTGTTAAGATATCTATCCGGTATTTAAAGTACATCCAGTCGGCCTAACAGGGTTTCAGTGCCTTAGATTTCTAAGTACAGCCTATTGGCTCGCACTGTATCCTTTGGAACCAACATCATGTATAAATATTAAAATACTGAAAATACTAAGCAGCAAACTAGGTATAGGTCGAGGTCTAAATATTGTAGTGGTAAATTCCAGGATTTAAAACGATCTGATACGCCGATTTCTTACTGCACCGGTATTTTAGCTTCTGCGGCCATACATTCAGCCACCCTTTGATATGTGACATCATACCTGTGCCTACCTGTACCCTACGAAATTTTGGATGTGGACCGTAAACAAATGTATATCTTTGGTCTTATTTGACTACAAAATAATCCTCTAAGAAAGATAAAATACAATATTTAAACTTGTAGAACTTTGAAGTCACGAATTAAAAAGATTTTTCAAGCAATGCCCTTACCCCAAACAACAGCTTTCAAGGTAAACCACACTTCGCCCATGGGCAATTTATTTTACGTTGTAGCAAATCCCAGAACAAATCGATTTTTGTGCTCAAAGGTAAATTGTACACAGTTGATCCTACTGGACCCAGGGTCCTTAATCAGATGTTTGAATGAATTGTAAACTTTCAAGCGGAAAAATATTTCTTTTAATGGTAGAAAATATCTTGATACGACTGTTGTTGCCTTAGATTTTTTGACATGGATCCGTGCCGCGTAGAATGATGCTTTATTCCAAAAAGCCCCTTAGCACAGATGATTTTGGAAGAAGTTGATTGGCATAGTTAGATCTTGAAAGCTCTTGGTAGGGCTCTATTCATTGTTGAAGAAATGGAAAACTATTTTATCGAATATGAATCTATTTTAAATGATTGCCCATTAGCACATGTTTCTTTATATATTGTGAATCATTGACTCCTCCTCATCTGTTACACAGTAGAAAGGTAACTTACCGCAAGGCTGTTACTTGGGTGCACTTTCAGTGACACAAAAAGCAACAGTACAACTTTTGAAATTTCTAGCCTGATTTTCCTGCAAAAAGTGCTTATTTTTGTTTGAAATAAGTGCTTATAAGTGCTTACTTTAATCATAGCCTTACAACTATGAACCCTGTCTATCTATCCTCAATGCATCCGTCTAAAAACTGACCCGATCAAAATCAAGATGGCCTACTGGAAGCCATTGTCGTTCGCCAAAATCGGCACTTTTTACACATTTTTGAAGTTTTCAAGGGAGATTTTGAAAAGTGCTTTGATCAATTATCTTGATCTTTCACATAGGTTTGTATCCCCCATGGTGCATTGCTAGGCCGACGGAGTGGGTGCGATTTCGGGGGCCCTGGCCCAACCAATTTTTTTTCACCAACATTATTTTTTTGGGGCCCTCTTTTCGTTTGGTTGTTATCACTTTGAGCGGCCTGGAATTACGCTGTTCTCTTTGACAACAGTGTTCACCCGGACGAGTTTCATTATGTCCGTTATTCATATAACATAATATAGCCGTACACAGTGTACAGGGTGCGATTAAGGCCATCTGCGCGCAAAGTTTAGGTAAATTAAGCTGCATTCACACTAGATTCAGCTCCTAAACAATCTAAATTTTATGACCGAGTCAATAAATATAAGACAGTTCTCAGGTGTTATTTCGCTCTGTTTCTACTTTTTATGAGTTTGCCCCAGTAAACTCGTAGCATCTCCTGATGTAGTCACGTGTATGATTAAGTGGAAGGAAAGCCGTGTGTTTTTAACAATAGCTATATAGCAAAATTTTGTTTATTTCCTTATCTCTGAAACTTTCCACGTTATCACGTCGTGTCATTTCGTGGGGAGCAGTTGGTGGGACGGTGTTCCCCTCCCAAATTTAGTTTCTGGGAATATTTCCTCTCCTTCTGGCGAGTAAATTTTTGTAGACTACTACTTGATATAGCAATCCGCTTAAACATTAGGGTAATTTGATTTATTTAGCCCTTTAGGTCTCCCCTTCCACTGGTCATACCGTGACACTGATTAAATTTAATTTTGTTTCAGGGTTTTTGTTCCTGTGCTTATTTTTACTTTTCTTACGCTTTGTCGAGGAAACCGACTCATCGGCGCATAAGCAAATTATATCTGTATTGAGATTGTGTGCACGGAATTATTGTACACGAACGATTGAATATAAGTGAATTTGTGATACTGGATTATTAGAACGTTTTCTTAGTCAGTTGGGCATCCAGCGACCGCTCTGGTCCCAGTCACAATTGGTTATGAATAGGGATATTATTTCTATAGAAATCTGGTGCCTCATTTCTGAATGCCATCAGTTGGCCCATGCCCACGTGACTAATTAGGAAATATCCGACATATGACTATAGTACATCAGTAGCTAAAATAAAAAAGAACAGAAAACACAAGAAAAAATGTCGCTCTCAAAAATCTTGTTATTACCAAGAGTTTGCTGATGATGGTATGTTTTGGAAAAAATGTGAAAATCCTGAATATTATAATTCCGGGCATTTTGATCATTTCATATGCAAAAATATATCAAATCCAATTCAATTTTGTTTTATCGAACAAATTTACATAAAGTCTAATTCTTTTCTCTTCTGCATCCAAATCAATAAGACCAAGGAAAAAGATTGATCTGAGGTATTTGTTCCTTGCATCTGTATATTGACAAATTTAACCCACCGATTGCATCAGTTGCTATGCATGTATGTGTAAAGCAGGCTAGCGCTTAGTATCCTTTGGGGCTCTTGTATTGGTACCTGGGCATATTTTATAACCATAATATGCTGCATAATTGTAGCTAGCGACATGTTCTATGAGTGTGGTGAGTTTCAAGGTTATTGCTTTCTTAATATGCCAACCAGGGGAGGGGGTATTGAATATTGAGTTTTTCTGTTGAACATTTCAAACACTTCCTCAGTAGGCGTGGTGTCCCTGGAACCGTAGTTATTTATTGTGAAGTTTTCAAGGGAAATTAATGCTTTAATCAGTTATATTGATCTGGATGAATACGCTTCATTATTTTCTGAGGATTGAAGAGTGGTGTCACACGATCAATTATCTTGGAAGTGATAGTTAAATGATGATAGGTTTCGAAACCACAGGAAATACTTGCAAAAGCATTGTGTTGGTTTAAAGTGTGAACATTGTATGTTCACTTAAATGACAAATGGCCACAATGAAATAGGTGGTTTTGAGTGATATGATATAGTCAGACCCTATCCTCATTATTCTAATTGTGAATGTTTTTTTTTTCATTCCAATAGTGGAAGAGCAGAGTACAGAGGATAATACGACAACCGCAGTAAAACAAATGACTCAAGCGATGAAACCATCTCAAATAACCCCAGCTGAATTGTTTACGAATTCAGAAAAATCAGGTTGTTGTATCTTGTCTTCTCTCAAGAATTAATGAGAACATGATCAGTGCTTCATCTAGCCAAAAATAGAGGGGCGGTCCGCCCCGCCCCCGAAAATAGCCGCCCTTGTGCCCTTCAGATGTGTCCCATGCTCACCCTTGTGACCTCATCACTTGCCGTAGGTCCGCCCTCCTGCCCTTTTCAGTCGCAAGTAATGAGTCAGGGCTTTCAAAATAAGCCGTCGCATAAAACTTTTAGTAAGTATCCTGCGACTGCTATGAAATATCTCGGCTATGAAATACCTCGTATGATATCAACGATAGTTGCTCATGTGATCAGTGGTTATATTTAAATGTACTGCAGTCAGTGTGCATCGTGTGAAAACGTGCCTCAGACGCGTGGCCTAGTTTAGGTTTCCAGGAAATTGGCTGACTTCCAAACTACTGCCAATCATTCTAGCGACTGCCGTTGTAAAGCTGGTAGTGTATATTCGATGGATTGTTTCGTTTTGAACACATCGTGATGCTCTGGATCCTTTTATCTAGACTATGAGACAAATTTTATATATGCAAGGTGAAAAACTTTGTTCGGTGAACTCACAGAGAGACTCGCAGAGACAATTAGTTTGAGTAGCCTAATAACAATAATGTGTTCTTAAGATCGTGAGAATGTGTTCTTAACCCTTCGTGAGCGCACCATTTTTGACAAGTTTTGCCACCAGAGCGAAGCCATTTTTGGGGTAATTTCAGGCCTTTTGACCTTAAGTTTTTAACTGCCTGCCACAGTAAAACTACTAAATGGATTCACATATAACTTTCAGATATAATGTATATTGACCACAGGATTATTTTACACTGGTCATCATGGCGATTGTTGTCGTTGCCATGGCAACGGTGAAATTCAAAATGGCCGCCGCGTGTATAGTTTCTCATTATTTTCTCAGAAAAAATCCAATTCTGCCAAACTGGGAAAGGTTATGGTTTCAAAACAGCACTAAAACAACTGCCAAACATGTTTTCTATCAGGCAATAGTCATAAATTGTAATTCTTTCATGTACTTTGGGAAATTTTGAACTTATGTGGTAGCTAGATCAAGTACCGAAAAATTTGAAAATTTGACTGAAGTGCAATGAATGAAAGTTTATTAGTTTTCATAACTACAGGAATCCATATAGGGTATATGCATATGGAAATAGAATACCTGTATGTGTTTATATATATATAAATATTTATAAATATATATATATATTCATATATATATATATATATTTATAAATATATATGTATACGTATATACACGTTCCGAAAATGATACTTATCAGTATGTACAATATGTATTTTTCATGTTCTTTCAAATAAAAACACCATGAATGTTTCAAGTTTACTGTTTGTTACATTTTTACAGTTTTCCACCACTGAAATTTTTGGTTTTTGTTGCTGCTTTCTCTTTTGGGGCCTTATAGTTCACAACTGAATGATATCGCAACATACACTCTGGGTGGAGGGGTGGGCGGTCCCCACATTTGCCGCACATGTATACTGTCTCATTACGAAATGTTTTGCCCAGTTTTCGATCAGAGCACACTTTGCATTCTTTGGGGTTGTCTCCTTTCAATTGGAAATGTTGGGCTCCATCAAGTCTTTCAGGTCTTTGTCCACCATCAACAGGTGGTGGTACTCGGGCATTAGCCCGGTGTGGTGACATTTCATCGACCAACGCCAAGCGAAATTTCTTCGTTGACAGAATATCCTTCTTGTCAATGCCACGGAGTTCACAATCCTGCCGGTAGAGGATGTGAGCATTCACAATCGTAACTTCGAGGAGATGAAAGAATACTTTCCTCCACCATTTTACAGATATTCGCTCGAAGTTATAGTAGCAAGCAAGCTGGTCGTTGACATCGACGCCACCCATGAGTCGATTGTAATCGGTGACACATGTAGGCTTGTGGCGTGGGGGGTCACCGGCTTTCTTTGCAGGAACATCAGTCCACTCATCAGGACCATGGATACTTGATATCATGGTAATGACACGCTTGTCTCTCCATTGGAGTACCATAATATCGTCTTTCCTTGCCGCCCTCGAATCGCCACGCTTCATGCCCTTGGTGTTTTTCATGGGCGGAGGCAGGCCTTTACGGTTAGGCATCATTGTACCCAGAATGGAAAAGCCATTGTCAATGAGCTTTTCTGCTAGAGCCATGGTCCAGAAAAATCTGTCCATGACTAATATATGACCAGGAGTGTCGATGACATCAACAAGATTCATCACAGTCTGGGCAACTTTGGTCAGTTCCGCATCATTTGGAGCATCACCGGCACCAGGGTCCTTCCCCAGATACATGTTCATTTTGTACTTGTATCCAGTACTGGAATCAGCTAGGGCATACATTTTCATTCCCCACTTGATGGGTTTTTTTGGGTTGTACTGTAAAAACCCAATGCGGCCCTTGAATAGAATCATGGTCTCATCAATTGAGATCCCCTCGCCGAGAGTAAAGAATTCTTGACTTTTGCTGTTGACATGCTCAACAAGCCATGCTACTTTGTATCCTTTGGATGGCAAAGGCTGTCCTGCAGCTATGGGCTCTGCCACATGAAGATTCCAAAACAAGAGTAGAAACTTATCACGTGGCATGCTGTTATGGAAGAATGGGATATTTATGGTACGCCGTGCTGAGAAGTAGTCCCAAATCGATGGCAATCTGATGACACCCATGTTGATCACCATCTCAAAAACACAAAGTAAATCTTCACGAGTAGGTGTTTTCCACTTTCTCAGCCTTGAAGATGGTTTTAGGTCTCCAGCCACGTCAGTTGCAGCAATTTTCGCTCTGGTTATGGTGTCGGTGTTTTGACAAATTCGATCGAGCACGTGATTCGGCCAAAATAGCCGAAAGTAGTCAATCGGCTCATGTCCTACCATTCTTGGAAGCTGAAATATATAAACATATATGTGTACTAAATAACTGTTCTATAACCAAACTAATTATTCTGAAACAGAAATGAAAATTCTGGGTTTGTTCCCTAGAACTGGAAAAAAAACGGTCAAAAGCGGCTCCCGACTATGGTCGGGATAAAAAATTTTTTACAATAGGTCACCCCTGACAACAATTTTCATCATAAAAAGATAAGAAAACTCACCGTTGGACCTGGGTTTCCTGTAAATTCTTCACTAACAGGATAATCCGGTCTATCACCTTCAGTGATATCCTCCCAGTCCTTGTGGTCAAGGATTCGATGCTGCAAATTTTGGGGTGGGGCAACGTTATCCCCTACCCCCCCATCACCATCGTCCTGGCTATGTTCCAATTCACCGATTCATCGCTGCTCACTTCGACTGACCCTCTACTTTCATCGTTACTAACAACTAAACCGTTTGAAGCAACGCTACTGGTTGAAATATCCGATAATTCATCACTATCTGAGTCTCCTTCAAAATAGCTGAGTGCAGCATCAAGTGTTATTCGTTTCGGCCTGGAGGCAGCCATTACTACATGTATTAGTACGTCACAGACACTTGTTCAGTTAGTGTACACCGTGCGCTATCGATTTACAACGCAGATTAGTTTTCCGGTAAGCCACGGGTGGCAGCACCTCCTAGAGCAATCGGAAACAAAATTTCCGACTAAAGTCGGGAGACGCTTAGTTTCCGTGGTTCGAGATTTCCCGACTATAGTCGGGAGCCGCTCACGAAGGGTTAAGCTGGCTGCTTACAAATTATCAACAGTTACTTGCCAATCACTAACACTATCAATTTAAATCAATTAATTTGATATTTCTAAGATTTGCTTTTTGAGATTGCTTTTTTCTGCTTTTTTTGTCTGCAACTGGTTTTCCAAATCATTTTTCCTTATCAGATTAACTATTGTTCATTGACAGGCATAGGTGTAAGGATGTACTGTGGTCAAGTGTGTCACTCATGGCAAAATCAGAGTTAAACATAGTATCTAGTCCTCAATCGTAGGTGGGGGGTACCTCGATTCTATGCAATAGGGAACATTGCAGTTTGCCCCTAAAACAGACGTGAGTGCGTTATTATTTGCCCTTGCTCCAATGGAATCACGCACAAAAATGCCCTTATTTGAAATCAGCACCCTGCCCTTTTTTAATGCTAGATGAAGCGCTGATGATAATGTCTAATCTTATATATTTTTGTGAAAAATGACTGCCTTTTTACGAGATTATGAAACTATATTTTTAGAGGAAGGAGAGTTGCTGTTCATACAGTTGCCAGATGTATTACCTGGAACTCCTGCATCTATTGGACTTGATTCTGATAAAAAAGATAGAGTAAGTATGGGGTACATTGCGTGTTATATATCATTCCTTACTACTTTTTAGTTAGTATAGGCGTCGGCCATTCATAACAGAAATCCAGAAAAGTATTGATATCTATTCAATATATATTACCTCAATTTACAACATTAAACCTCTTCACTACAGCAGATAATGTAACGTACGGTATTTGTGACGTAAAAATTTGTCATGCATGGTGAGAGGTCATTATTTGCAACGTAGATATACGTCACAAGTGGTAATGAAGAGGTAAAGGAACAACTTTCAGGAATTAATCTTATTTGAGAGGTTTTATTTTGTTGTAATGGGTCCAAAAATCGAATTTTTGTTTACAAATGGGGTTGTAACACTTATACGAAGTCATGCAATCAACTATGTTTATGTGCAAAATGTAGCTTATTCATGCGGCTAAAAATCTGTTTGAAATGTCAATTCGTCAATTTGTCAAATTTTTAAGAACATTCCAATGAGCATTTTGTTTCATAAAACTTCTAGACGTCTAATTGATGTAAAATAAATGCTCCCTGCAGTTAGCTGATCTCCTGCAGCCAATCAAAGTAAGGGCATATTAGATTATACGACGCAGACAAACCAGTCTTTTAATCTGCTCGAATTTTTGTGTGCCATTTTGTAGTATTTCTCATAACTTTCTCATTTAATTGGACAGTTTCATTGTATGTTTACTTTTAATTTGATAATCGTCGTATTGATTCAATCTCCCCACAACTATTTTATTATGCAAAAATTAGAGATTCAATCGATACGCTACATCGTGGACGGGCGCTCATTTGAATTGGCCCAAACCCGTCGCCGCGCTGATTGACATTAGATTGCTATTAGATTTTCTTTCGGTTTAGGGTTTATCGTACGAAATAAGTAATTATTTATAACATAGAGTACTGTTCACCCAGCCCTGGCAGTGGTTGTCTCCACATTGATCTCCGTCGCTCTACGATCCTATTGTAACCAACATTGTGGAACAACAGACACTAAGGTTCTTGGTGAAAGAGTACGATACTCATTTGCCCCACAATTCATTCCACATCCCATTGGTCCTGCATCTGATTAGTCTAACATCTTAATGGTCCCACAATTATTTCATTTGACTTAATGCATCTTGAGATATAAAGATCTGTGGATCTCTTGTTTATTAAGTCATATTGTTTTGTTCACTTCTAGTCCGTTTGTCGGTCTGTCCGTTGACCAAATCCAGTTATGTTAGACATTCAATGCACCTATGAATGTGACCCCTCGGTTGTGTTAGTTGTAAAAAAACAGAACTTATGTGAACTCGGAACCCTTAGTTCCAAGCAATGAACACAAAAAGCCTACCATCAATCAAGTGCAAACATGCTGTGTGCACAGCATTGTAGTTACCATTGTAGTTACTGAACTGCTCACCCAGTACGGTGCTAGGTTGCTACGGTAGACTAATACATACATGTGCCTAGTTTATTAGGCCAGCCGTAGGCTGAGCCTATTGCTATACAAATGGAGCGAATTTAAATGACATGGTTTCTAGAGTAAAGGCTCTTTGACAGTGCAACTTAGCATATATTCATAAAACCATTCATTAGAGCATTACCATTTTCCAACCCCGATGAAGCTGAATTTTGAAAGAGGGCCTCGTTGAAATTTATACGAGCTTTTTCGCGAAAATCTGATCGCAAAAATATCTGTTTTAAAAAGCCAATCAGAAAGCAAAGCCTCCTCTATGATTGGCTTAGCCTCTATTCAAGTGTACCTGGTGGACATTTACACACACCAATAACCTTGAAACTTAACATAATCGAAGAATGTCATGAGCAGCAACCTTACAATTGACTGGTATGAAATGAAATGCAAATGTTCAAATCAACTCTCCCAGGCAAGGACAACATGACTGACATTAAATATCTTGATTATTAGATAAAAAGATTAAATTACCATGTTTAACAATCACAACATGTGTCTAACAGTGCTTCATCTAGCATTAAAAAAGGGCTGGGTGCTGATTTCAAATAAGGGCATTTTTGTGCGTGATTCCATCGGAGCAAGGGCACACAATAACGCACTCACGTCTGTTTTAGGGGCAAACTGCAATGTTCCCTATTGCATAGAATCGAGGTACCCCCTACTATGATTTTGGCGAACAAGAATGGCGGCCATCTTTATTCTGGTCAGGCCAGTTAACTAGCAGAATTTGTATCTAGGGTCAGAGTTGCCACTTCTCCGGATTTCTCCGGAATTCCGGATTCAAAAAAAATCCAATTTCATTTCCGGATTTTCGGGAGAAGTCAAATAACCACAAAAGAAAACACCGCGAAAAAAATAAATCAATTCGGGATTCGACCCTAAACATCAAAACGTGACGGCTCCGTAGAGGGTTCAAAAAAGCCGTATTGTGCTGCCACGTAGTGGCAACAACCCTGCAGTACACGATTAAACCAAGATGACGCGACGATCGAAATCGACTGACGCTTCGTTTGTTTTTGGCTCTGGTTTATATATGAGGTGTATTTGACGGAACCAATCGCTATTTGAAAAAATGATCTGTAGGCGGTAATGAAAGTGAGGCCTATAACGCGTATTGCGCCAGAACGCATCTCCTGGCGTTCTAATTTTGAAAAATTTTCCGGGGGAGGGCCCCAGACCCGCCGACTTATTTTCCAGATTTTTAGCTTCACATAAGTGGCAACTCTGCTAGGGTAAATACATGTATAAACCAAAGATCAAACAATCCTCTAGAGCGTCTTGAAAACTTCCCAAAATAATTGGATTGTCTTCAGGTGTACAGACGATGGACGAAATGTTAACGCAATAGATCCTTACTTATAAGTTTGAAATTCATTTCAGGAGAGTGATTAATGTATCGCTGTAGCAGCGTTCTCCACGGGTCAAATTTATAGCAGGGGCAGTATGATATATTATCCTTGTTCTTCAACGACGACGCGACGACTGAGGGAGGTTTGGGGGCCCTCCCCAAGAAAATTTTTAAAATTTAACGCCCCGCAGAGTGTCTGAGACAGAAAATCACACTGGAATTCGTGAAAAGTCACAGATGGTTTTTATGCTGGACGCCAAATATCACAATAAATCTATCAACGAAAACTGGGCGAGTGGCTCAGTTACTATGATGGTTGTCTATTTTTAGAGAAACTGACGACGAACTACGCACTGAAGAGAATGAATGCATGAACAAACACTTACATGCAATTTTTTTAGAAAATAAAGCGAGACGATTTTGAAGTGTAAAGTCTATTTCGATGAAATCAAATGGGACATATAAGATAAGATATTTTACAAGCAACAGCGCCGAGGCAGCGTGGCGTGTAGTGAGAAGAACATGCCTCAATACGTGGCTTAGTTGTAGTTTTCCAGAAAACCAGGTACTTGGCACTTGGCCAGGGATATGAATACAATGTCACACTCACGTTGAGGCTTGACTATCACCGCTACATATAATTTTTTTTTATGTGTTACCTTTACTCAGCTCAAAGAAAATCCTACTAGATATTATATGACACAATATCAATGATGCAGTCAACAAAAATGTATATAAACATCATTTGCGCATACATTTATTGATGATCCACAGACGCTAAACAAACTTTATTGATCAGAGACACGTGCCATATGCAGCGAGCACTCTCGTAGATATTGATAGTAGGCTCCGAACACTGAGCTGCCAATCATTCTAGAGACCACCGTTATCTTAGAAGTTGGCTACGTTCCAACTACTAGAACATTTCACGCATCCGATTTCATAACTTTGTAGGCACATCTTGTTGATTTAGCTTCCCGTAAATTACGCATACCACAACGAAACCGAAAAAAAAAATTTAAGCAGGGCAGTAAAAAACATTAGGCAGGGCACTGAGGTTTTAGCAGGGTAGCATTAAATTTTAGCAGTAGCCATCATTCTATTTTTAACTGATTTTCATCACTGATAATTCCCACGCGTGTTGTGACGAGAAACACGGTTACATTTTTGAATGGCCGTAACAACATACAGGAAAATTCGGCTAAAATGTTAATGAAACACCTTGTAGACTCTTACCTCCTCATTATGTTCACAATACAATCCTTGAACGTTTCTCCCCCAACTTTTTTTAGTCTCTGCAACTAAAATGATAAAAAAAGTACCGTCTTCGAAGTACATGCTACCAGTGACGAAGTAAATTTTAAAAGAAAGTTCCAGTGGTGTGTTCAGAGGGGTGCGCCTTTGTCAAGGTTCCCAGATATTTCATGGCTCCAGGATAAGGGAGTCTTCAGAAAGTAAGCGGGTAAAAACATGGTACAGTTGATTACATCATAAGTGCCAATTCACTGAAATAAAACCATTTCAAAATGTTCCGAACCGCTCTGCACCTTTTGGTTGGGCTTAGGTGCCCTTTTAGTTATGACACGTCCTATATGGTGTATCCCTCCCTCAATCAGACCTTAGATCCACCCTCATTACCTTGTAATACTGTTATCTAATAAGCCGCATCTAATCACTATTTAAGGTTCATATTAATGAAAAGATTTACCAACAGTACATGTTCCTGTGGCTCCCTTAATTTCTCCTCCAAAGCTTGGAATTCTTCTATATCATTCATTACAACTAAATGGAAATCCTAATCTGCCGATTCACGCTGATCTAAAATCCTATTCATTTGACACTTAATGTCATTCAAAGCATGTAACACTTAGCGCTGAAATTCTGAAATAAATACATTTTTGAATTTTCTATAGACACATGCTTACAAAAAAAGCTGTAATTAAATACTGGGGGTACAAGAACGCCAAGCCTGCGTGGTGAAATGCTTGACAGGTAGATATTTTCAATATCTAACACCCACTAATGATTTAATAGCATAATTAAAGAGCTTTAAACTCATTTCAATCATAGACTTGGCTTTACGAATTACACATAGTTGAATGATTTTGAGATGTCACATTTTTTTCCAATGCAGTGGCCAATATTACCAAATATCAATAGCTGCCAGTCGGCCATCTTGGATCTTATCATGCCTGTTTTTGGGTTGCATATGCATCTAGGGTAGACTCATATAGGCCTATATAAACCAAATATCAAGAAAATCCAAAGAAATGTCTTCAAAATTCCCAATAACACTGGATTCCGTCAATGCACAGATGAACAAGAAGATGAAAAGTGAACAGCACAACCCGCTGGGATTTATGCCCTAAGTGGCTAAAAATGAAATGACCCTGTAAGAACATGTTAAACCAGCTTATGGTATAAGGCCCAGCAGGATTCATGCACAGATTTTTATGAAGGGTTTTAGAGCCCCATAATTTCATGCATATAAAATCTTTCAACTCGTGTCGCCAAAAGAATTAATATAAAATCATTTCTTCAGTCAAAATGTTAATTCTTACTATGCTGTTGACATCGGGAAAAGATCCCCTGTCCTCAGGTGCTGGTGAAATGCTTTTGAAGTTGAACGGATTGTTGGCGTTATTCTCAAATGGTGAAGAATTTCTCGAAGAAGCTGGTGAAGGACTTCGAAATGCTGAAGGACTTTTGAAACCTGTAAGGAATTATGGAACTTATTGTACAATTGAGAATCGCGAGCGCCAATACTGGACAAATTTAAATTTCCAACCACCTTTGTATGCTCGTAGTGTTTAAAACGAACTCTAACTCTCAGACATTAACTTACTTTGAGTCAAAGTCAATGTTTACTGTTAAAATTATAAAGGGAATTTGGGAGATGTAGAGTGACTTCAAGATGGGGGGCTTATTCGTAGATTCAAAGAACTGAAAGGGGGTTTCCGGGTTCATGAACACACAAAATAGTTCATAAGAATTGAATATGCAGAGAAACATCTTTTACATTTCAAATTCTTTAGGTAGCAAAATGTTGCGAGTGTGGGGATAGATAGCTTTCTAAAAAGGGGTGTTACTTAATTTGAAAACATACCCTCAGTTGAAACTGTCGGATTAGTTGGGGTTGGGTCATCACTAGTCTGAGAAAATCTTGTCTCAGCTTTTGTAGAAACCGCACCTGGAAGACAATAAAAATATATTCAACATGATCGTCAGATTTACTTCTGTCACATGTTATCCTTATTTTCAGGTATAACCACCCTTATAAGTTTAACCGGGGGTTTCGGCAGTTGAACCTGAGAATTGTCTACAAGAAACAATTTAAGTTAATGATATGGATCGGTCTACGACCAATTATGTTCTAGCCTATGTCCTAAGCCACTTTCTCAGATAAAAACGAAAGAAAATCTGGTAGATGATCCTAATTTTTAGAACTATTTTACCCTTTGAATAAAATAATTCATTTTGCAATTTTTCAATACATATATAATTCTTTAAAAGAAGTATCTTGAGTTCTAGTGCTCAAAAGACACTTGAACCAGACTTATTTTAAATTTTACCTTCATTTTCAACATCGGATATATCCGATTCTAAGTCATCTGCAAAAATATCAAAGAATAACAATGAAAAATATAGCTGCATAGCAGCAATAACGGGTTTCTACCTAATTGGTTCATATGACGAACTGGGAAGCGTACGAAGATTTCATCGAAATAATTCTAGCCCATAACATATGACTATTGCCAAGAAGCGCAACCTGATGCAACATTATGCTGGATATGTGGATATTAGGAGTCCATTTGTCAAAGCATCGAAGCAATACAGTCCAACTTATTTATGTCTCAGATGGAGCGCGCGGGGCAGGGTCGTCATTATATTGCTGACATTCAAATTACACTTACACAGCGCAACGTTTTTCAGTGTGTAAACTCTGTCGTACTCTGCATTATAGGACAGTGAGGAATTGAATTTTAGCCACCTGAGCCCTTGGCTTGATTCGAGCAAAAGACTTTAAATGACTTCACAGAATTTGATTATGAGTCTAGGATTTTCTGAATTTTGAAGAATGCTTTCTCTGGTTTTGAGATCAATTAAGATTCACTCCTGAATACATTAGTAAAAAATTTGTCAAATAGATTCTTATTTTATTGAAAGAAATTCTACTGAACACAGATTTTGAAATTAATTATGTGTCGATTGATCTAGACGATATAATTACAGCTAAATCATCTGATGATCAACAAGGTGGAGTTTTCATTTATCTTCGGATAATTTGTCTACACCTGATGATACAAGCATTTTGGCGACATCTTTTGAAACCTCAACGCTTTATCTGCGCGCGTCAATTAGTCAGCCACAGCCGATTTTCATGCCATCTGACCTCTTTCCACCTGTAATTAAGCAATCTAATGTAAGAATTACTCAGTTATGTAATATCATAGAGGAGTGAAAGTATAATAAATATTTAAATTGTGCGTTTGTCGTGAAACATCTATTACTACTGTCTCGCAGAGCAAGATTCGGTATTTTTTTCGGTATGTGGATTCGGTATTTTAAGGGCTATTCGGTAAACTCCAAAACAAGTCTCTGATAAACTTTTAAAAGCTTCATATCAAGGGTATATCGTAGGACTCTTGATGCCCGTGAATTATCATCCCATAATAAACAATGAATCCATTTCTGCATGTACACTAGCACGACTGATTACTGATCCAAATATTTTAAACATGACATTAGAAAAAAACTATTACAGCATCCGAGACGCTTAATTTGAAACGTGCACTTGCACACTGTGGTTTAAATATATTCCCACCAGCTGCAAGAATCGGCAAAAGAATTGAAGACCATAGTGACCAGTTCATTCCACGATTAGCTGGAAGGAAAGTAATCGAAATAAATAGTCGTATACATAGTGTAAACCAGTCCCTTACTAACTACTAAGGCTTTCCAATGGCTCTACACACTACATTAAGGGCCTAAATCTATTCTAGGCGTATCCCCCCAAAAAAAGCTAGGCATTAGGCAAGTAGGTAGCCAACAATGATCATTGCTTTGCCGAGTACTCATTTGCTATCATATGTACTCATATCATAGCACCACCCAGTGGAAAGGTAACCTTAACTGCAGTTAGACCAAGAAATCATGTCTAACATTCCCTGGTTAGTGGATTCTCACCTTGAATTGCATAAACTCTCCTGTCGTTGTCATTGATCCGAGTTGTCAAGTGAACGCGGAAGTCAAATTCCATAGGAAAATCCCTACCATACCTGTCCATATTACGTTGATTTGAGCCAGAAATCTTCAGGAAATGTAGCCAACGTAAATTGATTTACTAATAGAATTAATCAATTGACTCCTAAAACTCGCCATAAATTTGCGATAAATTTTTGCTGAAAATGATTTCAACCATCCGCCATGTTGGCTGCATATTGTCCGCAGTAAATGACGGATCCGGAGTAATTGTAAGTCTGAATTCGCGATTTACGGTTGAGTTTGACGCTCGAGGTCATCCGGTAATTTGTAGGCTTTTCGGGATGTACTTTTATCAATGGATGACAATGCTTTGCGTTATTCTTGTCGCTGTTTGGACCCGGTAATTACACAGGATTAATTCATAATAAATTACTAAACGCAAATTCGAAATGGTCAGGCACTGAGTTATATTTCTGACAGAAATGAAAATTACGTTTATAAGCTGTTAGTGGTCGAATCTGAGAGGAGCCATCGGCTGCCATGCAAATTCAGATGGAATTTTGAGACGAAATGCCTTCAATGAATCAGATATGAGATTGATTTGCCTCACTGGGAGACGCACTAACCGAGGACCCCTTTTCAAATATTTCAACATACGCTTTACTACACCCAAACATGCAATGTGCATGTAATCAAGCGGAAAAGTGTCAATACAGTTAATCCCAGCATCAATGATTGGAGATCTTCCATGTGCCTGATGGTCCTCATATACCATTGAATTGAAATTGTCCAATGTCCTCTTTTCAAATCTTTCTTGACTAGAAAAGATAACTCTTCCAGATTTATATTCACCCTTGATTTCACACCTTTCGCAAGCAAAATACCAACTATACATTTAATAAATGTACGTGCAGGTGCATCACACACAAATACAGTTTTGGATATATGGTACAAGATATCATTATACATAACTCCTGTATCCTTCAACGCTGAATATTCTTAAAAAAATCATGGAGATAATCATCTACATTATTCGGCTTCTGGGTTCCATAAAACAAAGCCACAATGAATGGTTCACATCGGTTAAACATGCCTAGGATTGGCCAAAATTGAGTATTGGTAGACTTGTGCAATGGAATGCCATCTATGTTGACTAATAAACAAATTGAGTTTGTGGTTAAGAGTTCTAGTTCAGATAGGCGTTTTTTATACCACATTCCGGACGGTTCCTGAACTTCTCTGAGACACTGAAACGCTGAAAATAAAACACTGAAATTTCAGGGAATTCCAGAAAAACGCTGAAATTTCAGGGAATTCCCAAAAAACGCTGAAATCGTGCTAGAAACCGACGATACACGTTTCGAAAATTTTTCCGGGCCCGGTGTCTGCTGCCGGGTCCTAAACCGTGCTTTAGTCTTCACCGATTTTTTCGGGTTATAGAGATACGCCTACAAGGTCGTTGTCTTCGGCTCCCTTCAACATTTTCAACTGGCATCAGATCACAATTAATAGGTTAGTAGCTTGAAAATGCATATGGCCGGACCATAGTAGCTATAGTGAAGGAGAGGTCCCCCATAAATGTTGCCATAATTTCGGCAAATGAGATAGTGGTCTGAGCTCAACTTTTGATCGATTGATGGAGGACCTCATTTCCTTGACAAGAGCCGGAATCTTCAGTTGAATCAGGAGGAACAATAATTGTTCAGGACAAACTGTATAACATGATACTTACTAGCCAAAAATTAGTTCATCAAAACTGCAGTTCCAAAAACTACCATCATGCTTCCCCAAAATGGAAAATAAATGAATAATATTTTACTTCCATTTGTCTGTGCATCATGATATAGATTGTTGTTATTGTTTTTTGTGCATGTATGTACCCGTATGAGCTAACAATGAAGTTTTCACTTCATTTGAATAAATTCTTAACTACAGTAATTCTAATTCTCAATTGTTTTTATTATTGTTTGGTAACTCCTTGCAACTTCTCATTTCCACGTTTCATACAAGAAGTAGTTGAATGAAAGTACAGTTAGGCTGAACCTGACAACCCATAATAAGTGCTAGCATTGAAATTTGATTATTTCGATTTTATTTTCGGTGTCATTGAAATTCGTAAATAAAGGTTCAACTGTCATTTTTCTTAAGCATAGCTTCGATTGGGTTTAATATTTCTACATTTTCTACAAGGAGGCCTTAAAGGGTCGTCCCCGGGTAGAGGTCAAAACTTGGTTTACTTTCTCAAGTTGCTGGAGACTACCATCTGCATTCATACCTCGATTTGTCTGGCCTATGAGAGTCGAACAACATTTTCCCATACACAGGCTTGGCTTTAGTGTAGATGAAGGCTAGGCACTGCACATTGTGGATTAACTGGAACTCTAAACTCTCAAAATAAAACCAGTCGACAAGAAAGATCCAATAATTGAACGTTAATCTAACTATATTAATTAACAGCTTAAGTTATACATTATACATTTTACACAAAAGAAATCAGTTCTACATTTTATCCGAATCAAGTGTTAAAGCCACAGATTCGCTTAGCTTGGGCTTGAATTCTGGTTCCATTGCTTGGTATTCTATTGAAATCCCCTTTGTTACCTCGGAATATCGGTTAGCTTTTAAAGACTACAAATTTGGTCCCAGGAAAACCAAGTAAGGCGGGGTACTACTGTACATCAGCTGTTGACTTATTTTTCTCAGGTTGAATCAAGTTATTACTGAAATAGCGTTTGTTTTATTTTATTTTTTAAAATTGCGTCGTTTAGCTATCCCTGCTGCAAATTTCACAGTTGAAGTTCACTGGTGGCATCTGATTGCATGAAATATAATCACTGCTGCTACAAGAAGTCTTTTCTCGGTATCTGTATGTCCATCTTAGCAAATCAACTTGAATTGGTCCATGATTCCTCCTTTTATAGATAGTCTAAAAATAAGAATTGATACATTTTTCTAACAGATGCTATGTCATTTCTTGAAAAACCTGATGATTTTCTCACCACAGCAAATAAATTATTTGAAATTGTTAAATCTATTCCATGTGAACAATGAATTAAAAGAAATTAAGTAAGATCCCTGTCCAAAAGCCGCATCATCATTATAACTAGCTATCAAATTTAACTTACCTCCAGTCTCCAACAGAGAACACCACAGTGGCCCATAGTCATGTGTGACGTGTTGACAAAAGAAAAGTGGTTCTCCTAATCATATTTTATATACCGTATTTTCTGGTGTATAAGTCGAGTTTTTGAGACCAATGTTTCAAAATTAACTAATGTTAAAAATCAAAAAAGAAAGAAAACCGCGTATATTCATTGTACAGTGTTTATATAAGCCGCGATGCTGTGGCAGCGTGCCAATAATCGATACACAGCATTCTAATACTAGACTACAGGCGCGCGGCATTCAATGTATACACTATACATTCAACACGTGGATACAAACAATGAGCACTAATCCGGTAATTTAAT
Source organism: Tubulanus polymorphus (assembly GCF_964204645.1). NCBI lineage: Eukaryota > Metazoa > Nemertea > Palaeonemertea > Tubulaniformes > Tubulanidae > Tubulanus > Tubulanus polymorphus. The sequence goes on along the minus strand of NC_134028.1, from coordinate 14,736,635 downwards.
ATTAGAAACAACAGATCCCAATGATTTAATAATGCAAACAGTGGTAAAGACTCTCAACTACTATGAGAATGACATCGGCACTGTTTTCAATGTGACATATGTATACACATGAAGAAGCGACTCGACTTTTACACCGACTATAGCCCTAGCACAACTTTTTAAACTGAAAATTTGACCTCGACTTATACACCGGGTCGACTTGTACACCGGAAAATATGGTACATTGAAATGTTCAAATAAGATTTTTTCATCTTAGTAAACCACATTCTTGGAATATTCAGCATAGTGTTTAAAGTTGGCTTGTGTGGTTGTGATAGGGTTTTGATTCATACTGTTTATGCATGTCTCTATAACCAAACATTAGGTAGAGACTAAAGCAAAGGTTCAGGACTCGGCAGCGGTCCCGGCCCAGAAAAAATTCAAAACGTGTATTGTCGGTTCCTAGCACGATTTCAGTGTTTTTGGGAAATTCCCTGAAATTTCAGCATTTTCTTTTAGGCATTTCAGCGTTTCAATGTTTCAGCTTTTTCAGCGAAGTTCTGGAACCCCATTCCGAACCAAAGTAAATATGTCTTCCATCACATTTTTCGTCGTGGGTGACCTTTCTTGGCGTTTCTAAAAGAGTACGAAGGTCTCCAGGAAGTTCATGTCCAGATTCACGCAGAATTCCAAATAGTTCATTACCAGCAGAGCATGTAATTCTATTTTTGACTGCCCACATCGCTAATTCATCTCGAAAAGATGGACATGCATCATCTTCATTGTTGTTTTCATTTTGATCGTTATCAGATAAACTCGAAGATGATTCACCATCATTGTCATCATCGTCATCATCAGATCATGATGGTTTTTGTTTATGGTCACCAGAGGGCATTGAATATTGAAATTGTAAGATTGTTGAGCATTTGAAACCACTTCCCAAGTGGGCATGGTGTCCCTGGACCCCTAGTTATTCGTTAACAGCGGCATGTGCCTTTCTTCTTACTTCATTTCGAGGAAGCATGAAAATACCGAAAATGATTGTCTCAGTTTCAATTAAATGTGACCATATAGTTGGTTTTATAGGTTTAGGGAGCTTATAACAGTTTTTTTTGCATGGAAAATTTCCCTTTTTATTTCAACTATTTTATTTAAAAAGGCAAAAGAAATAAAATTCGCCCGCCATCGTCAGTTTCTAGGAAAAAATGATAATCTGACAAGAAACTAGGGTATTTCTTTGTGTGGCCTTATAAGTACTGAATTGACTGCCTCAGTCTGCATTTAACACAGCATATGGCATCGATTACAATGCTTTGTTTTTCATTTCAAAATTCTCTAAGCGCTATGAGATTTTAAACAAGTTGAATTGATTTTTGAAAATAAAACTTCATTAATGATTATTCATTATCATTTATATAATATAAGGATTTCTTAATCTGAAATTTACTTCATTGATGCAATAATAAGACAAACATCGGCCCCACGGGGCACTTTAGCCATTAATATTATCGATGCAATGGATTTTTCATATTAATACACATTCGGCTCACATGAAATTTACACAGTACAATAATCTTTTTTTAAAGTAACATTGACAGGAAGATGGCAGCAACCAATACTTCAGATCATATTTCTTCCTTCATCTCATTTATTCGAACATAAGAAAAGGAAATTCGGATTGGATGAGGTTTTGTTCAATAAAATAACATTTAATTGGATTTTCCCTTGCATAGAATTTGATTGAATTTGCAATACAAGCACCTTGGCTAATGAGCACAATACGGCCATCCATGCCTATCACCGATTTGATACGAAGCAATTTTTCCCAACCCTTGCACAGTTGTCTGGGATATTTTTGTAGTGCATTTAAGAACTCCCAAAAACCAAATCAGGATTTTACAGGAATCGATCTTGAAAATCAATTTTTAATTTAAAAATAAAACCCTGAAGTTAAAACAGTAGCCGATACCACAGGATCACGTGAAATGCTGCTGATTTCTGCAGATTCTAGACAGAGCCTTTGCCCTCTGATTGGCTCTTAAAATCTGCTATTTTGCAATCAAATTTTCCAAAAAACCGATGTAAATTTCAACGAGATTCAAAATTCGGATAGACTACTTAGGAATTTGAGAATGGATAATGCTCAAAGTATGATTCATACGTTCAATTGGAAATCCTTTCATGTGAAAACTACGGCATTTAAGTTCACTCCATTTGTATGGTAATAGCCTATGACTGGCATGAAAACTGAGGCTAGGTCGAAGGAAAACTGTATGCCGGTATTTGTTTAGGCTAAGCAGCTATGGAGAGATGGAGTATGATGAAGGCCTTAGTTACCGCCAACAAAAAACGCCCCCCCCCCCACGTTTCATCAGAGAAAATAGGGGCCTACGTGAATCTCACATCGCACACAAACCAAACTGACAAAATATTGAAGTGAGCATACTCCAAAAAAACTGTGGGGCGGGCAGTCACAGATTTATTGATTTATTGTACATGATTAATGATAAAAATGAAGAAAATGCATTGAATGTTATTGGGAATTCTAGCAGAAAAACTGAAAATCAGGATAAATTTCATATGAATATTTTAAGCTAAACTGCAATGGCATAACTAGACTCAGCTTCAGCACGAACCCCGTTACACACAGGTTTGTTACAAGTTTTCCTGCGCACCAATCAGATTGCATTTTGTATCATTGCCGAGGAAAATTTCATGGATAAATGGAATAATAAGGGCTAAAATGAAAAAGGGAATCTGATTGGCTTAATATAATTACAGTAGGCCTAAGGTGTGGGTGCAATCATGTAAAACAGCACGCTCCTCGGGCTAGTACTGCTGGGTTTCATTCAGAACTGTAGAGCTAGGCTATGTCTATTATGAATACCTACTGATCGCAAGCCAGTGACAGTTTTCATGGGCTTGCATGCTTGCAAGCCCATATTGCTATCACACGGATTATTAACTTGCTTGGGGAGTCGATAACTTTCTTGGGTTCTGATATTTACACACATTTATGCAGTAATAAAATCTAGGTTCCTTTCGTATATTGGCTATATTGGTTGTCGTTTTCATTGTTTTATGATTTTGTTTAATCGTTTTTGTTATTTCAGCAGCGCATACCAACCTTGTTTCAGCGTGCGTGATCAGTCTTGAAATTGGTATTCATGCGCGGGATAGTGCTGCCGACAATTTAATTCATTCTTTATTGACATAAAATTTCACAAAAAAACATTTACTTTCACGTTTTTTAAAAATTCTTTTAATTTTCTTTTACTTTCATTGGGTGCTTGCGTTAGCAGCCATTTGTAAAATCTCTGTATGAACATTTATATTTTTCAGTTTAAATATCTAAAACTTAAGAACTACTTTTCAGTAAAATAAATTCTGAATGGAATGGAAGACTGGTTCCCTGTCTCTTCAAAGAGCTAGTGGGCAGTAGCCTATGGTGGCAATAAACTTTATCGGATGATCGTAGTGGATTGTCATTTGAAGGAAATGTAACTTAATCTTGCTTAATGTCTTTATTATTGTAAAAAGAAAAATCGTGGCTCTTATCTATGTTAGTCACATTTTTTCTTTCAGCTTTAAATTTTTCTATGCAAAATCATTTCCACACAATCCGATAAGTAATCTAGCAAATTATCAACATGATGATAGATTCTGTTAAGACACTTCAATATTCAAAATATAGCTGCAAAGCAGCGATAACGGGTTTTCTGCACAGTCTTAGAATCCTGTTCAACGGTGGATTTCGACAAAGCATTTGATAAGGCACAACATCAGCCATTACTAAACAAGCTATAAGGAAACATTATCAATGATAGGTCGCTCAAATGGCTCAGCAGTTATCTCTGACGAAAACTTGTAGCCAAACTCAACGGAACGCCTCATCTGGGAATTAGTCGGTCTAACTAGTGGATTCACGCAAGGTAGTATCCTAAGTCGTCTTCTGTTTAATGTCCTGACAAATGACATACACAGTAATCCAAAATATACCACACTGAGTAAATTTCCGAAACGACCTTAACACGCCGTTCGACCAAAAACTTTAATGTTCCCACAGGAAAATCTTGTGGGAATGAAAACTATTCTGTTTGATCGAACAATAAGCTTTTTGTTTGAACCAAAACTTTTCTTCATTCTGACAAAACTAGGGGTCCAGAGACACCATGCCCACTTGGGAAGTGGTAACGAATGCTCAACAATCTAATAATTTCAATATTCAACGTCCTCTGGTGACCATATACAAAAACCAATGACCTTGAAACTCACCACAGTCATAGAACACGTCATTTGCCACGATTTTGTAATTGATTGTGATAACAAAATATGCCTCGTTACCAATTTAATATGGAAATACTAAGTTATTCTACAATTCAACGCCCCCTGGTGACCATATTCAGACCCAATGACCTTGAAACTCGCCACAATCATAGAACATGTGATGAACTACAACTTTGCAATTGATCATGTTAACAAAATATGCCTAGGCACAAATATAATAAGGAAATACTAAGTTATTCTACTATTCAATGCCCCTGGTGACCATATAGAATAACTAATTTCCTTAAAACAGACCACAATCATAGGCAATGTCATGAGCTACAACTTTTTTTGCAATTGATTGTAGTAACAAAATATGCATCGGTACAAATATAATATAGAAATACTAAGATATTATATTATTCAACGCCTCCTGGTGGCCATGACAAAAATTAATGACCTTGAAACTCACTACAATCATCGAACACCTTATAAGCTACAACTTTCTAATTCATTGCGGTGGCAAAATATGCTTAGGTATCAAGATAATGTCGAAAAACTTATTCCCACCTACGAAAGAGTACTGGTGACACCAAGATGGCCACCAATTGCGTCATAATTGGTTGATCAAAAATGCCTATCTCAGCTATAAAACATCCCTTTCCAAAGAATACCCATCAGCAATTGCAATGAGAAATGGAAGACCAGTAGGAAGCTACAGGATTCAGAATTTGGGCCAAAATTGACATTTTTGGGCACTAAAAAGGTCATAGGACGGCCATCTTGAGTTCGATCGACCCAATTCTTGTTATGCTCATGGGCCCTGGGGGGATTCAAATATATACGAAAGATCAAGGTAATTGATCAAAGCGTCTTCAAAATTTCCCTCAAAAAGTTCAAAAATGTATGAAAAGTGCTGTTTTTTGGCAAACATCAATGGCTGCCAGTCAGCCATCTTGATTCTGACAGGGCCAGTTTGTGGGCTGAAGATGTGTCTAGGGTAGATACATGTGTAACCCAAATATCAAGACATTGCATTAAAGCGTCTTCAAAACTTCCTAAAATAACTGGATTCCGACTACGGACGGACGGATGACGTACGAAAAGAGAACGCAAAAGCCCGCTAGGACTAAAGTCCCAAGTAGCCTAAAGATGTGTTCGAATAAAAAGCTATGTTATTATTGAAATGAAAAACTTTTTGTCCTGGCAAAAAAATTCTGTTGAGCGAAAACTATTTTTTTCGAACGAATGTTTGAATGAAAACAATTCTGTGCTATTGAACGAAATACCTAATACTTTTGGTTCGGAGAAAAAACTTTTTACAACATACTTGTTCAAACGAAAAACTTAATGTTCTGACAAGAAAATTCAGTTCAAATTAGAACGATTCTGTTCGATCGAACGATTGTTCGAACGAAAAACCTTTCGTTTGGACAAAAAAAGTTTCTTCAACTTTGTTCTGACGATTTTTTTCAAATTGATTCAATCGAACAGAATATTATTGGTTCGGACGAAATAAATTTTGTTCCGACGAAAAAATTTTCAAGCGAAAGGCCTTTTGAACGAAAAAAAGATATTTCTGGGGCTCCGCAGTAACTTAAAGCCGGACGTAGGTCGGCCTTGCGACGCAATGCGATCCTCGCGTTGCATTGCAAGTTTTGGTGGCGATACGATTGTCAGCGACTTCGTGCGACTAGTTTCTGCCAGTTGCAAGAGCGCGTAGGTCGGTTGTGACAGTCGTGTCGCGTTGCATCACAGAAAATAGTCGCAAGGGAGCGTAGGGCGATGAGTCGTTGCGACACAATCGTCGCTGGCGGTCGCAGTGAATGGTGTCGCAGTGAGTCACAAGCTGTCGCAAGGCCGACCTGTGCCCGGCTTAACTTATTAGGAATTAATAAAAAAACAGTTTCATTTATGATGAAAAAACTCAAATGAAAAGTCTGGCTTATAAAGCTGTCTGCTCAGGCGAAATTTTCAAAAAAATCCTCATTATTGGCAATAAAATAGATAATTGTGATTGATCGTTGCAAGTCACTACCAGTTAATCACTAATTAACATGCATTTTAATAAATCCGATTCCTCCTTTACAGTGAACTTAGCTTTAACCTATTTGAGGCTACTAGCCTATGTAGGCCTAAGTATATGCGTAGGCCTAACATCCGGACAGATTGGTCGTAGGCCTATTGAATAACAACCCTCCTAAATATCGTAAATTTTGTTATGAAGTTAAATCCAATGAGTCCGTTAACAAACGCAACATTCATACTGTGAATGCGAGTCCAGCATACGGATAGGAGTGTGTTATATACTTGTGTTTAGTAAATACCTTGTGCATTTGACAAAGATCGGTATGTACTGTTGAAAATATAGAGTATTGATAAATGGTTGAAGCCCGCGGCTGAATGAAGTATTATATTGTTTCTTTTGATACATCGTCGACATAACAGCGTTTCTCCGCTATATCTCTTCGGCGTGTTTAGTTTAGGCCTACGACTCCCCGGTACTCTAATGATTTATCTTAGCAAATACAAGGTTAATTGAAAAAAGGTATGGTTAAAGGTATTGCCAAATCACTGGTAGTAATAAATAAATTTGTACTCGATTTGATTCTCATGAGGAGGAGAAACTCTCAGCTGATTTCCGGAACGACGATGTAGCGACACACGTCGATCAGTCGATGTTTACGGCTCGACAGTGCTTTTAGAATCTAAAGTAGTAAATTTCCTGTGTATCGATAATATGATTTGATGAGGTGAATGCGCTATTGTTTAAATTAGTTTTTTAAAAACCGCGGCTGAATGTGCAATCTTTGGGTAATAAATTTGTCAATTTATGCTTGAATTGATAATCGACTTGACAAGAAACGTGCGGTTGATTTCGGAAAGACGACTTAGAAAAACATGTCGGCTCTTTGAATGGGGCTCAATTTTCGATGTTTACGGCCCGACAGTGCTTTTGTAACGTTGATTCTTCAAAATGCGCACGGAGTATTTGTAGATCGAAGTGAGCTGAATGATATCAGACGGATTGTATCGGCAACAGCAGTAATGTAAAAAGCCTATGTACTTTTGGCTAAAAAAGTGTGGAGAAAAATAATAATAATAATAATAAGAAACACGCGAATCTCAATAGGGTTTTCTGTGATGTAACAGAAAACCCTAATAACAAATCCAAAAGCTTGCACTAACTTGGTCCACGTCTACAATAAAACCATTCCGATTCCCAGTCCCTTTGTGTAACATTTCATGTAATGATGTAAGACCTATCTCTTGGCTCTTTAACAAGTAATCAGTTCAAAGTTCGATTAATTCTACAACAGAAATACAAAACCACCAAGCAAGCTTTCAGTACAACCATGTCAGCAAGCCCATTTTTAGAATTTCTTTCTTGTTGTCACTTGAGTGTACTGATAAACTACACCAAAAGTCGATGGTTCTCTGAGCGTCGCAGTGTACTGTAGTTAGCGCTGTGGTGGCGTAGTTAGCGTATTGTCACTGTCACTGTCAGTGTGACCGAGGGAAAAGTTTTGCGTGTGTATCGTTTCTCAATTGCTTCAATCCACCAGCGGCCGTGTTATGAAAAAACAGTCACACCATATCGGCCTATAAGGGCATATATTTCCATTCATATCAAATAAGTTACAATAGCTTACCTTTATTTGAAACACTGCGGGATCTCGGGTGACTCTCTGACTCTCCTTTGCCTGATAATCAAAATGGCTGCGATGTTACAACATCGGATCGATTGATTCGGGTCGGTGGGGTTCGAGTCCCATGATTTCAAGTCCAATGCAAAGTAGTGCATACATCGCTAAGGTAACGCTGGCATTATTCTAATTTCCCAATAATTCAAGATAGTTGTCTCTTCAATAAAGAAAATATAAATATCACTTCGATTTCTAACCGGAATTTCTACGTGACTTGCTCCGTGTTCGAATCCCATTGATAAAGATTAATTTTAGCACAAAGTGTTGTTTTCGTATTAATTACTATAAGCACATAGATTTTTTCAAAATATAATGAAAATGATTCAGTAATTGTCTTTTTGGTTTTCCTATGCCGTCACTTTGAGCGGGTGCGTCCGCTTTTTGGTGGTACGTTTTTTTATGCTAGTAGTGGTGCTGATTTGTATGAGCGCAAACGGTCCATGACATGAGCGCCTAGCCGCATGCAAAGAACCGGGATCGTAGCTATCGATTCCTCGGAGATTTCTGCCGAAAACGATATTTTTGTCGGCGGATTTTTCCAATCCTCGGGTTTTATGGCGTAAACACCCGTAACCTACATTTATGACGTTTTGACGGAGATTTCTTATTAACGGGGTTCCCTATGCACCGCAACAACAAATCAGATCTACGCACACCTGCTACGGAGTCCCGTCGATAGACTGTTTAGTAACACATTTTCCTTGCCAAACTTGTATTCTAAATCTATATTGTATGAATAGGAATATTAATTTGAAAATATTTTGCATTCTAAAATTTATTTTTAGTGCACCAGTGCTTATTTTGGTGAATGAAATCTGCATATGAATATGCCGATGAATTTTACGCAATACTTATTTGCATATAGAAAACACCGAACAGGCGAACTAGTATTGTTTAGGATATAACTAATCGTCATCAAATGTAATGCTACGGTTGGCTGCTGTGATCCCGTTTATGCCTAGGCATTGTGTGGGGAATTCTTGAATTCTTGAGCGATTTGCCTGCACATTGTCATGACGCTCCATTCCCTCACCGTACCGTCACGGCTGCGGTGCGATGAAATCGTCGATGAAGTGGCGTAACTGCGACTCGGATCATCTTTCTGACTGGGACCGAATTTACTCGTATCCCTACAAAGTAGGGGCACATCACTCACTGGCTGCCCAGCGATCTGTTTTCATGAACTGATAGTATGCATTGTTGATTTCACGCAATTTACGACGTACGCTGTCAGAATTTCGGTTCGATATCTATCTGTGGATTTAATCGTCGCGATCGGGCGAAAAAATACGCTCGTGTGCCCTTGGCTGTTTCTTTTTCTGACATATGTTGATTTATGTCGTGCATTTCATAAGGCTGCGGTAAACCTCTTGGCCCATGGGCAATTATTTAAAGAATGGAACGTGTTTTATACCTATGTTGATACAACTTTGAAAACAACATCTTAAGCGACGTAAACGCAACCATCAGGATGTAAATCCACGTTCGTATTTCGATGTCACGGTCTTCAACGTAGGATCAATGTCGAAAATTGGTTGTGTGCCCACTGGGAATTGTGCAAAGTCTGGGAAAAATAGCTTTTTCTCAAATCGGATGGATGACCTTGATATGCTAATTAGCCATGTGCTCAAACTGCAAATTCAATCAAATTTTATTCTGCAAAAAAAAGATCAAATCCAATTCAATTTTACTTTATTGAACAAGGTAAAACAGCAAATCCAATTCAATATTGTTGGGCAAATTTCAGAAAATTCAATTCTGTTCCGCATTCAAATCAATAGGACTAAGGGAAAAGATTTATCTGAGGTCAAAGGAAAACTGTATATCGGTATTTGTTTAGGCTAAGCAGCTAAGGAGAGATGGAGTATGATGAAGTAAGTAATTGTTCCTGCCAGCTCCAGTCGCTGTCTGGGACTGCTACTTATGAAAACACGATTCAATTGTGTAAATTATTAGCCTGAGATTGACTATAGTCTAATAGCTGGGAGTGTAGGACAAATTTAACCCACAGAATGCATCATTTGCCATTTTATGAAAAGCTGACAGGCTGGCCATAGTGTCCCTTGGAGCTCTTGTTGATTTCACAGGTTAACAGTTTTATTTTGGTCAGCTTTTAAAACATGGCGAATTTTGTGAATATCGGCTATAAGAAGCATCAAATAGCCTTAGAAGCTTCAAACAAATTTTCTCTTGTGGTTTGAACCTTCCATGCTTGTTTGGTTGTTAGATAGAATTTTCAGGATTTTTTTATCAGCAGTAGTACTGGGATTCCAGTTAAAACTTTTTAATTAGAAAATGTAATATTGATCTTAATATTGAAGATGAATATCTCATTTATTTGATCATTCACTATTTCAGAATGAAGATGTAAATAAAGGAACCAGTTTAAAAGATTTTCATGATGGATCTGTTGGAAAGATTGTCATCCATAAATCAGGAAAAACCTGCCTAGTCTTAGGCAATATGACACTAGATTTAGCAACGGGCACTCCGTGTAGCTTTTTACAGGTAAGAAGTTAGATCATCTTTTAAATCTTAAAATTTTTCCTACCAGGTCAGTACCGCTAATCAATTGAGGGGTTTTTATGCCCAAAACGCTTTGTGGGAGGGGCGTTGTGCTTGCATTTTGCACCTTTTCAGGACTTGAATACATCACAGACAGTCACATCATGTGATAAGAGCATGAGGGATCTGGTTTACCACCACTTAATGCACTTCATAACTAGGCAATGTTTAGTAACCCATGTTCCTTCTGGCGTTTTGTTTCCAGGTTGTGTTTTGATCATAGCTAAGCCATGGTTTGATTTCTGACCATTCTGTGATGAAATCAAAGTTGTCTGCAATAACTTGAATATCTATCATCTGCCATCACAGATGCAAAAGTAATTTGAAAATGCTTGAATTCATCGCACGATGATGTGCCACCAAAATTATGTAGCTGGTCAAAGATGTTACATAGCTGATTCAGAAAAAGGCAATGATACTTGTAATGAGGTAACTCGGCCACTCACTCAAAATCTTGATGTTGAGATGATAGGATTTAAATTTCCAAAGCAATGGCCTAGATATCAAAAGACATTTTGACAATGCTATGGACTTGGTTAATTGTATATTGAATGCTATCAAATTTCTAGAAAGGACTCTATGGATATTGTGTACAAAGGAAAACAGATTATTGAAAATACCTGGGAGATCACTGTTGAAATAGCCATACATGAATTGACCGAGACCATTATTGTGAATACCAAACAAATCTTTAAAATTTCTTCACTATGGAATGATGGGGAAGTGTGTTCAAAATATCCACTTCTAACTGTTAGTCTTATTGCCTTTTTAGCCTACTTTGGACTTCCAGCAGGCTATCGAGTTCACTTCATCGTCTGTCCATTCATTTGTTCTCACAGACTTGAAATTGTGTGGCTGGCCATCAGCCCATTTGTACATTATATGGCTAAAGCAGTATGTGTGGCTGACCACACAGTGCAAAGAAAAAAGTTTCTTAAAAGTCTCTGTGTGGCTTATTTCATGCTCCTTCAACTATAGACAAATAGCCACTAGAAATTTGTTCTTTTGCCTTTTGTGACATGGTTTTGCCATGTACTTGTAGCCCGAGATGTTGTAATGGGTCACAAAAATCGAGGTTATAACTTTGACACGAAGTCATACAATCTACAATGTTCATGCGCAAAATGTAGCTTGATCATGTGGCTAAAATCTGTTGGAAATGGAATTTTGAATATCGCGTACATTTAAGAGAAATCGACGAATTTATGGCGATTTTTAAAGAAATTTCAAGGAGCATTTTGTTTCATAAAACGGCTAGAAGGCCGATGCACAACGTTACATTGAAGTAAAATAACTGCTCCCTGCGGTTGGCTGAGCTCCCTCTGTCAATCAATGTAAGGGGATATTCGATTGACGCAGACAAACCGGTCTTTTAATCTTCTCATCTATTAATCTGCTCAGTTCTAGTTTCTCATTTCCCAGTCATGGGAGAGTCTTATATGTTTATTTTTAATTTGATAACCGTAGTATCGACTCCGTCTCCCCATATCTATTTCATTATGCAAATAACCGAAGATTCAATCGATACGCTACTTCATGGAAGATTATGCCCGCACAATCGAATAGGCCCAAACCTCGTCTCACTTCAAGTTTATAGTAAGCGATGTTTTACTTACTATACAACGGCACGCATAATTCTTTAAGTATGATATCCTGACAATGTGTTGAATTCGATAAAACCTCACTTTGAACGCTAAAGATCACTAGAAATGTCAAAATGCCAAAAACCACAAATTTAGCGATGACGCTCAAAGCAGCTAATGGAAGTTATGACTGGTGCCGGGTGTCATCACTTTGTTGTTGAGTTCAAGACTCTAAGATGAATTTTTTGCAGGCTACACTGATAAATATGAAATAATATTATGAAATAGAATTGATTTTTGAAGGACTACACTCGTAGATTCATAATAAAAATATGAAAAGTACCACGACTCGAACCAGCAATCAAAATTGGGTCGTCAAGTGCTGCGACCATGTGATACCTGGCAACCAGTCTTTACAGCTTCAGCCGTCGCAAAATGTTTTTTGATAATTTTAGGACACTTATAGTGATTTCTAGCCTTTGCAGTGAGGTTTTATCATATCCAACGTAGCGGTAGGATAACATATTTCAAGGATTACGTGTGACGATATATAGTAAGTAATATCACTGATTGAAAACTTGAAGCGAGAGATTTTCATTGCAAATGAACTGGAGCATGGCGGATTTAGGTTCCAATTTCCGGTTCTGACCAGCGCCATCAAACAATTAATTCAAGAACTTGAATTTGTCGATATCCCGTATTGCCGTGATGATTGCTAATTAGATTTCGATGATGTTGTTCACCGAAATCAGCAGATTTTACACATCCATGAAGTGTTCAAGGAAAACCTTAAAGATGCATCAATCAGATGGTGCCTATACATTACAAAGATAACATTCTGCGCCCGAGATATAAAGATCCGTGGATCTCTTGTTGATTGATTGTTGTGTGTCGTGGTATGTCTTAGGTGGTAGGTGAAAAAACCCAATTTATATTACATGCATCTCGAAGATTACCTCCACAGTCATTTTGGTGTGTAAAATAGCCATTTTGGAGCCTGTTCCCACTACAGTCTACAGCCTCAGTCCAATTAATCCCTCATTAGCATTGGTTGATGTCTATGACGTCATGCCAATGCTAGTAAAATGGATCGAAAGTTGTAGTAAAAAAACGCCATCTCTTCTTCTCATTTTCAAAGTCACTTCAAATTGTAACTCCTTTCTCGTAAAACATAAGACACAGCTGAAAATGACTCAAAATAATTTTTAAATTATTCCCTTCAAGATAGCGTCGCCAGATTTCTGATTTAATGGCCCAAAAAGTTATTCTATCGCATTTTTCTTGTTAGTCTGGTGGATGAGAGGGGTTGGGCAATCGCGTAGTGATATGTTCGCATTGACATTGGCGGAAAAGAATAGGGAAAGGCCTCTTCTGAATAGAAAAACATAAAATTATGTACCTCCTATTTATGAATATCATAGCGTTTGAATATCACTGTTATTCCAACTATCAGTACCCACGGGATTAATTAGGATTAATTCTCAGCATCACAATACGTATTTCTAAAGCAGTGGTACGACAGGCGTAGTCGTGACTGAAACCCGTATAGGTAAGTTATGTGAACGTGCGGGAACGCCTTTGCTTAAGTTAAAACCATTTCATGATGACACGAAACATCAAACAGTAAACGGTAGGCTACCACCATGATACAATATCACCAATAAAGATAGATCATTTTATTCAATTTTACCAGAGTTGTTTATCAGCGGAAAATATTGTCAAGTACGCCGAGAACAACCATGTCATCAATCAGTTGACTGACAGTTGGCTATATTCTACTATAAGTTTTCAGTTTAAGATGCCCTGCCCTCCTGCGCATTCACGAGGCGGTAGCAGCCCCTTACGCACTCGGCAGATCGATTTGCTTTGTAGTGCGCACTGGGAAAATTAACTTTTTTTCCATGCATTGAACAACAGTGATTGAATTTACACGTTGTTTGTTGTAAATTGCAATATCGCGATGGTTATTTGCCGCTTCTGTTGTTTTTGGGAATTGAATCGAGCGGCCTCGGTAGCTCAGTGAGATAAGGTGTGATGCTGTTGCATCCACTATCAGTGCTTAGTGTCAAGTGGTGTTCGAGTCCTGCTGACTGCCTACAGTGTGTGGGAAACACTTCAAAGGCCGTCCCGTAGAGAGGTTAAATGAACAATCAAATAGGGTTAAAAACCAAAGTCCGAACGACGTTAACAAACAAAAAGACAAACAAGCAATCATCAGCCTGCCTCACTAGTGACACCAACGCCGGCATAGCTCACTGTGCGACGTTTTTGTGCGTACGTTTGTCCGGGTAATCTACCTCTTATGCATCGAGAGTATTTGCATTCAGAAAAATCGTTCTGTTTTTATGCCCCCACAAAGCATCATGGGGCATACTGTATTCACTTCGTCGTCCGTCCGTCTGTCTGCAGTGGTTTCCGTGCCCGAGCAGATACACCCTTCGACAGATATTCTTCCAATTCAAGAGTTGTCTTGTACTAAATGAGGTTAGTAACTGATTAGATTTTGGGTCCTCTACATCCAAGGTCAAGGTCGCAGGAAGCCATTTTGTGAATTTCATTTCCGGGTTCTAACTCATAAACGGTATAAAATAACTTACTGAAATTCTATGGATGGGTTGTACTAGAGACCATGGTTAACTGATTAGATTTTGGGTCCTGTAGGTCCATGGTCTAGGTCGCAGGAAGCCATTTTGTGAATATCATTTCCAGGCTCTAACTCATAAACGGTTTAAGATAACTTACCGAAATTCTATGGATGGGTTATCCTAGGGACCGTGGATAACTGGTTAGATTTCAGGTAGTGTTGGTCAAAGGTCAAGGTCACTAGAAGCTGTTATGTATTTTTCTTATCCGGGCTCTATCTTGTAGATGGTTTGAGATGAATAGGTGACAATTTTTGGATGGGTTATCCTCGAGACCTCGAGAACTGATTACATTTCAGGTCCTGTAGGTCAAAGGTCAAGTTCGATAGGAGCTGTTTTGTATTTTGCATTTCCATGCTCTTTTTTCATAAACGGTATAAGATAACTTTGTGAAATTTAATAAATGGGTTACCCTAGTGAGTGACTGATTAGATTTTGAGTCCTGTAGGTCAAAGGTCAAGGTCACTGGAAGCCGTTTTGTATTTTCATTTCCTGCCTTCAGAAATAGGTCGACATACACTCGGGGGTGTATTTTATACTTAGGTGTTTCACCTGATGTGGGGACATCAGTAGTCTTCAGCGACATTCTAGTTGTTTTCATTATTCAGCAATAGGGACTAACAGTTCATGTTAGAAAAACCACAGTCAGTCGAGATTAACCTTACAGTTGTACATTGAATACGAATCTTGTGTAGGCGAAAGTGACGAAATTGTTTTATTAGACAGGTTTTTGTATAGAAATACTGATTGATATAAATCTCTCGGCTGGGACATCAGAATGAACTAGTTTCGTCTTTAACAAAATTGCATGAATGAGGTGTAACAATACAAATAGCGAAGGCTAATTCGTTCGGCAGAAAAAATGAAATACATTCAATTCTTATGTCTGTGGTCCTTCCAATCCACATCGTCATAGAACATTTTCCAGCAGATGTAAAGCATTAACCACTTAATACCTTACCACAGTATAATCTACCAATGCTTCAAGGCCCATGGGCCTCTTGTTGGAACTGCATTTCTTTTCGCAAGTACAGATGGCCTTTACCTATATTCATGCTTCACACATGTGCGTGACACATACTCGCTGCAATGTGGTGTATTGATCTGTGCATGTATATGAAAAACACCTTGTGTGGCCCAGTTAAAGTTTTCTTGGTAACTTCAAATGATTCAACTGCCAGAGCCATGAAAAGCAGTGAATTTTATAGAAGGGCTGTAAAATTGGGATAGAGGGGGTGTGAATCTTGGAAATCGTTCGATTTATGAAAATAAGTTGTCTAACCAACTTCGTACACAGTGTATAGAAATCGTCACACCATGAACATGGAGAGTGTCTATTTGAGTCAGTGGTGAAAATCCGCTATCAAGTATATTCATGATGAATGACCATGCAGTTGTGTCTGTGTGATGGAGAGGTTAGCGTAAAAAATTATCTTGGTAAAAATCGCCAATTCTCCAAAGTAGGTAAAAATCCCCCTCCTGAATGTAGTGTAAGTAGATACAATCATTTGGTCAATTAATTAATATTATTGATGTATATATATCCAATTTATTTTTGTGGAACATCATAAGGATATCATGAGTATACAAACTATAGTATATACTATTTGAATTAAAACATACTACAAATTTACTGTTCGTTAATACTTAATTAGTACTTAAAGTTATCGCACAGCTTAATGAAAGGGTTCATTGCACTTTTCAAATATATTACACTAGCTTGAATCTAAAATATCTACATTTATAAGTTCACTATTACTTATAATTCATGAAGTCAACTAGAGTTCACAGCTCAAAAATATTCCAGTTCGAATGTTAAGATATTTCAAATAAAAAGTTCATTATTCTTATTAATTCTAACAATTAATTTTATTCTAACAGTTTATTTAAAGAATTTATCCCAACAAAAGATTCCATTGCGCAGTTCAAACACATTTCAATCTCATTGCAAATGAACAAAATTGGAGAAACATTTTGTGGACACTCACATTTGCGGAGAAAGAAAACATCAACCCGATTCTTAGACTGACTACAGATAACTGCTTTATTCAGCATAAAAAGGGGAGGATATAGCATGCAGAGTTACAGGATTTCTATTGGCCGAATATACATAGAGCTTACATCTATCAAAACCCCATGTGGTCTACCACACATTTTGCTTTGAAATGTTCTTGAAAATCACCAAGTGGGAATTTTTACCTACTTCCAATATTTGGGGATTTTTACCTAGGGAATTTTACCTACGACCGATGGAGATCGTATCAATAGACAGATTTTCATGAAAACTTCTGAATTCAATCAAGGGGTACATCTTAGGCTTTTTGGTTTACCTTTGTCAGCGATATGAAATTGGCATTGAGCCAATTCATGTAAAATCGCGGTACGTTTAATTATGTGAGCATATGTGACGAAAAAAACGTTTGTATTGACATCCAGAAGAATAGTAAACAATACTAATTTGGGTTAAAAAACACCGTACTGGTGGACCAACATTGTGTAGTATATAGTTGAAATCGAACACACAAATGGATGCTGCTTGTTCGCTACGATCCTGCCTCTGTGCAGAATGTAGACTGTGGCCTCTGATTGGCGTACTAGTAGTAGGGTCTGAATCACGGCCCCTGTCCCGGTCCCGGCCGCACACGTCTTAAACACGGCTGCGGCCACTTTTTTTGTTTAAATGGTCAAATGAAAGGAAAAAAGAATATTAAAAAAGGAGAGAGATTTTCTTAGTCTTATCAAAGGTTCAAATTTAGACTATTTCAGTTTTGAACGGTTACGCTTCAATCGACTCTGTCATTGGCCAACCGATTATCTAATTGCTGCTTGATTTGCGAGCTAGATTTGAATAAATTTTGATGAAATAATACAGTTTGTTAGTGGGAGTTTTTTACGTAGTGGCTATAATCCCAGTGGGAAGGCAGGAATCTGGGCCCTGAGACCACCCCTAAATCTGCCCATGGAAAAAATGTTGATGGAGAATCAGATGACAGTCTCATTGATATGATTTTGTTCAACCAGGAAACCCCTAAGATAACACTCCGTGGTATATGGGATATCGACAAATTCAAGTTCTTGAATTACTCGTTTGATGGCCCTAGTCAGAACCGGAAATTGAAATTTTTAGTTAGCGATATTTTACTTACTATACAACGGCAACGCATAATCCTTTGAGTATGATATCCTGACAATGTGTTGAATTCGAAAATTTTCAGTTTAAAAAGTTGTGCTAGGGCTATAGTCGGTGTATAAGTCGAGTCGCTTCTTCATGTGTTTACATATGTCACATTGAAAACAGCGCCGATGTCATTCTCATAGTAGTTGAGAGTCTTTACCACTGTTTGCATTATTAGGGTTTTCTGTTACATCACAGAAAACCCTATTGAGATTCGCGTGTTTCTTATTATTATTATTATTATTATTTTTTTCCACACATTTTTTGTCAAAAGTACATAGGCTTTTTTACATTACCGCTGTTGCCGATACAATCCGTCTGATATTATTCAGCTCACTTCGATCTACAAATACTCCGTGCGAATTTTGAAGAATCAACGTTACAAAAGCACTGTCGGGTCGTGAACATCGAAAATTGAGCCCCATTCAAAGAGCCGACATGTTTTTCTAAGTTGTCTTTCCGAAATCTACCGCACGTTTCTTGTCACATCGATTATCAATTCAAGCATAAATTAACAAATTTATTACCGAAAGATTGCACATTCTGTCGCGGTTTTTAATAACTAATTTTAACAATAACCCATTTTCCTCATCAAATTATATTACTGATACACAGGAAATTTACTACTTTAGATTTTAAAAGCACTGTCGAGCCATAAACATCGACAAATCGACGTGTGTCACTACATCGTCGTTCAGGGGCTGAGAATCAAATCGAGTACAAATTAATTCATTACTACCAGTGATTTGGCTGCGGGCCTCAAGCAGTTAATTTAGCAATACCTATTTTTCTTTACCAAATTAACCGTGTATTTACTAAGGTAAATCATAAGTGTACCGGGGAGTCGTAGGCCTAAAGTAAACACGCCGAAGAGAAATAGCGGAGAAAAGCTGTTATGTCGACAAGGTATCAAAATAAAAGAATATATTACTTTATTCGGCCGCGGGCTTCAACCTCTATATCAATACCATCAATATTCTATATTTCCTACAGTACATACAGATCATTGTCAAATGCACAAGGTATTTACTAAATACAAGTATATAACACACTCCTATCCGTATGCTGGACTCACACTTGACATTCGGAGTAAGCGTTCGCTGTGGGGGAAAGGAGATCGTTCGCTGTGTTGCTTGAAGTGTTTATCGAGTTTTACGCGGCTTAAGGCCTACCGGTACTGAGCTTTACGGTCTCAAACAAACACAGTATAATTGTTGCGTTTATTAACGGACTCATTGGATTGAACTTCAAAACTAAATTTACGATATTTAGGTGGGTTGTTATTCAATAGGCCTACGACCAATCTGTCCGGATGTTAGGCCTACGCATATACATAGGCCTACATAGGCTAGTAGCCTCTACTAGGTTAAAGCTAAGTTCACTGTAAAGGAGGAATCAGATTTATTAAAATGCATGTTAATAAGTGATTAACTGGTTGTGACTTGCAACGATCAATCACAATTAACAATTTTATTGCCAAAAATGAAGATTTTTTTGAAAATTTCGTCTCAGCAGACAGCTTTATAAGCCAGACTTTTCATTTGAGTTTTTTCATCATAAATGAAACTGGTATTTCATTAATTCCTAATGACTTAAGCAGGGCGTAGGTCGGCCTTGCGACGGCTTGTGACTCACTGCGACGCCAATCACTGCGACCGCCAGCGACAATTGTGTCGCAACGACTCATCGACCTACGCTCCCTTGCGACGGGTTGCGACTTTCAGCAAAGCCAGTCACAAGGAGTCATAACCAACCGTAAGTTTTTTATTCAAACAAGCATATTGTAAAAAGTTTTTTCTCCGAACCAAAAGTATTAAGTATTTCATTCAATCAAACAGAATTGTTTTCATTCAAACATTCGTTCGAAAAAATTGTTTTCGCTCAACCGAATATTTTTGACGGGACAAAATGTTTTTCATTTCAACAATAACATAGCTTTTCATTCGATCACATGTTTTTGTCAGAATGAAGTAAGTTTTGATTCAAACAAAAAGCGTATTGTTCGATCAAACTGAATTGTTTTTACTTGAACAAGATTTTCTTGTCGGAACATTAAGTTTTTTGGTCGAACAGCGTGTTAAGTTCGTTTTTTGGAAATTTACTCGGTCTGGTTTTTGGATTACTGTGTATGTCATTTGTCAGGACATTAAACAGAAGACCACTTTGGATACTACCTTGCGTGACTCCACTAGTTAGACTGACTTGTTCCAAGATGAGGCGTTCCGTTGATTTCGGCTACAATTTTTCGTTCAGAGATAACTGCTGAGCCATTTGGGCGACCTATCACTGATACTGTTTCCTAATAGCCTGTTTAGTAATGGCTGATGTTGTGCCTTATCAAATGCTTTGTCGAAATCCACCGTTGAACAGGATTCTAAGACTGTGTAGAAAACCCGTTATTGCTGCTTTGCAGCTATATTTAAATCATTGGGATCTGTTGTTTCTAATATTAAATTACCGGATTAGTGCTCATTGTTTGTATCCAAGTGTTGAATGTATAGTGTATACTTTGAATGCTGCGCACCTGTAGTCTAGTACTAGACTGCTGTGTATTGATTATTGGCACGCTGCCACAGCAGCGCGGCTTATATAAACACTGTACAATGAATATACGCGGTTTTCTTTCTCTTTTGATTTTCAACATTAGTTAATTTTGAAACATTTCGAAACTATAAGAAATTA
The DNA here is from genome assembly GCF_964204645.1 of Tubulanus polymorphus. NCBI lineage: Eukaryota > Metazoa > Nemertea > Palaeonemertea > Tubulaniformes > Tubulanidae > Tubulanus > Tubulanus polymorphus. Next base: position 14,716,036 of record NC_134028.1, on the reverse strand, counting down.
TTTTTATCAACGTCCTAAATTCTAATTGGTATATGAGTGTAGCCTAACATAAATTAATATTCCATTTCATTATGGCGACCTTGAACTCTAAACATCGTCTGTTTAAAACGATATCGAAAGTGTCGGAAAATACGGTACCAGGACTCGAACCAACAATCAAAATTGGGCCGTCAAGTGCTGCCACCATGTGATACCTGGCAACCAGTCTTTACATCGTCAGCAGTTGCAAAATGTTTTTTGATAATTTTAGGACATTAGTTGTGATTTCTAGCCTTTGCAGTGAAGTTTTATCATATCCAACGTAGCGGTAGGATAACATTTTTAAAGGATTATGCGTGACGATATATAGTAAGTAAAATATCGCTCATTGAAAACTTGAAGAGAGAGATTTTCATCGCAAATGAACTAGAGCATGGCGGATTTAGATTCCAATTTCCTTTTCTGACTAGCGCCATCGAACGAGTAATTCAAGAACTTGAATTTGTCGATATCCCGTATTGCATTAAAAGTTCCACGAAATTTACAGGCACCTTTCATAAAGTTTTCAATTTCTTAAGCATATATGCAGTATTTATGTTAAGATCATAGTAGTTGACAGACCGCACGAAGAAGCAGCTCAATATTTCAGGGGCCTCAGGTTTTTTCGTTCTTGGGTTAAGTATAACATATAACCTAAGACCTATAAACTAAAGATCTAAAACTAAATAGTAGTGTTTACTTTGTGTACGTTGTGCATTATTTTTTGCCAACACCTATACAATACCCGAAAAGCTCATCTGCTAATTTACTTTGGGGAAACTGAGATATTTAGTTCATTTAGTTCCTTTTTTATTGAATATTATGTATCTACTAGTGGGGTAAAACGAACAATATAATTGTTTGCGTTTATTTTCTGAAATTTATACCAATTTATAATAAATAATATACAATTTATAAACCTGATGTTTTTACACATATACGTTGCCATAATTGATCAGAGGGGAAGATAAAAAAAAGCATAGCTTGTAGGATATACCACCCAAAAAAAGAAATGTTACATAGAAGAAAAAGGTTCATTCACACTTCCATGCACTCTGTCACACATACAAAAATCAACTTATCCCTAGCTTTACTTTCCGTGTTCTTGCTTGTTGGAGTCAAGCTTTTTCATTAGAGCACAGTGTTCAGTTTCCGTAAGATCATGATGGCAAGTTGTCTTAAGATTCACCAAACAGAGCAAAGTAAATTCAAATAGAACTCTAACCGATTCATTTACTTGCAATAGTATTAGTATAAAATGATATACTTAAATACTGCATCATCGTAAATGGGGCCAGCCGTGTTTAAGACATGTGCGGCCGAGATCGTGTTTCAGACGTGTGGCCGCGGCCGGGGCCGTGTTTCAGACCCTACCCGTACAAGTTTCGTTCTCGTGTGGCAGTGGTCTGGTGTTAAATTGTCGAGTTTTGATGGTGTTATTCGTAACTGTCACTGATTGTCTTCGATTGAAACTGTTTCTAACCCAACCACATAAAAGATTCTTTCTAGTCTGTTAAATAAATTCTGAATTGAAGACTGGTTCCCTGTCTCTTCAAAGAGCGAGGGGGGCGGTAGTCTATGGTGGCTGCTCCCGAAATAGTCTGGAGCTAAATAAATATCACTTGAAAGTGTCTCCACCTGGCAGATATTGACAGAACTTTATCGGTAGTACAGATATAAACTTAATTTCAAGGTCGCTAAGTGTTTTTTTGAAAAATATTTACGTTTTTACGTAAAATTTACGCTATGAAAATCACTGATGTGTAATACAGCGCTATGGAAAATGCCACAAAAACAAAGCAACTAAGGTTAGACCAAGTCGTTGGTATTTTTGATCAGGATGACACATTCGGATAGTCGAGTGATGAAGCGTCGGTTAGTAATTTGGATTTTGAGGGTGATGATGTTGACAGTGTCAGTGACCATAGCAACGCCAAAAATAATTCGGATGACCATGACGATAATAACAGTGATGGTGAGCAGCCAGCAGGTGATTATTGTTTTATAAATAAAGATTATTAGTATAGATTAGTAAAGGATAATTTTGAAAGGCCTTTCTGTTTAAAGTCTAGTAAAATAAATAGGATAGTCACACCATATCTCAAGTGTTTCGTTAGGGTAGGCCTATACTCTTTGAAAATAAGCCTACCTTTGTGTAAATAATCTAGTTAGGCCCGTAGGCTTGTAGAGGCCCGTAGTTGGACGTATTTTTTTTGGTTCAGTTCTATCGACCCAGCTTTGTTTCATAATAATAAAAATGGCCTAATTTTTGTGTTTTCTAGTGCCTGAAGATGATGATGATGACGAGGGCGATGGTGTGCCACCTGTTTTTTGTAGAGGAAGGGAATGTGGCCGTGGACAATGAGGTTGTGGTCGGGGATAAGGAGGACGTGTTCATGGAAATCGGGGTCGTGGCGGTGGACTATGAGGATGTGCTGGGCATTGTAGACACCAAAGACATGGACATGGACAAACTGCTCAACCTGGTATCCAGTGGCTAAATACTACCAAGCAAACTCATTCATTTCCTTTCACAGATCAGCCTGGGATAAGACGTAGAATGAATGCAGACTCTACTGAACTGGATTAATTGAAACTGTATTTGACTGATCACATCATTTCTTTGATTGTTTGAGAAACCAATCGTTATGGTAACGGTAAAAAAAATGAGGCAGACCCACAGCATCTTCTCGTGTGGATGTATTCATGGACTGATGTCGATTCTGCCATAATTTAGTGGTACTTTGCTTTGTGTATAACAATTGGTTTAGTGAAGAAACCGGATTCACCACTCTACTGGTCAAAGGATACCACGTTAGAAACCCCATTTTTTCCAAGCATTATGTCTAGAAAAAGATATTAACAACTTGTATCATCGATCCATTTAAAAAATAATGAGATCCCGAGACCAGCAGACAACCATATTTGGAAAATTAGGCCTTTTTTATGAGTATTACATCTAAGTTCTCATCTAACTTTACTCCCGAGCAGTGTGTAAGTATTGATGCAGCGCCACTTCTACACAGATGTAGACTAACTTTGAAAGAGTATTATCCCAAGAAACGCTCGAGATTTGGTGTGAAATCCTATTAACTTTGTATCGGCTACACCTGGAAATATCAGATTTACACTGGGCAGGATCGTTACAAACCAATTGCACTTGAACACGGAGTATCATACAAAGTAGTTATGGACCTAGATCAGGGATACATCCTAACAACGGACAATTGGTATTCAAGCCCAACATGGTTTACTGCTCTGTACGACAAGAAAACTTGCTTGCGGTACAGTTCAGACGAATCTTAAAGACATTTCTACCAACCTGGATGTTCACCATGATGGGTCCCCATTAGCTAAAGGGGAAGTAACACACAGGTCTTCTGATAAACTTGTTGTATGTTGGCGAGACAGAAAATAATGTGAATATGATCTCAAACTATCATGACGAGTCGGTTCAAGATACAGGAAAGAAAACTAAAGATAATGAACCGATAGTCAAGCCAACTGTTATCCACTGTAACAAACAGATGGGCGGCGTGGATAAAAAAGACCAAATGTTGAAAAGCTATGCAATACAACATAAAACCCATCGTTGGTAGATTAAGTTAGCCCTTCATCTAGTGGACATTTGTATTTACAAATACAGTCAAACTCGGTTAAGTCATCATCGTTTTATTCGTCATTTTGTTTAAGTAGTCAGGGCCTGCTACTGTTGTGAGTGAATATGCGCGGCGGCTCTTGTGCAGTATAAAACACAACAATCGATATAGAGTCGTAGATAATACTGTTCAGCGTACAGTCTGAGTTAGTTTCTCACGAGGTAAGATGGCTCCTAGAAAGTTGCAGACTAAAACATACCAGTAGAAATATGACATTTTAAAGTTTGTGCAAAAAAATCCGGGTATGAAAAAGATCGATGTAGCGACAAAGTTTAATATCAAGCGGCAGACTCTAAACGATTATATTAAGAACAAGGACAATATTTTGAGTTGAGAATCCTGACGCGAGAAAAAGGCAAATCAAGCGGGACAGAAAACCAACGTATGCTGATGTAGATCTTGCATTGAACCTTTGGTTCTGGCAGAAAGCACAGATTCCTGACCTGAGGCTTGATGGTGAAATGTTATTGAAAAAGGCGCGCGACTTTGCCATCGAGTTTGGATATGAAGAAAATCCAGCTTTAATTAGTTCAAGCTGGATTGATAGATTCAAAAAACGGTATGGAATTGTGCAGGTCAGTAAGTCAGTAGAATCAGCAGGGGTTGACTTAGCGATTGTGAACGAATGGAATGAGGGAACATTAAAAGATATTTTGGAAAGATTTACTCCTGACAACATATTTAACGCTGATGAAACGGGACTTTTCTGGCAAATGCTGCTAGAAAAGTCCCTTGGATTTTCGAGGCAGAAAACCCATGGTCGAAAATAACCAAAAACTCGTATAACCGTGCTCGTCGCTAGCAATATGTCTGGAAGCGAAAAACTAGCATTCTATGTGATCGGAAAGGCAAAGAATCCGCACGTATTCAAGAATGTACAACACGTACCGGTGCAGGACACGGCTAATAAAAAAGCCTGGATGACCGGAGACTGGTTCGAAAGTTGGTTCCGTAAATTGGACCGTCGCATGCTTGTTGAAAGGAGAAAGATTGCAATGGTGTTAGACAATTGCTCAGCCCACCCACACATTGAGTTGGACAATATCGAACTGTTTTTCTTACCGCCGAACACGACGAGTGTCACCCAGCCTATGGACAGTGGGATCATAAAGAACTTGAAATTTCATTACCGACATGTCCTTGCTACACGATTAGAGGCGGCTGAGTCTGATGCATCAGTCCCATTAAAATGGGATCTTCTTGACGCCTGTATAACTCTTAAAGCGGCATGGCGAAAAGTTAAACAAGAGACGATCGTAAACTGCTACAAAAATGCCAATTTTATCGTCAGCACTCCGGATGTCGTTGAATTGCCTGTTCCTAGCACCTCATCTGATGCTGAAATAAGTCCAGATGAAAGTGAGTCGTCCTTCTGTGTCTCGATAAGACTAACAGCCAGACATTTTCCTTCACACTGTCTTTAGTATGAAAACAAAGGAATATACGTAATACACATTGATACTTCTCGATGGGTTCTATTATTATCTTGAAGTGAATCACATTTTAGTACCGTAGGATATACACACGTTTTAAATTCCGACATGGTGTCTTCACGAGTAATGAAAAATCAGGGTTTCATACCAGAGTACGGTATTTTCCTTTAAAATGGGAGACAGTGAGTTCCAATCAGAACAAATCGACATTTATAAAAATCAATATTATTGTTCTCATTGTAAAAAATACATTGCTAAATCTAATAAATCTCGGCCTGAAAATCTGCAAATCATAAAAAAATGTTATAGATTTTGAAACTCCAGAAAGTTCCAACGAAAGAAAAGAACAATTAGAAAATATGAAAAAAGATGAAATTAAATGTAATGTTTGTAATGAACTTATAAGTAAAAAGAATTATGATAGACATCTTGAAACACAAAAACATCTACAAAATTTAAGTAAAAATATTTTAGGAACTGAATATTTTTATGATAAATCTCAAGTAAAAAGATCTATTAAAAATCCAGTTACAAAAACTAAATCTATTTTGAATAAACAATATATGGATAATGTTAGAAATTAAATCGGAACAACAATAGAAGATTATAGCAAATATATTGAAATAATGGAAAAATAATGGATTTTGTAACAGATGTAAAATATCCAAAAATTGGTATTTCTGGAAAAGTAATTTTCATAAAACCAGAAGAAAATAATGGAATATAACATTCAAACACATTCTGAAGAAATAATTTCAAAAACACAAATAAAAGAGAAATTAGTAAAAATTTTACTGAATTTACATGTCATATTGAAGAAAGATATTTTAAAGGTTCTGGCTTAACATTGAATGAAATTATATTATTAGATTTAAATATTTATAATACAAAAAGGAATAAAACATCAAAAAGTAATAAAATATTTACAAATGATTGTAAATTTTCAACAGAAATGGATATTAAAGCATCAGCTTATATCAAATTACCATTAGCAACAAATTTCAATCATATACAGCTGTGAAATCTTTAAAAATGGAGTATCTAAACAGGGAAAATTCTGTTAAATTCAACCTGAGACCCTTTGGAAAGGAAAAACTATTGCATTTTGGAGGCATTAAATGGCAAAAACGTCGACGTAAGCAAAGTTTTGTCAATTAAATTAACTAACGTTAACTACATTATAACTTCTCGTGTTTCTGATACAAGAAACTTGATTACTTCTAGAGAATTGCCTATACATGGCCGTTATGTTACGTTTAGTGATGTCTATAAAAACTATTATCAATGTGAAAGTTGTAGATGCGGTCATTGAAATGGATGATACAATTATAATCGCATTTATCTCGAAATATGGTGATTTTGTGGATAATTCCCTAAAAGGGGGTCTTACTAGAGGAACAAATATGTTTACAGGAACTAGATACCTACAGTTTTATTATATAAAATATAATAATGATATATAAAAATATATATAATTACTAACCATACGGTATATATATATATATATATATATATATATATATATATATATATATATATATATATATATATATATATATATATATATATACAATAATAACGATTTTTTAAACTACTTAGTTCCAGCCATATTGTTCTCATTCTTCTACTAGGTGAATGATAATTATTTTCTGGTGTTTTCTTATCTGAATTTTCATCTGAGTGTTTTTCTATAATTTCTTTAGGTTCTTCCATTTCATTTTTCTCATTTAAATAAAGTTCTATATTGTTCCACATTTCATCTCGCCCTTTTTGTTTGTTATTTCATCAAATGGAATTAAAAAATCGATATTTAAAAAATTTACAATCGTTTAAAAAGAACTCATAATTAATTGAATCTTTCATATTATTATCCGCGCAATAATTTAGTATTTTTGTGAATGTTTCTTTTATATTTTTCATATCTTCTTTTGTTAATTTAGGTTTTTTGTGACAATCGTTAAATGATAAATATAAATACATTTTCTTTTCTTTTGTGTTAAAATATAATGGAATAATTGTTTTTAGTACATCACTTTTAGTTATTTTACCATTTTCACTTTTCTATTATTTTCTTTTTTTCAAGCCATTGCGTATATTCTGGTGTATTAACTTCTATAAAATATATTTTAAAAATTTCATCTAGATATTACAATTTTGGTTTTTTACGAAAGTTTCTTATTTTTTTCATCGCCCCATAAATTTGTTTAATAACCACATTCATTACAAAATATCATACAATCTTCTTTTATAAAATATTCGTAAACACATTGTGGGCATTTTTTCCATCAAATTTTGGTAAAAGATGTACATAAATTTTTTTTTATATTTATTTACGTTATCTTTATTTATGATTCTCCCAATCTTCTAAATTTTCAGGACTAAATTTTATTTGATAATGCTCGCGGAAATGATTTTTTATACTTTTCTAATCATCAAATAAAAAAGGTTTTCCAAAAAGGTTTTCCAAATAATTTCTTGTTCAATTTCAACAGAATTATTATCGTTACTATCAACGTTAACTCTCAATTCCTTAATTTTACATTTTTCTGAATTCATTTTGAAATAATTTTTTGAAAACGTTTTATAACAATTTGGGCAGGTTATTTAAGGGGGTTTATAATTTTCATCTCTTTTCATGTGTCTAGCCATGTGACCTTTAGCTTGAAATTCAACACACATTTAACAAGGTATTTTCCCTTCCATTTATGTAGGAAAAATTTTGTTAGAATTGGTTTCTAGTGGTTCGAGGTAATTTTTTTAATGATGAATGGTGGTATTAAAAGAATATAGAATATATGTTGATTCTAGATAACTTACAAATCTTTAATCTCATAATTTACTAATACAATTAGATAGAGAATTTTAGAATTGTGTTGATTTAAAATTAGTAGATGTAAGTTTATGTAATTCTTTTTATAATATCACAGATAAAACTTTTTATCATAGAGGTTTTGGAATTTTGTTAGAAATAAAAATAAATGGTTTACTCTATATCTAAAACCAGGATCATATGATTTATGAACATCAGCGCAAGAAAATAATAGAGGAGCTCGTTTGAAAATAGGAGAATCTACTGAATTTGAAATTAGCTCTAATAAAAGTGATAGTTCTAATAAAATAAATATAAGGTTAGCTAATGATGAACCATACCAATTTTAAGTTTGAAAACCTATAGCTAAAGTGTTAGGAATTATCCCAGATAAACCTTATTCAAATGTTGATAGTAGAGTAAATATAATGTCTTTTACACATGTTTATATTTATTGCAATTTAATTGATCCTACAAAAACATTTGAAGCAAATAAATGTACAACTTGTAATTCTAGTGTATTCAGTATTTTACCATTAAAAGATGTTAAACAATTCGATACACAAATAAATTATAATTTAACTGAATGTGATTTTAAACCTTTCATTCCACCTTTAAATAATTTTAAATTAGATATTAGAAATCACAATGGGTATTTAATTGATTTGAATAATTTTCCTGTAATCTATAAATAAGTTAGAAGATGTAAAGAATATTTTTTTCACTATATAAATATGAATATATCAGTTGGTCCGAGTATATGTTTTGGATTTGGTTTTAAACATGAACAAGAAATTAATTTAACATTAATGATGTACTAACTCATATCAAAAATACTACATTTTTTAATGAAACAACATTTGATTATGGATCAACAATAGATAAAGAAACTTATATTGTAGAAAAAATTACTGATTTAATTAGAAATTCTATAGTTTATGAATTGGATGATGATTTTATTATTGATATTAGAAAAATAATAACTGAAATATATGAAAATGAAACTAATAATATTATAAATGTTGAAATAATAATAACAAAAGTAAAAAAATATTTTGAAGATGGTAATTTTTTTGGCGGATCAGAGGTGGATAATAAATTGATTATATAATGGCGCATTATTATCAGTTGGAACTGTTGGATATGCAATGATATAAAAAAAAATTATTTAAAATAGGATATTAATGTTGATAGATTTGATTTAAATGATATTTTAAAATTAACAATTGCAGTCACTTAGTCTAATTTAACAATCGATTATTTAGAAAAACAGAAATGTATTCTTCCAATTGATGTGTAATTTTTTTTGTTAGATAAATGGCATCTGCGATTATAACTATAATAGGATCAGCAATTGTTAACGCATTAGTATTTACTGGTGGGGGTTAATTTTTTGATAAAACATATTGATAAAAATGGTTCATTATCTGAACAGAAAATACATAATTTAGCATTAGAAAAATATAATAAAGCAGCAGAAGAATAAATAGAAAAAAGACAAAATTATATAAATATTAATAATGAATTAATTATATAATCAGAAAATTTCACATTCAGTTTCTAATCAGTTGATGAAGCAATGAATTGATAATTTAAAATTACATCTATATAAACCTAAATTTTCAGATAATTATACACCAAGTAATGAACAACAAAAATATGAAATAATTTGGATTTTGGGTGGAACAGTGGTTGTATTATTTGTAGCATATAAATTTACTATTTAGTAATTTTTTCATGATAACAATGGAAGATAAAATTGATGGTGTTAATATCATTCCTAATAGTATAAATAAATCTAAATCAAAATCATATTTAGAAAAACAAATATTAGAATTTAAAAATGATTTTAAAGTCAAAAAAAGTATTGGAAAAGTAAAGTTATCTATTATTTCATTATTAGTTGTTCTGTTACAATTAGTTCTGTAATAACAATTTTAGCAATATTCAGTCGATTAACTTTTAGCTATATCAATTGGCGTTTTAGGTTTAAGTTCAAGTGTTTTAACTGGATGAGCTCCAAATTAAATATATGATTGGTAAAAATATGATTGGAATAATGATTGGAAAAAAATTAATAGATTAAAAAATACATTAGATTATATGATTAGTTTAAATGGAAATATAACAATTAAAGAACACGATATATTATTATTAGAATTAATTGATTATTAATTTTTTTATTATATAAATGGTAGATAATTTTCTAAACGCTTTTCAATATAATAAATTGATTAGATATAATATTCCAACAATAGATTTTAGTAAAAATATTTCATATAAAGATTTAGTTTTGAATTCATTAATTAATTTAGATATCTATGTTACTGAAACAACTTGTTTTACTTCTATATATAATATATATAGAATAGAATCTAATATGAAATATTGGCAGAATTGATTAAATTTTGCAGTTTATTGTGCAACAACAGGTTGTGGAATAAGTTGGAATAATCATTTAAATAATTCAGATATAAATTTGAATTATTCGGACTTGAAATTAATTCATACAGTATTTAGATTTCATACATATTTTCAAATTAGAATTATATTAAATGAGTTAGAATGTCCTTTAACGGGATCAAAATATTTTAATAAAATTGATAACAATTTAAATCTATCAAAGTTTGATAAAATTTGTAATGAATTTAATATAAATATGAATAATTCTGATTTTAGAGCGCATGGTAAATTGCATGGTGTTGGTGAACAGTCTGAAATAAAAAGAATTGATTATATGCATAGAGTTGGAGCTTATCATCATTATAAGATTGATATAATAATGGTTCGATTAATTTCATTTTAGAAAATTGTGAAGGTTTTACAAAATCTGGTATACAAAGAATAAATCAATCTATCAGAATTTATTTGATTTGTATTTTAGGATCACAAGTTGAAACAAGATCACCAATAGTTGGAAATGATCATACTTCATTTGATACACAAAAACAATTTAAAGTTTTATTGGAAGATTCAATTCATAATGATAAATATATCTTAATTCCAGAAAATCTTAATAAGATATCAGAATTATTTAGATAAATCTCATATAAGAGTAAATTATTGTACATGTATAGGTCCTAATTTATTGATTATATCTAATGATTTAGTGTTCGAAATAAAAATAATTAATAGGTCATAATAATTTAATAAAAACTGCAACAATGAATGATAAATTTGGATTATAAGGTGAAAAAAAAAAACTGAAATTAAAAGTAAAAATATTAAAGTAAATGATGATTCTAAAGTATAAGATAACAATACACCATGAAATAATTAAAAGTGATGATAATAATTAATCACATGAAAATGCTAAATTAGGTTAAACTTGTGTAGGAATTGTAAGAGGAGTAATATTGTATTTTAAATTTAAATTTTCTTATATAAATGGATGTCGAAGGTGGAGAAGATTATGAAATGGATACTTTCAATGAACTTGGTAGAACTGATGAACAACCCCCTGATTTAACTGATGCAAGTTTTAGTAATGATAATGATCAGCATATAATTCTATTTTAACAGGTACCCGTTCCGATAATCCAGAGGGATTCGATAGAATAAATAAATCGAAAATCAATCCTGAAAATGATATACCAGAAATAACAAAACAAGATTTATGAATACAGTCAACTCCGCATAAGTCGTAGCCCTCGGGGCTGACGAGTTTTCTACTACTTACGTGCTGTACAAGTTACGTGTAAATCGTATTTTTACAAGTTATCTATAGGCGGGCCTAGGTCGGCCATGCGACGCGACGCGATCGTCGCGTCGCAAGTGGCCGCGCAAGTCGGTTGCGATGCGATTGTCAGCGACTGTGTGCGACTAGTTGCTGCCAGTTGCAAGAGCGCGCAGGTCGGTTGCGACGCGATACACGAAATTTTTATCATGTGGTAGTGAACTTAATAATGGCACCAAACAACCAGAAGGTATGTTTTTTCGGGTACTCGCTGTCAATTACTAGGCCTAAGCCGGGAAAAGTGGTTCACAAAAGGAAAATGCCTGATCGATCAACAGAACGCTTTAATGCCTTTATTTTCAGTGCAATGATTCTTATCCCATCCACAACGGCTAATCAGTCATCCTAAATCGATAGGCTATTTAGAAGTAGGCCTAGTAGAGATTTAGATAAGACTAAGTCATTAAACTTTGTCCGACTTGAAATTCTTAGTCGTGCTACGTAAAATGTTAGGTGCCCGCGAAAGATGGAACGGAAAACATTATCGAGTGGCCAGTCGGCCATCTTGATTCTGACAGGGCCTGTTTTTGGGCTGAAGATTTGTCTAGGGTAGATACATGAGTAAGTCGAATATCAGGACATTACATTGAAGCGTCTTCAAAACTTCCCAAAAGAACTGGATACCGTCTACGTCTAAAGTCCCAAGTGGGCTAAAAATGATACCTCATTCTCCGCGATGGCCGGGTCATTTCTCTGAAATATTATTATAAAAATTTGTAGGCTGTTCATTTCTATAGCGGCCGGGTCTGTTATGGTAAAAAGCAATGTATAGGGTAGATAGGCGGCCGACCAGGTCAACTTTTAAGCTAGTAGAGCAGAGAAACAAGGTATCAAATTTTTTTAGCTTAGGTCTAAGGTATACTGTACAATAATCACAATAAATAAACTTACGGTAAACATACTGTATAATAATCAAATATGTTTACAGTCAACCCCCAATATACCGCCCACATCGGTGCAGAACGATTTTGGCGGTATAGAGAGTATGGCGGTATATCGGGGCTGTTTTACTATGTATTTGTATAGAGATGTACATCGAGAAAACCTAGCAGTAGGCTGGATGGCAGTATATGGGAGAGCGGTGTATCGGGGGTCGACTGTAATACATAGATACGTGTCATAATTGTAATGGAGTATATGTTGGTTCAGCATTCATCATCATATCTGTATATCGATGTGAAGGATTAGGTACTTGATGGTAATAACTGGCCATCGACGGTAATTTTGAATGTTCCACGGCATCTAATAGAGCAATTTCTCCTTCGTTCAAAGCTTCATTAATTCTATTGATAACCTGCAGTTTAATTCTTTTGTTCGTAAATTTCTTAAGACATGCCCCAATATATTCTCCGAATAGGTCATCTTCCCCTTTCTGTTCCTCAGCTGGTAATTCAATGGGTTTAGCGATGTCTTCGTATAACTTTTCGAGCAGCTCTTCCTGTCGTTTGGAAGATTTGATATCTTTTCGTTTGTTTGGTCCTGCATTTTGAGTTTTCAATTTACGCCCAGATGGCTCTTCGACCTCATCAAATTCATTTTGCTCGTCACTGCGATCAAAATTTTCATCACCATCGTCACCATCAAACTCATCAGTTACCGGTATATCATCTTTACTGATCTAAAAACATGAAATGAATTTCATTTATTTAGTTTTCAAAACGTCATTTTTTCCAGCTTCCACAAACAGAAGACGATTGGTTGGAAATTGCAGGAGAATTTTGGGACAAATGGAATTTTCCAAATACTTTGGGAGCACTCGATGGTAAACATATAGCAATCACTGCTCCAAAGAAATCAGGCTCCGTGTATTATAACTATAAACACTTTTTCAGTCTCGTTTTGCTCGGTCTTGTTGATGCTAAGTATAGATTTATCTATGCTGATGTGGGTTGCAACGGAAGAATATCCGATGGTGGTGTTTTTGAGGGTTGTTCTTTGGCTGAAGCTTTGCAAAAATGTCTTCTGAAATTCCAGCTAGCAGAGAACTTCCTAATTCAAATATAAAAATGTCATACCATGTTGTAGCAGATGACGCTTTTCCCTTGAAAGACTATATCATGAAACCCTATCCTCATCGAAGTATGACCCGACGAGATCGAATCTTCAACTATCGATCATCTAGGGCGAGGCGAGTAGTTGAAAATGCTTTTGGCATCTTTGTGATGAGATTCAGAGTATTTCTGAATAGAATCAATCTTTCACCAGATAAGATCGATAAATTAGTGTTAGCTGCTTGTGTCCTCCATAATTATCTATTATCAAGTGGAGACCACATAGCCTCAATACCAGGGACCCTTGATTTAGAAGATACAGACAATGGGATTATTCAGGAAGGAACCTGGAGAGAAAGGGGGAATTTGACAACTGCCTCACGACCAATACCATGCAGTAATTACGCGGGCTTAAAAACCAAAAGAAAAACGTGATACATTGGCTAATTATCTTATCAGCGATGATGGGGCAGTAAGTTGGCAAGATGAAATGATTTAACCTGGTTGATTTAGTTGGTAGCAAAACGAATATGATTCCATTACAAAGTTACTATGGTTCTCTTGATGTATTTGTGTTTTAATTGATTGTGGTGTAATAAATTTGTACCTCAAATGATGAAGATGTTTCTCGTTGTTTAACATATGTCCTTAATAATTTCAATTGGTTGATAAGCCATTCCTGCCGGCGTGTTAGTTTCTTTCTCTCACTTCCAGATGCTGGTTCCTTAACTAGACGGGTGAATTGAGTTCGAAGCCTCCTATAAGGAAAATCAGCTAATTCCGAGCACCAGTTTAAAAGCCCCTGGCCTGTGGACGAACGATATCATCATGTCAGCAGAGACTGTTATGATGAATGATGAGCGAGGCTGGGCCGGGTCCCACGGCAGCAGGTTCGGGTGAGGGGAGATAGTAAGAGGCGAGGAAGAGTCTCATTATTCATTAATTACCAGATTTCTCTAAAAGAAATGCCATTTCAGACAAATCTTTTTCTTTTTTATTGCGGTCGCAATAAGCTTTTGATTCCGTGTTAAACAGGGACGGTCGCTCTTGCCACAATTCGATTAATCGTTCTTCGTCTGCGTCGCTCCATTGGCATTGCTCTGCCGCCATTTTGCAAACAACTGCACAGCCTTCAAAACGCATCTCGCAAATAATGCGATTGTGGGTTCGAATCCCAGTATTACTGGAAAAATCGCGTCGCTCCCAGTCGCAAGGGCGCGTAGATCGGTTGCAACGGTCGCGTCACGTCGCAGAAAGTAGAACATGTGCGACTCATTGCGACTGGCGTCGCTGGCAGTCGCAACCCGTCGCAAGGCCGACCTATGCCCGCCTTATAAGTCGTGGTTTTATACGAATTCCACGAATAAGCCGTGAAAATACGATATATACGACGCTCAGTTTCCAGCATGGTTCGTCATGTTCCCAGTCATATCCTGAGCTGACAGTGCAGATCCTATATCGCTGAAAACCATATTCCCATAGAATTGTCACCTGACTACAAAGTTCTAAGACCACATGCGTTCCCACAAGGGGGTGCTGCAAACATTGACACAGCTGATTCTTTCCTATCATTCCTAATGGCAGCAAATTTGATAATGATAAATTATTGAAAATATATATCCCGTGGATTGACACACGTAGTGAAAAGTTATACAACATTTACTTAATGGCAGCTGACGTTTTGGGGGTGTATGCCTAACTTTAATATACACCAGTCTTATAATTATATCCAAAGTGACCATGGTGTCCCTGGACCCCTAGTTTCATGTAAAAACCCCAGATACACAAACCTCTATGTCCCATTCACCTATATGTATATATTACAACATTCTCCATTTTTCCACCAGGCGCCAGTATTTTCCTCGAAAGTGTTTTTCATGTTATCTGCTGTGGGCATATCGGCCTATGACTTACACGAGGTATTTTGAATGGAATCAGAAGATTTGCCTTCCAAAATTGATACGACTTACATGAAAATACGACTTATGAAGTACGAGTTATTAGCATAATTTGATAAGGTTTAAAGAGGAAAAAATCGGGACCAAAATAATTATACGAGACAAGTGATGAATCGACCAATTCCATGTTGACTTATGCGGGGTTGACTGTATAATGAATTAATTCATCATTTTAGACCTATATTTGAAAAATCTGGGTATAATATAAATGATATAGGTGCGCAATATTTAGCACCACAATTGAAATTTTTTGATGGTGAATATTATTATCGTTTGGAAGATAATTATTATATTAATATCTCTTATGAAAATCAAAATAAGATATTAGCAGAATCAACTTTGAGTAATTCAGAACCATCTAGAATTAAAAGAATAATTTATAGTGATGTTATAACTGATGTTACAAAACAAGAATTAGACCAAAATAATATTGTATTCAAACAAAGAATTGATGAATTATTTCAAATAATGAAAATTTAGAAACCGAAACAACTTCTAACCAGAATATAAGCTCTAAAACTAATAAACCTGAATCAAATAAAGTGCCAATTGAAAAACTTTTTCTAAATGGATTACATGATGCAACAGATCAAGAATTAGAAGATTAGATATATTTTCTGGTAAAGCAATTAGAGAAATAATAATAAGTGTAAGAAATGAAGCTGATAAAATTGCGCACAATAAACTGATTAGAGATCATAAAATTAAAACTTTAGAAGATGAATTATCTAAATTTAACCAAGAATTAGAACAATTAAAATTAGAAAGAGATAATTAAGTTATTGAAGAAATTGAAAAAGAAATGCATATTTAGAAAAAGAAATTGATGATTTAAAAATATAATATAGAATTTCAGAAGGAAGAAAAAGATTAAGGATTAAAAGTTATTTTTAAAGATTTATTATATAAAACCAAATTCTCAAATATCATTAAAAGATAGAATAAGATCATTATCTAAATTAGAAGGTATAACAATTCTTTCAATTTTAACAGCTGTAACTATGGTATTTAAAACAATTGGTTTAGCTATATCAAATTCTTTAAAATCTACACCAAATCCTAAACCACCTGATTAACCACTGAATGATAATGATTCTATACAACATACGGGAAGTATCTAAAAAATCTGATGCAACTTTACCTGGAGTTATAGCGCTAATTGTTAGTTTTATTTTAAAATCTGCTGGAAGTATTATTAGTTTTGCTGCTGATAATATAATAATATTTTTAATTACAGTTTTAAGTGCAATAATCTTTGGATAAGTAAATATGATAAAAAATAAATAAAGTAATTTTTTTTCTTAATGAATGGTGAATGGAAAATATATAGATCCTTCAAATAATTCTAGAATTTCTAATGCAATTAAAGCAGAAAGATCTCATCACATAATTACACATAATCCTTCTAATATTAATCCTAATGAAACTGTATATGTTAGAATTCCGAAATTAAATCAAAATACTTTTTATGTTTTAAATAGTATTTATTTAGCAGCTAATATAGAAGTAACTGGTCATGATAATAATTATGTTGTAGATAATGTTGGTAGAATTTAATTAAGAAATTAAGTATAGAATTTGGTCCAGAAACTGTTTACATTAGATGATTATAATTTATTTGCACATTATAAAGATTTATGGTTAACAAAAGGGAATAGAAATAATATGATATTTCAAGGTATCCCATCAAAAAACCAAAATAAATTGAGATCAAAGCTAATAACGCAATAGTAACTAATGCTGTAGATTATTTAATGAAAAATATTTATGTAGTAAATATAAAATTCCATTAGATTTTAAATTAATAACTGATAATGCACCTTTATGTAAGTATGCAATTCAAGAAGATATTATATTTGAAATAACTTTTGCACCTCTAAGGCTAAACAAAAATGATACCATGTTTCTCCGCAGCGGCCGGGTCATTTTTGTAAAATATGATAAAATTTATAAACAGTTCATTTCTATAGCGACCGGGTCTGTTATGGTAAAATTGATCACGATTTAAAAAAAAGTAATGTATAGGGTAGATAGGCGGCCGGCCGGGTCAACATTTAAGCTCAGCAGAGCGGAGAAACAAGGTATCAATTTTTTTTAGCCTAAATTAGATTTTTTTATCTAGTGTTAATAAAGATATGGGTTATAAATGATCAAATATATTTTAAGAATATGATGCAGTAACTGTTGAAAATATTGCTCACATAATTCAAACACGATATAATCAAGAATTTTCATTATTATATGATTATATAGATAAATTTAAAACTGTAACTATTAATGCAAGTGATGAAATAATAAATGGAAATATCAATTTTCCAAGGAGATCTTTTAAAGGTATATTAATATTTTTTACCACAATATATTCTAATGGTGCAATAAAAGTTGATAACTATTATAATCCTGAAATATCAAAGTAAGAAAATAACAATTGAAGGTGCAGCAAATTAAAATATTTTGTCAAGGAATGAGAATGATAGATCAATTGGTAGAAATAAAAAAATATATCATGAATGAAAAAAATAAATTAGCTGAAGATTTTAATATTAATCAAATTGATTATTATACTGGTGATAAATTTGCATTATGGATAGATTTAAGAACCACTGAAAATAACTTATTACATGGTTCTGGAAAAAAATTACAAAATACAAAAGATGGAATACAATTATTCATTAAAAAGAAAAAAGGAGGTCTCAATTATAAAATGCATATTTGTATTATTTCTGATGCGCAATTGAATATAAAAGATTCTCAATTAGATAGTATTCAAAATTAAAATATATAGTTAATATTGATGATATCTAAATGGGGAATAAATAATCTCCGAATCCTAAAGAACAATATTAAAGAAATTTAAATCATAATCCTGAGAGTTCGGTTGTCTTTTCTTCTGTGAAAATATTTGGCGACAAATTAAACAAGATAGATTAAATAAGATAATCCCACACAATTTAGTTAAACATAAAGATATAAATAAATTTATATTAGAACAACCAACATATACAGCACTTAAAAAAATTGAAAGAAAATATAAAACCCGTAAAACTGTGGTAAGTTATATACATCAACAATAGCAGGGAGATTTAATTGATATTAAAAATCTTAAAACTTATGATAATTGGTGGATATTAAATATAATTGATATTTTTAGTCGTTATGTATGGAGCTTCCCACTATCCAGAAAAGATGCTGTACAAACATCAAAAATTTTAAGAAAATTTCTTTCAGGTTCAGTGAAACCTGAACAAATACAAAAGTGATAATAGAAAGAATTTGATAATTCATTAGTTCAAAATCGAATAACAAAGCAGCAGTTGTTGAAAGATCTAATAGTAATTTAAGAACAAGAATGTGGAAAAATTTTACAGCAAATAATACTTTTAAATGGATTGATGTTTTATCAAAATTAATAAAAGACTATAATAATTCTAACCATTCATCTATTGGAATAGAAAACCTGAAAATGCCGAGATTGTTTGGAATAATTTATATGGAGCATTTCTTGTAGATGATTTTGGTGAACCTAAATTTAAACCGCCTTGGTTGAGCGTGCGTGAACAGGCTTGAAATTGGTATTCATACGCGGCATACTGCTGTCGACAATTCAATTCGTTCTTTATTGACACAATTAAAATTTCACAATAAAACATTTAGTTTCACATTTTTGAAAACTTATTTTAATTTTCTTTTACTTTCATTGGGTGCTTGCAATAGCGGCAATTTGAAAATCTCTGTATGAACATTTGTATTTATCAGTTTAGATATCTTAAACTTAAAAACCGCTTTTCTGTAAAATAAATTCTCAATTGAATTGAATTGCAAGACTGGTTCCTTGTCTTTTCAAAGAGCCAGGTGGCAATAAACTTTATCGGATGATCGTAGTAGATTGTCATTTGAAGGAACTTTTTCTTGTTTAATGTCTTTATTATTTTAAGAAAAACTGTGGCTCCTATCTATTTTCGTGTTCGCTTCTCTTCACCTGAAGTCATTCGAGTTTTTCTATGACTCAGTGGAAATTGACTCAGTTGCTTGTGAGCTCCATGGTTCACTCTCATTTGTACTCATGTGAACTTGGAATGGCCATTGAGATTTAATTTTTCCTTTTAATCCTTCATTTTACAGGAATTGGTAGCCGTTAAAATCAACCATGACCGCACTAATGGGAATATGATTGAACTGGGATCAGTGCAACATAGACTCACATGTACACCAAATTTTGAACAGTTATTAATTGACTTTGAAATGACTTCGTCAACATGAAGAAAATTTATGCTACATGAATTGGACACATTGTTGCATACCCATATGCTATCAGTCGCGACTGATAATTTTTTAATATAACTTGTTCACTTTGATGGCAGATTCAGATGAAGGAAATATTCATAAAAACACGAATAAAAGATGCTACTCATTTAATAGATATGGTTCTTGGGGTTTTTTTTGGAAAATATTTCAAGCACTGCTTCCATATGTAACGCACTTCCTGATGGTGTTGGCAACGTTCGTACGTGGGGGTCTAAAACTAAAAAAAATGAGAAACGAACTCAAATTACAGCAAACTCTTCAAATAAAATACAATTTATATAGCATATGTTTATTAAGACATGATAAGTGATTATAGCAATGAAATATTACTTAACCCTTCCAGTACTGGCCATTTTACATGGTAAGATACTGAGATTATTTTGGGTGAAACTAGTGTCTCCAGTTAACTTAACAATACTCAGAAACTACTCAATTTAGATTAAAAACTATACACCGAACTTGGTGCATTGTGGTCATGTGACCAATGTTGGCCATCGTTAATTCGATATTACCGCAGAAAATTTCTTGAATCGAAGCCTGGAAAATTAGTAATCTTCAAAATACAGCCAATTTCCATACAGTTATAGATCACTACACTCCTTTTCATTGAAGTGATGATAAAAGAAATTAATGTGATCAAAATATTTCATAGAAATATGGTAGGAAAGATAGAACTTGACCGAAAACAATATCGTACTGATCGGATAATGTTTGATCTGAGTGACCCCTGGGTACCTGAGACTCCACAGATAATGGTGAAATCTGTCATTTGTGTTCTTCTCTTCTTCAGAAACAGTCCATGAAAGGAGTAAGAAGCAATTTTGCATCATTTACCTCCAATGAAATCCTAATTGCTAATCCTATATGTATCTAGGTGACTAGGCCTAGGATTCCTAGACCTACTGAATCAAAAGAATTATTGCTTAATAATTATTATCAGTATTTACCAATACCTTCATTAACAGATTATCCCGCTAGGCCTACTTAGGCCATATCAGAGCCATTCTCGCCATTTGAATTGAATTGAATATCATTATTCCACTTCACTTACTGTTAGTGTCCACTTCGGTGCCATTTTGCCTTTTGTTTTACCATTAAACTTGGAAATTTTCTCACAAAACCTACCGGAGCACTATCTATTAGATGTTTACTAGCACCAGGAACCGTTCGAATGCAATAAGGTTCGAGTCACAACATAACGTTACGTGATGCAATCTAAAATAAAGTGACCCCCTTCGAGGAAAGGGCTCTGTTTATTCTGTGTGTTTTACTGGTTTCCTGGAAAGGTTAAAAGGTACTGAAGGGGTTGAACCAAATTTCACCTAACCCTCTTTCTCATTATAGGGGGTTAGAAATAAGAAAAATAAACCAATGGTCCAAGGGACCAGTGGCTTCAAAAACCTACTGGTCCTGCACCTTATCTACTGGCCCTTGTGAACCGGTACTTAATACGCTAGTAATAAAAGACAAACAAAACACCTATTATACGCATACACTCGCTCTCGTAACAATGACATAACAACGAAAAGTAGATATAGATTCATTCACAATACTGTACCCTGACTCATACACAGACCCATCACACAGACAGAGAGTGTTCATTCAGAAATTAGAACAATTCAAGTAGCACAGTGGCTGGAGATCGATCACAGAATTCAAGGGACCACTTAAGGTACGTAAGTTATTGGGAATATGGGCTTTCATACCAAAGGTCGAAGGGTCGAGCTCGTAAAAAATAAAAGTAAATTCTCGCTCGCTCGAATTTATTAGCATTGGTTGACGTCTATGACGTCATGCCAATGCTAGTAAAATGGATCGAAAATAGTAGTACGAAAAAATAGCGCCGTCTCTTCTCATTTTCATAGTAAATTCAAATTGTCACTCCGTTCACGTAAAACATTAGAAACAGCTGAAAATGACTAAAAAAAATGTTTCAATTATTCCCCACAACATATCGTCGCCAGATTTCTGATTTAATGGTCCAAAAAGTTATTCGATCGCATTTTTCTCGTTCATTATCTGGTTGATGAGAGCGGGTTAAACAATCGCGTAGCGATATGTCCGCATTGACATTGGCAGTAAAGAATCGGGAACAGCCTTTTCTGAATAGAAAAACATAAAATTATGTACCTCCGGTTTATAAATATCACAGTGTTTGGATATCACTGTTATTCCAACTATCAGTATCCATGGGATTATTTGGGATTAATTCTCAGCGTCAGAATACGTATTTCTAGAGCAGTGGAACGGCAGCCTACTCGTGACTGAAACCCGTATGCGATCGTGCGGGAACGCCTTTACTAAAGTTAAAACCTTTTCATGATGACACGAAACATCAAACGGTAAACGGTAGGCTACCACCATGATACGATATCACCAATAAAGATAGATCATTTTATTCAATTCTACCAAAGTTGTTTATTGGAGGAAAATATCATAGTTAAGTACGCCGAAGTAATAGGGAATATGTTGTTTCATACCAAAGGTCGAAGGGTCGAGCTCATAAAAAATGAAATTTCATTTTTTACTCACTCGCCCCTTCAACCTTTGATATGAAACAACATATTCCCTATTACTCTTATAATATTCATATATATGAATATGAATAACATCTAAAATCAATTTTAATAAAAAATTTCATATTAAAATGGAAGCAAATAAGTACTACTGTCCGATAGATTAATATAGATAAATCTCAAAAAGCAAGACATAATAAAAACTAAATCTCACTTAGATAGACAGAGTAGTGAGATAAGGATTGAGCCATATTCATACTACCCGTTGATATCTAACATTATATCATACAACGCTGTAAAACTGAAAAACACCTGTTGCCTACTTACGCGCGGAATTATTAACGATCGTTTACTGCAAACGGTGACAGATGGTGCTTGTTAAGGGGTCATTCATTCATTACGTACGCATTAGGGGAGGGGGAGGGGGTCAGTGCAATTGCGTATTGTAATGCTTAATGTATATGAAAAAATGGCCGATTTTGCGTACAGAGGGGGAGGGGGGTTGGAAATTTCAAATTTTATGCGAACGTAATAAATGAGTGATCCCTAATTAAATAACTGGCAGTTTCGTATGCGCTAGTACATACCAGGACGCATTAACACTGAACCAGAGACCGCTCCCTCAAACAGACACACATATACAGTTATAATATCTATCCCATTTCGGATATAATTCGGAGTTTACAGTTCGCGAGTTAAATTTAAGTACAGTTTTTGTTGTTATTGAGGCTACTAAATATGAAACCTTTAAATATATTTATATTGAGTATATCTTTTAGATAGCTAGAGTTACCACTAATATCAACAGCAATGGAAGTCGATCCAATAGAAAAAGGCGTAGAAGTGAAAGAATCACAAGAAGAGATCTTTATATAGAACTATATATCTTAATTATTTAAAAAAGCGAAACATTTATGGGACAATATCATTTTCGGGGATTATTTAAATAGGGGTTTTTTAATGTTTAATAAACAAACTGCGGGGATTTCTTGGGCTTCTTGGGTAAAAAGAAATATAAGTATTAGTTCCAGGCATGAAAGAAAATTAAGAAGCGTAGGTAGATTATTTAAGTATAAAAGATTCCAATTATTAAGTTTGTCATTTAGTGAAGTAGTCAGATATGTGCCAGAAATTGAAGAAATGATTGGAAACAATCCTGAAATTGAAGAGTCCTGGTTGGAATTATAGAAATAAAATGATGTATTAGTTGAAACTATAAATTTTGCCAATACAACGGCCGAACATACCTGTATATGTATTGTGTAAATCTGCTTGGTGAATGTTCTATGTTCGGTCGTTTCAATTCTATAGAATGAATATATAATTATGATTGGCGCATGCGCACTGATAAAAAACGGGCCTAAATGCCCGCTTTTGCTCAGTACGCATGCGTGTGAATGTTCTATGTTCGGTCGTTTCAATTTTTTAGAATGAATATAAAATTATGATTGGCGCATGCGCACTGATCAAAAACGGGCCTAAATGCCCGCCTTGGACATTGCAACTGGTATGTTTTTGATATCAAGGATCCGAAATGACTTATCAAAAGTAGCGAGGAATGAAAAAGGATGACGTAAGTCGAGGACGAACAGACGGAAATTATCAAATAGATTTCAAATAAAATAAAAAATTCATATATTGTAAATGGAAAGTAAACAGCCACAAATCATTAATATTACAAATAACGCTGGTGTTATAAATATTTATCATAACATATGTTCTAAGTGTGAATAAATAAACAATCTTCAGAATATTATAAACAAAAGTTTTACAAAGATGGTTTACAAAATATTTGTAAAACATGTTGGAAACAAAATAATGCACTATATCGAGAAAATAACCCAGAATACATGAGAGAATGGATAAAAGATAACCGTGAACATATCAATAATTACCAAAAAGTAAAATATAATTCAGATCCATTATTCAAATTAAAGCATACTAACAGAACTAGTTTGAACAGAGTTTTCAAAAATTATATAAAATCTGATAGATCAATTGGTTATTTAGGGTGTTCTATAGACTTTTTTTATGCATGGATAGAATATCAGTTCGATAATAACATGAAATTTGAGAATCATGGAGAATATTGGGAGTTAGATCATGTTATCCCATTATCATCAATAGAAAATGAATCTGAAATAAAAACAATATGTAATTGGAAGAATATTCAACCTTTATCGAAAATAGAAAATAGAATTAAACGTGATAAAATTGATAATGAATTATCAAATAATCAAAGCTGAAAGATTTATACAATTATGGAATATGATTTATTATCGAGGATCCGAAATGACTTATCTGGACAGTTATAGTAATTGCTCCTATAGATAGACCAAAGAAGTGAGATAATCTAAATCCAAATTTAAATAAAATATATTAAAAATTTCATATCTTCAACTAGCCATTATTTTTATTTGTATTCAAAATCGATTATTTCTTTTCAAAAGAGAATACTTTATATTTTGAATAGAATTGAATAGAAATTCTTTATCTTCAAATAGCTATTCAAATCTAGTTAATACTAGAATTCTTTAACTTAACTAAGCTAGTATTAACTAAAGAGTTACTAGTTTCATTTGAAGA
Source organism: Tubulanus polymorphus (assembly GCF_964204645.1). Lineage (NCBI taxonomy): Eukaryota > Metazoa > Nemertea > Palaeonemertea > Tubulaniformes > Tubulanidae > Tubulanus > Tubulanus polymorphus. The sequence continues at coordinate 14,691,025 of NC_134028.1, read as the reverse complement.
ATAAGTATAATATTTTTTCGCTTTTTCTCTAATATAAATGCCAAAGAAATCTAATAAGAATAATACCGATATTGAAAAGACAATTGAGGATTTAGGTATTACAGATAATAATGATACAGTTGTTACTAATTGTGCTGAAGTTGATAATAATATTGATTTTGAATACTATTTAACATGTAAGCACCATCTTGAACTATTGATTGCTGGTGGAAAATCTTAAGAGTTTATTGGGAAAATTATAACTTTTCAAGAATTAGATAATATGAAACCAGATGAAGTAATCAAACATTTCAAAATATATGAAGAAGCTAGATTAGCTAGAATAAATGATTCTATTTTTGATGGTATTGTCAAATGTTATTCAAAATTATGTAACCGGTTAATGTCAATTATCGATGAAAATAAATTATATATTGATTTAAAAAATGACGACTTAGTTATGAATGAATTACAAAAATGGGTTGGATACACTTCATTTCAATTAGGATCGGTTATGACATTAATCTCTACTGGTGTCATAACATTTTCGAATATCAAACCTATAGAATATAAATCAGGTAAGAACGAAACGGATGGTGCCGTACGACACCCACACGGCGAAACAGAGAGAATCAGAACAACAATTAACTAAAATAAATGAGTTATGATATTAAGAAGAAACCTAGATCCGAAAAACAAATTAAATGGGCAAGGGAATTGGGTAAAAGATCTGCAGAATTAAAAAGAGCTAAGAAAAAGTAATTAACTGATATAAATGAATCACAGAAATTATCTGATATTGATTCGAATGATAATCCATCTAATTCTTCTAATACTGGAAGAAATAATTACTTATATATTACAATTGGGTTAATCACAGTTATTATATTCTCTGGTGTAATATATAAATCTAAATTTAATAACAATAATGATTCCGATGATAAACCTATTATACCAGAAAATAAGTCAAATGATAAAATCATTGAAACTAAATCTAAATTATTATTTATGGATTAAAATAAGATGAAAAAAGAACAATATTTAAGAGATTTATATTATAACCCAGAGAGTGAAGTATCATATTCTAGTGTTTCAGAATTATGGGATAAAATTAAATCTGATAATGAAAATATAAAATATAATGAATTAAAATTATGGTTACAAAATCAACCCACATATCAAATCCATAAGAAAATGGATAAAAATTATTTAACAAGAAAAGTTATAGTTTCATTTATTGATCAACAATGGCAAGCAGATTTGATTGACATGAAGAACTTAGAAGAACATAATAAAGGATATTTTTGGATATTAAATGTTATAGATATATTCAGCAGATACGCATGGTCAATTCCAATCAAAAATAAAACTGGTATAGAAGTAACAAATGCTTTTAAATCAATATTTTAAGAAGCTATTCCAGGTAAGATACAATTTGATGAAGGTAAGGAATTTTATAATAAACATTTTAAAACATTATCATCCGAAAACGATGTAGATTATTTTTCAACGCATTCAGATAAAAAAGTATCTATTATAGAAAGATTTAAAAAAACATTTAAAACTAGAATGTGGAAATATTTAACTGCTAATGAAAGATATCAATATATCGATGTGTTAGATGATTTAGTGAAAGGTTAAAATAATTCTAAACATTCAAGTATTGGTATGAAACCTATACAAGCTAGAAAGAAAGAAAATTCAGAAATAGTTTGGAATAATTTATATGGCGCGTTTGTACCGCATAATTTTGGACATCCTCCCTCTGCAGGGACTCGAACCTGATGGCATCGCTACACTCAGCCACGGCACGAACCCCTGCATCAGTAGACCGTGTGCGCAGGTACATGCGCAGCTTTCCGAACGAAAACTGGCGGCACCAATCAGATTGCTTGTTGTATAATCGTTGAGGCAAATTTCAAGGAAGAACTATAAATGGGAAAACCCGGGCTAAAATAAAACGGGATTTCTGATTGGCTAAAAATCACATCATCTGAACTGCGCATGTATCTGCGCACACGGTCGATTATGGCAGGGTTTCTTGCCGTGGCAATCTCGATGCCATCAGGTTCGAATCCCTGCCGGGGAGGATGAATTTTGGAGAAACTAAATTTAAAATAGGAATATTTAAATATCGAAAAACATTTTATAAAGGTTATACTCCAAATTTTACTGAAGAAATATTTAAGATCAAAAAGATAATACTAACTAAACCATGAAAATTGCAATTGATATTTATAAAGGATCAAATACATTATTCATTATAGATGATTGTGCAAATTTACATGATTTAAAAGTTAGAGAAAGCGAGTTATGTTATTTAGCTCGGGGGAGACATTTTGGGATAACAAAATGGGTTTTAAATAAAAAATATTATTCCATTGTTAAAGATTTTAGAGAAAACATTAGATTTCTAGTTTTATTCTACATTAAAGATAGAAAATCAATGCAACAATCTCTGGAAGAAAATCAAATTATACCTACTGAATTACATGATGAATATATGAATGAATTTAAAAGTAATAAAGGTTCAAAATTATTACTGAGACTACAATTTCCTTATGAATATAAATTTATAAAATGCGGTATTTTAAGCATTTATGTATTAGATACGTATTAGACACCTTAATACGTATTAGATGCGTATTAGATACGTATTAGATACCTAAATACTTAAAACCCCCTTTTTAATATATATATATATATATATATATATATATATATATATATATATATATATATATATATATGTATATTATTAGGGTTTTCTGTTATTTCACAGAAAACCCTATTGATATCCGCGTGATTATTAGGGTTTTCTGTTACATCACAGAAAACCCTATTGAGATTCGCGTGTTTCTTCTTATTAGGGTTTTCTGTTACATCACAGAAAACCCTATTGAGATTCGCGTGTTTCTTATTATTAGGGTTTTCTGTTACATCACAGAAAACCCTATTGAGATTCGCGTGTTTATTATTAAGGTTTTCTGTTACATCACAGAAAACCCTATTGAGATTCGCGTGTTTCTTATTATTATTATTAGGGTTTTCTGTTACATCACAGAAAACCCTATTGAGATTCGCGTGTTTCTTATTATTAGGGTTTTCTGTTACATCACAGAAAACCCTATTGAGATTCGCGTGTTTCTTATTATTAGCGTTTTCTGACTTTCGTCGAAAACCCTCTTGAAATTCTGTTGATTATTATTATTATTATATATTTTCCGCCGATTTCGTCAAATAAAATTCATCTTCATTCAGATTCGGCAACTGACATCTTCGAAACGAAATGTATAAATTGATACTGTAATAACGGTCTCTCTGAACCAACAGATTGTCTGAATATACTTTCCATCCTATTTGAAACTTAAAATTACTTATTAGGTTACTGTAAATAAAGAATTGAATTGTTAGACAACAAGCACCGGCGAAATAACAGTTTGTGACGTCATTTAGTAAGTAAATAAAGGAGGGCTCCGAGAATTTCCAAATCACGGGGACTATACTGGGGTTAGACCATTCAACCAAAAAGAGGATTGCTCCGATAATATCCAAATCATCTCATTTTATTTTTTCCATCGAATACCCGGTAATTAATTTTTCCTTTCGATCGCATGCATCCAGAAAACCCGTTTTCGCTGCTTTGCAGCTATATTTATTATTAGGGTTTTCTGTTATTTCACAGAAAACCCTATTGATATCCGCGTGATTATTATTATTATTATTTTCTTCCACACTTTTTTTACTAAAAGAACAAAGGCTTTGTTACCTTGACGCTGTTGTCGATAGAATCCATCTGATATCATTCAGCTCACTTCGATCTACAAATACCCCGTGCGTATTTTGAAAAATTATCGTTACAAAAGCACTGTCGGGCCGTAAACATCGAAAATTGAGCCCCATTCAAAGAGCCGACATGTTTTTCTAAGTCCTCTATCCGAAATCTACCGCACGTTTCTTGTCACATCAATTATCAATTCAAGCATAAATTAACAAATTTATTACCCAAAGATTGCACATTCTGTCGCGGTTTTTAAAAACTAATTTTAAAGGGTAACTGACAGATATTTTATTCTGGCATAATTTCCTTGGAAAAAATATATAGAATACGGATTTGTAAAGGTTTTTTGCTCTAAAAGTCATAGATCTATTAATAAAATCTATAAAATAGTACTTAAGTAACTGCATTTTCTTGCGGTGTGTTGAACTAGTTTCCGCAAACAAACATCGGCAATTTCCGGAATTCTCAAGTGCGTGACGTCACTACATGTACCAGGAAGTCTTTTGTCTCAGCGTTCATCTATACAAATGATTATTTACATGTTTACTTTTCCAAAATGGGACTTCGCTGTGTCGCTTATGGGTGCAGTCATGGCAGTGCTGACAAAGCAAGTACATTCTACTGGCCAAGTGATGATAAGACGAGGGCCATGTGGACGAAATTTGTATGCTAGAAGCGTTTAAACTGGACAGGGCCGACCCGGTATTCGGTCTTATGTCGGTATCATTTTGAAGAAACAGCTTGTGCAAATAAGATGATGTTTGACGCAAAATTCGCGAAAAAGTAAGCTTCATAATAAAACCCTTGAAATATAAATGAATAATTCCAGCCCATATGACTGGAACCTCCTGATTTAGGAGTATAGTATAGGATTTGGATGATACTGAAGATTTATTATTTTGATGAGATGGTCCCCGGACAACCTGGCCTGTAAAAAGCTATAATAGCGCTTTCATCATATGCAGGCATCGTACTACAAAAAGGGACCATTTCACAATATTAAATCTATGAATTACTGAGTGAAAAGTATCTTTATCTTATAATAATAGACTACTCCATTTATTGAAAACAAGATTAAACATAGCTGTCCTAAAAGGTCATAGGTAGCACAGGCCACAAATCAAAATGAATATCAAAATGCAACATATAATATCATTATGAGAGCTTTGCCAAATGAACTGATTTCTGAAGAAAATGTTTTATTTATTCAGGTTACTGCTAAAGTCAGGAGCTGTACCAACAATTCATATGCCGGTACAGCCAAGTCAATTAAACTCAGCTGACGAAATGCTTTTTTCACCCCCCAGACCAAAGGGCAGGGCTGCATATGAAAAAAAGAGAAAGAAAAAGAATATTTAACAATGTGGCGAACCCTCAAAAAGCCTCAGCTGTAATTCCCGATGATGAATCTTCGTTTCAAGACCCGGACTGCCTAGTTGAGTCCAACATTGCCGCCAAATCTAAAGAAATTGGCATACAAAGTGCATCAGATTGTGTGTCGAAAGGTGAGTATCTTTTTCAGTAGTGCCTTTTTCATTGTTGATACTGGTTTTTCACAGAGCAAAAGTTTAATTATTGATCTTTTGATAAATTCAGCTATTCAGACGCTTAAGACACCAGCAAAACCGAAAGTAGTAGTAAGGTACAAAACAAAACCTGTTTATGTATTCAAAAAAGTACGCCAAACCTCACGGGGGGTTCAGATAACTCCTGCAACAAAAAGTAAGCACTGCATTTAGGAAATATTTTCAATATAATCAATGATTGACTAATTTCTTATCAGATTTGATCACAATCCTATATCAATACTTATAATGAAAAAGTAAAAAAATTTCATTTAGGCCTATAGACTATTTTAAAGTTTTCAACCATGCATTTCAGCGATTGCCACAGGGGTAAATATGAAGAGGAAAGGTCGGCCCCTTGGAAGCAGCAGGAAGACCTTTGTTGTTGATAGCAGTTCGTCTGAGGATAATGATTCTGATGATGAATACATTCCATCTGAATCTGACTCGGGTAGTGATAATAACTATGATTCTGATGAAGAAAATATTATTTTTGATGAAATGAGGTAACTTTTTTATGAGTATGTCTCAGGTAATGCTTATTGCTGATGATTACTAGTGCCACCCTACAACGATCTATCTATCCAATTTTCAGAGATGACAGCCAGCTAGATTATGGGAAACAAGCTAAAGTAATCGTTTTCGAGCATAAACTATTTGAACTTTTCCGTCATTGTAATTCTTGCGGTGGTTATAACAAGATAGAGAAAAGAACCAAAGGCACATTACTAGTTGTTCAAACAACATGCCAGTTGTGCTGGAAACAGAGTAGTTGGCAGAACCAGGATTATATTGCAGGGAAACCAGTTTTGAATATTTTGATAAGTGCGATGATCTTGCTTACTGGAAACTGGCCAACAAAATCTATACGGTTGTTCGAGTAAGTCACCAGAGATGTGAACTTCTGATATTGTTAAATATTCAAAATTGTGTCCTAAATTCATTTAGGCCTAATATCCTCTGTTTCGATGGTTGAAATTTGATAGTGGGAACATAATTTTTTTCCAGGTTGCTAAATATTGCCATTCATTCAACGAGATCGTTTTTTCCGCTACCAACGAAATTTCTTTCATGGAGCAATTAACCGGGTTTGGGAAGTCAGCAGAAAAACAATTTTGGATGGTCTAAATGGTGAGCGATTACTCGGTGGTGATGGGAGATGCGACTCCATGGGACACTCTGCCAAATTTGGGAGTTACTCCATCATGGACATCGAGGCGAAGAAAGTTGTTTCACTGCAACTAGTGCAGGTAGATATACTGACGTAAAAGTTTTCAGATTGAAGTTGTGAGTTAAAATCTATTTTTTAATAGCCATTGATAAAAAATGCCATATTGCGCAATTCCTTTCTAGTCAACTGAAGTTAAAAACTCAAATGCCATGGAGTTGGAGGGCCTAAAACGCTGCACAACAGAATTAGGGAATATACCGGTAAAGGCATTTATATCAGATATGCATTTGCAGATTGGAAAATGGATAAGGACAGTATGGAAAGTTAGTCACTATTATGACTGCTGGCACGTTGTCAAAAGTAAGTTAAAAAAATCTTTGCATAAATGTCTGTATAAATTATAAATGCAAAAATACAAATTTGACTCAAATCTATGATTTTCAAAACTATTTGATTGAATTGATAGATCAGTTTCGAAAATTGCGCATAGAATTGAGTCAAAATGTCAAATACCCTCTTAGTTTTTCTTCACATTTTGGGTCTTTCAGCAATCACTTTTTATATCGTTGGATAGCTTGAAAAATCTAATAATCTATAATTTCAGGTATAACAAAAAAGTTAGAGAAATTAGCGAAGACCAAAGCCTTTGTGGACATTCAAGACTGGGTGAAATCATTAAAATATCATCTATACTGGTGTGTTTCGTCTTCCCCGAAAGACGATAAGGAATCAATCAAGAAAAATGGCTCTCAGCTGTGGAACATGTTCAGGGGGTACACGTCAATTGTCAACACAAACCTTATGTGGCTCAGAAAAAGTGGTTGTTACCAGGTATTTAATTGAAAACCATGTACTAGATAGAATAGTTCTATACCCAATCCTGATTTAGAAAAATGTGGAAGTAATCTATCAATTTAATCGTCTAGGTACGCCAGCAGGTGACAAGATTGAAGAAGTTTTGAAAGGAACAAGATTAGTGAACAAGGTCACCAAAATGTCACCATATGGACAGACAAGCCAATTAGAATGTTTACATTCTGTCTTCAACCATTTTGCCCCGAAAATGCTTCAGTTTTCATACAGAGGACTCCTCTCAAGGTCAGGCAAAAGCTCAAAACTGAATTATGCTATTAATTCTATTCTAATATGCTATTAACATATTTTAATATCATTCTAGGCTCCACATTGCAGCAATGCATTTCAATGAAAACAGCTCCAGGATGCAAAAACTAAAAAAAGATGGAACTGGTCGTGTGTCATTGATATACCCAAAATATAAGAAACGTCATGTGCTTCGATTTTTGCTAAATGATGCAACTTATGGTAAGAAATCCATATTAGATTTGCACTGACGTCTGCAGTTAAATGATTCAAAGATAACTTTGTCACTTAAGGTGTCTTAATGTCAATTGAATAGCATATTTTAAATCAGTATTCTATTTTCTTCAGATTATGTCAATGATTGTTTGAATGAAATCATAGGAGATATCAAAAAGAAACAACATACAAAAAAAATATTGTTAGAGCTCCTCAAAGCCTGACCAGTGGTCGAGAACGAGTTTCAAAGGAAGAGGTGTTGGAACTGCATCGTAGTAGATTTGTAAAGAATATGAAATGAGTTGAAAATGAAATGTAGAAAGATGAAAAATTTTTATTCTGTGATAAAATTTCATATAGAAAATTTAATACTGAGGTTATTTAACTAAATGAAATGCTATGGCAATCAGTCTTCGTTTTCTTCTTCTAACGCTGGCCATCGGAAACCTTTGTACAAATCCTCATCCCCATCTTCAGAAGGAAAATGAGCCCGGATGCAGGAAACGACACAGGACGGCAAAATAACACGATTTTTTCTGCCACAGTATCCCAAACACCATCGGGTAAATTGTCGATAGGCTATGTGTCTACACTTCTCTTCGATGGGTCCTTCAAACGCTTTATTTCCATATTGTTGTTTGAATGTTAACCAGGCTACCTGCAACACCCATCTATCTGTACAAACAGAGGCAAATGCATTAGTGTCAGTAATGCATTTAGGAACGGCCTCGTGGTGTTCAAATTCCAAAATTTCTGCCAATTTTTGAGTGACCTCTGGACTCTCCTGGCAACAGCTACATTCTGGTTCTGTGGGCAACACCTGGCAGTGAGTACACGAACACCTTAAAATAAAAACAATCATTGCGAAAATTAGACTTGGGTTCTAGAAAGTGTCCATAAGTTCAGCTCGGCCCTAACCTTATAGATTTCTACTGACAAGAAAATAACAAGCAACCCAGTACGGACACAGTACACGACGACGGTACAATGCTATGAAAATTTATTTTTGGTCTTATTGTTATTGAATTGCATGGCATGCATCAATGATAAAAAAAAACAGGGTAAGTTTCTATTAGGGTTGGTTGTTTTAACCATAAAATGTGCATTATCAAAAATGCATTTATATATAAAGATACAAACACATATTAGCAAATATAAAACCCACCATTCGTGTAAATTATCCAGGTTCAGCCTATTGAGTCTGTTGGGATTGTTCGACGGAACAATGGATTCATTTGTCTCATCTGGCTCCGGTTCGTATAGATACGGCCCAATGACTTCTTCATTTTCTGAATCTCCAGGGTCCAGTTCCACAGTTCCGAGTTAAGATTTAACTCCGAGTTAACTCATCGAAAATGAACTAACTTTAACTCAGAGTTAACTCTAACTCACAATTTTTATTTTGGATTACTGTGTATTCCATTTGTCAGGACATTAGACAGAAGACGACTTAGGATACTACCTTGAGTGACTCCACTAGTTTGACCGACTTATTCCAAGATGAGGCGTTCCGTTGATTTCAGCTACAAGTTTTCGTTCAGAGATAACTGCTGAGCCATTTGGGCGACCTATCATTGATACTGTTTCCTAATAGCCTGTTTAGTAATGGCTGATGTTGTGCCTTATCAAATGCTTCGTCAAAATCCACCGTTGAACAGGATTCTAAGACTGTGCAGAAAACCCGTTATCGCTGCTTTGCAGCTATATTTATTATTATTATTTTCTTCCACACCATTTTTACCAAAAGAACATAGGCTTTGTTACCTTACCGCTGTTTCATATACAATCTGAATATAAAATCGTTCAGCTCACTGAGATCTACAAATAGCCCGCGTGTTTTTTCACGAATCATCGTTACAAAAGCGCTGTCGGGCCGTAAACATCGAAAATTTAGCCCCATTCAATGGGGCGACATGTTTTTTTCCGATTCGTCATCCCGAAATCAACCCGCAGGCCGACTGTCACTTCGATTATGAATTCAAGTATAAATGAACTAATTTATTGCTGCAGACATCACATTCAGTCGCGGTCTTCAAACAGTGATTTTAACAATAGCCCATTTTCCTCATAAAATCATATTACCGATACACTGGAAATTTACTACTTTAGATTTTAAAAGCACTGTCGAGCCGTAAACATCGACGACTCGACGTGTGTTACTACATCGTCGTTCCGGGGATCAGCTGCGAGTTTCTCCTCATCATGAGAATCAAATCGAGTACAAATTAATTTATAACTACCAGTGATTTGGCTGCGGGTTTCATGCAGTTAGTTTAGCAATACCTATTTTTCTTTACCAAATTAACCGTGTATTTACTAAGATAAATCATACGCGTACCGGGGAGTCGTAGGCCTAAACTAAACACGCCGAAGAGATATAGCTGAGAAAAGCTGTTATGTCGACGAGGTATCAAAATAAAGAAATATATTACTTTATTCGGCCGCGGGCTTCAACCTCTATATCAATACCATCAATACTCTATATTTCCTACAGTACATACCGATCATTGTCAAATGCACAACGTATTTACTAAATATAAGTATACAACACACTCCTATCTGTATGCTGGACTCACACTTGACATTCGGAGTAAGCGTTCGCTGTGGAGGAAAGGAGATCGTTCGCTGTGTCGCTTGAAGTGTTTATCGAGTAAGAGTTTTACGCGACCTTAAGGCTTTAGTATAGTGGCTGATAAGACGAATATGCAAATGAGGGCGACATAACGACAAAACGACAAAACTAAAATAACGCGAGAAAACAATGATTTTGATTTTGTCGCCCGCGAAAAATTCAATATTTTGACTTTATCGCCCACGACAATTCATTACTTTGGTTTTATCGCCAGCGACAATTCATTATTTTGGTTTTGTCGCCCGCGACAATCCTTCTTTTTAGTTTTGTCGCCCGCGACAATTCATTATTTTGGTTTTATATTTTGTTTTTGTCGCCCGCGACAATTTTTTGTTTTTGTTTTGTCGCCCGCGACAATTCAATATTTTGGTTTTATCGCCTGTGACAATTCAATATTTTGGTTTTATCGCCCGCAGTAATTCATTATTTTGGTTTTGTCGCCCGAGACAATTCATTATTTTGGTTTAATCGCCCGCGACAATTCATTATTACGGTTTTATCGCCCGCGACAATTCATTATTTTGGTTTTGTCGCCCGCGACAATTCATTATTTTGGTTTTGTCGCACGTGACAACTCAATATTTTGTTTTTGTCGCCCGAGACAATTCATTATTTTGGTTTTATCGTCAGCGACAATTCATTATTTTGGTTTTGTCACCCGCGACAATCCTTCTTTTTAGTTTTGTCGCCCGCAACAATTCATTATTTTGGTTTTATCTTTTGTTTTTGTCACCCGCGACAATTTTTTTTGTTGGTTTTATCGCCCGCGATAATTCAATATTTTGGTTTTATCGCCGGCGATAATTCATTATTTTGGTTTTGTCGCACGAGACAATTCATTATTTTGGTTTTATCGCCCGCAACAATTCATTATTTTGGTTTTGTCGCCCGCGACAATTCATTATTTTGGTTTTGTCGCACGTGACAATTCAATATTTTGTTTTTGTCGCCCGAGACAATTCATTATTTTGGTTTGGTCGCCCGCGACAATTCAACATTTTGGTTTTGTCGCCCGCGACAATTCAATATTTTTGTTTTATCGCCCGCGACAATTCAATATTTTTGTTTTATCGCCCGCAACAATTCATAGTTTGGTTTTATCGCCCCCGACAATTCATTAGTTTGGTTTTGTCGCCCGTGACAATTCAATATTTTGGTTTTATCACCCGCGACAATTCATTAGTTTGGTTTTGTCGCCCACGACAATTCTTTATCAGTCCACTTGGGACTTTAGTCCCAGCGGGCTATTGCGTTCACTTTTCGTCCGTCCGTCCATCCATAGACGGAATCCAGTTTTGAAGACGCTTCAAGGTAATGTCTTGATATTTGGTTTATACATGTATCTACCCTAGACACATCGTCAGCCCAAAAACTGGCCCTGTCAGATTCAAGATGGTCGACTGGCAGCCATTGTTGTTTGCCAAAATCAGCACTTTTTAAACATTTTCGAAGTTTTCGTGGGAAATTTTGAAAATGTCAATTTGGTTTGCCATTTCTCATTGCAATTGCTGATGGGTATTTTTTAGAGAGGGATGTTTTATACCTGGGACAGGTATTTTGATCAGCCAATTATGACGCAATTGGCGGCCATCTTGGTGTCATCAGTACTCATTCGTAGGTGGGAAAAAGTTTTTCTACATCAAATTGATACCTAAGCATATTGTGTTACTATATTCAATTGGAAAGTTGTAGCCCATAACGTGTTCTATGATTTTGGTGAGTTTCAAGGTCATTGGTTTTTGTATGTGGCCATCAGGGGGTATTATATCGCTAGTATTAGTATCGGTATATTATATTTGTACATAGGCATATTTTGTTACCATGATCAATTGCAAAGTTGTAGTTCATGACATCTTCTATGATTGTGGTGAGTGTTTAAGGACATTAGTTATTCCATATAGACACCAGGGGGCGTTGAATAGTAGAAAAGCTTAGTTTTTCCTTATTAGATTGGTACCTAGGCATAGTTTGTTACCATGATCAATTGCAAAGTTGTAGTTCATGACATCGTCTATGATTGTGGTGAGTTTTTAAGGACATTAGTTATTCCATATAGTCACCAGGGGGCGCTGAATAGTAGAATGGCTTAGTATTTCCTTATTAGATTGGTACCTAGGCATGTTTTGTTACTATGATCAATTGCAAAGTTGTATTTCATTACATGTACTACGATTGTGGTGATTGTCGATTGTGGCGACAATTCATTATTTTGGTTTTGTCGCCCGCGACAATTCTTCTTTTTGGTTTTGTCGCCCGCGACAATTCATTATTTTGGTTTTATATTTTGTTTTAGTCGCCCGCGACAACTTTTTTTTTGGTTTTGTCGCCCGCGACAATTCATTATTTTGGTTTTATAGTTTGTTTTAGTCGCCCGCGACAATTTTTTTTTGGTTTTGTCGCCCGCGACAATTTAATATTTTGGTGTTGTCACCCGCGACAATTCAACATTTTGGTTTTGTCACCCGCGACAATTCATTATTTTGGTTTTATTGCCCGCGACAATTCATTATTTTGGTTTTGTCGCCCCGACAATTCTTTTTTTTGGTTTTTTCGCCCGCGACAATTCATTAGTCTGGTTTTGTCGTCCGCGACAATTCAATATTCTGGTTTTATCGCCCGCGATAATTCATTATTTTGGTTTTATTGCCCGCGGTTTGAATAGTATTGGTTATCATACTAAACTATTAGGTGAAAGAAGATCACAAGAAAGATGCATGGCTCAAATTGTTTTCAGAATTAGAATCAGAAAAGTAATTTAAAATATGAATATAATACCCCTTGTGTCTTTATTGTCTTTAGTAGGCTTAGTACTTTTAGTACATACAGAATAAATCTTTATTTTATTAGTAGTGAATAAAATTATTTTTAAAACTACTAAACTACTAAAGACAATAAAGACATAAATATATATACATATTACTGTTTCAATAATTATATTTATTCATCTGATGGATTTTATATATTACTGTTTCAATAATTAAATCTATTTATCACGCATATTTATTATATATTACTGTTTCAATAATGATAAATATCATAGATTTATCATATATAAAATTATTTATATATTTATTTTTCTAAGTACTAATAAAATAAAGATTTATTCTTTATGTACTCAAAGTACTAAAAGTACTAAAGATAATAAAGACATAACAAACACACATAGATGTAATAAATATCATAGATTTATTTATCTCACATATTTATTATATATATTTGATTCAGTAATGATAAATCTATGTGTGTTTGTTATGTCTTATATTATGTCTTATCTTAAGTTAGTAGCAAGCATGACTTCGTGTCTAAGTTACACCCGCATTTGTAGGCAAAAATGCGATTTTTGGACCCATTACAACAATTAAAATTTAAAATAAAATATTCCTCCTATTACGATTCCTATACAAGTAATATCATCGATGATAATTTAGTATTTTCATGTGATTTATTATCATTATTACTTTTAATTATTTCATGTTGAATATTATCAGTTTTTATATTTTCTGTAGTATTGTAATCTTTTTTTATTTTAGAATCATTATCCAATTTAATATTTTTAGTTTTAGTTTCTGTTGACTGAATATGTTTTTTAATTTTTTCACCTTCCATTAGTTTTGGAACAGTAATAATCTTTTTATTTATATCATTTAATCGAAACTTATTATTGACTGTAGCAGTTTTAATTAGATTATTATAACCAATTATATTTCCCATTTTTAAAACTAAATCATTAGAAATAATTAATAAATTAGGGCCTTTACAATAGTTTAATCTAATATGTAATTTATCTAAATAATTTTGATATCTTACAATGTTTTCTGGAATCGATCTATTCTTATCATTATGAATAGAATCTTCAAATAAAACTTTAAATTGTTTCTGTGTATCAAATGAAGTACTATCATTTCCAACTATCGGGGATCTTGTTTCAACTTGTGCACCTAATATACAAATTAAATATATTCTTATAGATTGATTTATTCTTTGTATACCTGATTTTGTAAAACCTTCACTATTTTCTAAAATGAAATCAATCCAACCATTATTATTATCAATTTCATAATTATGATAAGCTCCAATTGTATGCATATAATCAATTCTTTTTATTTCATACTGTTCACCAATACCTTGAAATTTACCATGCGCTCTAAAATCGGAATAAATATCTATATTAAATTCATTACATATTTTATAAAACTTAGATAGATTAATATTATTATCCAATTCTTTAGTATAATTAGATCCAGGCAAAGGGCATTCAAATTCGTTTAATATAGTTCTGATTTGAAAATACGTATGAAATAATTTTAAATCAGAATAATTCAAATTTTTGTTATTTAAATGATCATTCCAACCTATACCACACCCTGTTGTTGCACAATAAACAGCAAAATTTAATTGATTTTGCATATATTTCATATTAGATTTTACTTTATATATACGATATTCTTCTCGAGTAAAAGTGACTTCATATGTATGAAATATATTTTCCATTTTAGAAATAAAAAACTTCGTTTCAGTAACATAAATTTCTAAATTAATTAATGAATTTAAAATTAAATTTTTATATGTAATATTTTTATTGGAATCTATTGCAAGAATATTACATTTAATTGATTTATTATAATTGGAAAGCTTTTGGAAACCCCATTTATATAATAAAAAAATTAATAATTAATTAGTTCTTGTGATAATTTATCTTGTTCTTCAACTATTATATTACCATCTAAACTTATTATATAATCTAATGTATTTATTAATTTCTTTTATATCAGATTTTATTTTTTCTTTTTATATTTAATTTTGAACTTATGCCGGTTAATACACTTGAACTTAAACCTAAAGCTCCAATTGAGATAGCTAAACGTGTTAATGGTGAGAATAATGCTAGAAATGTTATTACAGAACTAATTGTAACTGAACTACTAATAATAAGATAATATATAATTTTACTTTTTAAATATTTTTTCTTTTTAACTTTTAAATCATCTTCAAATTCTGATATTTGATTTTCCAAATATAATTTTAATTTAGTTTTATTTATATCATGAGGATAATATCAATATTGTCAACTTTATCATGTATTTATTTAGAAAAGAAATTACCATTAGTAAATTTATAAGCAACAAATAATACAATAACTGTTCCACCTAAAATCCAAATTATTTCATATTTCTTCTGTTCACTACTTGGGGTAAAATAATCTGATAATTTAGGTTTATATAGATGTAATTTTTCTTTATTTGTTACTGCGTGATATAAACTCACTGCATCATCAACTGATTGAAAATCTCTATGTGTAATTTTCTGATTATATAATTATTTATTGATATAATCCATATAATTTTGCCTCTTTTCTCTATATTCTTCTGCAGCTTTATTGTATTTATCTAATGCTAAGTTATGTCTTCTTTGTTCTCCTATTGAACTATTTTTATCAATATGTTTAAATAGATATCCACCAGCAGTAAATGCCAAAGCGTTAACAATTGCCGATCCTATAATAGTTATAATTGCAGATGCCATTTATTTAGTAAAAATATTATGCATTTATATAGGAGGAATATATTTTTGTTTTTCCAAATAATCAATTGTTAAATTAGATAAAGTTACTGCTAATGTTAATTACAAAATAAATATCATTGATATCAAATTTATCAACATTAATACTTCCCATTCTAAATACTTTTTTTAATACCATCGTATAACCAACACTTCCCACTGATAATAATGCTCAATTATATAAACCAGTTATTATCCACGTCTGATCCGCCATTTCTTTAGAAAAAAAAATACTATCTTCAAAATATTTAGTAAACTTAGTTATAATTATTTCAACATTTATTTCATTACTAGTTTCATTTGTATATATTTCAATTATTATTTTTTAATATCATCGATGATAAAATTTGCATCTAATTCATAAAATCTTTAAGACTCTCTAATTAAATCGGTAATCTTTTCTACATTAAAAGTTTCTTTATCTATTGTTTTTTCAAAATCAAATGTTGTTTCATTAGAAAATGCAATATTTCTAATATGTGTAACTACATTATTAATATCAAATTTCATTTCTTTCTCACGTTTAAAATCAAATTCAAAACATATACTCGGTCCAACAGTTATATTCATTTTTATAGTGAAAAAATTATTCTTTACATCTTGTAACTAATTCATAAATTACAGGAAAATTATTTAAATCAATTAAGTATCCATTATGATTTCTTACTTCTAATCTGAAATTATTAAATTGTGAAATACAAGGCTTAAGATCGCACTCAGCTAAATTATAATTGATTTGTGTACCGAATTGTTTAACATTTTTTTTATGGTAAATAGTTAATAAACCAGAATTACAAATTGTACCTTTAGTTGCTTCAAATGTTTTTGTATGATCAATTAAATTGCAATAAATATAAAAGTGTGTAAAAAAGTGTGTGAACTTCAAAGAAAAAGTAAAATGGCTCGACATATGAAAAAAATGATAAAAATTATAAACCCCCTAAAATAAACTGCCCAAATTGTAATAAATTATTCTCAAGAAATTATGTTAAAAAACATTCAGAGAAGTGTAAAATAAATAACTCAACGGTTAATGTTGATGGTAACGAAAGTAATAATAATTCTGTTGAAACTGAACCTGAAATTATTTGGAAAAGACCTTTCTTATTCGATGACAAGAATAATATAAAAGATCATTTCTGTGAGCCTTGTCGAATAAAATATAGCCCTGAAAAAATAGAAGATTGGGAAAATCATCAATTTCGTAAAGCACATATAGATAAAATTTCTAATAAATTTGAAGCAGAATTCAATGAAAGAAAAAATAATATATTAGAAAAAATGAAATACGAGAAAACATTACCAGATAATGAAGAAACACTTGAACAGTTAGAAAAACAATATAATGAATTAGTAAGAAAAACATATTATTGCAAATATTGTAAATTGATTATTACAACAAGTAATTCAAATCTACATAATAAAATAATAAAACATAAAGAAAACGTGTAAGAAAATACCAAAAACTTAATGAAGATCTATTGCCAAGAAATGCCCACAATGTATTTATGTGTACTTAAGACAAGAAGATCCTGTGATATTTTGTAATGAATGTGGATGGCAAAAAAATTTATGGGGTGATGAAAAAACTAGGAGATATTCTTATAGAGACAAAATTAAAATATCTAGATGAAATTTTTAAAATAATGGAAGATCATACACCAGAATATAAGCAATGGCTTAAAAAAATGAAAATGATAGAAAATAAAAATGGGGAAATAACTAAAAAAGATATAATAAAAACAATTATTCCATCAACATTTAACACAAAAGAAAAGAAAATGTATTTATATTTATTATTTAACGATTATTATAAAAAACCTAAATTAACAGAAGAAGATATGAAAAATATAAAAGAAACATTCACAAACATATTAAAATATCATGTGGATAATAAAATAACAGATTCAATTAATTATGATTCCTTTGATTGATTATATTATAATTCCATTAGATGAATTAACGAACAAAAAGAAACAAAGAGAGCTAGATGAAATGTGGAATAATATAGAACTTTATTTAAATGAGAAAAATGAAATGAAGGAACCTAAACAATTAAATGAAAATGAAGAATAGTGATTTCGAGTATGATGATATTGATTTTCTTTTTAAATGGCCATAAGGTAATGTTTTTATTCCATCACCCAAAATATATCTTTTATCGTCGAATGGATTTAAGCTAGTTTTTTTCAACTTCATTAATATACATCTCGTGATCTTCTGATCTTAAACAATTCGTTTTATGTTTCATTACAATTGAGTTATATAAACACTTTATATCATTGTATATGTTTATCAACCACATGCTTTGTTATTCCTTTTAACTTTTTAGCTTCATGATCTTTTGTTCTATAACTATACATTTTACTTCTTATCCCAACAAATTCAATCATTTCATCACCCCCCAGTTCATCTTTAAACTTACCAGGCTGCTTTGTATTATCATTGCTAAATAGTTCATGATCTTTTGGATAATTGCTAAAGTCAAAATGATGTTTTAATGTTTTTAAGTCTTTTTTTATGTCATTTGTCTTGATTTTTAGTATGTATGCATCCGTATTGAGAAAAATTAATGGAAATCCACAGTTAAATGTTCCACCTTCAGTTGATAAATCATAAACATAATCTGTTGGGTTATATATTTCAAATAAATCTTTAACTTCATCTGTTAATTCTTTTTCTACATGCCTTTAGATTGAAACAATTTGGTTTAGACTTAATCAATGCAATATTCACATTAAAACCTAATGAATTGCATAATATATTTAATCCTGATATAGCAACTTTTCCTTTTTGTGCAAATGTTATTACTGGAGAACTCGTAAATCTTTAGCACCATCTGCGGCATAGAATCCAATGAAGAACCATTTTCTTAAATTATATTTTGCATTTAATACACAATCTGGCACTATCTTTTCTTTTGTTGAAGTATTACTTTTAACTATTGCAGGAATATAGAATTCATCATTATATTTCATTGCAAAATCTTTTGGATTATTTACATACATGTATATTCTATAAACTGCTGATGATTTCATAATATCCACGATTCTAAATGTTTTATTTGGGTAAACTTTTTCACAATATTTCTTAATTCTTTCTAATAATTTCAAATCTTGATTACATAAATACCCACAATATTTATTGCAACTAACATAATTATACACACCTGCTGAACCATCACCCATAAAAAATCCTTTAATAAAATATTCTTTTTCTTCTAATGTTTTGGGTTCCATATTATAAATATTATCAATTATTTCATCAAATGACATATGATCCATTCTTTGGAAAAATCTTTTGTGTAATAATTCATCTCTAATTTTTACATCAGTTGGTTTTATTTCATCACCATTTCGTTTAATTAAACTATGATCTTCTGTAACATCTACAAACCCTAATTTAGTTCTAACTCTATAGATTTTCTTATTTCTTTTATGCCTAGTAATATTCTTTTTATTTTTTCCATCCACAACTAATAATTGACCATAGAAAACATTTATTATCCTATTTTTTAACATTTATTACTGCTTTTGTTGTAACTGGTAATTTAATATAAGATGATGCTTTAATATCCTTTTCTGTTGTAAAGTTTGTATCATTTTTAAACATTGTTTTACTTTTTGATGCTTTATTCCTTTTTGTATTATAAACATTTAAATCTAAAAATATAATTTCATTTAATGATAAGCCAGAACCCTGAAAATATCTTTCTTCAATTTTTCGTTTAAATTCATTGAATATTTTTTCTAACTTCTCTTTTATTTGTGTTTTTGAAATTATTTCTTCAGAGTGTTTTTGAATATTATAATCCATTTTTCTCCTGATTTCATAAAACTAACTTTCCCAGAAATACTATTTTTTGGATATTCACTGTAATAAAGTCCATTGTTTTTTCCATTATTTCAATAAATTTACTATAATCTTCTATTGTGGTACCTTTAAAAAATCTAGATATAATAGCTGCAGGACCAATTTTACTACGTAATGTTTCTAAAATTTCAATTACATCTTTTATTTCTAGTGAATTGATATAATTTCTAACATTTTCCATATAAGGTTTATTTGAAATAGATTTAGTTTTTAAAACTGGTTTTTTTACTTGTTGAGGTTTATCATCAAAATAATCTGTTCCTAAAACATTATTACTTAAATTTTGTTTGTGTTTTGCGATTCGAGATGTCTTTTATAATTCCTTTTTGTTACAAATTCGTTACAAACTTCACATTTTATTTCATCCACATTCATATTTTCTAATCGTCCTTTTCTTTCATTGGAATTTTCTGGAGTTTCAAAATCTATAACATTTTTTATATGATTTGCAGTTTTTTCATGATTAGATTTATCGATGAATTTTTTACAATATGCACAATAATATTGATTTTTTATTAACATTATTGTTTTCTGTCTGGTACTCACTATCTCCCATTTATAAGGGAAAACATTTACTTGTGGCGATTAAAAAAAGCAAAAAAAAAATTTAATTCATTAAACAATTAAATAAACCTGGATCATCTGAGCGCGGTCACCTTCCCCCTGTAAATAGCAAATACACTATCAACCGTTCTCGTCAATGCCTCACTGCATCGATCTATCCGAGCATGGCTGGTTGCGCAATCACTGTACTACTCTTATAGCACAACGCTGCCGACCGTTCTCGTTAGTGCCTCGTGCTCTGGTACGAAAACGCCATATTACAATTACTCATTTTCAACTAATATATTATGTGAGTTTGTAATAACTAACATCATTTTCATCACCATCCTCCAATTCATCATCGGACTAACATTTTATTCAACCTATCTACCGGGTCATCAATAGTCACTACTTTCCGTTTCATCCAATCTGTATCTATATAATCTTCATTATCAATAAGCTTTCCAGTAACTATATTTTCCTTATCCTCTTACTCATTAGTGTTTGACCTTAATATTGAATTACAATGTTTGATCCTAATATTCTATTAGCATCAGTTAAATCTAATTCATCTTTACTGAGTTCAGGTTCCTTTGATAAAAATTCGCCTAATAAATCTGCATATAAATCTTTACCACTTACTTTTTTGGTTTACCTTTGTCAGCGATATGATGTTGGCATCGAGCCAATTCATGTAAAATCGCGGTACGTTTTTTTATGTGTGCATTTGTTTCATTAGTTCTCAGCTTAAACGACGTATAATCGATGCGAGACATGGCGAACCTCCGTCGATGACATGGTCAACTGAGTTAAAATTCTACGAAAAACTGTTTTTGGCGGGAAAATTCTTAGCTCTCGCGTATAAAATTGCAATGAGCTCGGTTGGGGGGCGTCGTCTCTACGAGCGAATGGGATTCGCTGTTTTTTTGGATATACGGGGAATTCCGGCGCTACTAAAATAATCATGGGAAAGCCATAGAATGGCGTACGTTTCATTGGACTAGGTGCCGTATACGTGTTAATTTCAAATGCTCATTGCTGGTGAGGATGTAATTATTTCACACATCCGCCATAGGTATTGTTTCATTTTAATACCCGGTGATTGTTTTGATTGAGGTGTAAGCGAATATTTACTTACACGAGGCCTCCACGTGCGCACGGAGTGCTACACGATACACACACAAGCTCGTACAGTACACTACTAAGGGTGATGCTGTAACGCGTGCACGTTCGACATGAAAATAGGCTGAATAATCGTAGCAGATGAGCGCTGTGTTTTCTGTTAGATAGAATTTGTAATAAATTGTAATTTCTTGTGACCTGAAAATACTAAGCAGCAAACTATGAGGTCTGAAAATTGTACTGGTAAATTCCAGGATTTAAAACGATCTAATAGCCGGTTTCTTCTGTACCGGTATTTTGGCTTCCGCGGCCAACATTGGAAGAGGTTTCCAAGACCCGATATTCAGCCACCCTCTGATATGTGATATCATATGAATTTTAGGCCATCCCAAAATAATGGTCTGTTTGCCGTAACCCGACCAACCCGACTTCAGAGGTACGAGTGGAAACTATTTGACGTATGAGCTACGTATGTTTGAATTCAAGTGAAAACATGCCTTGACATGTGGCTTAGGAAACTGGCAGCGTTCCAATAAGCTGCCATTCATTCTAATAGTGACTATATTAAAGCTGGTAAAGTCTATCCCAGTGGTTATGACCGCGGCATTTCACTCTCAAAGAGCCAGTATCAACAACAATTTAATTGATACTGACAGCTTTAAGTGGTCAAACTCACCATGAGCATCGCTGACTCGCTGGACCCCAGCTGCTTGTTGCTATGGTTACAGGCAAGAGTGAATAAAGAGCAAAACTTTTCCACACTTAATCCAAGAAAATGAAGTAATAAGCAATGAAAATTCAGTTTTGAAGTCTTGTTGCATTCAAGAGTGAATATTTTCGCTGGATGCTGAAGTCAGTGTTTACATTATGAAGTGTTAAAACCAATTTCCAAGTTGAAAGATTATATTTAGATGGTGTTTCAAGCAAAACAACACCACTCGACTCATGAGATGATTCCAGATTATATATGCTCACACTCTGAGGAGTTAATAGATGTACAAAATCAATCAGATTGAATTTGCCACATGACATGATTGTTCCCAAAATGAAACTAAAAATCCAAGAAAGGATTTTGTAAAATTATAAAAATTGGAATTTTATATCCTTTAATGAATGGCCAGTTGATGGTATATTATTCACTCTTGAATGCAGTAGTCGCTTGACCTCAATTACTCGTAAGGCTGAGTGATAAAAACCACAGGGATCCTGATATGTTAGTGTAACAACTCTTTGATGCACCGCGGTCATAACTACTGGGATAGACTTTAACGTAAAAGCGCGCACATATTCAATGTACTGTTTCATTTTTAACACAGAGATGACACTCTGGACGAAGTTATAATTTTGGAATAATTCTTGAACTCTACGCTATTAGACAAATTTCCCGCGCACAACGTAGATGATTTTTTGCGATATTGTTTCCATGTAAAAAAGCCCAAAGGTGCAATTTTTTTTTGTTGCCCAAAAATTTTGTAAAATAAAATTTCTACCTACCTACCGACTCATGAAAAGTGTCATGAAAGGTTGAGTCGGTGTTACGGCAAACAGACTATTATTTTGGGATGGCCTTATTTGAATATTTTTTCATATTGTGAAACATATTTTTTTGAAAATATAAAATAGTTTCCCTGCCGCGCCTACCTGTACCCTACAAAATTTTGGACGTGGACCGCAAACAAATGTATATCTTTGGTCTTGTTTGACTATAAAATAATTCTTTAAGAAAGATAAAATACAATATAAACTTCTAGAACTTTGAAGTCACGAATTTAAAAGATTTTTCAAGCAATGCCCTTATTCCAAACAACCTCTAGCTTTCAAGGTATACCACACTTTGCCCATGGGCAATTTATTATTTGAAACAAACTTTGTTACATATCTAAATGGGTGTTCTGTAAATTCTCTTAAACCAACGCGTTTTATAACATTAGTAATATGTACAGCTGTATTCATATGGTTATTCCAATTTGATGGACTGTTTGAAAATTCACCTTTACAATAACCACAATAATTTCTATTTTCACTATAATCTAATATAATTTCATTATCATATGTAGAAGGTAAAACATTATCAGATGTAAAAGGTATAACATTATTAGATGTAGAAGGAATAACATAATTATCAATTTCATTACTTAAAATATCAACAACACCACTTTTATTATTTATCTATTTTACTTATTCTATATTTGAATTCATTAAAGTATTCTCCAAAATACTTACTATATTCATCATAAGGTATTACGTAATATATATATATATATATATATATATATATATATATATATATATATATATATATATATATCTCATATCAGTTCACTTGGGCTTTGTATTTCATATATTCCTCCTTCCATTTATTATAGAATTTTTTATTAAAATTAAAATTTTAATACATAACACTATTCAATTGAGAATTTATAATATTTAATTGCGCGTCAGATATGATATAAATGTGCATTTTGAAATTTAAACTTCCTTTTTCATGAATAATTGTATTCCATCTTTAGTGTTCTGTAATTTCTACCCAGAACCATGTAATAAATTATCTTCAGTTGTTCAAAAATCTAACCATAATGCGTATTTATTACCGGTATAATAATCAATTTGATTAATATAACAATTTTCAGATGAAAAAATTTTTTTCATTCACAAAATGTTTTCTAATTTCTGGCCACTGATCTATCATTCTCATTCCTTGGCAAAATATTTTATTTGCTATACCTTCGATAGTTATTTCTACTTTTGTTATTTTAGGATTATTATAATCATCAACTTGTATTGCACCATTAGAATATGTTGCAATTGTAATAAATATCAATATACCTTTAATAGATTTTCTTGGGAAGTTATTATTCTCATTGATTATTTCATCATTTGCACTAATAGTAACAGTTTTAAATTTATCAATAAAATCATATAATAATGAAAATTCTGCCAATTGGTTCTGCCAATACTTCATATTAGATTTAAATAACCATTGTTTTTCATCTTTCATTTTTTTTAAATTAATTAAATATACATGAAATTAATTTTCCATTTTAATATTAAAATTATTAGTTTCAGTAACATAAATATCTAAATTAATTAATGAATTTCAAACTTCATTTCTATATGTGATATTTTTATTAAAATCTATAGCAGGAATATTATATTTAAATGATTTATTATATTGGAAAGCTTTTGGAAAACTATCTGCCATTTATATAGTAAAAATTAATAATTAATTCTTTTAATAATTTATCTTGTTCTTTAATTGTTATATTACCATTTAAACTTATTATATAATCTAGTGTATTTTTTAATTTATTAATTTCTATATTACATTTTATTTTTTCTTTGTTACTTTTTATATTTAATTCTGAACGGTTAAAACACTTGAACTTAACCCTAACATACCAATTGATATAGCTAAAGGAGTTAATGGACTGAATATTGCTAAAAATGTTATAACAGAACTAATTGTAACCGAACCACTAATAACAAAATATTATATAATTTTAATTTTTAAATATTTTTTCTTTTAAATCATTTTCAAATTCTAATATTTGTTTTTCCAACTACATTTTTAATTTAGTTTTATTTATATCATGAGGAATAATATCATTATTATCAACTTTATCGCCCATTTATTTAACAAAAAATAATATATAATTAATTAGTAAATTTATATGCCACAAATATAACAATAACTGTTCCACCTAAAATCCAAGTTATTTCATATTTCTTCTGTTCATAAATTATACATAATAATCTGATAATTTAGGTTGATATAGATGTAATTTTTCTTTATTTGTTACTGCGTTATATAAACTCATATCTTCATCAACTGATTGAGATTTTCAATGTGTAATTTGCTGATTGTATAATTCTTTATTGATATAATCCATATAGTTTTGTCTCTTTTCTCTGTATTCTTCTGCAGCTTTATAATATTTCTCTAATGCTAAGTTATGTCTTCTTTGTTCTCCTAATGAACTATTTTTATCAATATGCTTAAATAAATACCCGCCACCAGTAAATGCTAAAGCGTTAAAGGCCGAGGAGTATGGATGCTAGTTAACCGGGTGGCAAACACTTGAGATCGGCCGTCCTACTTTTACAGTATCTTGTTTATAATGTTTAGAGTGAGCGAGGTTGGCTCACAACAGAAAAGCAGGTCACACACAGTTAAATTTGACAAATTCATAAAAGTTTTCATATTAAGTTCTGAACTAATTTTAAATAATGTCATAGTGGGAATGAAAATCTGATGCTAGCGATCTTTTTTTGTAGAGATAGGGCCAAGATTAAAGATTTTAGAGACATTTCAAATTTTTTGAAAATCATTAATTTTTATCCGATTTCGATGAAATTTGGACACAACATTGATAGTTGATAGCTAAAGTAGTGTACGAAATTTCAGACTGATCCATTGACCATAGAAAAAGTTTTGATGTTGCCAAATTTTGGTACTATGAATGAGGCTATGTTTTGTTTATGTATACTGATGACTATAGGTATCAAATTACTGTTACTGTGCTCTGTGAGCTATACTAATTCACCGGATAACTCCTCCCTCTATGTCATTCAAAGATTCAAATTTTGAAGGAAATACCAACTAAAAAGCTTAATTTCTCGTAGAGGAGGGCCTAAAACACATTTTTGACTGCAGAAATGAATATATTACACATTAATACATATGTCTGACAAAAAGGAGGGTCAAAATCGGATAACTGACAGAGAAAATAGGAGATTTCTAGTTTCAACCGTTGGAGCTCTCTACTGCACTCTTGCTTCATGGGTACTGCCATCTTTGACATCTTTGATTGGGCTTTTATACTGCTCCTCGGCCTTTAACAATTGCTGATCCTATAATAGTTATAATTGCAGATGCAATTTATTTAGTAAAAAAATTACGCATTTTTATAGGAGGAATATATTTTTGTTTTTCTAAATAATCAATAGTTAAATTAGATAAAGTAACTGCTAATGTTAATTTTAAGATATCATTGATATCAAATCTATCAACATTAATACTTCCCATTCAAAATACATTTTTTAATACCATTGTACAACCAACAGTTCCAACTGATAGTGAGGCGCCATTATATAATCCATTTATTATCCACTTCTGATCCGCCATTTATTTAGAAAAAAAATTACTATCTTCAAAATATTTAGTTATCTTATTTATAATTATTTCAACATTTATAATATTATTAGTTTCATTTTCATATATTTCAGTTATTATTTTTTCAATATCATCAATAATAAAATCTTCTAGTTCATAAAATCTTAAAGACTCCCTCATTAAATCAGTAATCTTTTCTACATTTAAAGTTTCTTACTTATTGTTGTTTCATAGTCAAATGTTGTTTCATTAAAAAATTTAATATTTTTGATATGAGTTATTACATCATTAATGTTAAATTTCATTTCTTTCTCACGTTTAAAATCAAATCCAAAACATGTACTCGGTCCAACAGTTATATTCATTTATATAGTGAAAAAAATTATTCTTTACATCTTATAACTAATTCATAAATTACAGGAAAATTATTTAAATCAATTAAGTATCCATTATGATTTCTTATTTCTAATTTAAAACTATTAAAATGTGGAATGCATGGTTTGAAATCACATTCAGCTAAATTATAATTTATTTGAGTTCCAAATTGTTTACATTTTTTAATGGTAAAATATCTAATATTCTAGAATTACAAATTGTATCTTTAGTTGCTTCAAATGTTTTTGTAGGATCAGTTAAATTGCAATGAATATAAAATGTGTAAAAGGCATTATATTTGGTGTAGAATCAACATTTGAATAAAGTTTATTTGGTGTAATTCCTAACAGTTTAGCTAATGGTTTTCTCACTATAAATGTATGCGGTTCTTCATTACCTAACTTTGTTCTTAATTTATTATTATTATCACTTTAAAAAAATCTAATTCCAAATCCAGCAGCTGCGCTCATTTTTGTTTTAGCTTTTCTATTAATTTCTTGCGCTAAAGTCTCTAAATTATATAATCCTGGTCTTAAAAATAGATGATACCATTTATTATTTCTCCTAACGTGAATCATAGAAGAATTATGATCAAGACTTTTATCCGATAAATTATAAAAAGAATTACATGAACTACAATCTACACAATTCTTAAATTCCCTATCTAATTGCACTAGTAAATTATGAGATTTGTAATTTGTAAGTCTTCTAGAATCAACAAGTATTCTATATTCTTTTAATTCTTCCATTTATTTTACATATTTTATTCGAAATCTATATCATGGTGTCCTTTTTCATTCTTACCTTTATATATGAAATAGAAATCACCTAAACATAATTCTTTTAAATCTTCACTTGATAATCTATGAAATCTATCTGGTAAATATGTTCTGAATTTATATTTATTTCCTTTTAACCCTTCATATTCTAAGTGAATAACTAATTTATCTCCATATCTATTATTAACTGTATCAATATTTGTAATAAGATATTTCTTATGAATTGTTAACTCATTTAACTTCTTAAATTTATAATCTACTGATTTGACATTTGTAGTATCTTTTATTCTATCTAGAAATGATTTGTTGTTCTCACTGTGTACTTGTTTGCTCACAATTTTAATAACATTTTATTAAAACTGATTTTAGAAGTTATTCATTTATATATCTTATTCATTTATATGTCATTCATATATATGAATATTATTGGGAGTAATTGGGAATATGGGTAAATAATGGTGTGTTATATACTTGTATTTAATAAATACCTCGTGCGTTTGACAATGATCGGTATGTGCTGTAGGAAATATAGAGTATTGATGTTATTGATGTAGAGGTTGAAGCCCGCGGCCGAATAAAGTAATATACTCTTTTATTTTGATACCTCGTCGACACAACAGCTTTTCTCCGCTATATCTCTTCGGCGTGTTTATTTTAGGCCTACTACTCCCCGGTACACAAAAGATTTACCTTAGTAAATACACGGTTAATTTGGTAAAGAAAAATAGGTATTGTAAAACTAACTCCTTGAAACCCGCTGCCAAATCACTGGTAGTAATAAATTAATTTGTACTCGATTTGATTCTCATGATGAGGAGAAACTCGCAGCTGATCCCCGGAACGACGATGTAGCGACACACGTTTACGGCTCGACAGTGCTTTTAAAAAATAAAGTAGTAAATTTCCTGTGTATCGATAATATGATTTGATGAGGAAAATGTGCTATTGTTAAAATTAGTTTTTAAAAACCGCGACAGAATGTGCAATCTTTGGGTAATAAATTTGTTAATTTATACTTGAATTGATAATCGACGTGGCAAGAAACGTGCGGTAGATTTCGGAAAGACGACCTAGAAAAACATGTCGGCTCTTTGAATGGGGCTCAATTTTCGATGTTTACGGCCCGACATTGCTTTTGTAACGTTGATTCTTCAAAATACGCACGGAGTATTTGTAGATCGAAGTGAGCTGAATGATATCAGACGGATTGTATCGGCAAAAGCGGTAAAGTAAAAAACCCTGTGTACTTTTGACAGAAAGTGTGGAAAAAAATAATGATAATAAATATAGCTGCAAAGCAGCGATAACGGGTTTTCTGAGCAGGCGTGCTATTCATAATTTGAAAAGTGGATAATAGAAATATATCAATGCGGGATACGCATTTGATGTGTCAAGTCACACCAATACGGTTTAACATAACATAACTTATAGTTATAGTCAAATTGGGGGTTACTCGGGTCGTTTAGTTGTCTGTGGAGTCGAGTAGATTGTTTACCCGTCTGTAACATTGGTTACGGAAACGACTCGTCAGCTTGATGAGTTGTATGTATTATGATTGTGCGCCACCTGCATTTTCCGAAATAATGTTCATAGAATTATTCGAAGGGACGATTGAAATCAATTATCAACGTGCATCTGAATATGTAATAGTCCTTGGTAACTTTCCGTTGCAGAGGGCATAGAAAAGATTTTGAAATTATTCAATTAAAATATGAATTTTATTTATGAAAAATAAACTATTATGGTCAGTACAAATTGAAAATGCACAGTGTATTTTTAAGAACAAGCTTACATAGCTTACAGAATACATCACGTTAATTTGAATTTTATAAGTGATGGGTAAAAATCAACGTGTGACCGAAAAAATGTAGTTAATTATTTTACAATATCGAAATATGTGCTCTCTTTTTAAACTAATGGAGTGATACGCAATTAATCACATGGCCTGTATTTAAAGATAGAACATACAAGTTGGATATTTATAAGTCGAAATATGTGAACAAAAACTAAAACTTTGATGTCAGTGACCAGTATGGAATTACACAACGACAATTGGCTTTAAACTCAACAAACATTATTAAAGAATGTTTCAAACAAAATGCTTTATATAACAACATGAATAAACTTGTTTTACAAAACAAGAAAGTACATTTTGAACTTTTTAATGGTCGAATCCCATTTATTCACAGTAACCTGTGATTTGGCGATTCTCGGAGCATCCGTCCTGGTGACGTCACTAACAAGTGGTCACGGCTGTTTGCGTGCACTCATTTCTTTGAAAATCTAGCGAGCGGGTACCGGTGCCCGGACGCTTATTCGCAGAGCGGGACCACGTGACGCTGCGCCCCGCCCCTTCGCGCTGAGAACTCGTGTTTACGGGCCTTAAACACTAGCATCGAGTGTCGCTTATTCTCAGACCTTATAGAAATATCAGTCAGCAGAGACAGGTTCTAAAGATCATAGAGTGCATCGCTGGAGGATTTCCGATCCATATAATTGAATTTGAATTGGTGCGATGGGGCTCTCAATGCGGAAGTTTTTGTCATTCCGAATTTTTCAGTCGGCGACGGACGTTTATCGTTGTAAGTGATGTAATATGTAAAAAAAATACAAGGAAACCTATCTCAATTTGTTTTAAACGATGCAGCGGAACTAATAAGGAACCTTTCGATATATAACATGACCATAGTACACTATCCCTGATGGAATAATAAGCTCCACTCGACAAACTCGTTCCCGTGCATTTTTATCTCTGTTTCAGCACACAGCCCCTCTACCCCTGTTCGACCAACTTTGGGCGTTTTCCTTTGAAATATAAGCCTAATTGTAAAAGATAAGCATTAATCTAAGTTAATGCTGCATCTTTATCATGAAACCTAAGAAAGATTATTCTATTATTTAGGCCTATTCAAATTTTCTGTCCATTACCACGTGGAAAAAAGACCCAGTCAAAATTGTGCATCACGCTTTGACAAAGACATTGGTTCTAGGCTATAAATTTTACGACTCAAAGGAATCTTTTTCTCAAAAAAAGCCGCTTTTAGTTTGATGCAAAATGTCATTTGCTTTTAAAATGTGTAACTAGGCCTAATCAAAAGGATATTTCAAAAGCAAACTTTGCCGGGCCGAGAGCCATATTGAATTCAATTTTTTCCGAACCATTATGCCTCTTTCATCATAACATTATTTATCCTATTTCAAGATCTTAGGCTTACAAGTAGAGAGAGGGCCTACGTTGGGTTCAAATCGGAATTCTAAGATTTATTTCATTTAATTCCAGGTTTTCACTGTAGATTATTGGCATGTGGCATTGTAGGAGTTCATAGTTGTTTGATAATCCATCTTTTGTGTAAAGCTATTTGAGGGATTCGAAACCGACATTTTGTAGCTTTATTACGGGGCCGGTTGCTCAAAGGTTGTTTAATTTTAACCAGTCGTTAAGACTAACGACTGGTTAAAATCCCTAACGAGTCGTTACTTAAACACTCGTTTAACGACTGTATAGATCAGTTGCTCAAAGACTGTTTAAGCCTTTGGTTAACTAACGAGTCGTTATCTTTTTTTTAACTAGTAGTTAAGTCCTAAACAGTGTTTAGCCTCATTTTCAAAATGAAAATGGCTGCAAACATGGAATCTGTGTCAGTTAAACCTGCTCAACAAAACAGTAGAAATAAAACTAACTTCGGTGTAAAAGAAATCGATCTGTTAACTAGCCTAGTGAGAGAAAACTACGATTTATTGACCAGCAGCTTCACAAACAGTGTTACAAATCGGAAAAAAAAACATGATAAGTGGGTGGAGATAAGTAAGTCAGTGAGTTCTCTTTGAATTTGTGAGAGGACACCTGCTGCTGTAAAGGAAAAGTGGCGGCAGCTTTGTGTAACTGTAAATGCCACAGTAGGAGGCTATCAGCGGGAGAGCCGGAAAACTGGAGGAGGACCTGCACCTACTCAGCCGGCACCAGTTATCAACGAGATTATTGCCATCCAAGAGCGAGGAAATCCATCCTTTTTTTGGAATAGAAGGTGGTGTGCAAACTACCTTTTTGAGCGATTTAGCAACTATTGGTGAGTTAATCTATCGTGTATCATTTTATTCAAATACTATTAAAAGGGCTTTTAATGATTTTTGGGTCTAATTTGGTAACATATTTTCAATCGTCTGCCTTTGTTTTGGTTTCTAGCCAACGATCTTCAGACCGGCTTCTAGTGACTGTGATTTAGTTCGCACATGTCATAGGCCTATAAGAGCTAATTAAAGCCCTCTGGACTTACTGATTGTTTAAATGCTTACCTTTACATACTTTCTCAATGTCTGATATGAAAATCAATGCTAGATTCCGGCCATTATAACTGTTAACTTAGGCAACATGACAGTCATGTACAGTAAAGTTCAAGAAGAACTCAAACTACTAGTGAAGGGTGTACCTAAATTGCGGTTACGGATTTGGAATTTGGCTCGGTCCAATTCAATTCTATGTCAATCAGCTTTTTATTACCTCATCTTACTCATTGGGTTGATTTCTCATTTTCAGATGCTTATGAATTACAAAATTACAATCGCTGATTTACAGAAATTCGGAACCAGAGCCGAAAGTTACAGAGGAGCAAGAGAAGCTGACACCTACGCTGCCGGAGTCAGTAGTAGCAAAACTGCCAAAACGGAGGAAGTTTACCACTGATGACCGATTGCAGCTTCAGTGCGAGTTGCTGATTGTCCAGAAAGAAGTGGCAGAACTCCAAAAACAAAAATTACTTCTGGAAATTAGAAAATTAGAAGAATAATTTAAAGATTCCGTTTCATGTTTATAATTATCCAATACAACGTATGATTTAATGTTTTCTTCAATTTTATTAAAGATTGTTCCCATGATTAGATTGATTTTAGTCATTGAAATGCCTGGCCGCAAATCTGGCTCTGAATGCCACGCCATCAACATTTGGTGGTGCAAAGACGTCATCAAACTCCATTTCGTCGACGAAATCTGCGGGCTCTGGTTCATTCAACTGTATAGCTATGTTGTGTAGTATGGCACAGCACAAAACGATCTTACAGACACGTCCGGGTATCATTCTAATCTCTCCGTGTAGAATGTGGAATCGGCGTTTAAAGATTCCAAAAGCCCTTTCGATGATGCTTCTGGTACTTTTATGAGAGCCGTTGTACCTTCTCTCTGCCCTTGAGTGCGGATGTAAAAACGGAGTAAGCAGAAACCTCCGGCACGCATATCCACTATCTCCTAAAATGAAGCCATCATATTCTGGATGTGCTTCCAAATATCTAGGAAAGAAAAAATCAGCCATCCCTAAATCAAGTTGTGAGTTATAGATGGTGAATGGTTCTAAGCTTCAATAAGAAAAGATTCCAATGATTGATAGCAATTCTCAGTCAAATGGACTTTTTCTTAGATTTCGACTCATGGGAAAATTATTTTCCTTCTGGTTTTTCCAATAACGTAACACTTTAGAATATGCAAGATTTGATTTCTGTGAAAAGGTTATTTTTATAGTTCATAAATTACAGAAACAAGGGAGGGCGAACACATAGTTCAAGTGAGACGGAGACATTCATACCTGCTGATTGGAGATGATCGGAATATATGACTATCATGAGTCGATCCAGGCCATTTTGCAATGATGTTGGTAAATCTTGCAAGAAAGAAGAAAAACAGCGTGATCAATAGGCCTACTAATAGACATTTTTTACGTATAATCACTGAGGGTAAAGTTTGACACAAACATAAGTAGGGTATGCTTCATGATGGTAGACCTATCTTGGGATTCGAACCAGTATTGAAGCGGGGAAGATTAGGGACTGTATAGTAGCGCCTTCTACTGTAATGCTAAGACTGAGATAAAACTGTCGCTTGCTGCATCTAGTCGCAAGTACCCGGAAATATATAAATTACGGGAGAAACAAAACATTAACTGGGAATAATATTTTACCTTTGTGATCACATATTGCCTGAACATTGATGCTATGAAAGCTCTTTCTGTTGACGAAAGCTGGCTCATTTTCTGTTGGAGCCTGAATGCGAATGTGCGTACAGTCGACGGCACCAACAACGTTCGGAAATCCGGCCAGATCAAAAAAGCCTCTCTTCAGGTCATTCAAATCGTCGACTGCCGGCCATTTAATGAATTCATCGGCGTGTTCGCAAATACTATTAACGAACCGCTGTACAATACGTGAAACTGTACTCTTATGCACACCAAAACCATCACCAACCACTTCCAAGAATGAACCGCAGGCGAGAAATCGGAGTCCTATCAGAATCTGGTTTGAAACACTAATTGAATGATTACGGTGAGTTGCCCTGTTCATATCGTCTCCGACTAGGTTTTTGATGAATTCCAGACCATGCCGACCAAATCTGAATCTTTGCCGCAATTGATCATCAGTGAATTCCCCATATTGCTCGAAATTATCACAGGGGCTCGTTACGATAGCTGGGGGTCCAAAATCAAAGATTTGACCCAGTATCCTAGGTACCACCTATAAAAAAAAGAAAAGGGAGCTAACATTTTGACATACTAGAATTGACCTTCTCATTTCAATCGCTCATAACTTCGTAACCCATCGACCGATTCGCTCGAAATTGGTTTTGTTTCATTCCTAAGAGGTTACTTTTTCGTTTGAGACTTTCCGCGACAAAATCGGATAAGAGACACCCGAGAAATCACGACTCAAATCCGAAAAAACGAGTCAAAATAGCCAAAGCCGGAATTACTAGGACGTCTCGGAGTAGTCGATTCCCGACGAAAAACGATGAGTTGACGCGGTTCCCGGACGTTAATCTTCACATATCATACATCGCTGGAAAGCTTATGAACTGACCTTATTGAAAAATGCGTTTATTTGATAATCCGTTCCGAAACCGGCGACAAGCGAGGTGATAATACGCACCGAACCGATAAATACGCACTTTAAGCGTCACTGAACCGCCATTGAGGGTGTGACGTCACGGGCTCTGAGGACTGATAAAATCGCGATACGTGATTGGTCGACTGAATATGTCAATTATCTAGCGTTGCATGCTGGGATTTCTCATGACGTCACGCAGTTAATGGCGGCCGGAATACACTTGGAAATCGTATTTATCGCATCAATCTGGATTATCAGCTCGCCAGTCGCGGGTATCGGAACGGATTATCAAATAAACGCGTCTTTCAATAAGGTCAGTTCATAAGCTTTCCAGCGATGTATGATATGTGAAGATTAACGTCCGGGAACCGCGTCAAATCATCGTTTTTCGTCGGAAATTGAGCACTTCAAGCCGTCCTAGTAATTCCGGCTTTGGATATTTTGACCCGTTTTTTTCGGATTTGAGTCGTGATTTCTCGGGCGTCTCCGGTCCGATTTCATCGGGGAAGGTCTCAAACGAAAAAGTCACCTCTTGGGAATGAAACGAATCTAATTTCGTGTAAATCGGTCGATCGGTTACGAAGTTATGAGGGGTTGAAATGAGAAGGTCAATTCTTGTATGTCAAAATGTTAGCTCCATTTTCTTTTTTTATAGGTGGTACCTAGGATACTGGGTCAAATCTTTGATTTTGGACCCCCAGCTATCGTAACGAGCCCCTGTGGAAATTATGTCTAAAATGTCTTTCATTTTGAAAATTTGGAAGAAAGCAACCTATGTCGTCGGCCATTTTTGTTGATTTAACGTGTCGTTAGGTGAGATAAACAACCTACCTTGGACCGTTTAACTATAACGGTCGTATAAGTGATTTAACCGACCGTTAAATCTTTGAGCAACCGGAAATAACGACTGTTTAATTTTTAACGACTCGTTTAGCAATTTAACGACTGTTTAAGACATAAACAACCTTTGAGCAACCGGCCCCAGATGTTTATCATGACACGGTTCATTTTGGGGGTTTTTCAGCGAGTTGGTATGCTGTCGGTAAAAGTAGTTTGAAAATTCGTTTCATGTAAGTAAACAGCTATTTGAAGGATACGAAACCGAAATCTGTATTGTGAATTTTTTAGTTGTATTTTGTTTGATTCTAGGTGTTTATCATGAATAGGACATGATTCATTTTGGGAGTTTGTCTGCGAGTTTGTATACTGTCAAATGAAGTTTCTTCGTCAATTTGTCGTAAGTAAGTATCAATCTATGGGTTATATATTAGGGGTTCGATACAGAAATTTGGTGAATTCCTCAGATTTATTTTAATTTATTCCACGTTGTTATCAGAAAAATATGTACTTTATTTCATAGATTTGTCTTTGATTGAAAACTAAAAATGGATGATAGTTCTAAATTTGATGTTGATTCACATGACCAATCTAGTAAGTATGGCTCACTCGTCTTTTAGAATAAGAAATCATTAATCCTTCAATTCAAGTTGCTATTCAACCTTTTATACAGATATTTACCTTATCAATATAAACATGTATTTGCCATTAGCCATAAAATTCAGTAAAACTTTTCCCGTCCAGATTTTGAAACATCATTTGACTCAATGTTTCCTCCTAGAAAATTGCTTTAGCTCATTCCAATGTTCGCAGTAAAAGTGAATGTATGATTCCCATCCATCAATTTTGTCTTGTTTCGTATTTTTAGCGAAATCATCTCGAAAAAGTCTGACGTCGAGGCAGTTGGTGGCCAGAAAAAGAAATATTCTTGGGAAATATTTAAAGACGCATGGCAAACACACTTATTGTTCACTTTTTTCCTATCCTTATTTTGAAATTGAAGTATTGTAATAAACTATTGGTTTTATTTTTGTCGATCAACGCAACTAGTTTTGTTGTTTTCTTAATTAACATTTGATTTGGATGGTCATCTTGCGTAGGAGTCAGTTTGTCATCGAAGCAATACAGTCTAACTTGTTGACGTCTGTTGCAGCGGGGCAGGGCGGTCATTATATTGTGGACTTATCCAAATTACACTTACACAGCCCAACGTGTTTCAGTGTGTAAACTCTGTCGTACTGGGCATTATAAGACAGTGAGGAATTGAGTTTTAGCCACCTGAGCCCTCGGCTTGATTCGAGCAAAAAGACCTTAACTGACTTCACAGAATTTGATTATGAGTCAAGGATTTTCTAAATTTCTGAATGCTTTCTCTGGTTTTAAGATCAATTCAAATTCAATCTTCAATACATAAAAATTAGTCAAATAAATTTTTATTTTATCGAAAGAAATTCTACTGGAGACAGATTTTGAAATGAAGGATATATCCAGGCAAATAATTACAGCAAAATCAACTGATGATCATCTAGGTGAAGTTTTCATTCATCTTCGGCTAATTTGTCTACCCCTGATGATTGAAGCATTTTGGTTACTCGCGCCAATTAGTCAGCCTCAGTCGATTTTCATGCCATCTGACCTCTTTCCATCTGTAATTAAGCAATCAAATGTAAGAATTACTTAGTTAAGGAGCGAAATAAAATATAGATATCTTAGGAGACTAATTTAAATCATGAGTTTGTTGTGAAAATCTATTACTACAGTCTCGTAGAGCATAGACACCAAGCCACGTGGCATTGGTATTTTATTCTATTCAGTTTACTCCAAAACAAGTCTATGATTAACATTAAAAAAAGCTTCATATCAAGGGTATGTCACAGGACTCGTGACGCCCATGAATTATCATCCCATAATAACAATGAAACCAATTCTGCATGTACGTTAGCACGACTGATTACTTATCCAAATATTGCATTACAAAAAAAAACAATTACGCAATACGTCAAGTACTTACCGCATATGAGACAGTTGCGCTTCAGTTAGAGTGTTAAGTTACGTCTTTGGCTGTCAATGTCGAAAAAGCCTAATTTGAATCAAGCATTTGCGCACTGTGGTTTAATATTCCTGCAAGAATCCACAAAGGAATTGAAGACCGTAGTGACCAGTTCATTCCACGAATAATACATAGCTGGAAAGAAAGTAATCAAAATAAATTGTCGTGCACATTCAGTGTAAACCAGGCCTAAATCTATTCTACACGCATCCCCCCGAAAAGCTAGGCATTAAGTAAGTAGCCAACAATGATCATTGCTTCACCGAGTACTCATTTGCTACCATACTCATATTATTAAAGAAATCATTTAATACATTCCCTGGTTAACGGATTCTCACCTTAAAATACATAAACTCCGCTGTCGTTGTCATCGATCCGAGTCGTCAACTGAACGCGGAAGTAAAATTCTGTGCGAAAATTCCTACAATTTCTGTCCATATCACGTTGATTTGAGCCCGAAATCTTCGGGAAATGTAGCCAACGTGAATTAATTTACGAATAGAATTAATCAATTGACTCATTTTAGAAATCATGGTTTCGTGAAATTCATTTAAGTCCTGAAACTCGCGATAAATTTAAGCCGAAAATGATTTCAACCATCCACCATGTTGTTTCATTAATAAAACAATTGTTACGCGCCGGCACTGTACTGATATGTGTCCTGCCTGAATGCATGGTGTCACTAGGATTCGAACCCTCAACCTCTCAGTTGTGAGTCAAACACCTTATCCACCCTGCCACAGGACAGGACGCGTCTTTTACCGTTAGTGGGAGTACGCGACACGGCGAGTGGCAATTGCCGATCCTATAATCGTTATAATTGCAGATGCCATTTATTTAGCAAAAAATTATACATTTATATAGGAGGAATATATTTTTGTTTTTCCAAATAATCAATAGTTAAATTAGATAAAGTAACTGCTAATGTTAATTTTAAAATATCATTGATATCAAATCTATCAACATTAACACTTCCCATTTTAAATACTTTTTTTTATACCATTGAATAACCAACAGTTCCAACTGATAATAATGCTCCATTATATAATCCAGTTATTATCCACTTATTATCACTCATTTATTTATCAAAAAAATTACTATCTTCAAAATATTCATTTATCTTAGTTATAATTATTTCAACATTTACAGTATTATTAGTTTCATTTTCATATATTTCAGTTAGTATTCTTTTAATATCATCAATGATAAAATCTTCATCTAATTCATAAAATCTTAAAAGATTCTCTAATTAAATTAGTAATCTTTTCTACATTTAAAGTTTCTTTATCTATTGTTTTTTCATACTCAAATGTTGTTTAATTAGAAAATGCAATATTTCTAATATGTGTAATTTCATCAGTAATGCTAAATTTTATTTCTTTCTCATGTTTAAAATCAAATCCAAAACATATGCTCGGCCCAACAGTTATATTCATTTATATAGTGAAAAAATTATTCTCTACATCTTATAACTAATTCATATATCACAGGAAAATTATCTAAATCAATTAAATATCCATTATGATTTCTAATTTCTAATCTAAAATTATTAAAATGAGGAATGCATGGTTTGAAATCACATTCTGTTAAATTATAATTTATTTGAGTTCCATATTGTTTAACATTTTTTAGCGGTAAAATATTTAATATATTAGAACTACAAATTGTTTCTTTAGTTGCTTCGAAAGTTTTTGTAGGATCGATTAAATTGCAATAAATATAAAAGTGTGTAAAAGGTATTATATCTGAGATGCCTTCTGCGTTTCCAGTAACTGTAAGCGGTTTAATTCCTAACATTTTAGCCATTGGTTTGTTTACCATAAATTTATGTTGTTCATTAGATATCTTTATTCTTATTTTATTAGTACTATCAATTTTATTAAATTTAATTTCAAATACAGAAGTGCCCCCGATTTTCAACCGAGCTCTTCTATTAATTTCCTGCGCTAATAATTCTAAATTATATAATCCTGGTTTTAAAAATAGATGAAACCATTTATCTTTATTTCTCATATAAATCATAAACCCTTTATGTTCAAAGGTTTTATCCCATATATTATAACTAGGGGTCCAGGGTCACCATGCCCACTTGGGAAGTGGTTCCAAATGCTCAACAATCTAACAATTTCAATATTCAACGCCCCCTGGTGACCATATACAGAATCCAATGACCTTGAAACTCACCACAATCATAGAACATGTCAGCAGCTACGATTTTGTAATTGATTGTGATAACAAAATATGCCTCGTTACCACTTTAATATGGAAATACTAAGTTATTCTACTATTCAACGCCCCCTGGTGACCATATTCAAAACCCAATGACCTTGAAACTCACCACAATCATAGAAAATGTCACGAACTATAACTTTGTAATTGATCATGGTAACAAAATATGCCTAGGCACCAATATAATAAGGAAATACTAAGTTATTCTACTATTTAACGCCCCCTGGTGACCATATAGAATAACTAATGGCCTTAAAACTTGCCACAATTATAGATGATGTCATGAGCTACAACTTTGCAATTGATTGTGGTTACAAAATATGCATTGATACGAATATAATATAGAAATACTAAGATATTGCATTATTCAACGCCCACTGGTCGCCATATACAAAAACCAATGACCTTGAAACTCACCACAATCATAGAACACGTTATGAGCTACAACTTTCTAAATGATTGTGGTAACAAAATACGCTTTGGTATCAATATAATGTGAAAAACTTTTTTCACTTACGAACGAGTACTGCTGACACCAAGATGGCCGCCAATTGCGTCATAATTGGCTGATGAAAAATACCTGTCTCAGGTATAAAACATCCCTTTCCAAAGAATACCCATCACAAATTGCAATGAGAAATGATAAACCAGTAGGAAGCTACAGGACATTTTGGGCACTAAAAAGGTCATAGGACGGCCATCTTGAGTCCGATCGACCTAATTTTTTTTATGCTGATGGGCCCTGGGGGAATTCACATATATCCGAAAGATCAAGGTAATTGATCAAAGCGTCTTCAAAATTTCCCTCAAAAAGTTCAAAAATGTGTAAAAAGTGCTGATTTTGGCGAACAACAATGGCTGCCAGTCGGCCATCTTGAATCTGACAGGGCCAGTTTTTGGGCTGAAGATGTGTCTAGGGTAGATACATGTGTAACCCAAATATCAAGACATTACCTTGAAGCGTCTTCAAAACTTCCCAAAATAACTGGATTCCGTCTACGGACGGACGGACGAACGGACGACGGACGAAAAGTGAACGCAATAGCCCGCTGGGACTAAATTCCCAAGTGGGCTAAAAAGAATTACATAAACTTACATTTACTGATTTTAAATCAACACAATTCTTAAATCCTCTATCTAATTGTACTAGTAAATTATGTGATTTAGAATTTAACAGTTTTCTAGAATCAACAAATATTCTATATTCTTTTAATTCTACCATTTATTTTACATATTTTCTTATTCGAAATCTATTTCATGGTGCCCTTTTACATTCTTACCTTTGTATATGAAATAGAAATCACCTGAACTTAATTCTTCTAAATCTTCACTTGATAATCTATTAAATCTATCTGGTAAATATGTTCTGAATTTATATGTATTTCCTTTCAGTCCTTCATATTCAAAGTGGATAACTAATCTACTACCAAATCTATTAGTAACTGTATCAATATTTGT
The DNA here is from genome assembly GCF_964204645.1 of Tubulanus polymorphus. Lineage (NCBI taxonomy): Eukaryota > Metazoa > Nemertea > Palaeonemertea > Tubulaniformes > Tubulanidae > Tubulanus > Tubulanus polymorphus. The sequence continues at coordinate 14,649,778 of NC_134028.1, read as the reverse complement.
AATTAAATATTTCTTATGAATTGTTAATTCTGATAACTTCTTAAATTTATTATCTACTGATTTGACATTTGTGATATCTTTTATTATATCTAGAAATGATTTGTTGTTTTCACTGTGTGCTTGTTTACTCTCCATTTATAATACATATTTTAATTAAAATTTTATTAACACGCTAGAATTCTTTTCATTATCTCATTCTCTTTTGTTTCTTCTCTTTTAAATCTTAAGTATTCATCTAAATTGCAACCATAACTAACTGTGTGTATACCATCATCTAAAATATATCTTTTATCATCAAATGGGTTTAGACTTATCTTCTCTACCTTTTCAATAAAAATTTCATGATCTTCAGTTCTTAAACATCTCATCTTATGTTTTCTAACTTCTTCATTGAATAAACAATTGATGTAATCTTTGAAATGAATATTCTTTTCTACTACACTTTTGGTTATTCCTTTCAATTTCTTTGATTCATGAGTTTTAGTTTTATATGAATACATTTTAGATCGAATACCTATAAATTCTATCATTTCTTCACCTTCTAATTCATCTTTGAATTTACCAGGCACCTTTTTATTATCATTGTTAAACAATTCATGATCTTTAGGATAATTACTAAAATCAAAATGATGTTTTAATGTTTTTAAATCATCTGTTATGTTATTAGTTTTTATCTTTAATATGTAAGAATCTGTAACAAAATATAAGATTTCTATATGCTTTTCTCCAAAATGAGGTTGTAATACGTTATAATAGAATTCATACATTAATAACTTCGATATTTCTAAAACTGTAGCTACAACATAAATTGGTTTATTAAATTTCATAGATGTTCTCCTCATTTTAACTGCAGCTAAATATCATCAAATATTCTGTTACCTATGAACTTAGGATATGTTTGTAAATGTCTAATTCTTTTACCATTACTAACTTACTCAATATCATTTCTATTTCTAATATTTTCACAAGTCTTACCATAGAATGCATTATTCATTAGTTTGAAGAAATCTTTCTCAAAATCAGTTTTAGCTTTAGTTCTCTGTTTGGTGTTAAAATCTATATATTTTTCTAACCATTTAGATTGACTAAATGAAATATATCTATGCACTTTTTTAGAACCATTCCTTGATTCAAATAAAACTTCAACATTCTATAATGCACTACATAATTATATTTATCTTCCTGAGTTACCATTAACTTTTCTGTATGAATATGATTTTCAGGTTAAATTCTTTTTTGATAATTTGATAATTCTTCATGCGTAACAGTTTTATGTTCGGGACAATATGCTAGATTTCTAGATTTAAATTTTTTATCTTCGGGATATTCCAAGTCTACAACAAAGAAGTAACCAGTCTCTGAATCATCTGCAATATCTAGGATTCTTTTCTTCCAATCAAATTTATCATTATTTTCATGTTGTAAAACTTCACTTATTTCAAATACTCCATATGGCTGTGGTTCCATCATTGCCCAAGCATATAGATTATTTGCATCTATATATAATAACTTATATCCAGGGTTATCATTTACATTGAAATATCTATCCCCTAATACACCTGAAACTCCTCCTCTTATAGATTTTTCAAATAATAATAATTGATCTATATTTGTTAACAAATACATTTTTATATCTGTAAATTTTAAACCACAATCCCAAGTTAATCCTGGTGATGAATAACAATGGCAAGGATCAATATTAAAATATTTTAGGTTTACATCTCTAAACCTTTCGAATATATCAGTTAATAATAATACATCAGATTTTAAATATAAATCTACTAATTGTCAATTTGTTATTTTAAAATGATTCCAAATATTCAATGTTCTATTATAGTCTTCATCTTTAACATATTCATTTTTTAATTCATCATAGAATTGTTCTTTTAATAATTCAGTAATATTGAAAACATTATGTGATTTATAAAATGAATATGGAATTGATTTTATTTCATCTGAATTAAATGATCCTTTAAAATCTTGTGTAACATCTACATCTAATATATTGTAATTTTTTTCATTCAATAATTTTTCAATATTATCCATTTTTTGATTGCATAATGAAATTTTAAATACTGCTTTATAATCTGTTAATTTTAATTCTTGATTAATTCTACTTAAGATATATGATTTTGAATTATCATCATGAATTGTTAAAACACGTGTAATTTTTATAGCTAAGTTATCCAATATAATATTTCCATGATTAAAACATTCTATTTCATAATGGGTTATCTTTCTCTGATTAACATTAAGAAAAGTTGGCCTATTTTCTTTAATAATTTCTTTTTCTAACATGATTTTATAAAGCATTATATTATCGCAAAATATATCTGACGTTTCAATTAATTCATTATTTTCAGATTTATAATACTTATGTATATTTACTCCTGAAATATCAGCTAAATTATTGTTAACAGTTAAATAATACAATATTGAATTCATATATTTATTATTCATGTCTTTTGCGGGAACTTAAATCAATCTTGAGCACATTTATATATCAAATTTTTATTAAAATTAGTTAAAAATTGAAAAAGAGTTAGAGTTCGCTGAAACCTTACGCTTTAAAATATTTTTTTACCCTTATTGGGCTGATATTTTCTTCAACTCGTTAATTACTCGTTAATTTTATGTTAAAATAAGAATTTAACACATATAAATATAGATATTCACTGTTTTCTCGACGCAAGTTTTCACTTGTTAATTACTCGTTACTTTTTATGTTAAAATCAAGAATTTAACATATTTAGATTTAAAGTAATAGGGTTTAAGTTGTTCTATATCAAAGGTTGGAAGGTCGAAAAATAAATTTGAGTGTGCGAGAATTTATTTTTCGACCTCATGACCTTTGGTATAGAACAACTAAAACCCTATTACTGTTAGTGCATTACATGATTCCGCTGAAAGAGATCTATTCTCCAAGTACGATGCACTTAAGAGTTGAAGTCTGGACAAGTTCTTGATTTCTTGTTTTGAGTAGAACAACTACAGCTCCCTGGTCACTATAGTGAAAATGATACTGATACTATCTCATGGCCAAAGCCAAGTTGAAAGGGGATTTTGTTTCAACAAAGAAATCCTCACTACAAGTATGAAAGAAAATACACTTGTAGCTCAGCGGTCAATTGTGGACCATCTACGTGAAATAGGTGGATTAGAAAAGATTGAAATATCTTTCGCATGCCTCTCATATGTTTCTAATGCACGGACAAAATACCGCAAGTACCTGGATGACCTAAAGAAGTCTAGCCAAACTTCTAGTTCTGCTGAGAAGCGGTAATTGGTTACAGATGAGATATCAGTTGTAAAGCAGAAGAAACGTCATCTTGAATCAAGTAAAGCTACTCTGATAAAATCTGCAGATGAACTCTGCGAAAAGGCTGAAACCAGTAGAGAAATAAAAAAACTGTTACTAGAGTCAAATGCACTCAGAAAATCAGCAAAAGAAAAGGATGCTGAAATAACAGAAGCTCAAAAGAAGATTGAGCAGCTGGAACAGCAACTAAGATCAGATGAACTAGCTTAAGAACTGTTAGTAGTGTTGTACATAGTTGTAAATATTTTGTCTGGTAAGTGTAAATTTACATTTCAGGGCGAGTTTCTGGAAATTCATGGAATTTTGGGGTTGAAATTCCTTGATTTTCTGGAAAGTCATATAATTTTATGGCTGTTTGTCAGGGAAAGTCATGGAAAATTGACTAAAAATATCATGGAAAGTCATGGAATTTGGTTGATTTTAATGTGCAGGAACCCTGTTACTGCTCCCTCCTCTCTAATTCTGTTATATATACTGTGAAATAAATCCATTTATTTATTCACTTATATTGAAATATCTATTCAAGTATATCTGTGTATTACCGGTAATGATGATTTTGCATTATATGTAACTGAAATTGTGAAGGAAAATAAAGATGATGATGATGATGACCGTAAAAGCGTCTTATAAAACCAGTGCTACGATCTCTAAAACTCTCATATACAACATCGTTGCGAATCATCATTATTGTCTAAAGCCACCTGTCAGTGCGAGTTTCAACAAATCAATAATTGTAAATGATAGCGCTGGCGCTGCACGGAAGATTTATATTTAGAATTTGCGGTCGCGCATTCATTCAACAAGGAATATATATATATATATATATATATATATATATATATATATATATATATATATATATATATATATATATATATATATATATATATATATATATATATATATATACATAATCAATAATAAAATTAGTCATTGTTTCAATCCACGCACTTTGTGTTGGTTCTGAGCAATGGATAGGAAAATTATAGATAGGGGCTCCGCTTTGGACCCCTCAACCATTGACTCAGGGATTAAGTATAAATGGAACTGGTCCTGGTTGGAGACTGAGGTTGAGGAAATCACTTTGAACTAGTGTATCAGAAAGGTTAATATACCTGCTAAAGCTATTTGCCTATGGTGTAATGCTGAAATCAAATATGGTGGAAGAGGAAAGGCAGCACTGTCCGATCACTGCAAATCAACGAAACATCGAGATATTATCATGGTAAGAAAGACGAATTATTCTTTACCCGGATCAGGTAGATCTCATTCATTTTTCAGTCGCAAATTATTATTAGGCCTAATTCATGGATTTATCATTTAATTCCAAGATCCATCCATAATATGGAGCCTACATTGACGGATAATGGCCTTTCTTGTCTTGCAGAGAAATCTCAGGGTCGAAATGAACCATATGGTATCCACCCCATGTTTCAGAAATGTTTATCATCAAGTTCCAGTCATAACCGGCCTGCACCCGCACCGTTGATCCCTATCCAAGACCATATTCATAATTCTGAAGCTATTTTACTCGGATTCATTGCAGAACATAATTTACCATTTTCAATAGCTCCGGATTTAATAAGACTTTCAAAATCATTTGCCAAGGACAGGAATGCTTTGTCTCGTTTGAAAATGTCTCGTATAACTGCATCATATAAAATGAAGCAGGGTCTTGCCAAAACTTTAGTTGATGTTCTCAGCACCGACTTGAATAAAAACTACTTTTCGTTAAATGTGGACGAAGCAACGAGTTTGAATTTTAAAAAGGTGCTGACTATTCTTGTCAGTTATTACTCGCCCAGTGAGAAGAATGTTGTTTTCCGCCATCTGACATCAGTTGAACTTGTCACCGCAAACCGCGAAAACATATTCAATGCAATTTTGGGAGAGTTGAACAGACGAGGAATACCATATGACCAACTTGTGTCGGTACTGTCCGATAGCTGCAATGTAATGAGGGGCAAGGAGAGTGGTGTGGAGACCAGGCTCCGTGAAGAGATCCCGCACCTTCTAGATATTGATGGCGACTCTGTCCATCATGTCCACAATGCGTCTAAACAGATCACAGGCTGCTTTGGTAAAATTGTAGAAACTTTAATCTCGGACTTGTATAATGATTTAAAATGGTCTTCCGATTTGCGCGATTACATGATGGAAATTAGCTGCCTCATTCGCGGAACATTTACTATGCCAGAAAGATATGTCAGTACTAGATGGCTGTCTGTACATGATGCTGCCGTTGACCTTCGAATGAAATTCGATTTGTATACGATATTTTATTATGTCTTCTTGGATTCAGGAGATCAAATTACGTATCTGAGCCGTTGTGTAGAAATGGGGTGTCTCGGAGGCGGCAAACACTCGCATCAGAGTAATACAGACTTCGATTGGAAAGATTATAGTGGACGGAAAATCTAGAAAGCAACGCATCACATCCAAATTATTTGTTGATCGTAAACAAATGCTCTATATGAACTTCCTAATATCAGTCTTTCCCGTTTTGCAGAAATATGTTCTCAAATTCCAAAAAAACGAACCATTAGTTTCTAAGTTGATAGACGAGCAGGTTAAATTATGTAGAAATTTTTTGTGCTGCTTCGTCAAGCCTGAGCTGATTCCGGTATCCGACAGAAAGTTAGCCGAAATGGATATTGATGCCAGTACAATGTCGGCAAAAGATATGTTTATGGGAGACCAGGTACCAAAAATTATTGAAAAAAGTTCAACAGACCCGATTGTTAGGGACATCTACCAAAAAGTTCGACAAGCACATGTATCTGGCGCTAAATACCTTTTGAGCAAGTTGCAGTTGAATAACAAAGCACTTCTCAGAATATCTGCGATCGATCCAGCATGCCGTGGTCACCAGCTCACTCTATGTTATCTCAAAGACCTACCTAATATAGCACCAAATATTTTGAAAGAGGATGAGAAAGACGAGTACCTTTACGACGTGCATCGGTACAATGGTGGCCAGTTACTGTCTGTGAATGAGGAACAAAATATCGCTGATTGGTTGGACTGACTTAAATGATGACTACCCTATACCGTCGAAGATGGCTTTCGCACTGATGAGTTGCTTCAGCTGTCCACTAGTGGAAAGCTCATTCAGTGAGATGTATGATATTGTCGACTCCACGACAAATAGGATGCACATATCTACGTATAGTGCATTGCAGACTGTTAGACATTCGCTGGCTGAAAAATATGCTATTGATTTCTTTGACCGGAATGATGTCAAACATGATCAAATTTATCCTGGCTTGGCAGTAAACATGTCTAAAGCTGCTGAGCGACACAAGAATGAGCTCGAAGAAGCAAGGACCCAACAAAAACAAAGGTTAACTAACCATCAAGCTCTGGAAACGACCAGAATCGCCAAACGAAGGGCACGGACATTGCAAGTGCGCTTCAAGCGAAGGTAAAACGAGCAGAACGTCTGGAGAAAATTAAAAAATTGGGGAAAAACGGAGAAACAAGTATCAACACAATTAGGACCATAGTCTGATCGAAGTGTTACAAACTATTTTTAATTTCACTTCGTGTTATAGGCATTTGAAAAAAATCAATAAAAAATTTTGGTTTGTATGCTCATATTAGTTTTCCTATAATTGGTGAATCATTCAACAATTTTTTTATAGAAAGTGAGTAGACATTAATTTGTTAACATGCGATTGATTTATAAAGAATTTACACATGCATTTTGGAATACAATATGCTTTTATCAGAATTTTGAAACATTTGGAACAATAACCTAAAATATTTTTGAAAAGTAACGTACTTCCTGCGTAGCAGCACCATTCGCATTCAAATTGAGGGAATTACCGCTATAAAATATTTGAAACATGCAGCTAGGGATTCGAACCTAACTGGTCTCACTATATGTATCTAAGATTTGGATATTGTCGGAGCCATCCTTTTCATTGACTCCAGACATAAACAGCAAACGATCGACCGCGCGTGGTAGCAGTCTTATTTTGTCATTAGTCAATGCTGGATAATGGACCTCAGATGGGCCAAGAACCCCTTGAATTTTCACAAATTTTCTTGGGGGAGGACCCCCAACCCCCCCGTAAGGGGCTTAGCACCTTTGGTGCTCGCGACTGCAGTTTTTTGTAGTTTTACTTACTTCCGCGTTTTTCAAAATACCATGTTTTCATCCCTTATAGTTTAAGTCTCTAATAGATCTTCAGTCTTTATTTTAGTCATGCATAGTTTTTGTCTCGCAAAGCACATAGGTCTTCGGCCTTCGTTTTAGTAGTGCATAGCTTTAGTAACACCCAACCACCAACGTCGAGCATCATTTTAAGAAGTTCTTTACTCGGCCGAGTGACTGATCCAATTTCGCAATCTCACTCGACTTGAAAACAGTCAACCTGCCTCAAGCAGGACTGTAGGAACTGTAGTCAATTCTAGATTATTTGACTGAACAAGGGCACAAACACGCCCATTACAAGAAAGCGCTCTACACAATTCTCTCTCATTTTCCTTAGCAGTCAACGATTCATTTTCCAAAATTAACATGGATAAGCTACGAAGATGTTCCATGTGTAGACAGTTATTCAGGTCTGCATTTTATGCCTGTGTTAACGGAACTGGTTCCTTATGTACCTTCAGAGCTGATCCGGCCACCTGACGACTCGCATACTGCCGTAGAAGCGTTCAAGCTTTAGTAATGGGACTAATACTCGGTCTAGATGTTTAGTTCCAGAAATTAGTGATGACTCTGGGGAATCTGATGATGTGGAAGACTCAGATTTAATAAAGTCTTTCCTGAAGCCAGTATCTACCCCATCACAAATTATTACACGCGGAGTGGAAAGACATTTCGGACACATGAACTCGTCATTCCAGTTGAACGAGAGTAGCCTGATAAATACATTCCAGCTTCGCTGCAATACATGTAGGGGAATCACCTGTTCAATAAAATGATTCACAGAAGTTCGAGACAGTGCCCTTAAAATAAAAAAAATATCTATTTGATAATAATATTTCCTCGTGTAAAATGTTCACGAAAATCTTGATAAAGATTCCACTTTTTTTACATTTCATTTTAATGTACAGTTCGATAGCATACCTTTGAAATGTTGAAAATGTGTTGCGTCCCTCAACCATCAGATGTAAGTTTAACAACACTAAATGTCACTGATAATTGTTATACATATTTCATCTATATTTCATATCTCCTTATTGTTTTATGTCTCTATCTAATTACCCATTGTCCTCTGAGACCGTTTGTCTGTGTCGGAATGTGTTGATCGTTGTTTGTCTCTGTCATGTCACTACTCGTCACCTTTGTTTTTCTATCATTTTCCATGTCTCCACCTGTCTCGTATCTCAATGTATATAAATAGTTTGTGTTTAAAAATATATCAATTCCAGTTTTAATATTCCAAACTAATAGTTCGCTCGTTACTCTTTCGCTCTGTTCCGGATTTCCAACGTCGACCATTCTTCGAGAATAGGACAGAAAATAGCTTTGCTAAATAAGTATCTAAACAATGGCCGATAATCTACAAAATATGCATAGTTTAAATTAATCATCAAAATGAAGCTTACAGTCACACGATCCTGTAGTCGGTCGATAACAAACTAAAATGATATTAAGCACTGTCAAATTGTTTGGAATACATGAAAGAACAAGGCCTTATACCTTCAAGACGCAGTAGAAGAATGATTCAGTATTCAAATTTTTACAGAAAGATTTACATTGTAACGATGTAACAAGTTTCAAAATAGTTAAGATGGTATAGGCTATGTGGTGATAATGTCCATTTTCTGTTAATATATCCTTACATGAAAAGTCAAGCCAATTTTAGCTGCCCCAAAGATCACACTACATGTAAAAAGGCATCAAGAATTGGTGTAGGCATCGTGCTGAAAAGAAATCCAAGATGGATGGCAACCCTGGTGGCCATACTTCAACTCGATTTTCAATAAGGAGTAGACATTTCACCTAGCAAAATTCTTACACCTAGTATCACGAAAACGCAAGGTAATAAAAAATACATGTGAACAAATAAATGCAGGGAGAATTACCTTTAATTGGCTTAATTATTCCATCATGCATGGTTTCATTCATTTAACAATTTACAGTATGCACTTTCACTGACTCTTTCACCAACCAACCCGGGTAAACAACTTTCTGATATAATGCTCGGCCGAGCAAATGCCTGAGTAAATTTGTAAATTTGGACCGTATTTTATAGCTACCGGTTCGTGGTGCATACTACAGATACCCAGCAGGGGCCAGTTACGCATACGTTGGTTAGAGATAACTATCAGATAGCTGACATGGTGACAATTGCAAGTCCATTGTTGTTATGATATTTATCCAGAGGTTATCTTTAACCAACGTTCGTGCAACTCTCTCCTTGTTCAACCTATTAGCACACATAAAGGAATTTCACTATGTAGCGTGTATTGCTCCTCGGGAAAATTCAAGGGTAGGTATGGAGTTCAAATCCGACTCTAGCCATTTTTACGCAGCAGACATAAGAGTGTCCAGGCAGCTTGAGAAAAAATAGGCAGGGCGAATGGATACGAGCGGCATTAGTGCTAATAAGTTGAACTTTATTTCATTTGTTTACATTAACTGTGTGTATGTGCGTTCATACCTTCAAAGGATGCTTTGGTTTAGGCTCTCCTATTCATCTGAATCATTTTCTGAGGTTTGCTGAGTGCGATTGATGTTTCATATGAGAACATGACGTTTCGAATGTATCATCTGATGTCAGGGATTCTTAACAAACGACCTGTAGAATACTATAATTGACGTCTCTCACAAGTTGGCAAATCCTTGTACCTGTATATCTCCACCCCGATTTTCTCGTATGACATTTGATTGTTGAGATTGTTACGGTGATGCCATAGTTTTTGCGTAACTTCTTTTGTAGGATTTTGTCGCTAAGCTCTTTATTCAATACCATGAACCAATCGAGTTAATATATCTTCCCGAAGTTTACTGTTTCGGCCACTTCGACGGAGATTAAATAAGAGACTATACATTTTTGACAAACGCACTGAAACCTTATGACATCTCCTTCAGCCAACCGGCTGCGGATATTTCAACTGTCCTAAAATCCTCTTTCATAAATATAACTAGCCGGAGCTCAGCTCAAGATAAACTTCCCCAGTCATGCGCCATTTGGTTACATGTAGCATGCACAAACAATGGCAAAGCGCAAGAGCGCATTTGATATGAACATCAAAACGCTATATCTGATGTCACCACAATACTTTTTTGCAATGAACTACTGTCAGTCAATATTAATAGGGGTCAACCTTTTGGGAGAGCTAGGTGAAAACTGTTTGTGATACCAATAAAATAAATATGAACAAAATCTGTAACTACGCATGGATATGCATTGGTTGGGATCATATGGAATGATCCCGCTGTGCAGTGGCACCTGGTTAAAAAAGCCGACTTATAAGTCATACTTCTCCGTAACAGCTGTACAATAATCAAAAATAGTAACATACCCATCATTTATAAATATATAACATTCAAAAAATAGGTTTTACATAATATTTTATATAGAAGGCATTTGACCGATAACACTCGGTATTTTTGTAGAAATATCCTATTGAATCAGTGAAAAAAAAAGATTATACAGTTACAGACCACACACAGAAATTTAAGGAGAAAACATTACTTCCACATAACTTATGTTTTAACATTTTCTACACTTATAAGCACTTATATGATTTTGCCATGAAAAGATTAAGCGTTTAACCAGCAGATGGTTGCTAGCAACCGATTTGAATAGACCAGGTATAGTGAATAGATAGAATAGTCAGGTATTGATTTCTGTGAAGCATTCTAACTCATTTTATTATGAGCAGATGGCAAACCAAACTATGTCTAGCAAAGCATTCTCCATACAATTGGCATATAATTAAGGATATAGACAACACATCATGCAGATTAGATTTTTGAAGTTGAGAAGATCGTCAGTAGAACTGGAGCAATACACTTGAGACGCTCTCTAGCGAGTCTGGCTGATATTTTGGACATGAAATGAAAGATTCTGGTGATAATTCGTTTTGGGATGTATCCGATGATAGTAATGATAATGGTCTCTGACCAGGGGGTCATAGACTAAAGGTAACCACCAGAGTTAACAAGCTTGTGATTATTCAAAAGCTTGTGAAAAGAGTCTCAATAAAATACATACTATTATAGGGTTTCCCTCATATCCACTAAGTTATAAAGTTTTCCAGTTGCATCGTCCAAAATCGGTGACAGGCTGAAAAATACTTGCCCCTTACGCCAGACAAAGAAATACCCTAGTTTCTCCAGAAATTAATATGCCGCCCGCGTCATGAAAAAGTCCAAACTAACATTCAAAAAAAAAAATGCACTAGGCAACATCGGCGAAACATCAATCGCATTTTTTAATAAAATTGCTCGCATGCATGGCTGTAATAGCGTACGACTGGTTTATTTCTTGGGGCGTTCATGTATTCATCCTCTACTGACTGGTAATCCACATTTACGGTGACAAATACAGCGCCAGGTTCTTCGAGGAAGCGTGAAAATAGCGAAAAGATTGTCTCAGTTTCGTAATTTGATTCTATAGGTTTTGGGAAGCTACTCAAATTCTGAATAGATTTTTTTGCATATCATTTACTTGCATAACTGGTATTTGTTTGGCATTGGTAAAAATAACTTCTCTCCCGTGTCTGTTCTAAAAGTCTCGGTTTGAGCTTTTTAATTCAACTATTTCATTTAAAACAGCAATAAAGATAAAAAGTGGCTTGCCCTCACCACTTTCCAGAAAAATATCTGATGAGAAACTAGGGTATTTTCTGTGTGGCCTTAAATGGCTAACTGAAATAGTTTTAATTAATCACCATTGCTAAAACACCATATCCGTGTTATGGCGATAAAATAACGATAATCCCACAGTGATAATGAAAGACAAAGTCCTAAAATATTTTCTAGAGCCCGTAGTTTTTTTTTACGTTTCGACTATATTCTAATAGTCATCTTCAGGAATACTGAGTTACAACAGAAATTATGGGGATTCACTAATGTATTACATAATTATGCTTAGCTTGCACCTCTTTGATCTGTTTTAGCGTGTAACTGTTTCCATTTAATTTACCTTTAGTTTGTATCACCTTTGATTACTTAGATTAGTCACTTTGTTCGGGATTGCATATATATTTCATGATTTCTGTTGTGGGATCCTCGTTATTTTATTAAGTGTAGTTATAATTTATATATCTTCGCATTCATCACATGCAATTAGATTCATCATTTTAGGAAGTATTTGTCCTTGTATTGCCTCAGTATTCACAAGTTCTCCATCAACTGTCATTCTACCTTCATCAGTAGCTGGTTCAATTCTAAAGGCATAGCATGGTATGTCTTCAATATAAGAAGATTGTTGATGAGATACATCCATAGAACCTAATATATTGAGTAAAGCAGTACGAGAAATGCCTGACCTCATTAATGACAAATATATCATACCATCATCAAATCTGGCTTTAGGACATGGACATAAATCAGGGGCTAAATGGCTTTGATACGATGCTACCACTAATATAAAATCATCTTCTATTGTTACCCAATTATCAGGTAATTTTTCACCTAAACCAACTAACAAGTTACAATTTTCCTTACCACAATTAGAGTCCTGTTCACTAATGGGGCTATAACTGGTAGGATTGTAACCTCTATTATGATTTTGAGTGGAAAGTTCATCAGTTGGATGATCTGTATTACCAGTAAAAGGAACATCAAGAAGTCGATCACTGGAAAACTGATCGCCAGCTGCAACTTGTGCTGATTGTTTATTTATATCTTCAAGTTGCTCTTTCATTTCGGCATCAATAACTGAGCTAGATTTTGTCACTTCTGATTGTTCGTCTGTGTGAGGCAAACTTTGATCCTTTGGATTGACTTCATCCTTGCCATAATTGCTAAGTTCACCATATATTTCGTCCCATGTTTTATCAGTTTGGCAGGCAGCGGCTGCGAAATTATGGGTATCATCTTTCCCTGAGAATGTATGTTGTTTACAGGTTGTGTATGGTTTTGCTGGCAAAAAGGACACTTTACCATGATATTGTTTTAATTCTGAAAAATTTAAAAAATATATGTCATTAGCGATGCAGTGGGATTATATACATCACGACTAAGTGGGCAATTGATCTTTCACTGATTACTAAATCCAGGAAGAAAGACACTCTAAATATTTGGATGGATATATGAAAGCTGTGGGTACTGGAGTGTGTAATGGGTAGTGTAGTGTGATCTGTGTGCATTTGTGGCCAGCACACAGATCACATTGTTCATTGGGGTTTAGTCCAGGACTCGCGAGATTTTCAACAACACGATAGTAACGTGTAATAAATGATGACTTGAATTGCATGACTACCTACCACCCCTCATTATTGTTGGAAAAGTAAACGTTCCGCACTGACTAAAAATTAGTAATGATAATTAATAACATTTTAGAAATGGCCAGAATTTTAACTTAGGTTCTATCTCATTTTTATTTTACAATTGCGATTGGTATAAATTGTTTTTAAATGGCCGTTAAGGCTTCATGTTTCGTCTGCAATTCACTGCAAATAGTTACGCAACTACGCACATATTAGTGTTTTTGGCAGCTGTACACTCAATCGGCACCGTTCGTGACTAGCTTCACTGCGGAATTATCATTAATTAACATCGCCATATCACATCATCAACTTATATTGTGCCTTAAAACCCTAACAGCCGAAATAATTGAAATGCACACACGATTTCTATCATTGAAAATTGAGAGAGTGGCCGTGTTTGTGTTCTGCTGCTTCGCGTAAATCCCGCGCGGTGGCGCCACCGAGCGGAGTGGGGCCGATACGTCCAGGTATGCAATTTGACTGAGGTACAGGTTCTTCTTTGGCCAAACTTTTTGAATTCTCGCGCGAGAAAACAAAAAAAAAAACGGGCCGATGACAAAACGTTTTCGTTGCTTTAGCCATACAGAAAATCTTTTTAGTATGGCCCGAATCAGACACCATATGAACTGGACTTTGACTGACCACACACTGCTGAATGCCTTAATGTGAACACATTCCTGGCGCTTTGCAACAAGAGTGATTTCATCCACGTTGACAGGAGAAATCTCCTATATAACCTGTTTATATTGAAACCTCTTACAGTTCTAACTAAGTAATAGGGAATAAGTTGTTTCAGGCCAAAGGTCGAAGGGTCAAAAAATAAATTCTCGCACACTCTCGGACCCTTCAACCTTTAGCCTGGAACAACTTATTCCCTATTAATCTTAAAATATTCATATATATGAATATGAATAACTTCTAAAATCAATTTTAATAAAAAATATGTTATTAAAATGGAGAGTATACAAGTACACAGTGAGAACAACAAATCATTTCTAGATAGAATAAAAGATATCACAAATGCTAAATCTGTAGATTATAAATTTAAGAAGTTAAATGAACTAACAATTCATAAGAAATATTCAATTACAAATATTGAGACAATTACAAACAAATATGGAGATAAATTAGTTATTCACTTAAAATATGAAGGATTAAAAGGAAATAAATATAAATTCAGAACATATTTACCAGATAGATTCCATAGATTATCAAGTGAAGATCTAGAAGAATTATGTTCAGGTGATTTCTATTTTATATACAAAGGTAAGAATGAAAAAGGGCACCATGAAATAGATTTTGAATAAGAAAATTTGAAAAATAAATGATAGAATTAAAAGAATACAGAATATTTGTTGATTCAAGAAGACAGACAAATTATAAATCACATAATTTACTAGTACAATTAGATAGAGAATTTAACAAGAGGCCCATGGGCCTTGAAGCATTGGTAGATTATACTGTGGTATTAAGTGGTTATAATGTTTTACATCTGCCGGCAAATCTTCTATCACGATGTTGATTGGGAGGACCACACACTTAAAGGTCTATTTGTCTAGTACGATTTTATTCCTGAAAATGAATTTATTTTCTGCCGAACGATTTAGCCTAGTCTATTTGTACTGTTAAACCTCATTAATGCGATTCTGTTAAAAATACGAAACTAGTTTATTCTGAAGTTTTCCATCATGTCCCAGCCAAGATATTTATATCAATCAAGATTTGGATACAAAAACCCATTTTTACGCATGAACTGTTAGGCCCCACTGAATAATGAAAACAAAAACAGAACGATTTTTCTGAATGCAATTGCAAGACCCTCTGATCTTAGAGCTCCAAGCTCTGATGCATGTACGCATGCAAAACGTCGCAGAGAGCGATGCCGGCGTTGGTGTCACTGAGGCCGGCTGATGATAGTTTGTTTGTCTTTTTGTTTGTTTGGCTTTATGTACGTCGTTTGGATCTTGGTTTACAAGACTATTCCTATTGGATTGCTCATTTAACCTCACGACGGTACGGCCTTTGAAGTGTTGCCCGCACACTGTTCGCAGCCAGCAGGACTCGAACCCACTTGTCACTCAGCATTGATAGTGGATTCAACAGCATCACGCCTTATCTCACTGAGCTACCGAGGCCGCTCGATTCAATTCCAAAAAACTACAGCAGCGGCAAATAACCATCGCAATATTGCAATTTACGACAAACAACGCGTAAATTCAATCACTGTTGTTTAACGCATGGAAAAGATAATAAAAGGTATTTTTTCCCGGCGCGCATTACAAAGCGAAACTCTGCCGAGTGCGTAAGAGGGTGCTACCGCCTTATGAGTGCGCAGCAGGCGGGTAGGGCGTCCTAAAGTGAAAACTTATATTAGAATATAGCCGAATCGAATTTCACAATGTCAGTCAACTGATTGATGATACAACATGGTTGTTCTCGGCGTACTTAACAATGATATTTTCCTCCAATAAACAACTCTGGTAAAATTGAATAAAATGATCTATCTTTATTGGTGATATCGTATCATGGTGGTAGCCTACCGTTTACCGTTTGATGTTTCGTGTCATCATTAAATGGTTTTAACTTTAGTAAAGGTGTTCCCGCACGATCACATTCGGGTTTCAGTCACGAGAAGGCTGCCGTTCCACTGCTCTAGAAATACGTATTCAGACGCTGAGAATTAATCCCAAATAATCCCATGGATATTGATAGTTGGAATAACAGTGATATCCAAACACCGTGATATTTATAAACCGGAGGTACATAATTTTATGTTTTTCTATTCAGAAGAGGCTGTTCCCGATTCTTTACTGCCAATGTCAATGCGGACATATCGCTAAGCGATTATTTAACCCGCTCTCATCTACCAGATAATGAACGAGAAAAATGCGATCGAATAACTTTTTGGACCATTAAATCAGAAATCTGGCGACGATATGTTGTGGGGAATAATTGAAACATTTTTTTTACGGTCATTTTCAGCTGTTTCTAATGTTTTACGTGAACGGAGTGACAATTTGAAGTTACTATGAAAATGAGAAGAGTCGGCCCTATTTTTTCGTACTACTATTTTCGATCCATTTTACTAGCATTGGCATGACGTTAACCAATGCTAAAAATTCTGCTAAAAAAGATTTCAAAATCAAGAGGCATTTTGTCTCAATTCGAATGCCAAATAGGTATAAAATTAAGTTGAATTGCTCTTGTAGCTTATTTCCTATTCATTTCTATAAACATCATTTCCGAGCCGTCACTTTAGTGACGTAGTTCTATTAATAGACACAGTACCACGCGTTCAGCAAAAGCAATGTATACACTGAACAGGTGCGCGAACATCAAAATCATCAATTAGATTGAAAAGATTTTTCCAATTATGAAATCACCTAGCCTTATTGTATACTATAATATATCGTCTAGTGTAAAAAGTAGAAAATCTTTAAAAAAGTGTCAGTTACCCTTTATTGCAGTAATGGATTACTCCAATAAAAGGGTTCACAGTTTTTCACGCAGTCAACATCGGCTAATTCCTATCACCGTCCTTACATTAATCAGAGTGAGACCGATTGCTACCCGGCCAAATTGCCCCGTAACAACTATTTTCATGGGTGCCAAATGAGCCCTGAATAAAAACGCTGGACCAGGTTCAAGCCAAATCTATAGGTTCCGGAAGTGACACTTTTTGCTTTTTGTATCCGGTGAGCGTGGTTTACATGTGTTCCACGCCCAATTGGCCTCGTTGTGATGACGGCTGATGTGATTTACAATTAACTGATAATCTGTATTTCTAATCCATCCACTTAGACTTCACTTAAACACTTGATCCAACACTATGGTTGCAGTAAGGTGCGTCCTCTAGTATCAAATACAGGTGACCTCTCATTACCCCTCAAGAGTCTTGTTACCTATTGAAATGTCTGGTCCATTTCTTGTTTCTTATTCGCTAGGTGGCGATCTCCTCTATCTGATAAACCGGTTATCCAAACATTAAACATTGAAACATTGAACTTTAAACATCAACAACGTTGACCTCGACCGCGGTCAATCGACACAACAAATCGCCAGGTGATGGGGCAAGCCAATCATAACGTCTAAACACGATTGCGTAAGCATGTCTACTGACCGCGAGCGGTCACTACACGTAACGAAGTTGCGTATATTGATATCTAGCTATGGAAATCGGTTACTTATATAAATATACTACAGGTGTGAACCGCATAGATACATACATATGTACATCTTCTTGCATTCATTGAATGATTTGTGAATTAAGCGAAATTAACGTAAATGTCATCCTTAATGTAAACATCGCAACAATGTTATCAAGTTTTTAGCATTCTATCTAACTGGATCGTGAAGATAATTGATCACAATCAATTAAGAAATATTGTAAATAATAGTTTATCAGCAAGTCGTTGACAATTCATTGTTTTCAATGTTTAAAGACATGAGAATTTTAAACATAACATAGTGGATATACGGTAACGAAGGGGTAAATTGTGACGCAAATTAAGTCAAAATACAACCAGAAAGAAACTTTCCATGATGGGTTTCTGTGTAATTGTTTCTGTTTCATTCACCGAACTCGCTGTCAAAAAGGCGATTCTCGATATAAATAGTAATGGGTTTTCCCCGCGGGATACCCGCTTTGGGAAAGGCACCTGAATCGATGCTACGAGTTCGAATCCCAATATTTAGACGTACTTTATTATTCTTTGAAATAAATTCTTAGAATTTCTATTTATGATAGGATGTGCAGGTTTTGATTTGGTAATGATGTTAATAAAAGTTAACCTCTTAAGGTATTGTTTTCTATCTATTATTTGTGACGGATTAGTTTCGATGCTCCTCACAACCCGCCCCACCACGTGTCACTTATTCACGGACACGCGGATTGTATCATTTGTAATAGGCCTACCACATGAAAGAGTCCATGGCCTACCGTAGAATAGTATGGCCTACCGATCACGCTATGTGCGATGAAAGTAGTGTTTGAATAAAACAACTTTTTAATGAAATAACCATTATTTATCATAATTAATCAATAGATCAGGTGCCGCCTAATTAATTGTTTGTTTCGTGAAATTTGTACAAAACTTTGCGACTTCGTCATGTCTTGTGACCCTGAAAATACTAGAAGAATCATCGGTAAGCTTATAAAACGGCGAGGTCAACATAGTAACAACAACTTCGGGGATTGAAAAAAAAAAACTCGAAAGAATTATTTCTTATACTGATGAGTTATACTGATGGGGAGTAGCGACCGTCATTGACACCGGTTATTTATCCATTCACTATCAAATGTGACGAGCCCAATAAATGATTGCGCATAGATTCGGCCTCTCAGCATTTAGCACAGCAGTTCCGAGAAGTGTTAAGACCGATCAGCGCGCGCGCTATCTAAAACCGGTGCTAGTACGATCAATATCTACAGGTATATACGTGTTCAGTATTACACAGCGAGTACCAGTATGTTGATCGAGCGTCGTCGTAGCAACGCGCTATACAGCGGCTTGAACTAGCGAGTAACGTTAATTATCTTTTAACCAAATTAGAGCACTTATAACCATCGGAATCAAATATAAACCAAGCTGCACCATCTACATCAAGTAGAGAATACCTGTGTGAAATTACAGAATTGTCGGTCCACACAAACAGCTTAAATCGTGTCATAAAGAAACATCCACAGACGGACAGACAGACAGACATGACGACGATGCCATCTGACGACGAAACCCATCAAAAAGAGAATAAAGATTATAAGAGAGATGAAAAAAGATATATACATTCATCTATGAAGTCAATTAATTGCGGCGTATTACTACATCACTTGGTGTAAACGCATCGCTGTGCTGAGAGGTGTGAAAACAGCAAAATCGTTTCCAATCGAACATGAAATCATGGAATGATGTGGCAGAGCACTGATTCATTTCTTGAGGATTGACAAATTCGATGTTCACATTTTTGAATGTTTGGGGCTACGAGAACCAAGACTAACCACGGTATCATTACCATAATAAGCTTTGTCTATTATCTATGAGAAATACACGGTCCGACCGATTTTAGTTTGGAATTGATTGGAACGCATTTGATTTGGGTCAGATACCAGGCCTACACCCACCTCACATATCAATAACTGTAACCTTCCCAAACCTAAGCCGCCAGATAACGCTGCTCAATGGGAAGTATTACTGCTAAACTTGTCAAATCAAGTCTAGATGTATATGAATCCATCGGGAAATATGTAAATAGTATGTTCTGTAAATAACGTTTGTTATGTTTTAAGATACGTTTTCATTTACCTCCTAAATGAATGCTGTTTTTCCTCCTCCGTATACCATAGAATGGTTGGAGTGTAATGAATATTCGTATTCGTATTAAAAGTATTGAGAGCAATCTGATCGAATAGTTATAAAACATGTGTGTAACTGAAGCTTTTATATGTATATATTGTTATTGACTGCATGTCGTTTTTGTAGAATGAATTTTTTCTTTTATGCGATATATAATCTGTATCCTAAATGCACCATTTGTTGTTTGTAATGAAAGTGAAGACTTCGGTCTATCGATGCTAAACTCTGCGAGCGGAACAAAAAATAATGAGGCAAATATAGATATTGATATTTTTCTTGAACATTTTATGAGATTAAATGATTTGAATAATGTTAACAATGAAACCGAAGACGATGATGAGCCCCAAGACATGGGTGACCCTACTGTCTATGACAATTCTATTTTGAACAGTGATATAACCAGTGATGAAGTAATTAAGGCTATCTCTTTACTCAAAAACAATAAGGCCCCAGGCATTGATGGAATCACGAATGAGCTGTTGGGAGTTAGTCAGTACCCGTTTTTAGTTGATATATTACAAAAACTATTCAATTTAGTTCATAAAACAGGACATGTTCCAGAGATGTGGTCTATCGGCGTCATCAAACCCATTTTCAAAAAGAATGGCGATCCCTCTAATCCCGATAATTATAGAGGTATTACCTTAGTTAGCTGTCTTGGTAAGTTATTTACAAGTATGCTAAATCAAAGATTGTCAACATTCCTAGATATGAATGACATCATAAGTGAAGCCCAGGCTGGCTTTAGATCGAAATATTCCACCATTGATCATATTTACACGCTAAAAACATTCGTAGAGCTGTATCTTTGTCAGGGAAGAAGACTTTTTTGCGCCTTTGTTGATTTTAAGAAAGCTTTCGACTTGATTTGTAGGGTAACGTTATGGCGAAAATTAATCGCTAACAGTGTTAATGGAAACTTTATCAATGTGGTCAAAAATATGTATAATTCCATAAAATCATGTGTTAAATTTAATGGTTGCACGTCACAATACTTTGCAGCTGATAGAGGCTTAAGACAAGGCGAAAATCTCTCGCCTATCTTCTTTTCGTTTTTCTTAAACGACATTGAAGAATTTTTCATGGATCGTGGAAAACCGACTTTATCATTTATTGAAAAACTAAATTTGAATCGTGACCAGGATATTGATACTTTACTGAATTTATTCATAATACTATACGCGGATGATACAGTTATTCTTGCTGAGGATGAGAAATCTCTTCAGCTACACTAAAGTACTAGTATTTGCGCGAAGTAAATCCCGGATAAAAACGATTTCGAAATTTATGTTTGGTGATCAAGAGTTGGAATTAGTTGAAGATTATGTTTATCTCGGAGTAAAATTTAATTGGAATGGTAACTTTGCTAAGGCAAAAAAGTATCTTTACGATAAAGCTATGAGAGCTATGTTTTCGATCGTTCAAAAGGCAGACGTTTGAAATTGCCCATAGATGTTATGTTTAAATTATTATGTGTGTTGCTCCGGTAGCCATGTATGGGTGTGAGATCTGGGGATACGAAAATCTTGATTTATTAGAAAATATTCAGTGCTTCTTCTGTAAAATCTTAATGAAAGTGACGAAATATTCTCACAACTAACAAGTTTTATCAGAGCTAGGACATTATCCTTTGAATATAGATGTTAGACGAAGGATGATTAACTTTTGGGTTAAAACAGTATCTGGAAAGCAAACCAAACTTAATTCAATACTTTATAAAATATCTTTCAATTTATTTCTAAGGGATAAATTTAAGAGCCCTTGGTTATCATATATAAAGAAAACCTTTGATGACTGTGGTTTGTCCTTTATTTGGACGCAGCAATTCATGACTAACACTAAATCTTTTTCAAAACGAATAAAACAGATACTCCGTGACCAGCACCTTCAAGAAACCGTATCTGCCATAAATACTAATCCGATATACACTAACTTTAGGCAATATAAAAATGATAGTAGGTTAGAGAAGTATATAATAGAACTTGATGACTTAGGAACTAGTTTATTTGAATTTAGGGTCAGGTCCTATATTTTACCTGTGAACAAATTTTCAAACCTTCATTTAGACAGAGCCGATAGAATATGCCCCACTTGTAATACTTAAGGTGACGAATCCCATTTTCTGTTTGACTGTACCTTACTTAACGAACCCCGCAAAAATTATTTGAATTTGAATACCTTTAATACCCTTGATATTCTGAAAAAACCAACGGTCAACTTAGCCAAATTCATTAAGTCCGGCTTAGATGTATATAGATCCCTCCAATAGTATATATAGTATTGTAAATAATTCATGTATATATATATATATATATATATATATATATTTTGTTACGTTTTCATTCTCTAAATTTTAATCACTTCAGTGTTGTTTTGTAAATATTTGTATATACATGTGTAATAGTTTTCCTCCATATACCATGGAAATGGTTGGAGTGTAAATAAATCGTAATCGTAATCATAATCGTAATCGTAATCAAATATTCGTATTCGTATTCGTATTCCTCATAAGCGCATCTGCTCATAATCAATGCAAGACGTCCAACACTATTGCGTAACTGTGTCTGTTGGCGAGCGGTAACCCCGACCTTGACCGACTAGTCAATTGAGACGTCTAAACAACCATCTTATCTCTGCGCCAATGTTAGTGGTCTCACTGTTTTACCATGCAACCGCGGTAACTATTGGATTAGAATTTAATAGAACATATTTATGTGCGCTCTCGTTTCCAGCCTTTTTCGGTTTAGGGATGAGAAAAATGTTGTTTTATGTTTTCTATGGAATTTGATAGATAGGAAAATATTAACTTTAATAGAATATTGAAGTGATTGTTTTTTCATCTTTCAATGGATTTACCCTGCATGAAGGGTGATTTATACGGCGGGCAGAAAGCGTCTGTTAATTCTATATCTTACAATTTCATTGGCTTGCAGATATTGTTTTCTTGGGGATTCGATAACTTTCGTTAGAAACTTTCTCTGTTGTTAACCCTTTCCGTGCTGACTAATTAATACCCTATAGCTCGGGAACAATCGATGGTTTATTGATTAAATGGTTAAAGAGGCGAATAACATATGAAGAAGTCGATTCGGTGACGAGAATAACGACCGAGCAATACACACGTTCTTAAACCAAGTTATGTTATTAATAGACGCAGCTTACTGACGTATAGCTACAGCTGACCGCTCTCGCGGTCGCATACGCAATCGTGTTTAGACGTCTGCATTGGCTCGCGCCATCACCTGGCCATTTGTTGTCGAGGTCGAGTTTGTTTATCAGCAGAGTAGACATAGTTACGTAAAATGTCTGGACTACAGCATAGTGTACAGCATAGTGTATACCAGCGCCACCTGGCAAATAAGTAGCCAGCTTCACATTTTGAATCGGGAGCCGAACCGGTAGCCGGCTACCGATTCCCGATTCGGCTCCCGATTCGAAAACCTGAATCGGTAGCTGAACCAGTAGCCATCGGTAACCGGGAACCGGTAGCCAGCTTCACAGGGGTTCTTAAAGGATTATTTTGTAGTCAAATAAGACCAAACATTTGGTTACGGTCCACGTCCAAAAGTTTGTAGGGTACAGGTAGGCGTGGCAGGGAAATTATTTTATATTTTCAAAAAAAATATGTTTCACAATATGAAAAAAATATTCAAATAAGGCCATCCCAAAATAATTGTCTGTTTGTCATAACACTGACTCAACTTTTCAGGATGAGCCGGTAGGTAAGAAAAAATTTTTTTTGCTTAATTTTTGGGCAAAAAAAACAAATTTATCACCTTTTTACATGGAAACAATATCGCAAAAATCATCTACGTTGTGCACAGGAAATTTGTCTAATAGCGTAGATTTCGAGAATTATTCTAAAATTATAACTTCGTCCAGAGCGTCATCTCTGTGTTAAAAATGAAACAGTACATTGAATATGTGCGCGGTTTTACGTAACCAGCTTTGATATAGTCACTATGAGAATGAATGGCAGCTTATTCGAACACTGCCAGTTTCCTGGAAAACTTAAATTAGGCCACATGTCATGGCATGTTTTCACACGATGCACACTTGAATTCAAACATAAGTAGCTCATACGTAGGCAGTGGGTCGGTCGGCCATTTTTATCAAAACTAAAATTTATTTCAATGAATCCCAGAAAAAAAGTTTTTACCTTTGTACCTTTGGAGTCGGGTCGGTCGGGTTACGGCAAACAGACCATTATATGGGATGGCCTAAAATTCATATGATGTCACATATCAGAGGGTGGCTGAATATCGGGTCTTGGAAACCTCTTACAATGTTAGCCGCGGAAGTTAAAATACCGGTACAGAAGAAATCGGTTATTAGATCGTTTTAAATCCTGGAATTTACGACTACAATATTCAGACCACGACCTATACTTTTAGTTTGCTGCTTAATATTTTCAGGTCACAAGAAATTACAATTTATTACAAATTCTATCAAACAGAAAACACAGCACTCATCTTCTGCTACGATTATTCAGCCTATTTTCATGTCAAACGCGCACGCGTTACAGCATCACCTTGAGTAGTGTACTGTACGAGTTTGTGTGTGTGTCGTGTAGCACTGCGCGCACGTGGAGGCCTCGTGTAAGTGAATGCTCGCTTACACTTCAATGTCAATCAAAACAATCACCGGGTATTAAAATGAAACAATACCTATGGCGGATGTGTGATATAATTACATCCTCACCAGCAATGAGTATTTAAAATTTGCACGTATACGGCACCTAGTCCAATGAAACGTACGCCATTCTATGGCTTTCCCATAATTATTTAGTAGCGCCAGAATTCCCCATATATCCGCCCCCCAATCGAGGTAATGGCAATTTATACGCGAGAGCTAAGAATTTGCCCGCCAAAAACAGTTTTTCGTATAATTTTAACTCAGTTGACCATGTACATCGACGGAGGTTCGTCATGTCTTCAATCGCATCGATTATATGTGGTTTAAGCCGAGAATCAATGAAAGAAATGCTCACATAAAAAAACGTACCGCGATTTTACATGAATTGGCTCAATGCCAACCTCATATCGCTGACAAACGTAAACCAAAAATGAAATCATCTGAAGATTGTAATATTAATCAAATTGATTATTATACCGGTAATAAATATGCATTATGGTTAGATTTTAGAACAACAGAGGATAACTAATTACATGGGTCTGGGAAAAAAATTACAAAATACAAAAGATGGGATACAATTATTCATGAAAAAGAAAGAAAAAATGAAAAATTTCAAAATGCACATTTATCTTATATCTGACGCGCAATTATATATTGTAAATTCTCAATTACACAGCGTTATGTATTAAAATTTTAATTTTAATAAAACTTTTTATAATAAATGGAAGGAGGAATATATGAAATACAAAGTCCAAGTGAAATGATATCAGATATATATTATATGATACCTTATGATGAATATAGTAAGTATTTTGGAGAATACTTTAATCATTTCAAATATAGAATAAGTAAAATAGATAATGATAAAAGTGCCGTTGTTGATACTTTAAGTAATAAAATTAATAATAATGTTATTCCTTCTACATCTGATAATGTTATACCTTCTTCATCTGATAATGTTTTACCTTCTACACATAATAATGAAATAATATTAAATTATAGTGAAAATAGAAATTATTGTGGTTATTGTAAAGGTGAATTTTCAAACAGCCCATCAAATTGGAATAACCATATGAATACAGCTGTACATATTACTAATGTTATAAAACGTGTTGGTTTAAGAGAATTTATAGAACACCCATTTAGATATGTAACAAAGTTTGTTTCAAATGAAAAAGTAAATGGTAAAGATTTATATAAAGGTTTAATAGGCGAATTTTTATCAAAGGAACCTGAACTCAGTAAAGATGAATTAGATTTAACTGATGCTACCTAAATATAAATATACATTGTTATGGTTTTACGTCAAGAAACAGTAATTTTACCGGACCTTGACTATGCTATATAGAACGTTCGTTAGATATATGGATTACATACCAGCTGATTTACGTAGTGCACGGATTTTTTTTTAAATCTTAAAATAGGGATATAGTGCGCGGATTTTAACGTGTATGCGTTGTTACGCGAAGAATGCCAATATACCGCAAACACATCGGCAAACACACTAATTAGCCTACGGCGATAGCAAATGAAAAAGCGCACACAACTGTGTGGAACCAATTAACTCTCATTTCAACAAAAACGATGCCAAACATTAAGTCGACTGCCTCTCTCCAAAAACGCCGGCTCTTGGACAGGCGCCATCGTATATTACTCTTTCAAAGAAAGAATGTATTTTGTACGAGTCGGTCAAAATAAGACAATGAAAAGCCGGGCTAGGACTATAGAAATTGCCACATTTACTAAGTTCGAGATACTTAGTTAAATAACTGACTCTATTATAATCCTCACAACCGAACACACTAACAGCGAACTAAGCTTGGTACACGAATATAAAATGAATTGCTCGCCATTTTGTGACTCACAAAATTATGTCACAGGTGCCGAAATTCCTGGAAATTCCGAGAATTTCCCGTATTCACGTCAGAAACTCAAATATAGGTCAACACAAGTAACTTATAGAAAGCGAAGAATTTTCGATGTTTTTCGCGTTTTTCTCAAAAAATATTGCATCATCCGTTCGAAAGTTAGCAGCCTGACCTATGCGCATCAATTCTACTTGCTTCACGATAAAAGACAACCCCGTAAGTATTACCAGTAAATTTTGTGCCGCGATTTAACATACTTTTGGCAGACTGCCAACCAACAGCCATAACACAGTTAAACCAAAAAGGGGGTTTTAAGTATTAAGGTATCTAATACGTATCTAATACATAAATGCTTAAAATACCTTATTTTATAAATTTATATTCATATGGATATTGAAGCCTCAGTAATTTTGAACCTGTATTATTCTTTAATTTATTCATATATTCATCATGTAATTCAGCAGGTATAATTTGATTTTCTTCCAATGATTGTTGCATAGATTTTCTATCTTTGTTATAGAATAAAAACAAAAATCTAATATTCTCCCTAAAATATTTAACAATTGAATTATATTTTTGATTTAAAACCCATGTTGTTATTACAAAATGTCTCCCAGAGAAAGCTAAATAGCCTAACTCACTTTTTCTAATTTTTGAATCATGTAAATTAGCACAATCATCTACAATGAATAATGTTTTTGATCCTTTATAAATATCAATTGCTATTTTTATACAATTATCTAAATTTTCTTTTACTTTTTTAGGGTCTAATATGATAAACTTTTTTATCTTAAATATATCCCTATTATATGTTTTATTCATTTCATAAGTGGGGCAGAATAACATCATATTATCAAAATGATTCGTATTAATAGTTTCTATTAAATCAAATAGGAAATGCGTTTTACCACAGTTGGTTACTCCAGTAACTAACATATTATGCGGTTCAAATATAAATAAATCTTTATTCATTCATTCTTTTAACTTTACTAGATAAAATCCATTCATTAAATTTATCATCATACCCTTTATATTTCACAAAAGAATACCTTTTTCCTTTAAGAGTTTTTGTTTTCAATACTTTTTCTATTTTATATTCTATTTCATATGGATTTGGTACAAATGATAATTCTTGATCTTAGAAATGACCTTATATTTCTTCATCTTTTAAATCTTCTAATTTATAAACAAAAGGTTTAGTTAATATTAACTTTTTAATTTTAAATATTTCTTCAGTAAAATTTGGAGTATAACCTTTATAAAATGTTTTTCGATATTTAGATATTCTAACATGTTGTCCAATTTTAAATTTAGATTCTCCAAAATCATGTGTAACAAATGCACCATACAAATTATTCCAAACTTTTTCTGAATTATCTTCTTTTCTAGCTTGTATAGGTTTCATACCAATACTTGAATGTTTAGAATTATTATAACCTTTAACTAAATTATCTAACACATCGATATATTTATGTTTCATTGGCAATAAAATATTTCCACATTCTAGTTTTATTAAATCTTTCTATAATAGATGCTTTTTAATCTGAGTGTGTTGAAAAATAATCTACATCGTTATCAGATAATAATTTTTTTAAATGTTTATTATAAAATTCCTCACCTTCATCAAATTGTATCTTATCTGGGATAGCTTCTTTAAATATATTTCTAAATGCATTAGTAACTTCTATACCTGTTTTATTTTTGATTGGAATTGACCATGCGTAAATACTGAATATATCTATAACATTTAATATCCAAAAATATCCTTTGTTGTATTCCTTTTAAAGATAGGTTACAAGAACCAGGGGTTAGCTGGTATTCTACTAGACCCATAAATGAGCCGAGATCAACACGCCAGCCCGTTATCAATTTGGTGAGCGCTTCATGGCAGGCTGTGACGACCAATGAAATTATAAGGCACTCCTTCAAGATGTTTCTCAACAAAAAAACCCTATTGATATTCACGTGATTTATTCTTTATTTCCCTTTTCCACACTATTTTCGTCGAAAGAACATAAATGATACCGTTTCCGATACTATCCGTATGATATCCTTTAGCTCACTTCGATCTACAAATACTCCGTCGGTATTCTGATGAAAGCACTGTCGGGCCATTAACATAGAAAATTAGGCCCCATTCAATGAGGCGACACGTTTTTCTGAGTCGTCGTCCCAAAATCCACCGCAGGCTGCTCGTCACTTCGATTATCAATTCAAGTATAAATAAACACATTTTTTACCGCAAGACTCCACATTCAGCAGTGATCTTCAAACAGTAATTTTAACAATTACCCATTTCTTCACCAGTACACTTTACCGATCCACAGAATATTAACTACTCTAAATATCAAAAGCACTGTTGAGCTGTAAAGATCGATGAATCAACGTGTGTCTTTACATCATAGCTCCGCGCATCCGCTGCGAGTTTCTCCTTACCATTAGAATCAAATCAAGTACAAATAATTTCATTACTCCCAGCGATTTTGCTGCAGGTTTCTAACAGTTAGTTTAACAATATTCTATATTCTTTTACCAAATGCACCAGGGGCCGGTTCCATAGTTTTTGCCAGCTCGAAAAGAAAGAGAATTTCGTCGGTTAGGTAACCCATTAGAGGTTTTTACCGCTGATGAGTTGAAAGAACGGTTTCGATTCAGGCCAGAGGGCATCGATTTTCTTGTGAGAACATTCGGAGACGCGTTGACGCCTATGCAGGATAACGAAAGAGGGAAACCAATCTCAGTAGTTTGGCAGATTTTAATCGCGCTTCGGTTTTATGCCACAGGGCATTTTCTGCAAGTAATTGGGGATACTTTTGGTATAGCGAAGGGTTCCGTTTCACGCATAATAACTCGAGTAACAAATGCAATCGTTGACCAAATACCAAGATTTGTAAGATGGCCAACCGACGAAAATACAAAGCGCGAGATAATGCAAGGATTCTATGACATAGCCCATTTTCCATCAGTTATTGGGTGCATCGACTGTACACACATCCGAATACAAAGACCACATCATCACGAAAATGACTACGTAAACCGCAAGCGGTATCATTCATTGAATATTCAAGCTGTTTGTGACAACAAAGGTAAACCCTCACCAAATTATTGGCATATTCATATTTTCGTCAATCCGAAGTTAATCAAAGAAATATTGATTCATAGAAAATTGATATTTTCTAGGTCGTTTTACTAATGTAGTAGCGCGCTCGCCAGGAGCCACTCACGATAGCCATATCCTGCGAACTTCACAAATCGGGAGGTAAGTTTCACATTTTCAAGAATTGTAATGTAGAATTGTGAGGTGATTTGACTAAATATCCTACGTATAATAGGTATTTTGAGGGAAATCCTGCAATCGGAGGATTGAGAAATGGACTGGTTTTGGGAGATACCGGCTATTCATTAAAACCGTACTTGATGACCCCATTTCATCAGCCCGGAGACAGGTCCGAAGAAAGTTATAATAGGGCTCATAAGATGACTCGTAGCCTCATTGAAAGAACATTTGGAGTGTTGAAGCGTCGTTTCCACTGTCTTCATGGCGAAATTCGTATGGAGCCAGAAAAAGTTTGTAAGATATTTTCGGCGTGCGCGGTTTAGCATAATATAGCGATCAACTTGAATGAACCTTTAGATTTTGATGAAAACTTTGAAGTCGATTTGCCAGAACAAGAGGCTGTTCGTGAAGTACTTGGAAATCGCGGGCAAGAAACAAGAAATCACATTGTTCAAGAATATTTTTTGTAAATATTTAACCTCAAATATATATTTTTTGAGAATATTTATAACATGTATCGTATGGTAATATAAATTCAAAGAGTTAAACATTAAATAAATCATAACAATAACAATATGTTAATTGGCAACTTGATTAAATTTAAATTTCTTGGTTTTTCAGTAGATTTAATTCAATTTTAATTTTTTCTATTTCGAGGTCAGTCTTCATCATCTTTCTTTTCACATACTCTATCTGAAGCTCGATGAGATATGCCTGTGTCGCCGTTCTCTTTTTCTTGTTGCCTATAATCAAATAGAATATTAAACTAAGCGTTCTATTCTAGTTCTTCAAAGTTTCATTCATTTAAAAAATATCTACCATCAGCCTTAGATGAACTAGCTTGCTCTGTTTCTGCTGCCTGTAGGCCTACTCCTGAAAAACACGTATATAATATCAAGATACCCAGTCGGGTTGCAGATGGAATACAGTATACCGGTATGTAACGTTTCCAATACTTACCTCCTTCAATTATGACATGCGGGCCATCTCCCATAGCTGTTTCAATCAGCGTTACATTTTTATTTGCTTGGTCATCTCCTTTAACGGTAAGAATATACTATTTATTCATGAAAGATTGAATAATTTCATACGAGAATACCAATAGAGCTAAAAATAACTCGAAATACAATTTGTTTTATGTAGCGTACTAGTACTACTTGTCTATTTTTCAAACAAAAAAATACACTGGAATCATTTAAGCACTGTAAAAGAACTATATGTAAGCTTTACCTAGATTATTTGTCGTAATTGTGGGCAGAGGTATTGCATTGGGAGCTTCAATATTTCGGATTTGCTCCGCTCCATCGTCTAAAATTAGAAACAATATGAATTTACGGGATTCGAACTATGCGTCAATTTAGCTTAGAATGGGAATATACTTCATGGGAAAGAGCTGTCGCCTGACACTACGGTTTACGACGATGAGTTTATTAAATCATGTTTAATACTCGATTGCTATGGATTTAGCCGGGGATACAGTTCAGTCGTGCAATGCTAGATTGGAATATAGTTAGATATATATGTGGATAAGTCTTCCAATAGCTGTCAAGGTAGGAATCTTCCTATAAAGTCAATTAGTTTGGGATTCGATTCAAATGTTGCCAGTTAGCAGGTGCGCGCCAGTTAGCAGGTGCGTGATCAGATGACGTACTAGGTCAGGGTCACCTTTGTTTACACACAGACGAAAATGAGTTAGGGCAGACTAGACTGATTCTGATAAAACAAACAAACTATGAGCTCTAGACAACTAACAAACACCCCACACCCTCACCATTCTTAAACAAATGGTGAATCGTGAATGATTTAAATCCAAAAAGATAGAAACAATAAACTTACTTTGTAGAATGAACGTTTCCACGCCGTCGATCCCGCACCACGTTGGATTGTCACACCACAATTCGATCACGTTCTGAGTTGCCTGGTCCAACTCAGAGGGTGGAGGTCCTCCACCGGTTTTGGAAATCAAATTGTTTTGTTTAACGAATTTCTTTTTCGCCTCCCCTTTGACATTCTTCCACTTTTTCTTGATTTCATCGACCGTTCTTCGCGCTACGCCGATCGCGTTCACTTTCGAGCAGATTTCTTCCTAAATTTCGCGTTTTCGTTTAGCGGTTATAGTATTGCTAAATGCACCCGATAAAATTGCGTTATTGTCATTAACTAATTTAACTAAAAGATTAGTTTCATCCGTCGTGTAATTGAAAGATCTCTTCCGCGCGATACTGTCATTTAAAATCTCCGCCATTTTGGATTCAGTCTTAAGTCCTTAAAAAAGGGCTTAAGACTGTCTTAACTAAGACCAACACTAAGACCACTCTTTGGAACGCAAAATTAAGACCAACTTAGCAAAGTCGGTCTTAGAGGATTTAAGACAAAAAATGACTTAAGACTAGACTTATTTTAAGTCTCGACTATGGAACCGGGCCCTGATATTTAAAAGGCTGCATCCAAGAACATGTCTATCGCACTTTTGAGCCCAAACATCTACTTTTACTTAGCAGCCACTTGAGAAAAATTAGCAATTAACGATATCGGGTACTTTTCCAGTAGTATACATTCCAAAACAGTCACTCTGAAATAGCATTCCTTTCAATTCGGTTGGTTTTCTATAGTGGCTGTTTCTAGTGAAGAGTACTACCGTATTTTCCGGCCAATAAGCCGATTTTCTAGCCTCAGATTTTTACCCAAAATATCGTGATCGGCTTATTGGGCGGATACGATCTGACATAAAAAATCACTTCCCGATCTATGCCACTCTAATGCTCTCAATGATCGTCAAAATCAAGAAAAGTGGTCGATATTTATTTGAGGTCATTATTTACTACCAATTATAATCTATTTTGAACTATTTTATTTTTACTTTGATTGTTCCATCACCGCACAGCGGCAATGGTATACATTTATATAACACGTGTCAGTTCATACATTAGTATATATGCAAATCAGCAGTGAGCCGCGTACTGCGTGTATGGCTGTGTGTATAGTAATCAGCTGAGTGAGTCTATATATAGCACAGTCACTCGGCGATGATAGTATACACAGCACTCTCACACATCGGCGGGCGCTACTGTCAGCCTCTTAAATCCTCAATTAAGACGAACTAATTGACAAATCGGTGAATTAAAATCTCTGATGAAGGGCCTCGGCTTATTGGGCGAAGCTTTATGAAATCCATGTATTTTAGGCTAAAAAACTGCCCTCGGCTTATTGGCCGGAAAATACGGTATTGAAAAGTGACCATTTTTAAACATCTGGTTTCGATCGTGCACACTAGCAGTGAAGGCATCTAACCCGCCTCTAAACAGTGACTTAGTGATAGTAACTCATACCATAACAGCTACTCCCTAAACACATCGTTCCAGTCAACTATTCAAATGTGACCATTTTGAGATCGCTTGCCAGATTCCCTGTTATAAATACACTGTAGCAACATATGCTTCAGATTTGCAGTGATACGTGACAATATAAACATACTGAGATACTATAGTGAAAACTCTACTCACGCTATAGTTTGGGGTATAGTTCTATTTAGAGTGACACAGTTAAGATCAGAAGATATATTGAAGATACTCTTTGAGGATGTGAAATGTAATGAGCGATTCCCGACTCTAACCAATAAAAGTCGAGATTGGAATTATCTCTGCCTGCCAGGCCTATTTCAGGAAATGCTGCGCTTTGCCAGGATTTCCATGTTTTTTTAGAAATTCATAAAACAAAAACTAAGAGAGTTATCATCATCACCCATTTTCTTCATCAGGACACTTAACCGACCGACAAGATATAATTTACTACTCTAAATTTTATAAGCACTGTCGAGCTGTAAAGATCGATGAATCAACTTGTGTCTTTACATCGTCGTTCCGCGGATCCGCTGCGGGTTCTCTGCGCCATGAGAATCAAAGCAAGTACAAATAGATTTATTACTCCCAGTGATTTGGCCGCAGGCTTCAAACAGTTAGTTTCTTTATCGGATATTTACTACGATAAATCATTAGAGTACCGAGTTGTATAGGCCTAACCTAAACATGCCGAACTGATGCAGCGGAGAAAGCTGTTGTGGTGATAATATTATATATGGGTTTATTACTACCAGTGATTCGGCCGCGGATTTCAAACATTTATCAATAATCTATTTTTCCTACAGAACATACCGATCTTTACCAAATCCACGGGACATTTACTAAATGCCTGTATATTACACATTCTTATCCGTAAGCTGGACTCAAGCTTGATATTCGGAGTGAGCGTCTCGGATGCCGCGGTGGATAGTAGATCATTTCTACTGTCTGTCACACCTGCTCTCCATGCGACGGTTTCGTTAATAAACAGTTTATCTACCTTTATTACACAGCAATTTGTTCAGTGAGGACTTTGCATTCAGAAATAAACAACAATTTTTACTTACGTTGTTTTTGATTTCATTTATGAGCGATAGTTTACTCAGCATACGCTCGCGTAATGCTGAAAAATCCGCTCCGCGGACGCTCGGAAACGTTACAGTGACGTCATCACCTGCTCATTAGCATATAAAAATACAGTAGGTAGCGCCGAGTGATGGGCCATAAAAGCCGTTTTTCAGCATTACGCGAGCGTATGCTAGGTAAACTATCGCCGATAGATGAAAATACAAAAAAATCTATGCCACTTCATGATTTATTTCTGAATGCAGGTTTCCTTACTGAACAAATTGATGCATATTATTCAGAGATAAACCGATTATTAACGAAATTACGGACCAAAACGTCGCACGGAGAGCAGGTGTGACAGACAGTAGGTCGCTTGAAGTGTTTATTGAGTTGTACGTGACCTCTAGGTCTTTCATTGTAAAGGAGGAATCAGATTTATTAAAATACATGTATGAGTGATTAACTGGTTCTGACTTGCAATGATCAATCACAATTATAAACGATATTTCATTGGTAAAAATTAAGATTTTTTGGAAAAAAAAGACAGCTTTATAAACCAGACTTTTCATTTGAGTTTTTTCATCATCAATGAAACTGGTATTTCATTAATTCCTAATGACTTAAGTTACTGCGGAGCCCTAGAAAGATCTTTTGTTCGTTCAAAAGACCTTTCTCTCGAAAAAGCTTTTTCCTCGGAATAAAAATTATTTCGATAAAACCAATAATATTTTGTTCGATTGAACCAATTTGAAAGAATCATTAGCACAAAGTTGTTTTCGTTGTTCGAACAACCTTTTTTGTCCGAACACAGAGTATTAAGTACATGTATATTATTAAATCGAACACGATTGTTTTCATTCAAACATTCGTTTAAACGAAATTTTTTTGCTCCACAAAATGTTTTTGTCGGGACATAAAGTTTTCATTTCAACAATAACAAAGCTTTTTATTCAAACTAATTTTTTTGGTCAGAACGAAGACAAGTTGTCCTTCGAACAAAAAGTGTATTGTTCGATCAAACAGAATAGTTTTTATCCGAACAAGATTTTCTTCGGAACATCACGTTTTTTGTTCGAACAGATATATTGTTCGAAGCGTTTTTAGTTCCAAAGAGCAAAATTATGGTGGAACTAGATAGTCTTTGTTATAATAAGTAATCATAATTCGAACAAAATAATCTTCTCATTCGAACACAAAGGTATAATCTGAACCTGGGTTTTCTTTGTATCCAATATCCATATCATGCCTTTCAGGTAGAAGCCCAACTTTCTGACAATGTACAGAACACTGCTTGTTTAGATCGTTTTATGAAATATACTCAGTCCGTTACGTATTTGATTACTCATCTATCAGGATAGTGAAGAGAAGACGACTTAGGATACTACCTTGTGTGACTCCACTCGTTAGCCCGATTTATTCCAAGATGAGTTCCTTTGATTTCGGCCACCTGTTATGGTTCAGAGAAATCTGCTGAGCCATTTAAACGACCCATCATTGATACAGTTTCCGAATAGCTTGTTTAGTAATCGCTGATGTTGTACCTTATCAAATGCTTTTTTGAAAACCATAAATACTAATAGGCCTAACAGTCGATTTTCCAGAGTCAAATAACTATCTGGTCCAGTCATCCATGGTTTCAAAAGAGGCCTAATTGACTGTTTGGCGACCGTCCTTTTATAAAACCCTATTGACGGTTGAACAGGATTCTAAATTCCCTTCATTTTCATGGCATGGTTTGGCTGCATCAACGTTCACGCGATCGTGGTCGACACAGTATCCAGACAAGATCAAGAATATGAACAAGGTTGTGCAGAAAACACGTTATTGCTCGTTATTATATTCTCGTCTTTTTCATGTAAAATAAGCAGCATTTCTTTTAAAAGTGATAAAATCTGCAGCAATCACTAGTGCAGAGGGGGTATTTGTATAAAATATGCCCATTCATGCGTGTTCAGACCCCATTTCAATAGATGACGTCACTAACACACTGCATTGAACGACTGATGATAGTTTGTTTTAGTAGCAAAGGCAGTCAACTAACTGGTGTTGTGCGATGAATTCGCCATCTATCATCGCACACTTGAAATTTTTTCAAAAAAATCTCCAGAAAGCAATGAGTTTTAGCTTCTTTTCCGGCCAATATTTTGAGAGAATATAACAACTAAAATCATTCCATATAATTTTTACAACAAAACTTTTAATCTTTTAGATTTTTATTTTGATTTTTCATACTTTTCACTGGCAATGGGGACAAGAAAAAATTGAGAATCTCTTCACCAGTGCCAGTGACAAGTTATCTCGTCATTGGTTTTTTTATACTAAAATAGTTCAGTGTATTGATTTATCAATGCCCAAATAGTGCTGGCAGCATATAAATTGTATAATGTAAAAAATTAGCGTTGGCAATGATGACCGGACCTTACACCGCTAGGTGGCAGCGAACGTGTTAAAAACCTCTTCATGACCCTTTAAGGTAGGAGTAACTATCACAAAGTCACTGGTTACAGGCAGGCAGTTTTACAGTCACCTCTACTGCTAGTGTGCACTATTGAAACCAGATGTTTTTAAAATGGTTACTCTTCGAAACAGCCACTATAGAAAACCAACTGAATTGAAAAGAATACTGTTTTAGAGTGACTGTTTTGAAATGTATACTACTGGAAAAGTAGCCGATATCGTTTAATTGCTTATTGTTCTCAAGTGGATACTAAGTAAAAGTAGACGTTTGGGCTCAAATTGCGATGGACATGTTCTTGGATTCAGCCTTTCATTACGATACTACGATAAATCATTTAAGTACCAGTGAGTCATAGGCTTAAACTAGTCACGCTAAACAGATGCAGCAGCGGAGAAAAGCTGTTGTGTTGACGAGGTATCTAAATGTGGGCAGAGAAATGCTGTTGTGGTGACGAGGTATCAAAAAAGATGAATGTATTACTACCAGTGATTCGGCTGCGGGCTTCCACCATTTATCAATATTCTATTTTTCCTACAGTACATGTCGATCTCGGTTCCTGAACTTCGCTGAAAAAGCTGAAACACTGAAATAAAAACGCTGAAATTTCAGGGAATTTCCGAAAAACTCCGAAATTTCAGGGAATTCCCGAAAAACGCTGAAATCGTGCTAGGAACCGACAATACACGTTTTGAAATATTTTCCGGGCCGGTGTCCGCTGCCGAGTCCTGTACCGTGTTTTAGTCTCTACCTTCATTACAGAGACATGCATGGACCATCTTCACCACTACGCTAAAGCTGTTCGCCGAACCCCTTGACCACACGAGTCGTTGGAGTCGTTACTAGCCGACCAGAATCCGGTCGTACCAATCACAGCGCTTGTAACAAAGACTTTAGGCTTCTATTGGTTTTCCCGTTAAATGGACCAATCAGCGAACGTTTTACTGAACAAGGAAGTATTTCGCAAATCGATATATGACGTCATGCACAACAGTGCCAGTAATGAAATCACGCTTTGTGAGGCCAGGGGGCTGGTGGAAGCGAGTTCGGGAGTGATACCGGACCCCTGGCAAGCGAGGATGTGCATGGACATATTGTGTGGAGTATACTTCTAGAGGGCTACGCAAAAACCGTAATATTTCCAGGCATCAGACCACAATTAGGTTAGTAGCTCGAAGATGCGTAGGGCCGGACCCCAAAAATAGTACCTAGAGTGAAGAAAAGGTCCCCCATAAATGTTGCCATAATTTCTGCAAATAGGATAGGTAACGAATTTCGGTTATGTATGAAATCCATTGATCCTGAGAGACAGATTCAGTACGGTATTCGCTTGAAATGAACCAGCGTGAACTTTAGCAGCGGGATCGTGGGGTCTAAATAATCTCGTATCATATGCTTGCGTATTATATCTTAATACAATTAAATGAATTTATCCAAATAAATAAACAGTGACATTGGGATCACCATAGAAAGTGCACCGAAGTTCATAATGGTTAGCATTTCGAGATCAGCATTTTCGGGATTCGAACATGATAGCGTCGTATAAAATAAATCCGTGTCACTGGAGTCATCTAAGTTCAAATTGAATTGAAATAAGTTCAGTATTTTTCGGGGCTCGAATCTGGTAGCGCCGCAAAAATAAACGAGTGACACTCGGGCCATCAATGTTCAAATCGAATTGAAATAAGATAATTATTTATTGTGGGATTTGAATCTAATAGAAACGGAAACATTGGTGTCATCAAATCACACATTCATTATGCGTACACTGACATGACCCAGTTTTGAAAGTTCTGACATGTAGTGACGCCTGCGCACTCAAACGATTTCTGGACTTAGAGAATTTCCCCAACACTCACTAATGCGCATGCGTTAAAAACGGAGACATTGGAAACATTACGGTTTTTGCGAGGGCCACTTGTTGGACAAATTAATTTGCTTTAAATCTGGATTTTTAATGCGTACCGGCAGCATAATGAGGAAAAACCATTTCCAAACCGTGCAAGCCAACTTAAACACTATGCTCAATATTCCAAGAATATGGTTTACTTCTGCAAGACGTATAAAATCTTATTTGACCGTTCATGTATAAAACATGATTATGAGCAACTTTTCTTTTGTCAACACGTTGATGGGCGACGGACTATGGTATTCTCTGAAGGAGGTAAATTAAATTTGACAGCTAGTTATATAAATGATGCTGCTTTTGGACAAAAGGGATCTAACTAAATTTCTTTTTAATTCACCATGGAATGGAATGGATTGACGCCAATGGCATGTAGTAGGCCCCTACGTATGGGTCATACTAATTAGCGTCAACCAATTAATCTAATTAGGGCAAACCATTCAACAACTGTGAATAATTTATTTCTCTTCCCTCGGACCTCAGTGCTTTCAAACTAGGCCCACTCCATAGGCTATATAGTCCAGGGTGTATTAGCCACTATTCTTTTATTACCTACTTAAATGCACCTTTTTCTATTTTTAGACTCAGGCTAAGAATGTGCAAATTTTTTGAGATATTGAGAAATCAGATGGCACCAGTAAATTTCAACTGCGAAATTTGCAGCAGGATAGCTGAACGACATAATTTTTAAAAATAAAATGGCTATTCGAATGCTATTTCAGTAATAACTTGATTCAACCAGAGAGAAATAAGTCAATTGCGGATGTACAGTACACCCACTTTACTTCCTTGTTTTCCTGATACCAAATTTTTAGTCT
The DNA here is from genome assembly GCF_964204645.1 of Tubulanus polymorphus. Lineage (NCBI taxonomy): Eukaryota > Metazoa > Nemertea > Palaeonemertea > Tubulaniformes > Tubulanidae > Tubulanus > Tubulanus polymorphus. The sequence goes on along the minus strand of NC_134028.1, from coordinate 14,610,343 downwards.
TAAGCTAAGCGATATTCTAAGGTATGCTGGTGGATTTCATTAGAATATGAAGCAATGGAACCAGAATTCAAGCCAGAGTTAAGCAAACTATTGATTCTGATATAATGTGAGAACTGATTTCCTTTGTGTACTATTGCAGAATGTGTTATGTATTATTTTAGGCTGTTAAATAATATAGTTAGACAAACGTCCAATTATTGGATCTTTCTTGTTGACTCGTTTCATTTTGTGAGTTTAGAGTTCCAGTCAATCCATAATGTGCAGTGCCTAGCCTTCATCTACACTAAAGCCAAGCCTGTGTATGGGAAAATGTCGTTCGACTCTTATAAGCCAGACAAATCAAAGCATGCAATACATTGCAGATAGTAGTCTCCAGCAAGTTGAAAGAAAAAGTAAACCAGGTATTACCCCGTACCCTACCCGGGAACGAAAGACACTTCAAGACTTTTTCCTCCATGTAGAAATTGTAGAAATATGGCACCCAATCGTAGCAATGCTAAGTACAGTATACTATGACGGTTGAACCTTTATTAACGAATTTCAATGACACCGAAAATAGAATCGAAATAATCATAAGTTCCATGCTAGCACTTAATATGGGTTATCAGGTTCTGCCTAACTGTACTTTCATTCAGCTACTACTTGTATGAGACTTGGCAATGATAAGTTGCAAGAAATCACCAAACATAAGAAAAAAATATTGAGAATTAATATTACTGTAATTAAGAATTTATTTAAATGAAGTGATAACTTCATTGTTAGATCGTACCGGTATATGCACATAAAACAAAAAACACATCTAACAATCCACGCAATCCGCAATCGATCAAGTTGAACATGACGACGACCTTAAGGCATGTCTCAGTAACCGAAGGTAGAGTCTAAAACACGGTTCAGGACTCGACAGCGGACACCGGCCCAAAAAATATTTCAATCCGTGTATTGTCGGTACCTAGCACGATTTCAGCGTTTTTTGGGAATTCCCTGAAATTTCGGCGTTTTTTGGAAATTCCCTGAAATTTCAGCGTTTTATATTTCAGCGTTTCAGTGTTTCAGCTTTTTCAGCGAAGTTCATGAACCGTATCGATATTTACTAAATCCACAGTATATTGACAAAATACCTGTATATAACACATACTTATCCGAAGCTGGCCTCACGCTTGATAGTGTTTTTGATGCCACAGGTGAACCGCAGGAAATTTTGATGCCGCAGGATATCGTTTCTAGGCAACTTAAGGTGTTTATTGAGTTGTACATGACCTTTAGGCCTACTGTGCTTTACTGTTTCAAACAAACACAGGATAAATGCTGTGATTATTTACGGACACATGGATTGAACTTAAAACAAAATTTGCAATAAAAAATCCGGCAGCATTGCTGCGTTGCGTAGTACAAAAGATTTGTTTCTTTGTCAAAGGTTTATCACACGATGGTTATAACCAGCCAGAAATTCAAAGAATAACACTTTCAAATTGACACAATAAGAATTTCAAATCGTATAGGGTGGGACTCAAACCTGATTGAATGGAATTGTTTTGTTTTATTTTGGTGCTAGCAGCTCACCCTTTATGCTCAATGCAACGATTTATAAGCATTTGATGCTATATTCGTTGATTCGTCGTGGATTGCGGACATTATCATCCAAAATATATACGAAGACAATGTGCTTTCTTCGTTATCAGACCTTGTCATTGCAGAGCAATTTCATTTCGGGGCATGCTCACTTATGTACTGCGGTGGATTTAACTGATGTGTTAGAGAAGCAACTGCGATCGTATCAATGACTAAAATGGTGGTGTTCTAGATTCCGCATCATCTGCCCATGTACTTGGTTTATCGTGGGACATAAATTCGGATAGGTTGTTGTTGAGACCTATTCACAATATTTCACCGCCACATACCCACAATTTTAGAGGTATCTGGGCTTTTCTGGTGGCACCTGGGAGCCTTTGCGAATCATGTATCCTAGACATGTATCAAACAGCCAAAGATAAGAATCGAAAAGGAAGAGTGGTCTAGGCCCCCACCGTGAAAGTCACCGGAAAACATCAACTTTATTTTTGAAACACCCAATTACGGATGGTTTAGTTTTATAAAAAAATTTACTTAAATTAGAAATAACTTTAAAAAAAAAATATTTTAAGGGCACCTTCAAATTTTGAGGGGAAGCATTCCCCCCTTGAATCCGCCCCGGTTCCTGTGACCTTGACCTTTGTCCTACACGACCCAAAATGTAATCAGTTACTCACGGCTCTAGGATAACCCATCTGAAAAATGTCACCAAATTATCTTAAACCCTCTATGAGATACAGCCCGGATATAAAAAATACATAACAGCTTAGTCACCTTGACCTACAGGACCCAAAATCAAATCAGTTACCCACGGTCTCTAAGATAACCCATCCATAGAATTTCAGTAAGTTATCTTATACTGTTTATGAGTTAGAGCCCGGAAATGACATTCACAAAATGGCTTCCTGTGACCTTGACCATGGACCTACAGGACCAAAAATCTAATCAGTTACTTACCTCATATAGTTCGACACAACTATTCAATTTGAAATAAATCTGTCAAAGGGTTTTAGGTGCAAGGGCACGGGAAACCACTGCACGGATGGACAGACAGTGAATACAGTATGCCTAAGAAATAATTTTCCACATGCAAAGTGGTTTACCTTTCTAGTATCTAGAAGAACGTACGATTATTCATGTATTCATTTTGATTTTCACTCGTGCGCCTGTTAGTTTGGGTTTAAATATGACCAGAAAACTTTAAGGGCTCTGGGAAGCATGACACACATTTTGACATTGGCTGTGTTTATGCAATTGCAATTCTTAGTATCCCCAAAATAAAAATCCAGGAAGCCAATCAAACAGTTCCAAAATTCTTATCTTAGGCCTACCAGCTAATCATATTCCTGGACAACACAAGCAAGCGTTTGAGGCAATATTTCTCTATAGGTTAAGATCATGTAACAGCAGCGCGTTTAAGCGAACGGTGTAAATATACCACAATAGAACCAACTATTTAAGACAATAACAAATGGAAAAAATGGGCACAAAACTGTGTGGAACCAATTTACTCGGATATCATCAAAAAGGATGCAAAATGTTTGTCGACCGTCTATCCATAAACAGCATTGTAGCTGCGTCATCATCTCAATTTTTCCAAGAATGTATTCTATAGGCAAAATAAGACAATGATAAGACAAATCTAAGCTAGGACTCTATGGCCATACTAACTAAGTTTGGGATAATAAATTAGATAGCTGACTATTATAATCCTCACAACGAACAAACTACAAGCGAACTAAGCACGGCACGAACATCAACTGAATTGTTTTCCATAGACAAGTGGCTCATAGAATGGAGTTGAAACGTTAAACTACCAGATAGTTTTTCTTTTTATTGTGGGTTTTTGTCTACTATCAACTGAATTGCTCGCCATTCTGTGACTCCCATTATTATGTCAGAAGTGCCAAAATTCCCTGGAATTCTAGATTTCCCGTATTCACGTCGGAAACACAAATATAAGTGTTACTTATAGAAAGCGGAGAATTTTCAATGTTTTTCATTTTTTTCTCGGAAAAAATTGCATCATCCCTTCTTAGCTTACTGGCCTGAACTCCGCGCATCAATTCTACTTGCTTAATGACAAAAGACAACCCCGTAAGAATTACCACTACATTTTGTGCTGCGATTTGACATACTTCTGGCAGAATGCCAACCGACACTTTTCATGTATAAGAAACAAGAGATCTATGGACCCTGCGACTTCCGAAGCACGTTGGGAAAAGGAACAAGTCCCGCCTTGCCGGGCAGGCTGGATCAATGTATCTAAACGTATCAACTACAATTACATGTGTATAACAATTAATACCAGTCACCACTTGCTCTGAAATTTAATTTAGAATTCAATACTGTCTTAATTTTAAAAGTTATGTTTGTTTTCTGGGCTTATTTTCTCAAAGATCTGCATGAGCTGAAACTTTTCGCTGGTTATTCCTTTTGAGGTTTATGTTTGACGCTCTATCCAACCACCTTAAATCAAACTGCACATAAATGAATACCTTAAAAGCAGATGAATAACAGCCACAGCAAAAATTTCACAGAGAAAGCAAAAATTGGTTGTAAACCAGTTAAACTATATATTGTGATAAGTGAGGCATGGTATGTAACTTTATTGAGCCATAGTACTTTACATGAACTGGTGTATCTGTTTGTCGCGTGTTATTTCAAACCCCATTCAATCGTTCTCAGGCGCAGATCCACGGTCATTTTGTGACTGTCTCACAACATAATCAGGGATCCCAACAGTAGTTACTAAAAATAATGGAAATCAATTTAACCCCATTCTATCCTTGCCAGCGCCAAGCACCGAAGGTGCGAAGCTATAACGGGGGTTTGGGAAAATTTTGAAAGTAACATCAAATCTTTATCTATCTCAGAGACCATGAAAATTTTTAAAATGTTTGGAATTCCGATTAAAGTCGGAAGATTGGGATTTCTGATAATAAATCCCATAGTACCCGCAAACCGAAGCGCGCAGCACGTTCGGCACAATTTTTAATTGGTGGCTGTGAGCGTGAAAAATTTTGCTTATCTATGCTTCTGAAGATGCGTTGTGAACTCTCAGAGCCTCAATAAATAAAACTTCAACTCCCTAACTGGAAGCTTAAGTGGACCTTCTTTGCAACTCAATCATGGCTTCAGCAGCCGCTTCTTTCCTGGCTGTCATGGTATGGTTGACTGTCACCCATGCAACTTGGAAGACTAGTACCTCGGTAAAATTATTTTGGTATTTTCATTGAAGACAGATGTATTGGAGACACCAGGGGCCGGTTATTCATAAGTGTATAATTTTATCCGCCGTATAACTTTATCCAGGCTAGTTCCTTTTCCTATAAGTTATCCATCAGGATAAGAGTTACACGCCGGATGAGAGTTATCCACCTTTTGAACAAGCTCGATTGGCCACAATTGGGTATAAAGAACAAAAGCCCCAAGGGGAACTATGGCCAGCCTGTCAGCTTTTCATAAAATGCCAAATGATGCATTGTGGGTTAAATTTGTCCAAATACACTCCCAGCTCGATAGACAAGTCAATCCCAGGCTAATAATTTACACAATTTAATCGTGCTTTCATAAGTAGCACAGACAGCGACTGGAGCTGGCAGGAACAAATACCTCAGACAAATCTTTTCCCTTGGTCTTATTGATTTGAATGCGGGATAGAATTGAATTTTCTGAAATTTGCTCGATAAAAAAAAATTGAATTGGATTTGCTGTTTAACCTTGTTCAATATTTGATATTTTGTTGCAGAATAGAATTTGATTGAATTTGCAGATTGAGCACATGGCTAATTATCATATCAAGGTCATCCATCCGATTTGAGAAAAAGCTATTTTTCCCGGACTTTCTGCACAATTGTCAATGATATTTTCTGTAGTGCAAATACAAATATTCCTCCCAAAAATCAACCAAAGATTTCACAGAAATCGATATTGAAATACAATTTTAGATCTTAAAATAAAATCCGGAAGTAAAACGGTAAGACGATACCGCGGGTTCACGTGAACACCCGCTGATCTCTGCGGCTAAGCCAATCAGAGAGGAGTCTTTGCTTTCACATTGGCTTTTTAAAACAGATATTTTTGCGATCAGATTTTCGCAAAAAAAGCTCATATAGATTTTAATGAGGCCTCTTTTAAAATTCAGTTTCATAGGGGTTGGAGATTAGATAATGCTCTAATGAATGATTTGTATGAATATATGAAATTTGTCATGTATAGGCTACTAGTACGAAAAAATTAATTTCATTAAAAATGAAATAAGAAAAATATATCAGAAAAGACTTGATTTTGGGAAATTTTGTCTCAATAAATTAATATTCATAATTCTAATACATTCATAGAATGACATATAAAAAAACTAAAACTATGAGTGACCCAGCAAAGTGAGAGCCTGGGTTTCATCGGAGGATTTTCATCAGCATACGACTCAATTAGGACAGAAGCTCCCAAGTGTATGCAAATTTGAGGCCATTGCCGATTACTGACGAAATAAAGCTTATCAACTGACATGGTGTTTAATAATTTCACGATAGGATTGATTTAAGTAGGCAGGCAAGCTTATATCTTCACTCAGAATCGTTGTTATGTGCGACCTGTATGGGCGGCCATCCCCGCCAAACAGACGATCAAGTCATCGCGTGAAGGATAAACCCCTAACGTGAAGGATAAATTCATAACATTAAGGATAATGTCATGACGTGAAGGATCAACTCACGTCATCAAGGATAAACCTATAATATCACCAGATGGCATGCCAGTCTATCATAAATTAATTTTGTTGTGCACAGGAGAGTTTCCATAGTGTAGGCCTGTGCCCGCGTACGTATATAGAAGTGTATTACTGTTAACACGCTGATACGAGCGCACGTTAGGGTCTACTACTTATCAGACCTGCTTATCATGAACCCGGACGTGTAGCATTTTCCTACTCAATCAAAATGTTTGAAACTTACACAGAAAAGACTTGTTGATGAGTGTTAGAAATTAGAGATCAACTTTTGAGGAATACAAAGGCATAGAAAATTCTGTTTATTCCCTAACCACATTACCCAATGCAGCCTTTTTGAAAGAAAATAGAATGATTTAGATTTAGATATTTATTTTCAATCATACTACTATTACTAATTTCCATTTCAAGCACGCAGGTGCGATCAGAAAGCTTAACGACAATTTCCTCCAAAAGTTTATAGTTGAAATATGAATGTAGAACGGTGGCAGAATGTCAATTTCAAAATTTTTCATAATGTAAAATCGTTGAAAAGGTGCCCAGGTTGGCGGGTATATTTGACTCACATTTGTTAGTAGGTTAATAGCAGCGGGCGCTGATACAGCGAGTGTAGTGCACACGTGTGGATTGTGTTTACAAACGGAATAGGGAGCATGTGCACTGCAAACAAGATGGCGGAAACGCTCTTGTGAAAAAAAAATCGCGCCCAGGCGTCATGACATGTGAACTTTAATGACTCTAGCATGAGCGTCGCTGTAGTTTCTATTAGGTTCCAATCCCACAAAATATTGATCCGGTGCTATTAGGCGCTTAGTATAAGTGGCTAATAACAATTATAAGCGGCGCTATTAGGTTCTAATCCAAAAAATTATTCATAGATGTGAGTCTTCATTTGACTCTTTTTGGCTCACAACTGCGGATGCACCAGAATCAGGCATTCTTCGTTTTTTGGTCATGCAATAATTTGAAAGTTAAACGAGCCTTACCTGAAAGGTGAAGTTTGACTGGAATTCTATAGAGTGAGGTTATGGGTTGGAGATCAAATGAGATATGCCTCGCGCATGCGCCATCAGTATTCAACAAATACTGTTTTGGAGCCCTAACAATGGGAGTGGAAGGGAGGGCATTTGATATCCAACCCATAACCTCACTCCATAGAATTCCAGTCAAACTTCACCTTTCAGGTAAGGCTCGTTTAACTTTCAAATTCTATTCATTTCGGTTATGGGTTTTGGAGATCCAATGAGACTTCAAAGAAGCGACAAAACAGTAACAACTCAAATGTACGTAGTATTGCAAAAATTTATTAACATATAATCACTTCTTCAATACTCCTTCAGCAAAATTCTGCGAATCATGTACAATTGGTTTTCCATAATACTTAGCAAAAGTAGCTGCGTTAGACCAACCAGCCGTTTTCAAAATATCTTCCAAAGGCACATCGTTCAGCTTAGCTTTCGAGGTAGCTGCCGCCCTTACACTATGAGGCTTAAATACTTTTGTATCAATTCCAGCCTGCGACATCGCAGTTTTTACCCATCTGCTTATTGTATCTCTCGAAACTGCTTTGTATGGTTTTAAGTAAATAACAAACAATCTAGGTTCAGATTCCCGAATATCCTTAGTTCTCCTAATATATTCCGACAATGCAAGATGAGCACAAATTAACCTATTTACATAATACTTTTTAATACAAACATCTGGGGGAATATATCCCCTTCGTGACTGTTTTAAATCGGTTCTCCCAAAATAAAACTTATAATTCTCGTTCTCTTTAATCATCCTCATTGACTCATTGACTGCGCTGGTCTGGCAGCCATAATCAACGATAATAACATCACAAGTTTCAAAGTCAACTGTTTCAAACTTAAAAATCTAACAGGCGATAAACTCTCCGCCCAGTTTAAAACAACGGAAACATCCCATATATAAGTATATCTAACCTGGGGCGGTCTCAAATTGTACAATCCTTTCATAAATCTAGACACCAAGGGGTGAGCCCCTATACTCATTGAATTATATCTCCCATCAACTTCTACAATCTGAGCAACAGCAGACCTCGCTGAGTTCACTGCACTGTAACTTAAGGTTTCTACATCAACAAGATAAACTAAAAATTCGAGATACTGCTCTACAGAGGGATGAATTGGATTAACTTTCCATTTATTACAAAACCGTTTCCATTTCCTGAGAAAAACCTCATACTATTGATGTGTGCCCTTTTTCCATGAGGCCAACAATCTCTCTAGTCCTTGTTGAAAACGTCTGTTTTTCTCCTGAACTCCAGAAACTAGACAGGCAACTAATGTCAGTCTGTCCTTCAACCGGTGAGTTTCTCCCTGTCGCGTTATCAGCCAATCGACTTTCGGCAGAGTTACGGGGATGTCTATCAATAATTTCAAGTGTTGTCATCCACGCCTGTGTCGCCCACAGCTGAACTACTAATACTGCTGCTGGAGTTTCGTCCATTCTAATCTTCTGTAGGCATCTTCCCACAAGACTGAAAGGTGGAAACATATAACATATATATATAGATTAAATTTCCATGACACATAAAATGCATTGACAAATGTGGCCCCTGGGTCCGGGCGCCATGATACGTAAATCGGCAACTGTGCATTCATTCTAGTGAGCAAATAAGTCAATGTCTGTTGTCCCATTTTTCATCACAATCTTTCTGAATATAGAGGAATCTAACTTCCATTCTGCTTCATCACAGAAATGTCTGCTCTCAAAATCCGCGTCCACATTTAACTTTCCAGGTATATGTGAAGCTGAAAGCCAGATACCCCTTATTTTACACCATTCCCAGATTTCACGACCCAGGCTATTAAGGCTTTTGACTTTTGTACCACCCATATGGTTTATATACGAAATGGCAGATGTGTTGTCCATCTTCAGATGGACATGGGTATCTTTCATTTTTGAACAGAAGGATTTTAGAGCAAAGAATCCGGCTTTTAATTCTAAGAAGTTTATAGATTGATTCTCTTCAGCATCATCTTTCCTCCATCTCCCTCCAGTTCTATTATTCTGCCCCCCAGCCTTGAAAGGAAGCATCACTTGAAATAACGGCATTCGGTTCCCCTCGAGATATCTTCCGCTCTGCCGTATGCAGGTTCTCAACCCATCATTTTAATTCCTGTTTCATCTCACATGATACAATCATTGTTTTATCATAATTTCCTTTACTCTTTTGTAAAGCTATGATTTTCTCACCTTCTAAGTTTCTATAGTACATCATTCCATAGTCCACAGCAGGCAAAGCTGCCACGATGAGTCCTACAACCTTTGCCACAATTCTAATCGTCTCAATGTTCTTCTGTAATAAATTGGAGCATTCAATTAAGATGTACTCTTTTTTCTTTTCAGTCAGAGTGACTATCATTTCATTGGAGTTTATAACGAAACCCAAATGTGTAATAACTTGAGACCCGTCTTTAGTAGTCTTCTTATAATTAATTATATACCCTAATTCTTCTTGCAACTCAATCGTGTCAACCTTATCCTGCTGGGATTGTGATTCAGTGTCTGAGATTATTATTTCATCATCAATGTAACCACTTATTGTTATCCCCATCTTCCTTAAGGAAGATAAAACTGGCTTACACAATTTCGTGTAAGTCCGAGGTCCTGATGCAAGGCCATTTGGTATGCATGTATACTGATACAATTTTCCATTGAACATGAACCTAAGCCATCTCCGGTCTTCCGGGTGGACTGATATACAATAATACGCATCTTTAACATCAATAGACTGCATAAAACACCCAGGTGTAACCAGCTTGAGAACAGCTTCAAAAGTGTCCATCTTGAAGTGATGGTATTCCAGAAATGTATTCAAATTTTTCAAATTCAGAATAACTCAATATGCCCCCTCTTCTTTTTTCGGGCGAATAAAAATATTCGATATAAATTCTGGATAGCTATGATCAGTCATTTCAATAACACCTGATTACAGGAATCTATCAAGCTGCACCTGTATAATTGCAGTTTCTGTATCATTAAATCTCAACGGCTTGGGTACCCAATGCTGAACTGGTACCTTACCATCAATAAATTCAAGCCTGTGGCCAGAAACATCACTCAAGATGGTTACATCTGATGTGATCTTTTTCCAGTTTTCCAAATGAAACTGGAGACTTCCAGCGGTTTTAATAGTAAAATCTGACTTTCTACTAACCTGACTTGTTTGACTTGTTTCAGACTCTTTCCTTTCTTATATTTGCTGTAGCTCGGCCCGCTTCCACCGTGCAAATGGGCCTGCTGGAAGTTTATATAACTATTCTATTTTGAGCCGAAATGTTTGTGCATATGGCTATATCGGCTGTACGATGTAGATGCGCCGCGCCCTTTCCACGGTCTCCTATTCCAAGCCCTGTTTCTGAAGCCTGAAGTCTGTGGTTTTAACTTAGACCCAACACGGTTCACATTAGTAATATCTTTGATTGTTTTTTCCACATTTCCTCCGAAAAGTTTGTCGGTATGAGGAACAGACGAGGAACACAAATGAGTATACTCATTTTTCAAATCCGGTTTTAACAGTTCTCGTCGTCGCAAACATAAGTTATGGTATCCATGACCTAGCAGCGCTAAGGCAGAAGAATATTCCTCGATGTCGTTACTCGGCTTCTCGGCCGATTCGCAAATATTAAACTTATCCACCAGATAAGTAAGACAGACCGCTGCCTTTGCGATGCAAGTCTGAGTGACTTGTAACTTTGCATCCATCGCCTGTGACTTCGTCGAAATAATATCCCAAACCAGTTGGTCAACTTTCACGGGCCGAGACTCTCACAATTGTCCGGTCTCTCATATTTTTTACAAGGGTCTTTATACGATTCATCGCTAATCCCTTCTTGGAATAGCCCATGCACAATATTGGCAAGGTCTCCATCCACAGAAACTCCTGTGGTTTCTTTAGTTTGCCATTTATTCAGCATTGCTGAAAAAATGCTATTAGGCCTACTCGAGCCAGCGGCTTGAGCACTTCCCTCGGCAGAACTTGGTTTGCTCTTTTTTGCTGGAGGCCCCTCATAGTCCTCATCGTCCGAAATATCATGCCGTTTTGTTGGTCGAAATCGGAAATCGAAACCGAATCACTGCCGACCTCGTCGCCGCACCCGGCTTCCCACATAACACTCACTTTTTCCTTCATCTCGACCTGGGACTGGATTACTTCAGTCAAAAGTTTCTCAATCCGTTGAAAATCCAAAGCGTTATTATTAGAATCTTTCTTTTCTTTTACCTTCGAAGACCCGACAGTTCGACAACGCGACGCGCTGGAACCAGAAATCGCCGCTGTGGAAGGCAAAATCGACGTAGCGGAGCTCGCCGCCCCGATTTTGTTTTTCTCGGAATTTCCACCCGACCTCGTCGAGGGCTTCTTCGAGTGTTTTTCCTAGAAACACTAACACTAACAGGAGCCACGCTCCCATCTCCAGGTTCCGGTACCGTTCCTTCTTGCATAATCGATCTCAAATCTTGAAAAACCCGCAAGTGGAACGTAAAAAATCCGAAAAATTTTATGAGCGTGAACTCTCACGCCGTGACTGCCGCATGGCGTCAAGAGGCAACTGATGGCGCATGCGCGAGGCATATCTCATTGGATCTCCAAAACCCATAACCGAAACGAAATAGAATTACCTAACTCAATGACTACGTTAAGCCGCTGTAAGCGGCTTGCCGGTATTTACCGTTGCATACGGAAAGCCGCTGAGAGCATGACGTCACAAATGTAAACACTGCCTACAATCAAACTACACGTGACTTTAACCAATCAGAATGCGAGTAAACATTATTATCATAAATTATGTGAGGGAATTCCATGGAATCCCCTACACAACGCGTCATAGACACTATTGATCTTGGGAAGTACCAGAGGGGGAATCCCCTGTTAACCAAAATGGCGGAAATTGATTCCGTCTGCTGCACGCAATTTTGAATATGGGTATTTCAGAGTGAATGAGTTAAGAATATCTTTTGTATTCTTGGGGATAACAAGTTATGAAATCTTGCAGTAAGCTAAAAATTTGAAATATATAGCGGTGTATGAATAAATCCTAATATATTTTTCTATTACACACTTACGGGATTCGAACCTATTAGCACATACAAATAGATACTGGGGCTTTCAAAGTTTACTTTTCGGCCCTGAAATTACTAAAATTTTCTGGATTGTTTGTTCAGTGTTTTTGAGTGTTTGTTCAATTCAATAAGTATCTGATCATTCAATAAAACTTCTGCATGATAGAGAATAACAATTTTACTCGTTTTTTTAGTCGTGACCTTGACCATGACCTTAACACTGGTTAAATGGTCAAGATAGCTTAGTTAGTCCCCTACTAAGTTTCTAAAGACAACTTCTTTCTCTTACCAATAGTTCTGGAGTTCTGTATTGTCAAAGGGGGTACCTATTACGGGCATTTTACACCAAAAAGTGCTGGCGCTCCAGGGGTATAGATAATGAAACCGGCTGGTGCTCAAAGGGTAAGGAAGCTGATATAATTCAATACACCTAGAAAAGCAATTGAGTGGCATTTCTGAAAAATCCCCTGAATCAAGAAATTCTATAGAACAATTAAAGCATTTTTGTATTATATGGTTATACTTACTAATGATTTTGGCAAGAGCTGTCAATTTAAATCGTGCGGCACCAATACCGCGATACTTCTCACTATCAATGTCAATATCTGCTACAAAACCCCAGCAGGTTGATAGGAATGAGTATAACTTCTGTTGACTATTTTCTACATGCACAAGGTCAGCAGGCATGATGTCTTGTTTTAAAAGAACAAACGTAGAATGCAGGACAATATTTTCCAAGTACGGCTCACTGAAATAAGATTTTGAGATAATTTACAAGAAAGGTAATGTCTCATCTTAATATTTCATTGCCTATTTTTAGAACCTTGTAGACCTGAATAAATGAAAGGCATCATCATATCTTTAAAAGCACAAGAGCTGTGAAGACAACTTTCTACAATTTTTTGTCAGGACAAAGCTGGCAGATGTTGCAATATCCACTTGAACCATGAAAACCAACTAGGGAAACTAGATGACCAAAGGTCTTCTCAAGGTCTCAAATAAAGGTTTTCAAAATAATTGTGAAAAATTATGTAACTACTATTTTAACTTAGCTGATTTCGATGTCACTGATCTATCATTTTTATGAAATTATACCAGTTGCAAAGATACAACATTCGCTCAACTGTAATTTTCAACAAACACATACAGTAGACGTACCACTCTCAGCGTTTGTTGAAAATTACAGTTTCAAGTCGTGCCAATCACAGCGCCATACTCAACTGCAACTAAAATTGAGTGATATATGGCATAATAAGAGTGACAATGATAGTCAAAGACTTTTCATGAACATTATGCATCACTTTCAAAGACGTTTTATTATAACACGTAATTAGACTGATAATAATTCAAATGAAAATCAATGATTAAGACTTATTCAAACCACTTATTTCATTCGAACACTTAGAAAATGGGGATATTCATAACCAGCATGGCAATATGAACATCTTTATACTGACACCAGACCGTGTGCAGTTTGAGGCACACAGAAGTAATCTGCGGGCGTACGCTTGCTTTGTGTACATTGACATGGCGAGATACCGACTTTTGCTACGCAATACATCTGCAGTGAAGAAATAGATGCATGCCAACATGCATGCCCTTAGGGATAATTCCTTTCTAACTGTAAAAAACAAAGACTCAAGGATATTGTTTGTCAACCTTTCAAATTAAGACATTCCCACTCTCCTTCCCAACAAACACTCTGATGGAATTTAAGGCCCCTCAGGACTATGGTTTTACAAGGATGTCAGGATGATGGGTCTAAGTGAAAAACTGAAAATGAGTATTCGCGAAGTATTACCTCAACAAACCACAAATGTAATGTGATACTGTAAATGTAAGACGTTAGCATCACAGTTACTATGACCCACATATGTAGAACTCTCATCATGACGGTCTCACTTTTTTACCATCGCAAATTACAGGCGAATTACTGTGTCAATTCAATTCAATTCCAGAGGTCCTGGCTTAGGCCTATGCAATAGGAGTCAATTAAGATTCGACTTTTTGAAAAACCAGCACAGATGCCTTTTCAAATCACACCTTATTCAAAAATTCAGTGCTTCTCAGTTTGATGTCCCTGTTTTCATCGCGCAGTCTTTTTCAGTTGTTTCATGTTTTATGTGAACAAAGTGACAATTTGAAGTTACTATGAAAATGAGGAGAGCCGGCCCTATTTTTTCATACTTCTATTTTTGATCCATTTTACGAGCATTGGAATGACATCATAGATGTCAAACCAATGCTAATAAAAGGAACAGCCTAGCAATAAATTTGCAAATCGGCCTCCTTTCTAGAAAAGGCTTAAACATGCAGAGAGCTGCCTGTATTCGTCTTTATGACTCTAAACACGCAGTTCTTTAGTGGGACTGGCATGTCTGTATCCCACCCTTGCTTTTTGGCGGCCTCTTAAGACGTTACCAGACATAAATGAGAACCATAAAAACGTTTCAGAAGCCACTATGAATGAAAGATGTTAAACAGTCACACAAACGTCATCGAAACATGTACACTGTAGTTTACACTCAGCAGTTAGAATATTATGAGCATATTCCCGATGACTTTATTTGATTATTGATTAGAATACGTACTTTAATCATTCTAATGTGAAACTTTATATCTCTTCATTAAATATTTTGAAGACTAGATTTTTAGACCTATTTATCAATGCGCAAAAAGTAGTTATCCGCCTCCCCCAGGTAAACAGACAAACCATGGTACGGAACGAAATTTATACAATAATATGAAATGGCTGCATTTATAAAATGTCAATAGTTCATATTGAACTATATAAAATAAAAAGGCAATTTGATTTAAAATTTGTATCAATAGAGTGAAAGTTTTAACTTAGGTCTACACCGTTCCGGAAGTAATTTTTCGTTCCAATTCGATTTTAGATAACCTTGCACTGCATGTATTCATGCCGAAATTCCTTGCTGTTCAGCGACACTAGTGCACGTGGATGTCGTGGTGTAGTGAGACTGAGAGAGCAGGTAAATATACAATAAGTTTGTATTATGGTTTTATACATTTAACGTTCAGCAGGTGTACAACATCACGTATAGGCCTACCCAGTAAAATATGCATTTGACGATTATAATAAGTACTAGGGCCTACTTAAAAGCATGTGTATATCGGCTTGACAGATCGAGTAGGAGGCGAAAGTCCTGGATCAGGGTTTTCATATGATCAAAACCGGCCATAGTGCCGTTTTTTCCCACTTCATAAGTAATGAGCTTGATAAATCTAATAATTAGGGTTTTCTGTTACTTCACAGAAAACCCTTTTGAGATTCGCGTGTTTCTTATTATTATTATTTTATGTCAAACTATTTTCACTAAAAAGCACTTAGGCTTTGTTACCTTGCCACTGTTGCCAATATACTCCGTATGATTTCCTTCAGCTCACTACGATCTTCAAATACTCCGTGCCTATTATCATGAATCAACGTTACAAAAGCACTGTCGGGCCGTAAACATCAAAAATTGGGCCCTATTCAATGAGGCGACATGTTTTTCGTCATCCCGAAAAATCCAACGGAGGCTGCTCGTCACTTCGATTATCAATTGAAGTGTAAATAAACAAATTTGTAAGATATCGCGTTCAGCCGCAGTCTTCAAACAGTAAATGTTAACGATTAGCAATTTTCTTCATCAGTACACTTAACCCACCGACAGGATATAATTTACTACTCAAAATATTATAAGCACTGTCGAGCTATAAAGATGGATGAATCAACTTGTGTCTTGACATCATCGTTCCCCGGGTCCACTGCGGGTTCTCCTCGCCCATGAGAATCAAAGCAAGTACAAATAAATTTATTACTCACAGTGATTTGGCCGCGGGTTTCAAACAGTTAGTTTCTTTATCGGATATTTACTACGATAAATCATTAGAGTACCAAGACGTATAGGCCTAAACTAAACACGCCGAACTGATGCAGCGGAGAAAAGCTGTTGTGGTGATGAGGTATCAATAAATGGATTTATAACTACCAGTGATTCGGCCGCGGATTTCAAACATTTGGCCGCGGATTTCAAACCTTTATCAATATTCTATTTTTCCTACAGAACATACCGATCTTTACCGAATCCACGGGATATTATTTATTTCGGAAACTTAACGTGACGCCATCACCAGCTCATTAGCATATCAAAATACAGTAGGTGGCGCCACGTGATGGGCCAGAAAAAGCTGTTTTCCAGCATTACGCGAGCATATGCTAGGTAAACTATCGCTGATAGATGAAAATACTAACAAATCTATGCCACTTCATGATTTATTTCTGAATGCAAATTCCTTACTGAATATTTAATACATAATATTTAGAGATAAACCGATTATTAACGAAATTACTGACCAAAACGTTGCATGGAGAGCAGGTGTGACAGACAGTAGACGCTGGTTAGTAGATCGCTGAACCCTGTAGGCTTATAGTAGTCACCCGGTGTGCCGATAGAGGGGAGTGTTATTAGTGTTGAATGTATTGTACTACGCGGATGTAAATATGCAGCTAGCAAAGCATCGAATCTGCGTTCACACTACTGAAAATATGCGGCAGCTCATTTTTGGCACGTTTGCATTCCGCGCTTAATAAGCTGCATATTTACGGAATTGAATAAGCCGCTAATAGGCCTTGAATAATTTCCTAGTGTAAACGCTTAGCACCATACTGAAATCCTAGTGTGAACAGTATATTATCAGTATGCTTTCCCACACTGTTTGTTTTGGTATAAATTACTTGCTTTCTCATTCATCAAGAGACGCTTTCCCATTCATAGATTTATATCACATTAATATTGCTAATGACGATTTTATTATGATATGATTAATGCTTCCCTGTATTGTTACAGTGTTATTACAAGATTTACCTAAGTCCCCTCCGGAAGCAGGAGTTTAAAGCTGAAAATTTTACAGCGGCTTCCCTCTGGAAAAACCTCTGCAAGAGGAGTGCCATATTTTACATCATCAGTTGTGGTAAATAAAATTTGTCTCCATAAATATATGAAACCCATGTCATGAGCTACTGTCGTAATACTTCTTTCTATTGCTCGCAACATTTAACCACATTGTACCATGATTGGTGTGATTTGACGGACCATTCTGTTATTATGTACACAATCCCAATTTTTAGCCCACTCGGGACTTTTCATCCGTCATCCGTCCTTCCTACACGAATCCAGTTATTTTGGGAAGTTTTTAAGACGATTCAATGTAATGTCTTGATATTTGGCCCTGTCAGAATCAAGATGACCGACTGGCAGCCATTGTTGTTCTCCAAAATCAGCACTTTTTACATATTTTCGAAGTTTTCGAGGGAAATTTTGAAGACGCTTTGATCAATTACCTTGATCTTTCGTTTATAATTGAATCTACCAAGGGCCCATCAGCATGAGAAAAATTGGGTCGATCTGACTCAAGATGGCTGTCCTATGACCTTTTTAGTGCCCAAAAATGTCAGACTGGCCATAATTATAGGTCCTGTAGCTTCCTACTGGTTTGCCATTTCTCATTGCAATTGCTGATGGGTATTCTTTGGAAAGGGATTTTTTATACCTGAGGCAGGTATTTTTGATCAGCCAATTATGAAGCTATTGGCGGCCATCCGGGTGTCATCAGTAGACATTCGTTGGTGGGAAAAAGTTTTTCGACATTATATTGATACCTAAGCATATTTTGTTGTTGCCGGGCTGTTTATTCGGCAGTATAATTGATAGCCTCCGTTCGGTGCTGCCACCTTCATGGTCTGTTTATAGTTTGAAGTTTTGGCGGGAACAGTGTTTGTTGGCGGTCGCCTTCCAGGTAACCACTTTGTGAAATATATGTTGATGTGATTTACACTGTTCCCGCAGGTAAGAAAGCTTTGTATGATTCTGACTTAATTATTTTTCATGTGTAATATTTATTGGTTAGTTTGTTGGCGGTCGCCTTCCAGGCAACCACTCTGTGAAATATATGTTGATGTGATTTACACTGTTCCCGCAGGTCTTTCGTTGTTGTTTAATGTTGGTTGGTGGAGTGGACCTCCGGACAGATGAGGCATATACAGGATTTACAAGAAAGCCCCGTCACATTTGGCACCCTCGTTGGGTTTGGGATGGTCATCACTACACCAGAAGATACGTGGATCTACAATTTGCGTTTGGAAAGCGCGGGAACGTCTAGTGCGGTGAAATCGCGATACGCAGAACAGTGTCGAAATTTTGTCGAATCTAAATTGGGTACGCTGGTTGAGATATATGTATAGTGTTCAATTGTGATCTGAAGTTCTGGAATTCAGTGCAGTTTGAAATTGGAAAATATTGTTTCTATCGCTGCGGTTGGATCGTCAAACAACGGATCGGAGCTCGAGTCGTCGTTGATATTGACACGGTTACAATAGGATCGCTCAGTCGTATTCAGATCGTTGCACGGTGTATTTTGTCGTGTTTCTTGTGCCCTGTTAAGCTGATATTTGCGAATTTAATTCAGCCGGCATGAAATAAAATAATCCTTTTCCGACTCTTTTGTCAGCTTGCTGGAGCAGTGCGCATTCGTTGTGACAGGTGAAAACTCTTAAATTCTGCTTATTAATATAAGTTTTGCTTTATTCAGTTGATTTCCAATTCTACGCTGGGTTTCAGTGTGATTTCAATTTATTTTGCGTTTTGTTCGCTTGGTTGTGGAAATTGCAAAGCGGTGGCTGAATGCTTATTCTTGTGCTAGATAGCTAGGAAATGGAGCGTTAATTGCTCGTTTATTCGTCTATTTATTATTCATTTATTTATCATTATTCTTTTTATTATTTCGCTTTTGATTATTCTTCAGTAAATCGGTTCTTTTTCTTCTTTCTCTGTTTCTGTTTTTTTTTGTTGCTTATTTGTTGTTATTGAGTGTTGTGATCGTTCGCATTGATTTTTGCACGTGCATCTTGTGATCAAAGACAAGTTTCTATTTTGCTTTTCTTTTGTATGCATGTAAACTGAGGAATCAGTTATTCAGTGGATGAATATTATGTTGAATTGCTCTGGGTACTAGACACAGGTAGTTTTGGTTGTATGTTACGTACCTGTATTATTTACGTGGTGTTGTTGCTTATGCAGTACTTGAAAATGGCATTTCACGCGAAGGTAGTTATTATTTCGGGGATAGGGTCTCATTATACGGCCAATGATATAAGAGTAGCCTTCCAGAGTTTCCCCGTGGTAGCTGTACACGGCTCAGCGGTAGAGGGGTTTTATGTGCTTTTTCCTTCCGGATGCGTGGCGAGCCAAGCGATGGCATTTTTCAATTCGCAAGCGCAAAGTACCAACCTTGAGCAGGGGGGAGCTATGTGTGCGGCTTTTGCAAAAAGAGAACAAGAAAAGTTTCTTTTTCGTGTCTTTAATGGGGTAGAAGATGGGGAACTACGTCAGGTGACGGTTGAGGAAAATGAAAATAAACCTGATTTTTAAAATGACGTGACTTTTAACACGGTTTATAAAGCTTTTGGATAATTGGACAAAGACGACCAGCAGCGTCTAGTTTATGAGCTGATTAGCAGGGGAAAGTCCTCCCAACCTTGTAACCTTCGAAGTTCTACTCCAGTTAAGCAGCCGCTTCCCGGTTTGTCTTTTAATTTACAGCCACAACGGGTCGAGAAAACTTTCGCCATTCAAGCGCCCAGGTTAGGTACTTTTTCTGGCGAGAGTGTCTCCAAAGGAGACCGTACCTTTAGGCAGTGGAAGCTTGAGGTTCAAGCGCTGCTACGAGACGAAAGTTATGGTCAGGATTCAATTCTTCAAGCCATGCGCAGATTCCTCAGAGGGGATGCTGTGGCTGTTCTGTTTAATTGTGGTCTTTTCGTTAGAGGAAGGCTTAGCCCAGTTTTATATGATGTCGCAGAAGGCGGATGAGTCAGTGGCTCAGTGGTCTTGTAGGCTTGAGGATGTAGCTTCTCGTGTCCGTGGTCTGCCAGGAGCAGGCGCTGTCGGTTCCGAGACACTACGTGGTCAGTTTTGGCGTGGTCTCCGTAATGAGATGGTGCGCATGGGAACACTTTCATTCTTTCCAACGCTTTCTCTTTCATTCCAACGCGACCTATTACGAGATCGTAACAGAGGCTAGTAAGATTGAAGGGGAAACGGAACGGAGAGATTTCAAGTCTGTGGTGCCTCCAAAAAAACCCGAAGTCCCTGTGCAGCCAGTAGCTGATTTTCTTGAGGTAACGACCGCGGGTGCTGCGGTCTTGCCATATTCCGGTTATGTCGTTGCTCGGTTGCAAGCAGCTGATTTGGAAATGGAAATCCCTATGCTTGTTGTTGATAGTACCGACTACCATGAGAAGGTACCTGCTTTGATTGGCACCAATGTGCTGGACCGGGTCAAGGATTTTTCGACCTTGTCGCCGGCCTGGGCTGCAGCGGACGCTATATGTTGTAACAACATTTCCGAATCGGTTAAATTGACTAAGGCAATCTCTGTGCCAGCCGGGGCTGAAATTACCATACATGGGTTGGCTCGGATTAAAGGGCCGGAAGGGTTATATATGATCACTTCCGAAGGTAGTCAGATTCCCAGCAGCCTGTATGTAGTACCTACAGCGCAGGAAGCCTGTTCCGTGGTATGCAATCGCAAGGTAGTACGGGTGCGAAACCCATCCCGCCGTGATGTGTCGATTCAGGCCAGAGTGATTATTGCTTGTGCCGTACCTGTCGATTTCGTGGCGGGGCGCAGGTTTGTATCGGAGGAGATTAGTCCTTCGGGCATCGGTGATGCTACGCCGGATCTTGATACTCCTACTCCTCCTCCTCCTCCTTCGGAAGTCTCTAACGATAATGTTGCTCCTCAAAAACCTTGGCACGCATCTTTGTCGCGCGAGGATTTTATAAAACTGTTCCAAATGGATGGCGTAATACCTGAGGCTAAATCGAAACTCGAAGATCTGCTGTGGATGTGGCGATCTATTTTCGCAATGAGTGATCTCGACATGGGACATACGAGTTTAATATAACACAGGATTAACATGTCTGATCCTACTCCTGTTCATCAGAGGTATCGGAAGATTCCTCCAGCGATGGTTAATGAAGTCAGGGAACATCTGCGCATGATGTTGGAAGCAGGTGTGATACGCCCGTCCAACAGTGCGTTTGCGTCTCCTATAGTTCTTGTTCGGAAGAAAACTGGAGAACTTAGGTTCTGTATAGACTACCGTGAGTTGAACAAGAGAACCATTCCTGACAGGTATAGCCTCCCTAGGATTGACGAGCAGCTGGGTGCACTAGCTGGTTCCACTTACTTTTCATGCCTTGACCTCAAGAGCGGTTAACGGCAAGTAAGCATGGCACCAGAGCATCGTGAATGTACAGCTTTTACTGTTGGTCCGGGGTTCGGATTTTTTGAATACAATGTAATGCCTTTTGGGTTAACGGGAGCACCAACCACGTTCCAACGTCTAATGGAGAATTGTTTAGGCGAATTAAATCTCCAGGAATGTCTTGTTTATATTGACGATATAATTGTTTTTAGTGACACCATTGATGAGCATATCGTGCGTCTGTCTGACGTGTTTAGGAAGCTTCAACAGGCCGGGCTCAAGTTAAAGCCCTCAAAGTGTACTTTTTTTCGCGAAAAAATTTTGTACCTGGGACACATCGTGTCAGTGGCTGGTATTGAATCCGACCCCAAGAAAACTCAGGCTATCCGAGACTGGGTTGTTCCCTCGACTGTTGCGGAACTCCGTAGCTTCTTAGGATTTGCCTTGTATTATCGTCGCTTCGTGAAGGGTTTTTCAACTATTGCAAAACCTCTAAATGATCTTTTGAAGGGGTTGCCTAAATGTCTAAAGCTTTTGACCAACTAAAGTCAGTACTTTCTGAGCCTCCGGTTTTGGCTTACGCTGATTATAAACTTCCGTTTGAGCTTCATACGGACGCTTCTCTTAACGGGCTTGGTGCGTGTTTGTACCAACGCCAGGACGGAAATCTGAGACCGATCGCTTTCGCTAGTCGCTGTTTAAAAGATGCCGAGCGAAAGTATCCTATACATAAACTTGAATTCCTCGCTCTCAAGTGGGCTGTCAGTGAGGTGTTCTATGATTATTTGTACGGCAACGAGTGCGTCGCTAAGACCGACAGTAACCCATTAACATATGTTCTTTCTTTGGCGAAATTGGACGCTATGAGTCAGAGGTGGCTCCATGCTCTGTCCATTTGCAATTTGTCGCTTGAGTATTTGTCCGGAAAGTGCAACATTGATGCGGACGCATTGAGTCGACAAGTTCACGTTTCACCATTAGCGGTGGATGCTCTGTGTCATTCAGCGGTAGCTACACCAGTGCACTTTGTTGATGACAAACTTGATCAACCCGTGAACGGCCTGGGTTTTCCTTGGCGTGATCTCATGGCGGCTCAAGAAGCTGAACCGGATATCCATTGTATTGTCAAGCAGATCAAGTCAGTTGGTCGTTACGTGCCGTTTTCTCGGTTGGATCGGAAATGGCAGAAATATAACTACGCTATGAGCGATGGTTTATTATGTCGTCGAGTTGTCGAGGACGAATCCGAAATTTTAAAAGTTGTTTCACTGTCTGCTGAGATCTCTTTTGTTTGCAAGATGTTGCATGATGACCTAGGTCATCAGGGTCGCGATAAAACGCTGGGTATGATTCGTGAGAGATTTTTCTGGCCGGGGATGTTTTCAGATATTGACCGATACATTAGAAGTTGTTCGCGTTGTGTTATCCATAAAGCTCCTACTCCTTTACAACAGGCAACTTTAGTTCCTATCACCACGTCTGAGCCTTTGGAGGTGGTGTGTCTTGATTTCTTAACTTTAGACAAATGCACAGGTGGTTTTGAGAATGTTTTAGTTATCACTGACCATTTCACTAAGTATGCTTTAGCTGTTGCGACACGGAACCAGACTACACGAACAACGGCCCGTGTTCTATTTGATTCTTTCATTTCAAAGTTTGGAATCCCTAAGAGGATTTACTCTGATCAAGGTGCGAACTTTGAAAGCGGTCTCATAAAGGAATTATGTTCGATTTTCGGCATCGAGAAATCGCGCACTACGCGGTGCTTGTGAGCGCTTTAATTCAACTTTAATCAACGTTTGGGTCTTTTGGAACCTGCAAAGAAAATTGCATGGAAAGATCATTTGTCTTCGGTTCTGTTTATGTACAATTGTACGCCTCACGAGTCCACTGGTTTTTTCGCCTTATCGCTTAATGTTTGGCAGGAGTCCGATTCTGCCTGTAGACGATTAAGCAAGCCTTCTCGGCAGTATACAGCTACTCTTCAGGAGGAGTTTAATTCTTTATGGGCTCAGGCCAAAGTAAAGTCAGCGGAGTCAGCCGAGAATTCAAAGAAAAACTATAATTCCAGGGTTCGTGGTGTTTCGCTCTCTGTGGGTGACTTCGTTTTGGTGAATCGTGTAGGCATTAAGGGACGCAATAAACTCGGGGACAAGTGGGAAGAAAATCCATATGTGATTGTATCCCAGCCTAATACGGATATACCCGTCTACGTGGTTAGAGACACTGTGTCTGGTAAGACGAGGATGCTTCATCGCAACTTGCTGTTGTTCCTTTCAGTTACTCTGCGTCCAAATCGTAGCTCTGAGGTTGTTGAAGTTGGAAAACATGGTCCCGGGATAAGGAGAGACAAGACTAGTTTTGTTGAGCCTGCGGAGTCGGTCAGCACGAGTTGTGATGGGACCGATGAGTTTATCTTGTTCGATCGGGGAGCTTCTAAGGGGACTTTTCCTCTTAATGAGGAATTGTCTGGTATCCCTCGTTCATTAACAGTGGACGCCCCCGACGACGAATCTACTTTATCTGTAGTCGCATCGGACGTGAGTCCGGAAAGTCATTCTGTTGTTGAATCGCCCCCCCCGTTGAGAGCGTTTC
Organism: Tubulanus polymorphus; assembly: GCF_964204645.1. Classification (NCBI taxonomy): domain Eukaryota; kingdom Metazoa; phylum Nemertea; class Palaeonemertea; order Tubulaniformes; family Tubulanidae; genus Tubulanus; species Tubulanus polymorphus. The sequence continues at coordinate 14,586,086 of NC_134028.1, read as the reverse complement.
TCCTGATGAGACTAGGCCCAACGTCAGTCCGCTAGGTGTTGATGCGTCTCTTGTTGCGGACGTGCCTTTTGATGAGATTAGGCTACCTTTTGATGAGATTAGGCTAGAGGTCGATCCATCTAATGAGGTGCAATCACCAGATATTTCCGTGCGTCCAGCCCTTGCCGATCGTCCTACAAGAGTAAGACGTATGCCTGAACGGTTTGCTGACTATCAGGTTGGCGCTTTAACGGTAGGTCCTTCATGGCAACAGAAGCTGGATACTTTGTTATTGGCAAGCAAGGATGCTTGGATAAGCGGAAATCCGACTCTGTTGGCAGCGGTCTTGAAACTATGTGAATAAGTATTTTGTATGTCATGTCCGGGTTATTGAAACATGTATATCCATTATTTTGTGTTGTGCGTTTTAATTCATTTTGGGTTTTTTTCTTTTCTCTTCATTTAGCCTATGTGATGTCTATAAGATGAAGTCGTGAAATACAACAAATTCTTTGAAGCTACATCGCTTCTTATGTGTTTATTTATCTCGATCTGGGGACAGATTTTCTTTGGAAGGGTGGTATATATGCCGGGTCTTTCAATATATATATTAATTTATGTGTGTGATGGAAGTTACACGTCTGTATGTCAAACTTGGTGTAAAAGATTGAAGTGAAATTCTTAGATTAGTATTATAAATGACTGTGGGAGTGGTTTGGATTTTGTTTATGTAAATTCTATTAAGTCACTATCAATTAAGAGCTTGTAGTTCTTGGTCGGTAATCTGTGCTTTGTTCTGAATGATTTTTCGCTGCGTTCCGTCCGACCGTCTGGAAGGTAGGGATTTTTTTTAAAAATGTTAGATTGCTGAAACGACATCCTGTTTATGTCACTTATTTCGGGGACGAAAATTCTTGACGTTAAGGGAGGGTGTTATTCGGCGGTATAATTGATAGCCTCCGTTCGGTGCTGCCACCTTCATGGTCTGTATATAGTTTGAAGTTTTGGCGGGAACAGTGTTAGTTTGTTGGCGGTCGCCTTCCAGGCAACCACTCTGTGAAATATATGTTGATGTGATTTACACTGTTCCCGCAGGTAAGAAAGCTTTGGATGATTCTGACTTAATTATTTATCATGTGTAATATTTATTGGTTAGTTTGTTGGCGGTCGCCTTCCAGGCAACCACTCTGTGAAATATATGTTGATGTGATTTACACTGTTCCCGCTGGTCTTTCGTTGTTGTTTAATGTTGGTCGATGGAGTGGACCTCCGGACGGACGAGGCATATAGAGGATTTACAAGAAAGCCCCGTCACATTGTTACCACAATGAATTAGAAAGTTTTAGCTTATAACATGTTCTATGATATTGGTGAGTTTCAAGGTCATTGGTTTTTGTATGTGGCCACCAGGGGGCATTGAATAATACAATATCTTAGTATTTCTATATCATATTTGTACCTATGCATATTTTGTTACCACAATCAATTGCAAAGTTGTAGCTCATGACATGTTCTATGATTGTTGTGGGTTTCAAGGTCATTGGGTTTTGCATATGGTCACCAGGGGGCGTTGAATAGTAGAATAACTTAGTATTTCCATATTAAATTGGTAAGGAGGCATATTTTATTATCACAATCAATTACTAAATCGTAGCTGCCGACATGTTCTATGATTGTGGTAAGTTTCAAGGTCATTGGTTTTGTATATAGTCACCACGGTGCATTGAATATTGAAATTGTTAGATTGTTGAACATTTGAAACCACTTCCCCAGTGGGCATGGCGTCCCTGGACCCCTAGTTATGCATAAAAAGTATCGATCTAGTAAAAATACATTACATTGACATTTCTTTGTGATTTTGTGATTTTCAATCACTGGTCTAATATGGCATAAGCCTCTGACATATTACCACATTAGTCTACCTCATGCATAGGTAGACCCCAAAAGGTAGATACTGATTTGATTTCAAGCAGCAATATCAAACATGACAGTCACGTTTCAACCAATATATGAACTAGGGGTCCAGGGACACCATGCCCACTTGGGAAGTGGTTTCAAATGCTCAACAATCTAACAATTTCAATAACGCCCCCTAGTGACCATATACAAAAACCAATTACCTTGACACCCACCAAAATCATAGAACATGTCAGCAGCTACAATGAAATACAACTTTGCAATTGATCATGGTAACAAAATATGCCTAGGTACCAATCTAATAAGAAAATACTAAGTTATTCTACTATTCAACGCCCCCTGGTGACCATATACAATAACCTTTGTCCTTAAAACTCACCAAAATGTGGAAGATGTCATGAGCTTCAACTTTGCAATTGATAGTGGTAACAAAATATGCATAGATATAAATATAATATAGAAATACTTAGTTACTGTATTATTCAATGCCCCCTGGTGGCCATAAACAAAAACCAATGACCTTGAAACTCATCAAAATCATAGAACACGTTATAAGCTACACTTTTCTAATTCATTGTGGCAACAAAATATGCTTAGGTATCAATATAATGTTGAAAAACTTTTTCCCACCTACGAATGAGTACTGATGACACCAAGATGGCCGCCAATTGCGTCATAATTGGCTGATCAAAAATACCTGTCTCAGGAATAAAACATCCTTTTCCAAAGAATACCCATCACAAATTGCAATGAGAAACGGCAAACCAGTAGGAAGCTACAGGACATAGAATTCTGGCCAAAATCGACATTTTTGGGCACTAAAAAGGTCATAGGACAGCCATCTTGAGTCAGATCGACCCAATTTTTATGCTGATGGGCCCTTGGTAGATTCATATATAAACGAAAGATCAAGGTAACTGATAAAGCGTCTTCAAAATTTCCCCTGAAAACTTCGAAAATGTGTAGAAAGTGCTGATTTTGGCAAACAACAATGGCTGCCAGTCGGCCATCTTGAATCTGACAGGGCCAGTTTTTGGGCTGAAGATGTGTCTAGGGTAGATACATGTATAAACCAAATATCAAGACATCACCTTAAAGCGTCTTCAAAACTTCCCTAAATAACTGGATTCCGTTTACGGACGGACGAACGGACGGACAAATGAACGGACGAGCTGTAGCCTTTGGGGAAGCTGACCAGAAGGCTATCATCTTATTAATTGAGAAAACCTATACAATTAAAGACGTTTCCTACCACAAACCGAACCCAAGATACAACAAGGATGACGTCGAGTTAGATTTCCAACTCAACACCATGTATGAGGAAATGGATCACCCACTGCTAATGGACATAGCAACCACTAACATCAAAACTGTTACATCCGCAGAGGTAAGCAGTTAATGTAGCTGCTAAAATATTTAAATTCGATGACACTGATGTTGCACCTCACAAAAATATGACATTTCGTAATATATATATAGTATATAGTATATATATATATATATATATATATATATATATATATATATATATATATATATATATATATATATATATATATATATATAGTAGATTACACCGACCACACTATGAAACTAGTAAGGTATCTGGGAAGGTTTCGCAAAAAATTCCAATGCTGAAGAGGGCGACATAATAAATGTTTCATTTGCAAAGCTAGCAGAATTTCGTTAAGGAAATAAAATTCATTCCAACCAACACCAGTTCCATTATAACGTTCAACCCTGTATTATCACCGACGAAGGAAACGGCTTTATCTAATGTGTCCATTGACAACAAACAAATTGATGAATTTAATGACATTAAAAAAGATTGTACTTTAACAACCTACAACACAGATTGCCTAATTTCAACTACAGCAAATACAGCTACTTATATAGGGTGCAGTAAATGTCGAACCAAGCTCAATATTATAGGGAATCCGATGTCATGTCGTAAATGTGGCCTTCAATCAAAAAGCAAAATTTATTTCGCACTGTCAGTTAAATTGCTGGAAAATAATGCCTTCAGTAACAATATGCAAGAACTATGGGTTAAAGTATCTGGCAATCAAATTGAAAAGATCCTTAACACTGCACCTGAACAATTTAGTGTGCTGTCACAGGAGCAGCAGTCCGTCAAACTAACTGCTTTGCATGGTCAACTAGTTAACATCCAAATATACAAAGAGATTTGTACATACACGAATTATCGTTTTTTGGCTATATCTGTCATCAATCAATTATTATCACCAGTCCTAGTCATGTTAGTATGTAGCCTTGATTGATGTCAGAGGCACCTGATTCAGATATTCTAAATCTTTTACACAAAGCATTTTTCATAATGCAAATGTATTGAACATCCCTACATGCTCATTTTCACGCACTTCTGGATAATTCATTGATACATATCATATGACTTAGAGCTAAATACGGAAGTACAGACGCTCCATTAAAACTACAGTTCTTCATCTGTTCTTTTCAAAGTACGGATTTGTTTTATCTCCCTGTATGAAAATACAGCTATAGTATATCATTACATCTGTGAATGGTTATGAACTTTCAAAAACAGGAGTACAGGTTTTTTACTTTCACTGCTTGTTTTTGGTTTTAGTTTGGGAAAAAGAACAAGTTCCGCCTCGCCGGGCAGGCTGGATCAATTTTTTTCCGACGTATCAATAACATTTACATGTATGACAAATATTATATGTCACCACTTGTGCTGAAATGTAATTTAGAATTCAATACTGTCTTAATTTTAAAATATGCTTGTTTCTGGGCTTATTTTCTCAAAGATCCACATGAGCTAAAACTTTTCACTGGTAATTCCTATTGAGGTTTATGTTTGATGCTCTATCCAACCACCCCAGTTACAACTGCACATCAGTGAATACCTCTTAAAAGTAGATGAATAAAAGCCACAGCAAAATCTTCCCGGAGAAGGCGAAAAATGGTTGTCCAACTTATTCAAACTTTATTGAAAACATTCCAAAAATATTGCAATAAAAAATCTCTTAATGAAAAATAAACAATACATAAAGTCCTGATTATAACACATTATTTGTCATTACAAACAGTTATCAATGTAACGATATAAAATATTTCAGCAATTTTACTTAAGGACCTGTTTTAAAATTTAAAAAAATCAACAAGACTGACTTTGCTATTAGGACTTAAAGGTTACTTGTTATCAAAGTACAGTGCTGCCAACCTTATCATTTTCAAATTCAGGACGCCTTTAACTTTTTTCATATTTTCAGTGGTTCAAGGAGTAACATTGAAATAACACTTATACGTGATCAAATAGAATTAACAACAAGTAAAACTTAAGTAGAAAACTTTTTTATTCCGCAATAACAATTAACTTGATGGAATGTGCAACACTTTTTAATGAAAAACTTTTAAGAAAATACAGCTATGAACTGCCAACATCTATCTACTTCTCTGTAGAGACTTCAGTATTTATTGCATCTCTCTTCAAATTTTCCCTGTATTGGAAAAATGACGATGTGCAAAAACACTCAAATCGACGGGTAAAGCGCATTTCCGCCAGAACATGTCATTCAGCGCAACAAAAAACGTTTTCTCGTCAAGTTTTCCCTGTTTTGCTGACTAACCCTATCAAATATTGTTTATATGCTAGGGCCAGGGAACATCTCGCGAAATAGTGGGCCAGCATGGTCAGCAGCAGCTAACAGGAAATTATGTTTTACAAGAAAAATGGTAAATAGGACTTCCACTTTGGTCATGCCATCAAAACTTTATGGTATTTTGAAAAATGCCGAAATCAGTTTATTCATACTTGTCTCTACGCACGTGTTTGTAGAAGAACAGCGGTGTTCTTCAGATCCCAAATTCCTCCCCAGCCGACACTAAACTCACAGCAGCAAACAGTGCACAAAACGAAATGTGTTCCTTTTTGGCTCATAGTGACGCCAGGGAAGGCTGACGAATATGATAGTTTAAACTGTTGCATTCTTTTCTTCTTCTTACTTGGCTGTCCGGAGTCCTCTTCGGAGGCAAGTCACTTACAACCTGTAGAGGCTGCCAGTTGTAATGTTCTTATTCACCCACTTGCCAGTCATGGGAGCATATCAAGTCAGCTGGTGGCACAGCCTTGCGGAGTCACTTGAAACTTCTGAGAAACTTTATCGATGATCGGTTCTTGCAATGTTTTTAAACAGATTTTTATGATTGAAATACAAACAATTAAGAGTCATTCATCAAAATCATAAAAATGACAAGAAAAATCGTGAAATTGGGATATTTTTATTCGAAAATCCTATTTTTAAAGCACAAGTCGGAACATCATATTTTTCTATACCAAGGCGTAACGATTCCGCTTTAATGGGGACACTTGGCAGCACTGAAAGATTGAATAAGCTTGGACATTTTAACTACCGTAAAAACCGGCGTATAAGTCTACGCAGCTTATAAGTCGAGGTCGATTTTTAGACCTACATTTCATGATTTTAACATATATCCGGCTTATAAGTCGAGTCCCTTCCTTTAGAAGAATAATTACTAGTATCATTGTATTGAATAGTTTGTTTTGATAACGATGTGTGCCTTCACGCACACCACTGCGCGTCAGCCTGATTGCTGCTGTGTGTTAATCAATAGACTGTTACACTCACACTCAGGTATAATACACTACCATACCGGTGTTGTCATATCGCAGAAAGACGGAATTGCGGAATTTTCCAAAAACGCGGAATTTCTTCATTTTTACTTTAAATAGTAAACGGGTTTTCCCACGGGGATACCCACTGTCGGACAGGGCACCGGACCGATCAATGCAACGAGTTAGGTTCGAATCCCATTATTTGCAGGCAATTTTATATGGAATTATTATATTACGATACCGTTGACTGGCTGCCACCTGTAGAAGAAGTCAGAATCAAGTGGGGTGAAAGAGACCAGCCACGTAATGTCTATTTCTACTAGGCAAACTTCGTTATCGAAGTTCATCGACTTTTTGAGAACTTCAGAAACGAATATTATCAGATAAATATTGAGCACGTTCGCGGTGTCGGACTGTAGTTGTAGATGGTTGCAAACATGAAATCCTACGACCAAACAAGTTCCGGTTCAAATTCCTTTGAAATTATTATAATTATACGGCCGTCCAGTACCGCTACCAATAAGATTCTTTTGATCCAAATAATCAGCATAGGAACAGATGTGTTATAGCAGTCACAAAGTAAACATTAAAAAAAACGAAACCATTTTATAATCTTTCATATCATTTAATTCTAAAAGATAAACCACATTCGCTTTTAACAACAATGTAGACACACAACACGCATGAACAATCCTAAGCCAGAATGAAATATACATAATGTATATTTATTTTCATCTGACATCGATCCAGTTCCACAGTTTTGTGAGTTAACTCTGAGTTACTTAGAATCAATTCATTTCCAATGTTTTAAATCCAGAGACCAGAGTCAAATCTTAACTCGGAACTGAGTCCTGGAGAATGACCCATGGTGTCATTCATCACAAATCCTACGTTTACGTACCATCGATTTGTATTCCTTCAGTTAATGCAGCGATACTCTGTATCACTGAATTCGCAAAGCACGTATTGCCATTCTATGGTATTGCCTAGGTTCTCCATTATTTGTAACAGTATCGTTAAGTTGTTGACTGGCGATATAATAAATTATCAAATACTAATTCCCGATGTTGAAAACCTGGGTCCGGTGCCCTGTCCGACAGTGGGTATCCCCGTGGGAAAACCCGTTTACTATTTATAGTAAAAATGAAAAAATTCCGCGTTTTTGGAAAATTCCGCGATTCCGTCTTTCCGCGATATGACAACACCGCTACCATACAGTGATGCAGTAGTGTGAGTCACACTCTATATACAGCCTATATATAGCCTAATGTATTAAGCGCTGCTATGAGCGCACATATATGAATACATCGTTTTAAATGAAGCTGTGTCAAAATGAAAGAAGTTTTTTTCATTAAATAGCTTTATTTATCATGAATAATTATTGAAACTGTTATAGCAGTGAGAAGATGAACACTGTCTTTTTTGTCTGGTAGAATCAATATTTCTTGTGACCTGAAAATACTTTGTAGAAAACTGTACTCGGTGTATAAGTCGAGGTCAATAATTTAGTGGTAAAATCAAGGGTTAAAAACTCGACTTATACGCCGGTTTTTAAGGTAACTCATACAACAAATTCTATGATCAAACCAAATTAAACATTGAACCATGCTGTTTATTTTCTGGATTTGAAGTGAAGATAGGTGGCTGAATGAAACATATGTGATTACATCAAAATCGACCTGCTTCTCGATATTTTTGAAAACGCACAACAGTTTGATTGCCAACAAGTTGTTGATGAACAGTGAGTCCATTGAGACTTGAATTGTTCAATGTGCGATCCGAGGGAAATTCAATGTCCGTTCTATCACTACTGCACGTGCTGGTACCACTAGGTTGTTTCAGATAGGAAATGCCTTTTCTCCGGTGGAGTATCGATTTTGAAGCTATTGCCAAGAAAGTGGTGTTTACTGTAGTATAGATGAATAGAAAACTACTGTCTAGTGTACTAGTGTAGTTAGGAATTGTAAGTATCATTCAACATCCATTTGACAAATCTGAAACAAAAAAAAATGTACCAATTTAGTTTCTGCCTAATCAAAACACAAATAAAAAAGTATTCAATACACTGTCAGGGCTTGTCAAGTTAGGATATCTAATAGGCCGGCCATGGAAACCCCATGATCTAGTTACCATTGGTGTTGGTTGCGAAAAAAATCGATATTTCAAGAAAACTTTGGGCTGACACTACCGCCCGGCCAAGCCATTTTCATTCATCCCTCCAACCCCTTGCAAGTCTACGACAACTGTCACAATAACTTGCCCCTGTCTCATATTGAAATGACAAATACTGAAAAAAAACTCACCTTAGCAGGAATCCTGAAGCAGCGATTGAGAACAATGAATCTGAAAAAAATGGAAATGTTTTACTCATTTTATGGTTACATAGGCCCATACGCGGCTGAGAGCAGATCATTTCCCAGGTGAAATAAATCAAGTTGAAATTTGAATTTAAAAATTAATAATTATTATAAGGGCACACAAATGCGGTTGAAAACAAATCACATGCAACTAAAAGTTACGCCGCATACTTTGATGTCGATGCAATGTAGCTCTGTTAATCATTAGCCTAGGTAAATGACAGTTTGTCGTTAGAAATTGAGAGAAAACACAAGCTAACAGCACAGTTGTCAGGTTGTTTAATTAATTTCTTTTTGTAAGAATTTGCGTGATTAAGACATTGACGGAATCAATCAAAGTCAGAATTCAATCAACATTGGACCCAGCATTGCTATTCTTAGACTACATAAGATAATTCTATCATATTCAGCAAAAAAAAAATGAACTTCACTTACCCAGACATCAAAATGCCGTCCATCCCTTGTTCAATTTCTTGTTCAGCTTAACTGGTTGTTTGGGAATATCCCAGCTGCTCAGGGTATTCCCTGGTATTCCCTCAACAACCAATCAGAGTGCAGCTTTCTCCCAATGATATCACAAGGGCAATCACGCAGGCCGCAGCCTACCCTGTTGAAGAGCAGTGATTAACTAGAAGAGCCAACGTGATCTCCGCAGTATGAAGGTATTAATTTTTCAGATGGAACATATTCGCGAAAAAATACCGAACTTTGACTGCTAATTACTGCGTAACTGGACTGTTTCATGGTTTCATCTACTCACTGTTTCACCTTTGTTTGATCGCATGACGAAAGTGTACAGTACAAAAGACGAGTTTACATGCAGAGCATTTTATTTCCGGAGTGGTCTCCAGACCCATTATGAAGATGTCGACATACGCCAAAGTCAAAAATTACTTTCTTTTGGTCAAAATTGTAATAGTTTGGGCCTGAATTAGTGCCGATTTTCGAATGAGACCCCATTTTGGTTTCTCCGACCCCACAGTTGTGCTAACTACCACTGGTAAACCGTCTTAAGGAGCATTCCTAACTACGGAGCGCTCCGATGTGATGCGCGCAATTGAGGCCATTTACACTGATCTCAGGAATGAAGAAAATGGAAGAAAAGGTTGGAAATCCATCTATGGTCGGAAGATTTTCATCCCTGCCAAGTGAGGAGAACATAAGATTGGGTAACCCCATTACCATATAAGGAGATGTGTCCTACGACTAATGCTAATAATGATCAAATAACATGACTTGAAATCAGTTGATATTTTTGTTAAAAATCGTTTACACATCTACGCATCATTAGTAAGCTACAGGTCTCTAGATTCAGACCACAAATTACCTTTTTGTGCACAAAAAAAGTTATGGGACGGTAATCTTGAGTCTGAATGACCCAATTTTCTGATGATGATGGGCCCTTAGGGGGATACACATACATATGCATATGAATTATCAAGGAAATTGGTCTAAGCATCTTCAAAACTCCCCTTATAAGCTTCAAAAATGAGTATAAAGTCCTGATCAGCTAGCTGCCAGTCGGCCACTTGAATCTGACCGCGCCAGTTTCAAGGCTGCAGATTTGAATAGGGTAGATACACGTAAGAAAAAAATATCCAGAGAATCCATCAAAAAGTCATCAAAGCTTCCCAAAATGTGTAGTCGAGTAGATTATGTCTATGGACATAGACAGACAACGAAGGGACGGACGAAGTGAGAAGGCGCTTTTACATCCTACGGGGTACACAGTTTTGAGGTACATCGAGAGGTGGCTGGCTGACTACTATATTAGTAACCCCATTTACCATAAAGTAAATTTACGTACCCTGCTCTGAAGTTAAGGGCACAGCAAAGAGCATTACTTGACCCACCAGGCAGTGCTCCAATTGGTAACTTAATTGCTTCTCTCCAATCATCTCTTTCCATTAACCCATTCACTACCTAAAACACGCAGTGCACCACAGAAAATTATCACAAATCTGACAAACTATTGTGATTTCTAACCTGAAAACTTGATCTACCTCAAATATTAAGCCATCACCTGATACTATAATGACTCCTGCCCATTCAGATAAAGTTAATAATTTCATAATATTTCGAGCATGATTTGCATATTCTGAAAAATAGAAACATAACTTATTAACAAAGTTTCTACAATTTTGGCTAATCACTAATGGTGATCTCCTACTGTATGGAAATATTGGAATTACCATACCTGAGACTTTTTCACTACAAGGTAGGAATTCACTTATGGTCCCATTAACAGGAATCTTGGTAGGGAAGTATAACTTAAAGCAAAGGACAAAAGCACATGCCTGGTTAATCCTTAAATTTGTCACTGATGGTGGATTCATTCAATAGCAATGTTAGCAAGAATCATAGGTATTGAAACTTGAAACACCCCAGGAGTTATCCTTTAAAGATTGCAAATAATGATAGGATCACAAACTTATCATGTATTCAAGAAAACCATGAGATTGATCAGGTTATCTTACAAAGATTCAAGATTTATCAGTCAATTACATTAACATCTGGAGACATGTCATGTTACGTTTGGACACAATGCCGAAGTATAAAGCTCATGAGGTCATCTAATGAACCATGGCAAAAGGTTGCTAATGCAAGTTAAAGATTTATACTTTAAAGACACAAAAATTTTAAAGTTATCTCAAAAATTTGGCTTGACAAATTAATTGTCTATTTGCCATAATGCCATCCCAAATTTTCAGGGTGAGGCGGGAGGTAGAAAGAATTTTCTATTTTGCAAAATTTGAGGCCAAAAAATCTTGTTACTTGAATTTGATGTTGGGCAAAAGCTTTTGTCTAAGACACTTAAGTAAAGATGATTGAAATTTATGCACATTTTCTCCCAGCACTTCTTAGTGACTGAAAGCATAGGAACGAAACTTGTCATATCAATTCCAACTACTATTTCCCCCTACAGACAGGGATGAAAAGAGAGGCATTTGAAAAACGGGGAAATATCAGAAATAAAAGTATTAGGCTAAATAGTTCTGGCCAAGCCAGCAGTCACGTGCACCGAAGCTGCATGCACCTAAGGGCGGTTTTGGGGGGCCTCCCCAAAGCAAATTTTACGATTTCAAGGAGATTTGGCACATCTCAACCCCACTTTCAAATGACAAAATAAGACTGCTGCAAAGCAGTTGGTCATTCGTTGTTCATTCTTGAGTAAATGAAAAAAATGGGTCAGACAATATTCAAATCGGTGTTCAAAGTAGGCACCTCAATCATCCCGGAAACAGCTCAGTAGGGTACCACGTCAGGGTCCTAAGGCTCGAAATATAAAAGCCGGGTCAAAAATAAGGCACTGTATGTAGCTAGCAGTAGTGAAAAGATTAATACACCCCATAGCAGCGAGTCTATGAAGTAAAGCACAAACATACATAACGTAACAACGTTCGTGTTCTTCCAAAAAAATATGTAGATCAAACAATAAAACAAGAGGCCGATGGGCGTTGAAGCATTGGTAGATTATACTATGGTAAGGTATTAAGTGGTTATGCCTTACATATGACGATGTTGATTGGGAGGACCACAGACTTAAGAATTGAATGAATTTCATTTTTCTGCCGAACGCCGATTTAGCGTACGCTATTTGTATTGTTAAACCTCATCAATGCGATTCTATTAAAGACGAAACTAGTTTATTCTGATGTTTTCCATCATGTTCCAGTCAAGAGACTTATGCACGACGGGACGGTCTTTGAAGTATTGCCCGCACACTGTAAGCAGCCAGCAGGACTCGAACCCACTTGTCATTCAGCACTGATAGCGGATGCAACAGCATCACGCCTTATCTCGCTGAGCTACCGAGGCCACAATTCCAAAAAACTACTGCAGCGGAAAATAACCATCGCGATATTGCAATTTACAACAAACAACGTGTTCACTTAATCACTGTTGTGGTGTGCTATGCATGGAAAAGATAATAAGAGTCATTTTTCCCGGGCACGCATTTGAAAGCAAATCTATCTGCCGAGTGCGTGCAGGGCTGCTACTACCTCGTGAGTGCGCAGGAGGCGGGCAGGGCATCTTAAAGTGAAAACTTATCTTAGAATATAGCCAAACCTATGGAATTTTGCAATAAATGCCAGTCACCTGATTGATGATACATGGTTATTCTCGGCCTATTTAACAATAATTTCCTCCAAAAAAAACTCTGGTAAAATTGAATAAAATAATCTATCTTTATTGGTGATGTATATCATGGTTGGGTTAACCTATTGATGTTTTGTGTCATCATGAAATGGTTTTAACTTTAGTTAAGGCGTTCCTGCGCGATCACATAGCTAACCTATATGTATTCTGCCGCTGAGAATTAATTTGAATTAATCTCATAGCTTCTGAGAGGAGGAATAAAACAGTGATATTTAAAGACTATGATATTCATATACCGGGGTTACATAAATTTATGTTTTTCTATTCAAGAGGCCATTCCCCATTCTTTACTGCCAATGTCAATGCAGACATATCACTACGCCATTGCTTAACCCCCTCTTACCTACCACATAGCTTACGAGAAAATTGCGATAGAAACACCTTTTGGGCCAATAAAACAGAAATCCAGCGAGGCTATCTTGTAGGCAATAATTGAAAAATTATTTTGAGTCATTTTCAGCGGTGTCTAATGTTTTATGAGAACGGAGTTACGACTTAAAGTTACTATGAAAATGAGAAGAATTGGCGCTTTTTTTCGACTACGACTTTGATCCGTTTTACTAGCATTGGCATGACGTCATAGACATCAACCAATGCTAGAAATAACTAAATAAGCAATGCTTTCCAGCGAAATGCAAGGGTTTAGAGATTTCATTACTGCATTAGTGATCATACATTCCAAATGTGAAGATATTCACATTATTATGTTTTTGAGAAACATATTGGCCTGAGTACTTAGTATGATACTTAGGGAAGAGTGCCTGTAGTAGGCATGACTTTTTCTCGTTTTAATTCCGCAATGAAACAACATTTCTTGTTTTAACATGGTAATTTCTCGTTTTTACGTGGTAATTTTCGTTTTATTGCGCGAAAAAACGACTTTTAGGCATCGGTAAAAAAAAATTTGCACCATTTGTGATTTTTCTTACATGGCCCGAATCAGCCACCATAGTTTAGGCATATTGTAAATGACTAATGAAGATGGAGAAGCTTTCAAATGTTCTGAACAACCCTGAAGTCATAGTTTTGAGTTATGTATTTAGATACATCTTGATATAGGTAAACTCACACGACCAATATGACGATTTATATATGGGTACATTGGAATGATGTATCCCTAAGGATCCTGAGCACTGGCGTGTAATAGTAGTGGATACAATGTGAGTGAATCATTGATATCAATACATAGGAAAGGTGGTACATAAAATGTTGTGCAGAAGTGTTGATGGGTACTGGTAGTACAGAACTTTCTACAGATTCAGAGAAGATTTTGTTAACCCTTTCATTGTCGACTCTTTTTAAACCAGAAAGAAACTTTCCATGATGGGTTTCTGTGTAATTGTTTCTGTTTCATTCACCGAACTCGCTGTCAAAAAGGCGATTCTCGATATAAATAGTAATGGGTTTTCCCCGCGGGATACCCGCTTTGGGAAAGGCACCTGAATCGATGCTACGAGTTCGAATCCCAATATTTAGACGTAATTTATTATTCTTTGAAATAAATTCTTAGAATTTCTATTTATGATAGGATGTGCAGGTTTTGATTTGGTAATGATGTTAATAAAAGTTAACCTCTTAAGGTATTGTTTTCTATCTATTATTTGTGACGGATTAGTTTCGATGCTCCTCACAACCCGCCCCACCACGTGTCACTTATTCACGGACACGCGGATTGTATCATTTGTAATAGGCCTACCACATGAAAGAGTCCATGGCCTACCGTAGAGTAGTAGGGCCTACCGATCACGCTATGTGCGATGAAAGTAGTGTTTGAATAAAACAAATTTTTAATGAAATAAACATTAGTTATCATAATTAATCAATAGATCAGGTGCCGCCTAAATAATTGTTTGTTTCGTGAAATTTGTACAAAACTTTGCGACTTCGTCATGTCTTGTGACCCTGAAAATACTAGAAGAATCATCGGTAAGCTTATAAAACGGCGAGGTCAACAAAGTAACAACAACTTCGGGGATTAAAACCGGTGCTAGTACGATCAATATCTACAGGTATATACGTGTTCAGTATTACACAGCGAGTACCAGTATGTTGATCGATCGTCGTCGTAGCAACGCGCTATACAGCGGCTTGAACTAGCGAGCGGCTTGAACTAGGTCTTGGATAAGATTTGATAAAAAGGGGGGTCCAAAATCCGATATATCAAAAATTCATGATTTTGAGCTCCCCTTCCTCTACCGCGACCCCTGGCTCGATTCGCTAATTTTTTTCACTAGAATCATCGTCTCCATCATCTACATATTGCTGTAAGATCCCTGGCTTGATCACCTAAGTATCTTTGACAAGACCCCATGGTATAGTATTGCACTACTACAGCATAGGCTATGCGCTATGTACTATAGTACTACTGTCTATAGAAAATGCATCGATATATTGAGAGGTCAAGCACAGCGCGACGTGTGTATTGTGAGTGTTATTTTAAGAGCGACCAGGGGCGGATCCAGGGGCATGTTGTGACCATGTCGACCAATAAAAAGGACACATATTCTTAATTTTGGGTGAAAGGCATATCAGCAAATTTTTGGAAATTTTACTATCATTTTAGAGCTTTCTGAGCATCTCTGAGAGGCATTTAGTCAAGAAACATAGGTTATATATTTAGGAAAAATATCTATTGTGTATCTCAGGTGGTTTCAAGGGCAAATTTTGATACAGAGAAAAAATTAAAAGGCACTTTAAAATTCCCTTGTGTCGGGCAACACGGTCAATACGGTCTAAATCCGCCCCTGGCAGCTGTATGATTCATATACCGCGCTGTCAGACAAATCTGGTGAACATATGCCGATACGTTTGCCATCTATTGAATTTTTAAACACAGTGGGCCATCTGGTGCACCTGCATTCGGTTTTTTTAAAACTCACGGCGCACTGGGTGCGCCTGAGACACTGGAAGGGTTTTAAAGCAATCGTCAGTTTGAGAGATATTGATAACAACATTGATTTGTTATTAGAAATCAGAAATTTCCTCTTCTTGTATAAAGGGTGCTTTTACAATGATAAGAATAGTAGGAGATAAAACACAATTTGTTAAGTCTTCAATGCTAGAACATAGAGCAGTAACAAGTTGCTTGACACCTGAGGAATGGCAAATAGATTCCATTAGAAGAGAGATTGTAGCTGAGGTTATGTCTTGAACACCTGTATAACAAGAGCCCCAAGGGGCACTATAACCAGCCTGTCAGCTTTTCGTAAAATGGCAAATGATGCATTCTGTGGGTTAAATCCGTCCAAATACACTCCCTGCTCAGACTAGTCAATCCCAGGCTAATCCAATTTACCCAATTCAATTGTGTTTTCATAAGTAGCACAGACAGCGACTGGAGCTGGCAGGAACAAATACCTCAGATAAATCTTTTCCCTTGGTCTTATTGATTTGAATGCGGAATAGAATTGAATTTTCTGAAATTTGCTCAATAAAACAAAATTGAATTGGATTTGCAGTTTTACCTTGTTCAATAAAGTAAAATTGAATTGGATTTGATATTTTTTTGCAGAATGAAATTTGATTGAATTTGCAGTTTGAGCACATGGCTAATTAGAGACAATCATAGAGCCAATCATAGAGGAGTCTTTGCTTTCGATTGGCTTTTTAAAACAGATATTTTTGCGATCAGATTTTCGCGCAAAGCTCATATAAATTTTAACGAGACCCCCTTTTAAAATTCAGCTTCATAGGGGTTGGAGAATGGATAATGCTCTAATGAATGATTTGTATGAATTTTAGTACAGTAGACTCCGCATACCTCGGAGTCATACACCTTGGAATATTGCTTTGCTCAGAACAAATCTAAAATATTTTTCTTAATGCAATTATTTCTCAAATGAAAATCTCCGAGTAGCTCGGAGTTGCATACGTCGGAATATCGCATACCTCAGAATGATTTTTTTTATAAATTGAGTCCTAAAATCGTGTACCTCGCAAATTCTGAGCATCGTCTTTTCAAAAACGCATCCCTAGCCTACTGCATAACAACTTGAAACAGATTAATCAATACCTGTTCTTGGACGCGACGTGAATCAACATCTGCACTATGTTACCACGTGTATTGAATGGATGTAGGCGGAGCTATAGACTTGTCACTGCTCATCAAACCCACGTGTTTTTAAATTCTCTCAACTGGGAAGTAGGGGCTTCACTTGGTGTACTGCAGTACGATGTTTTGATTGAAAAGATGACAAGTCAAATATCCTGGGGATATGAGGTTTTGATTGAAATAACAATAAAAGCCTGTCAGATATGGTACATATACAGTGTTTATTCAACATAGATTAGTATAAGAAGGATAATTTGAGCCCACGTGTCAGCAACAATTTTTTTTATGAAAAAATTTGCGGACTTTATATACCTCGGAAATCGCATACCTCAGAAATAATTTTGCAGTCCCAAGAATTCCGAGGTAAGCGGAGTCTACTGTAATAACGAAGCAATCCAGTTAAGATTTAATGATTCCAAGTTGAACATGTTTCTTACGTAAGATACAATTCCCAATAACTGTTTAGTAACAGAGTAGCCACAGCTAAAAATGTGGCCATACACAGCCCTTAGTATTTTCTATACCAGTAGGTAGGCGATAAAACTTACCAGTTATTATTAGTTCATATGGCATTTCTGATTCTCCAAGCATCACTGCGATCTTTTCACGAAAGAGTTGTAAAGCTTTGCCAGGTCCACTGAATGGATTCAGCAGAATTAAGTACTTCTTGTTTTGAGGGATGAGTGTCATACCTATTGCAAATAAATAAAAAAAACTTAAAAAAATGATGGCCTAACTTGAAAAATGTAATGTATTAAAAATTTGAACAATAAAAAAGCACTTAAAGGGGAACAATAAGAAATCTCTTTGTTTCGAAAGAAAATAAACTGGTATTAGAGGCATAGTGAGATCGAATAGAATCGAATAGAATCGGTCTTCCTAAAATATGGCGCATACTTATCT
Organism: Tubulanus polymorphus; assembly: GCF_964204645.1. NCBI lineage: Eukaryota > Metazoa > Nemertea > Palaeonemertea > Tubulaniformes > Tubulanidae > Tubulanus > Tubulanus polymorphus. The sequence goes on along the minus strand of NC_134028.1, from coordinate 14,568,100 downwards.
CGCGCTGATGGTCAACCGAAGTTTGGGATATCTAATGAAATGATACTTGTACTTGGCAGGATGTAAGTAGAGTAAATTTAATTTATTCTGATCATTTTGCTGCTACAGATGATCTGTTCACTCTGCGGATTAACTCTTTCACCGCATGCGCACTTGCTCAGCCAGTTTTGGATTGATTATTGATAAGCACTAATTCAAGCAAGCAAGCTGGGATAAACTTATAGATTAAAAGATCATGACTGTGATGGTCCAGATCGACATTATATCATGAAATCCCTTAATCTTAATTCAAAATTACACTAATTTGTAAATTATGGAAATCAAAAATCATGTTTCTTCATATGAATTTGAATTTTCTGAGGTGGAATATACACCACTACTTTTGAAATTCGTCAGTGCTAATCGGGCTATGGATTTACCAACAGATCAGTTACACTTATAAATACAATACTATTAAACATGCAGACCTGCCAAACCTGAATTTTTTCCCAAGTAACACATACCTAAATTTTTTGTACTTCCAGAAATTTCTGAGGACCTTTTAACTGGTAATTTTCATGAAAAATAAGTAGTTTCCCTAAAGGGTAACTGACACTTTTTTTTATTTCAAAATATGATGTATTCTATTGATCTATACGCTCGTCTTCGGACGTTCTGTTCAAAAATGTTTTGTTTACGCGCAATTTGTGATTTTGTAACATGATTTTTGACCTCATGTTGTTTACATCGCTTACTGTTCAGCGTCGGCTAAATCAGCAGGTGCGCGCTGCAACGTCATTAAATGGACAGCGTTGGCTTAATCAGCAGGTGCGCGCTGCAACGTCATTAAATGGACAGCTGAGAAATAGCGTCTATAGAAATACGTAGAATTTTGAGGAGACTGCGTGTATTTTGTTATATCTCAATGCCAGATTGTCTTACAACTTTGAAACTGGCCAGGAAGGTAGAAGGATCTATTGTCTATTGCATAAACCTATTTGTAAGAATCAATGAGTAATCTGAATAGGCAAAATCGATCAAATTGAAGATGCAGATTTCAATCCACTGCTATAAAGCTATTTAAGTACACTATGCTAAGCTCTCAGCACTGTTACTGCTGTTCCATAGTTCACCTATAGTTCAGCACCGTTAAATGTATCATTAAATATAAGTGCAACGAAACAGTCTATCAATCAGCATTATGCCCGAACCTTTTAAAATTAAATACCCACAAACAAGAATAATAATTTATGCAACTGAAATCAAATTAGAGATGCCATCGTCACTGGTTTTGTTGTCTGCGTCGTATTCTAATTACAAAAGCAGCAATAGTTTGAAAGGTTCGATTGGGATAAGTCCAGCTGGTTGTCTGACTTTTGTGTCGCAACTTTACACTGGGTCAATTTCTGACGGGGAAATAGATGCTGAAGATGTGTACAATACACAAGCAATTGCTGCCAAGCGTATACATGTTGAGAAGCTGAACAATATATTAAAAGTTTCCATATATTTGACATTGTTGTTCCTCACACACTGGCCGGGTCGATTAATCAACTATGGTCGAGTTGTGTGCTGCTCACTTTGTTTCAGAACCCAATAATTTCCCAAGAAGTTAAGAAAACCTAAGGCTTGTTATCTGCATTCAACCTTCGTGTATTTCTGTACAAATTGTATATGAAATTTTAAATGTCATATAAATGATTTATATGATATTTCATGTCAACATAATAAATTCAGTGAATGATTGATAGAATAAAATCAGCATTGATACATCATACATGTGTTATGTGTTATTTCGGCAGTACAAAATTCAAGCATCATTTGCATCATATGTATTTTTCACAATATATGAAGCTAGATAAGTTAAATAAAAGATTGAAAGTTTATCCAACATTTCATCCCAAAATTGTTGTTGAAATGGAATCCTTTTGAATACCCTTCTTGGTGTATATGACAAAGTCACAAAAGTCCAAGCCGCATACACCCATTTGTCTTTGAATCTGGCTATAATAATGATGTGATGTTTTCAATTGTATTTTGCCATCAATAAGATTACAACAAAATTCCTTTTCTCTTGCGGCTGCCTTAGGGGTAACATCTTTAAGCAAATATGGACATTTTATTTCGAGACCGTAACCCTGGGTATCGGCAGCTATTATCTTCCCATCCGGAGTTGCACCCAGCCAAACGAAAGATTTATTTATCGCTAACCCACGTGGTAAAACATCTACATTTTTTCCAGAATTAGCCATATGGTTTCTATACTTTGACAGAACAAAAGGTTCATTGTCAATGCCATACTGTATGGCAGCAACAGAACTCAAATCTTTTTTCGTAACAAGAGATGAAAAAAATATCTCTGTTGGAGCTGCTTTTCGATTCAGTACTAAGCCAAAATTACTCGCAGTCAGTCTTACTGTCTTTCTTTGAACCAAAGAGAACAATCTCGCTGCATTCTGGTCTCCTGTTCCAATTTAATTACATACTGTGGACACTAATCGATCATGTCGATTAAATGTTGTAGGTCATTAGAAATGTTGCAACTTGGTTTATAATCGCTTCTTTTTATTGGCATATCAGGAAATATTCTCGAGTTAAAAGGTGTTGACTTTTTGCTTTCAGAACTAGGGGTCCAGGGACACCATGCCCACTTGGGAAGTGGTTTCAAATGCTCATCAATCTAATAATTTCAATATTCAACGCCCCCTGGTGACCATATACAAAACCAATGACCTTGAAACCCACCACAATCATAGAACATGTCAGCGGCTACGATTTTGTAATTGATTGTGATAACAAAATATGCCTCCTTACCAATTTAAAATGGAAATACTAAGTCATTCTACTATTCAACGCCCCCTGGTGACTGTAGGCAAAACCCGAATGACCTTGAAAATCACCACAATCATAGAACATGTCATGAACTACAACGTTGCAATTGATCATGGTAACAAAATATGCCTAGGTAGCAATCTAATAAGGAATACTAAGTTATTCCACTATTCAACGCCCCCTGGTGACCATATAGAATAACTAACAATCAAAGACGATGTCATGAGCTACAACTTTCAAAGAGGATGTCATGAGCTACAACTTTGTAATTGATTGTGTTAACAAAATATGCATAGGTTTAAATATAATATAGAAATACTAAGTTATTGTATCATTCAACGCCCCCTGGTGGCCATATACAAAAACCGATGACCTTGAAACTCACAAAAATCATAGAACACATAATGGGCTACAACTTTTCAATTGATCGTGGTAACACAATATGCTTAGGTATCAATATACTGTTGAAAAACTTTTTTCCACCTACGAATGAGTACTGATGACACCAAGATGGCCACCAATACTTCTATTCAGATGATTTCAATGTTAGCCACCGCCGTAAGCGACGCTACTGTGTTGGGTCACCTACCTCAAAGGTGAAATGCATTGAAATGTCGGTGACTTTCGTATTCATCCTAGAACTACATTTAAACAGAGATCCCCTACTCTTGCAAACTCCAATTTGTAGAAGGTTCCGAGTGTTTTATTTTTTTTGAGATGATCAAAACTATATTTTGAAATGGTTTTGTAGCTCTTTTCGACGATTTTATCAGAGAAGTCTAATCCATTACATGAGAATCTACGCAACACGTATACTCGCTTGCCGCAGCTTTGTGATAGAATCTCCACGTCTACAGTTTTACGGTCATAATTCTGGTATTTTCTCGCTTTATTGGTATCATTTTTTTGTGGGGATGCTGAATTAGTACATGGAATAAACCAATCATAGACAAAGTACAACATGAATGTACAACACAGAAATTGTCCGACATGAAATCGTCCTAAAAATCCAGTACTGGATTTAAATAGAATTTTCACTTCTGGAAAATGCAAGACATGGAAATTAACATCAGTGAACACCTTGGAATAAGATAGAAAAATCCAGTACTGGAATTTGATAGAATAGTCCCATTCGGAAATAGACCATCATGGAAATTGATAGAAATCTATTATTTTCCATGTTGGTCAATTTCCATGTTTGTCTATTTCCAAATGTGATTATTCTATCAAATTCATGTTGGTTATTTTCTATGATGTGCTGTTTCATGTTGTATGGTTTCAGCATCACTGCCTGGAAAGTGGAAATAGCACAACAGAAGAAATAATAGAATCTTAATTCACTTTGACCTATTTGACAATGATTCCTCTTATGTGAAATCAATTTCTTGTTTTTTTTTTGCAACTAAAGAGTACTTGTCGTGTTTTCAGTAAATGTGAATATATATCATAGATTTAGTGGCAGTTGAACCCAACACATGTCACTCCACCTCTAATTACCCTTAATTGAAAGTCTGTAATTCTATAGTCGTCTAGATTTCAAATCAAGACAAATTAACAGGTATCTTAAAAAGGTATTGGTATACTAGAATTTCAGGGAAAAATCTTAAATTTCTCAGTTTTTTAAAAAGTACTGTTATTGAACACTATAGATGGGTAGAATGACCTCCGAAATTTTTGGAGTGGTCAGATAACGGCAAAGGTATGTTTTTGGGGGTCAAACAAGACCCCTCCAATCTCAAAGCCCTTAGCAACGGCCCTTGGCAACGTGTTCTAAGTTACTTTTAGAGGTGTTAAACCGATACTATTTATACCCGTGAGGTGCTGCCATCTACAATAGATTCGCAATAGACTTTATAACCCAAAACATTGATCTGAAGGTCGTTGGGAGTCATTTTTTGAAAGAAATGAAAATCATGAAATTTTCCAGAATTTTGACTTCACAGAATTTCATAGCATATTTCGCTTTAGTCTCGTGAATACCTGCTTCATTGGGCTTTTGAGTGGTAAAATGATTAACTTTAAACTGTTATCTATCAATGAGAAAAGTTAGAAACATTCAAAGAAAAAGAAAAAAAGTTTACGGGTAATCCAATCAGCCCACCCCTCTGCTAAAAATAGCCAGCCACCAAGGGTGAAGGCAATAAATTCAGCATCAGGATGAAAATTTTGGCAACTTCTGCACAATATGGTGGCACAGGAGCTACCTGCAGGGTAACCAGCATTCAAATGAACAATTTGATAGGTGTAAACCTACTAAAGTGTTCCTTTTTAGATAAATTAAGTCAAATTCCTTGAGAAATTTCCAAAGATTGGTGTTTTCTCGCAATCATCATTTACGGCTGACGAACATTACCGAAAACATGATTTTGAAAAAAGTATTTGAGGTAGAGCCTTGAAATTTGAAATACTTGTTATTTATACATAAAGCTAGTGCATGTGCCTTGGAAAAGTTAATATCTACGTTATGGTAGGCTAGGTACCTCTATGAATATATAATTAGGTAGAAAATTTCTGAAAAATTGTGTAGTTTCAACTTTGAAATAATGTTTTGAAAAATATAACTTGTGTAATCACTAGATAGAGGCACAAGCACTAGCCATGTTAGTTATGAACCAAATGCTGAAAGAATTATATCAATATATCAATTGGTTTATATTTTAGAGTGTTTTTCGTAAACCCCTCTAATTGCGCATAAAAATCCACCTAATTAGCATAAATTAGCATAAATTAAAAAAATAATTTTTGAATGTGTAACATTTTCTATAGAGGTCACACTACCATAGGTTTAATATCTGTAACTTGCTAATTGAAGAATTTAGAAATTCTACTATACCAATACCTCTTGAAATTTTCGGTCCACAATTCTAACGGGTATTAAGAACACAAACAACATAATTATTTATTCCCCTTTTGTCTCGGGATCCCTAATTGATAATTTCTCTGCCTATACACTTGAACGACTATATCCCTCTATATATCAGAGATGCTAGGGCCAAAGTACCAAAATTCCGGAATTTAGAACAGGGGTCTTTTTGCGTTTTTGCATCGCCGGAAATGCGTTCTAGAGCGATCTGGGTATCTGAAAATACGACGGCAGGCATTCGTTGTGCTTCACATCCCTCGCTGCTTATGCCGCGCGCTATCCGGGTGACGAAGAATATCTTTTTTTCCCGCCACTTCCGTATTTGACCTGGTCTTTACAAACGACGCAGTATTCCACGCCAGCTAAGTCTAACTTACGAATGTAGTTCGATAAGTAGTCCCCGTTTCTGTCCTTACACTCTAGTCAGTGCCAGTTAAATTTATTTTTTATACCGCTGTCAATTGCCTTTATATCGGCCGACTCCCGACTGACAATCTTTCCGTGCGGGCTCATTTTGCAGACCGTCCCGCTTGACAGCTGCAGGCAAAAAGAAAGTTTCAAAGCTGCGTGCCTCAGGACATAGCACGCACGTGGTAATAATTAAGATGATATTTATTAGATATCATCTTAATTAGTACCACGTGCATCTTCACATCGTTGGCCATCAGCGGGACGATGTACAACGGCGCGTAAAGATAATTGACTTTTAATTGGAAATGGCGTCACAACAGTGGCGCTCCGCCTACGCACGCACAGATACCACAACAAGCACACATATATACATTGTAGCAGAACGTCCTCGGAAACAGAGACCAAGATAAAATAACACAGAAGCGACGACGAGTACAAGCAAACGAACGCTTTTACGGTCCGTGCCATTACTGGTCGCCGTGAGGAATTCTCACCCAATTTCCGGAATTGACATCGGCGATCCTAAATTTCCGGAATTCCGGATATTTCCGGAAAACTAGCATCTCTGATATATACAGTTACATATTCATAAAGCGTATTAAACATATTTTGAAAGTGAAGACGCACATGCTGAGGAGTACATAATTTTAGAGATGGATTATCGTGAAATAAACTATCACCGAGGAATTATCTATGTTTCTCGGGACTACCTGTATAAAAAGAGCCGGATGGTCAATGGCATCATTTACTTGTACTGCTACGAAGACAGCATTTGAAATGGCACAGCAAAAATTAGTAATAATTTACTAACTATTCTGGTAAGTTTTTTTTTCAAATTTCGTTTCATTTGTGTAGCATTATCATACATAAAGGTGCAATCACAATTGACAATTCGTATCAGGATTATCAACCCTAGTGACTGTTTTTCTGAACGGAAAAATCATGTTATATTTCTCCAATAATTGAAACCAAGTTCTTGCAATGAAATATTAATATTTTGATTCTACCTCAAATATAATGCAAATACATATTTATTATACAAATATTTTTCCTACAAAGCTTGTATGGATGTAATCTATATCCATACAGCTTAATCTATAATAATGTAGAAAGAATTGATAACTTGAAAACAAAAAAAAGTTCAAAGTGATATAAATATATTGATAATATTGCGCGAATTCATACATTACATCGATCAGAAAGTTATAAAAGTTACGATTGAGACAGAACATCTATGAATTATTATTGTGGAATAAATTACATACACCTAGGCATATAAAAATGAGCATCAGCTTTTTTTATCACGCTCAAAATTATACAGAGTTTGAATAAATTCAATCAACCACCAGGAAATATGCAGATGACTAAGCAAATATATGAATTTAATAATATTGTACATGATATTCTTATTACCGGTACACTAGATTTGAAAAATGAATTAGAAATTAATCAAGAAAAGTTAGACATAAGACATAGATACTCTTTAAGCGTATGAAATCTAATGATTGATTCTCAACTATATCCGATAACGATCGAGATCCAAGTTAAATTAGTTTACACATTATCATTGGCTATGTAGTTTTAAGATAAATCGAAATTTCCTTCTTTTTATGCGAGATATTAATCTCATGAAGAATTCAATTCGAACAAATGCAGCTATTTTCAAGCATAAATCTGCATTTATTTTTGATTTGAATCTTGAAACTAGAAGCGCAATCATGCATATCAGCATCTTAAAAAAATCGGCCCCGTTGTCGTTCCTAGCCCGCATTCGCTTCCAAATCAAAGTATTAGTAACGTTATTCTTACTCCGTGCACTTGTGTCGTCGAATATGGTATCATTGGTATAATAGTAGTTTTTATTTTGCGATAATTTGAGAAAATAAGGTAAATTGGAAAAAATGGAAAATTATCTAAAAATATATGTCGTTCTTACTTATATGGATAACTCCTTTATATCTTCAAGATTATAATGGTAGGTAGTTTCCAAAAATATCTGATAATAATGACCGTATAGTGGTGCCATCTATGGGCCTGTAACAGCGATTGTAATTGCATTGCTGATTTATCTTATTTAAAGTAATTTTTTAGGAATCAAAGGCAAACAACAGTACATTCATGTACTGAAAAATTATAAAATACTTCAATCTTCAGTGCCCGGTGGCTCTTTATGGTTTATAGTTCCTTAATTTCGTTAAATTTTACTCAAACTGTCGATTTCGAACGGTTTTCTTCTCATTTCGCCTTTGGCCTAGGTGACCATACACTTGCGCTCATAGCGGTGGCGGCAAACATTGAAATCATCTGAATAGAAGTATTGCGTCATAATTGGCTGATCAAGAATACATGTCTTAAGTATAAAACATCCCTTTCCAAAGAATACCCATCACAAATTGCAATGAGAAATGGCAAACCCGTAGGAGAATTCCGGCCAAAATTGACATTTTTGGGCACTAAAAAGGTCATAAAACGGCCATCTTGAGTCCACTTGACCCAATTTCTCTTATGCTGATGGGCTCTTGGGGGATTCAAATATGCACAAAAGATCAAGGAAATTGATTTAAGCGTCTTCAAAATTTCCCTCAAAAACTTCAAAAATGTTTAAAAAGTGCTGATTTTGGCGAACAACAATCGCTGCCAGTCAGCCATCTTGATTCTGAAAAGGCCAGTTTTTGAGCAGAAGATGTGTCTAGGGTAGATACATATGTAACCCAAATATCAAGACATTATATTGAAGCATCTTCAAAACTTCCCAAAGTAACAGGATTACGTCTACGGACGGACGATGGAACGGACGGACGACGGACGAAACTGAACGCAAATAGCCCATTGGGACTAATGTCCCAAGTAGGCTAAAAAGTGCTGATTTTGGCGAACAACAATGACTGCCAGTCGCCATCATGATTCTGACAAGGCCATTTTTTTGGCTGAAGACATTACATTGAAGCGTCTTCAAAACTTCCCAAAATAACAGCATTCCGTCTACGCACGGACGGACGAACGGATGACGGCTGAAAAGTGAACGCAATAGCCCGCTGGGACTAAAGTCCTAAGCGAGCTAAAAAGTGTCAGTTACCCTTTTACTAAACAGAAAAATAAAAATTTCATCTATCAAAATCAAATGTTTTTTTGGCGGGACCTTCTTCAAGTTGAGAATCGTGTGTGTCACTAGGCTCAGATTGAGATGATGGATCTGAAGAGAACTCAGCATCAGACATGTCAGAATTATCCACACCAGATGTCATTTTCGATTCTACATAGATGGCGATAGCTGATGGAACTTCACAATAGCGGGTCACAAAGCAGTCAGTGTTCCACCAAAGATCGTTTATTATCTATTGTGACGTGATTTACGCAAAATCAAGTAGGCCTAAATGAACAATATGAGGACTTTTTTGTTCAATAAATGATATTCAATTAAACGTTATGGAAAAAAATGTCCCGGATTTTGAATTTAAATGAAATACGCAACATTTCTTGAATAACGTAACACGTAATTTCATTTTAATTTACGTAACCATTCCGGGAAAAACAGAGTGGTTGACAGGTCTGAAAACATATCAAAGTCTGGATTGAGCAATGTGTTCAAAATGAACCAAATAAATACCTGTATGGATTTGACCAAGAATCTTTGTCCGCCAGTTATCTGCTATTTCTTTGTTTTTGTTGAACGTACCGTGAGTCGAAACACAGAATGTTACAGTTTGCCTCTTCCGCACACTTTGACCGAGTAATTTCCTACGGTATGGGTAGCTATATATGCCAAAATAAGCCATATAATCATCTACAGTGCGTCCTTTCATCACATGACATCCAACAACATCTCCTATATCAATGACTTCGCCAAAGCCAGTTGTATCAGTTTTTAACTTGTAATGTAACCCTTTTTCATACAATCTCACATCATAGAGAGATTTACTCTTCGGAAATAAGTAAAGATCTGCCTGTAATAATGGCGCTCTGTTTGTTTCTTCTTTAGCCGCCATATTTGGCTAATGCTTACTGAAAACAAGAATACAATTTTTTGAAATTATGGTTCGTTCATTTATCCTACTCACATTTGGACCCTACCACAGAATCTTACAAATAGAAGACCATAGGTCCAGTAAAATCAACTGAGTACATTTTAGTTTTGAGCAAAAAATCAATGAGTTCCTGGATTTGCAATGATGTATAAACAGCTGATTAAGATGAAATCATTGTAGCACGTTCAACTTTGATGATATACATGGTAATGGGTTTCCCTATGAGTCACAAGTACATGGTTGAAAATGATAATGATCTTGATAATGATGTCACTGGGAGACCCGTCTAGGGCGATTTCCGAGTGATGCCCTGTGATATCAGGAAACAAGGTCAAGCATCGATTAGTAGAATGGGGAAAAATTCGGTGAAGTTTTGCACATTTTCTCCCAGCACTTCCAAACAGCTTAGAGCTGATGGACGAAACTTGCCATATCAATTCCAATACCTAATTCCCTCCTAATGACAAAATATCAGTTGTGTATATCCACTGGTTTCAATTTGTGTCACCAAGAGCTAACAGAAGCATTCTATAAGAACAAATATCACCCTGCTTAAAATATATATTGCTATCAAACTTATTATTTTTCAACTTGTAAAGCCTCATCCTTGCTTGCCAGTGGTTTGATATTGCTGCCCTAAATCGCTTCCACAAGCCCCCTGGCCTCACAAGGCGTGATTTCATTTCTGTCGTTTCTGCACATGACATCATTAATCAACTTGCAAAATACATTTTTGTTCGCTGATCGGTCTATTTAACAGGAAATTAAACAGATGCTTACTGCCATTTGTTACATGTGCTGAGACTGGTACAACCAGATTTGGGTTGGCTAGTAACGACTCCAACAACTTGGGAGGTCAAGGGGTTTGGGGAACAGCTTAAGCTTAGTGATTTCGAATCCCTCGACGGATGAAGATGGTAAAGCCTATGCGAGCTGTGAATATAGCCTAAGATCACATTCAGAAACCAAAAAGAAACTTTCCATGATGGGTTTAAGCTCTCTTAAGTGACTCTGAACTTGAAAAGTGAATAGTAATAACTATGTTGATGTGAAGCACGTTTAGCCCTTTCAGTACGCACTCCCTTCCGGAAAGCCAGTAAAACATATGCAGAATATACGCACCCCATTTTGAATGCTTCCTGGCGGTAATGAACATCTAGCAGGTGGTGCTCCGGCAGATTTTGTTAGAGAATTTAAAAGTTTTATGAACTTTTGACAAGTTTTTGGTAAAACAAAAGGCAAAATGGCACCGAATTGGAGATAACAGTCAGTGAAGCGTAAAGGTGATATTCAATTGAACTCCAACGGTGTGAATGGCTCTGATATGGACTGAGGAGAGGGTTAATCTGGTTATGAAGGTATTGATGAATACAGATAGCAACAAGGCAATTTGATACTATGTATCTATGTCCCAGGGATGAAAACCGCCCATATTGAAAAAGTAAGAAAATATTTCTAAAAAATATAATTTTTTTATGGGAAATAAAAATCAGCAACTTTTAGCCAAAAAACTTACTTTCTTTTGGTCAAAATGTTAATAGTTTGGGCCTGAATTAGAGTCGCTTTTTGAATGAGACGCCATATGGGTTTCTCTGAGTCCACAGTAGTGCTAATTACCTCCGAAAATTGTCTTATGGAGCACTCCTCAGTATGGAGCGCTGTGGCAGGCACGATTGGAGGCGATTTCCACTGATCTCAGGAATAAAGACAAGAGCCCCAAGGGGCACTATGGCCAGCCTGTCAGCTTTTCATAAATATGGCAAATTATGCATTCTGTTGGTTATATTTGTCAAAATTCACTCCAAGCTCAATGCCTATAATTTACACAATTCAATCGTGTTTTTATAAGTAGCACAGACAGCGACTGGAGCTTGCAGGAACAAATACCTCAGATAAATCTATTCCCTTGGTCTTATCGATTTTAATGCGGAATAATTGAATTTTCTGAAATTTGCTCGATAAAACAAAATTGAATTGGATTTGACGTTTAATATGTGCAACAAAGTAAAATAGAATTGAATTTGATATTTTTTTCAGAAAAAAATTTGATTGAATTTGCAGTTTGAGCACATTGATAATTAGCATATCAAGGTCATCCATCCCTTTTGAGAAAAAGCTATTTCCCCAGACTTTGCATAAATGTCAATGATATTTTCTGTAGTGCAAATAAAAATATTCCCCAAACTAGGGGTCCAGGGACATCATGCCCACTTGGGAAGTGGTTTCAAATGCTCAATAATCTAACAATTTCAATATTCAACACCCCCTGGTGACCATATACTAAAACCAATGACCTTGAAACTCACCACAATCATAGAATATGTCAGCAGCTACCATTTTGTAATTGATTGTGATAACAAAATATGCCTCGTTACCAATTTAATATGAGAATACAAAGTTATTCTTCTATTCAGCGCCCCTGGTGACCATATTATATCACATATGAAACCCAATCACCTTGAATCTTACCACAATCATAGAACATGTCATGAACTAAAACTTTGCGATTGATCATGGTAACTAATAGATATGCCTAGGTACCAATATAATAAGGAAATACTAAGTTATTTTACTATTCAGCGCCCCCTGGTGACCATATAGAATAACAAATGTCCTTAAAACTCACCACAATCATAGACGATGTCATGAGCTACAACTTTGCAATTGATTGTGGTAACAAATTATGCATTGGTACAAATTCAAAATAGAACGACTAAGATATTGTATTATTCAATGCCCCCTGGTGGCCATATACAAAAACCAATGACCTTAAAACTCATCAAAATCATAGAACACAGGCTACACTTTTCTAATTCATTGTGGCAACAAAATATGCTTAGGTATCAATATAATGTTGAACAAGAGCCCCAAGGGGCACTATGGCCAGCCAGTCAGCTTTTCATGATGCATTCTATGGGTTAAACGTGTCAAAATACAGTCCAAGCTTAGTTAGTTTAAGCTTTTTATGATCGGATGAGCTTAAAACCAACGTGAAAATATCCGATCATGAAATTAAACCACAGTCAGGTTACTGACTAACTCCCAGCACAGAGTCAATAGGCCTATCTAATAATTCACACAATACAATCGTAGAATACAAAAGCAGCCCAGACAGCGACTGGATCTGGCAGGAACAAATACCTCAGATAAATCTTTTCCCTTGGTCTTATTGATTTTAATGCGGAATAGAATTGAATTTGCTCAATAAAGCAAAATTGAATTGGATTTGATATTTTTTGCAGAATAAAATTTGATTGAATTTGTAGTTTAAGCACATCAAGGTCATCTATTCGATTTGAGAAACAGCAATTTTTCCTAGACTTTGCACAATGGTCAATGATATTTTCTGTAGTGCTAATAAAAATATTCCTCCCAAAAACCAAATCAACTAAAAGCTTTCACAGAAATCGATCTTGAAATACAATTTTAGATCTTAAAATAAAACCCGGAAGTAAAACGGTAGACGATACCGCCGGTTCACGTAAACACCTGCTGATTTCTGCGGCTAAGCTAATCATAAAGGAGTCTTTGCTTTCTGATTGGCTTTTCAAAACCTATATTTTTGCGATCAGATATTCGCGGAAAAAGCTCATATAAATTTTTACCAGGCTCTCTTTCAAAATTCAGCTATGTAGAGTTTGGAGAATGGATAATGCTTAAATGAATGATCTGTATGAATATATGCCCAGTTGCACATTCAAAGAGCCTTTGCTCTGGAAACCATGTCATTTAAATTCCCTCCATTTGTATAGTGTATAGTAATAGGCTTAGCCTACGGCTGGCCTAAAAACTTTTTCCCACCTACGAATGAGTACTGATGACACCAAGATGGCTGCCAATTGCGTCATAATTGGCCGATCAAAAATACCTGTCCCAGGTATAAAACATCCCTTTCCAAAGGATACCCATCAGCAATGACAAACCAGTAGGAAGCTACAGGACTCAGAATTCGGGCCAAAATTGACATTTTTGGGCACTAATAAGGTCATAGGACGGCCATCTTGAGTCCGATCGACCCAATTTTTGTTATGCTGATGGGCCCTGGGGAGATTCATATAAATACGAAAGATCAAGGTAATTGATCCAGCATCTTCAAAAACTACCTGGTAAAGTTCAAAAACGAGTTGCTGAAAAAAGTGCTGATTTTGGAGAACAACAATGGCTGCCAGTCGGCCATCTTGATTCTGACAGAGCCAGTTTTTGGGCCGAAGATGTGTCTAGGGTAGATACATGTGTAACCCAAATATCAAGACATTACTTTGATATGTAACCCAAATATCAAGACATTATATTGAAGCATCTTCAAAACTTCCCAAAATAACTGGATTCCGTCTACGGACGGACGGACAACGGCGAAAAGTGAACGCAATAGCCCGCTAGGACTAAAGTCCGAAGTGGGCTAAAAAATCAAGTCAACTAAAGATTTCAAAGAAATCGATCTTAAAATACAATTTTAGATCTTGGAATAAAACCTGGAAGTAAAATGGTAGACGATACTGCGGGTTCGCGTGAATACCTGCTGATCTCTGCGGCTAAGCCAATCATAGAGGAGTCTTTGCTTTCTGATTTAAAACAGATATTTTTGCGTTCAGATTTTTGCAAAAAAGCTCATATAAATTTCAATGAGGCCCTTTTTCAAAATTCAGCTTCATAGGGGTTGGAGAATGGATAATGCATGAATGAATGATTTGTATGAACATATACTCAGTTGTTCAGTCAAAGAGCCTTAGCTCTGGAAACCATGTCATTTAAATTCGCTCCATTTGCATAGTAATAGGCTCAGCCCATGGCAGGCCTAAAAATGTTAGAAAAGGTCAGAAATCCGTCTATGGTCTGAAGATTTCCTTCCTTACGTCCCCCCCCCTTAGCCAGTAGGGAATGACCCCTGAAGAAACTGATCTTTAATATCGAAAAATGATGAGTGTATCCAGGGATAACCATATCATGAAACATGTCCTGCTATCAATAGTCATTTAAGAATTGAGTTTACAGGGTTTTAGGCAAAAGACCTCTACTTACCTGGACCTTTGACCCTAGAACTCCAAAATCACTAACGCACATCCTCTCCCCAGGGGTAATCATACTATAAAATAGCCTTGTCCTGTTATCAATGGTTCTTCCTGAATCGCGTTTACAAGATTTTACATGAATGATCTGTAGTGACCTTGACCTTTGATCCTTGGACCCCAAATCGATAGGGCAAATCCTCTCCCTATGGGTAATCATAATGCGTAATATCATAGTCCTGCGATCAACGGTTCTTCTTGAATCACGTTCACAAGGTTTCACATGAATGACCTGTAGTAACCTTGACCTTTTGACTCCAAAATCAATAGGGCACATCCTCTCTCTAGGGGTAATCATACTGTGTAATATAACAGGCCTGCGATGAAATGTTGTTCTTGAATCCTGTTCACAAGCTGATGCGGACGGACAGACGGATGTACGGAGGAGGATACCAAGTCCCCCGCCAGCGGCCTCTGGTTTAAACCTAATCCCCTTTACACTTAATCCAAATAAACCCTAATCACTTAACCCTATAAATCTGATCCCTAACCCTCTAAACCCTTAGCCCCTAACCCAAAAAATCCTAATAATATAAACACTTACCCCATAAACCATAGGCTAACTCTAAATCCCTAAAGGCTAAACTTAAATCCCTTAAACTATAACCTTATGAACACTAACCTCTAAGCACTTACCTTCTAATCCCTAACCCCCTAAACACTTACTCTATAAACCGTCTAATGTCAGTTCATTAATGAAAAAAACTCAAATGAAATTGATTATAAATGATATTCATTTATTTACAAGAGAATAACATAAGGTACTCGAATTTACATAAAGCTAGTTATATATGAGTTATAAGATTTAACCCATACAATACCACTACCGTATGGCATACGGTACAAATTGGCAAGCTAGCATAGGCCTACCCGTACAATATGTGATACGGTATCGCTTAACCCTTCTTGTAAAAGGCATATCTATTAGTATCAGCCGGTGCTGCCATCCGCATAAAATCCACGATGGCAGCAGCCAGGAACAAGAGGCCCATGGGCCTTGAAGCATTGGTAGATTATACTGTGGTATTAAGTGGTTATAATGTTTTACATCTGCCGGCAAATCTTCTATGACGATGTTGATTGGGAGGACCACAGACTTAAAGGTCTATTTGTCTAGTACGATTTTATTTCTGAAAATGAATTTATTTTCTGCCGAACGATTTAGCCTCGGCTATTTGTACTGTTAAACCTCATTAATGCGATTCTGTTAAAAAGACGGAACTAGTTTATTCTGGTGTTTTCCATCATGTCCCAGCCAAGATATTTATATCAATCAAGATTTGGATACAAAAACCCATTTTTACGCATGAACTGCTAGACCCCACTGAATATTGAAAACAAAAACAGAACGATTTTTCTGAATGCAATTGCAAGACCCTCTGATCTTAGAGCTCCAAGCTCTGATGCATGTACGCATGCAAAACGTCGCAGAGAGCGATGCTGGCGTTGGTGTCACCGAGGCCGCCTGATGATTGTTTGTTTGTCTTTTTGTTTGTTTGGCTTTACATACGTCGTTTGGATCTTGGTTTCCCAAGACTATTCCTATTGGATTGTTCATTTAACCTCACGACGGTACAGCCTTTGAAGTGTTGCCCGCACACTGTTCGCAGTCAGCAGGACTCGAACCCACTTGTCACTCAGCATTGATAGTGGATTCAACAGCTGTCGCGAAGTGCGAATATATTTTTTATTATTGATCAGTATTATTAACGACGTCATTGATTGATTGCAGTGGCATCGATATGTTTGTTTATTTGTGTTCAATTTTTGGTGTGACATTTGTTATGAAACACTCTGTATTGTAACCTTGGCTACTGCTGCCATCTATAGGAAAAAATCTGTGAATGCTCACTTGCCAGAACCGGAAGTGTAAAGAATAAATAAAAAGTCATGAAAACTAGAAAAACTGGTCGTTAAAAAGTTACTTCTCGGCTCAACCGAAGGGACAAGGATGGAATTCAAGACATAATTATGGTGCCGAAACCCGGGAACTAAGTATTGATAGTGGTGTTAGAGAAATTGAACACCAGAATTCGAAGAAATCGAGAGGGAAAAATGAACACGTGCACGTGGTGAGTTTTTTCGAGTTGGTCTGTACAACATCCTCCCGTCCCACTGTGAAAGTGTAGAGGTAAAAAAAAAAAAAATAAAAAAATAAAGAAAAAAAAAAAAAGAAAAAAAGAAAGAAAGATGTCTGTCTCTTCTAAGAAAGGTAGTCGTACAAGGTATATGAACCTCATAAAAAAAGAGGTTGAAAAAAAGAGGTCGTTGTTGGCTGAAGCTGAAGCGAAAAAGGATGACGTGAGTGAGCTACGGAAAAAAGTTGCCACACTCAAAATATTAATAGGAAATTATCTTTCAAAATTTGAAAGAGCCCTGGATGAATTGGCAGAGTCTGTTGATTCAATCGTTGAGGATACTGAAAGAAAGAAGGAAGAAAAAGTTATGGCGTCTTTCGACGAGGAAGACACTGATATAATTGCTATGGCAACGGAAGCCATGGCTCAATTGACGGTAGCAGAAGACAGTACTGGTATGAAGAAGGCGTCAACTAGTAAAGAAAAAAGTACATCTGTCAGTCTGCCCAAATTGAGTATTGCTAAATTTTCGGGCGATACCATGCAGTATCAAGAATTTTGGGATCATTTTGAGACATCGATACATAAAAATGAAAACCTATCCGATGTGGAGAAGATGACATACTTGAAAAGTTTGTTGACTGGAGAAGCCCTAGATGCTATTGCTGGTCTGACGATCTCCAATGCCAATTATGAAGTGGCAGTTAAACTGCTTTGTGAAAGATTTGGGGATACCCAAGTGCTAATAAATGCGCACTATGTAAATCTCATCGAGTTACCAGTGTCAACAAATCAAACGGCAAAACTACGTCAACTTCTTGACAATATTGAGAGACATTTACGGTCATTAGAGGTCTTAAAACAAGATGTTAATCAAAGTGTCTTCGTATCGATTATTATGTCCAAATTACCCAAAGCATGTTTGGTAACAATTGAAATCCAGAAAGAAAAAGACGAAAAGTGGACGGTGAAGTCACTTCGAGAATCACTCGATAATTATATCTCGGCACGAGAAGTTGCGGAGAGGAACCAGAATGATGGTTCAACTGGCAGGGTTAAACCCAATGAGCACCAATACCAGAGATCGAATTTCAAGTTCACCAATTATCAGAAAAGACAACATACACCGTCGGCTACGTTAGCCACTGCCACAGGCGCCATCGGTGGTTACTCTCCACGCTGTTTCTATTGTACTGACTCCCATTGGTCGGATGAGTGCACGAAATTTTCAACAATTGAAGGTCGGAAGAAGAAATTGAAGGCTGTTTGCCATATTTGCCTGAAAAAGGGTCACAGAAAAGATAGATGTATGGTAAACCGGTTATGCGCACACTGTGGTGTGAGGAAAGACCATCATCGTAGCATTTGTCCGAATTTGTTTACGTCAGCTAGTGGTAGCGTAGCTGAATCGAGTCAGAGTTCAAGTCTACGGGGAGCTGAAGCTGAATCCGGGATGTTGACAATGAATTTCAGTATGGTAGCTACAGGTGTAGGCAGACCACTTGTATGTATGCAGACAGCCACGGTATCCATGATGAATCCGGTAACCAAAAACAAAGTTGATGGTCGACTAGTATTCGACACTGGAAGCTATCGGACGTATATGTCTAGCTTGAAAGCAAAAAGTTTGAAGCTGTCTTGGTATGCAATAGAATACATTCCTGTCAACACGTTTGGGTCGAATACACCAAAATATCTCAATGGGAAATTATCATATTTGCAAATTAGACTGAATGATGGTAGCTTGATGACGTTACATATTACCATAATACCCATGATAACGGGTAAACTTCATCAAAATCCCGTTCGACCTGAGACGATAGAGAGAATAGAAGTCATATTGTCAGACCAAGAGATGTCACTGGCTGATACTTTACCAAAGACTCAAAAAATATTTGAAGTAGATTTGTTGGTTGGTAACGATTATTATTTGAACCTGGTACAACAGAGGAAGATACAGGTAGAAGAAAACTTGTTCTTGGTTGAATCTAAATTGGAGTGGTTATTGTCAGGAAGATCAGTAAGTGAAAGTGCGATAGATGTGAAACAAAACCCTGGTATGCTAATCTTGACATATGCTGAGGAGGAGGTTGCGAACCTCCATTCTTATACCAAGGCTGATATGGCATTGGCAGCCACCAACCCTCATGTGGAAAGATTGTGGGACTTGGATGCAATTGGTATAACTGAAGAAATAAAGATATCTAGTGACGACAAGGCGTTAGAAAAATTTCAAGCCTCCATAAGTTTTGAAGATGGTCGTTACATGGTTCGGTGGCCATGGATCGAAGACTCATGGTTGAATTTACCAGAGAATAAGGATATCGCCTTCTACAGACTGAAATCACTGATGAAGAAACTGAGTGCATCAAAAGATTTTCTGACTCAATATCAAGCCATATTTGAAGATCAGGAAAAAAAGAATATCATCGAAAAGGTTGAAGATAAACCAACAGACAACCAAATACACTACATCCCACATCATGCGGTGATGACACCTCAGAAAACGACAACTAAAGTGCGAGTCGTTTTTGATGCGTCGTGTAAGAGGACAAGAGAGAACAAGAGTTTAAATGAATGTCTGTACCGCGGTCCTGTGTTACTGTCTGACTTATGTGGTCTACTGATGAGATTTAGGATTCATAAAGTGGCAATTGTGGCTGATGCTGAAAAAGCCTTCCTACAAATCTCAATGCATGAAAGTCAGCGTGACGTGACAAGATTCCCTTGGCTGAAAGATGTGGATGGACCATGTGTAGCAGAAAACATACAGACATACCGCTTCTGTAGAGTACCATTCGGTGTTATTTCAAGCCAATTCTTATTATCAGCTGTAATTGATCATCACTTACGAACTGAGAATAGTGCTGTAGCAGAAAAAATGCGAAAAAATATGTATGTCGACAACATGGTTGTTAGTATCGACAGTGGAAAAGAGACATTCTACGAAGAATCGAAGAAAAGTTTTAATCAGATGGGAATGAATCTGAGATGTTATGCATCAAATGATAGTGAATTTATGAAGAACGTACTCAAGGAGGATCATGAACAGAATGATGTGGTTATGAAGGTCCTTGGTGTAACATGGGATAGAAAACGAGATGAACTCAGTATCCCATCCATGAAAAAAGAAATGAAAGAAAGAAATATTGTAAATACCAAATGTCAAATATTGATGAGATTGTCATCTCATTTTGATCCGCTTGGACTATTTTCCCCAGTGATTCTTGGAGGAAAATTGTTGATTCAAGAGTTATGGTTGAAAGAAAAAGGTTGGGATGATGATTTGACTGAAGAACAGAGATCTGTGTGGATGAGGATTGAAAGGCAATTAGACTTGATTTCTACTGTGAGGGTACCCAGATATATGGGAGTTAAAGATCCATTGAGGTACCTACTGTTATGTTTCTGTGATGCGTCAGATAGAGCTTATTCAACACTTGTATACCTGAAGGTTGAGAGTTTTACTGAACAGAAAGTCAATCTGATATTTGCCAAATCGAGGTTAGCTCCGAAAAAAGGTTGTACCATACCAAGAATGGAACTAATGGCTGTGCTGATTGGCGTGAGATGTTTAAATTATGTGACGAACGAACTACCAACCCTAATAGATGAAACTCATTTGTGGACGGATTCACAGTGTGTGTTGAATTGGATCAAGTCGAGGAAGAAACAGCCTGTCTTCATCGAAAATCGTCTGAAAGAAATTAGAAAACACCAAGCTGTACAGTGGCACTATGTCGAAAGCGCATCAAATCCAGCAGATATTGCGACTCGACCATGCACTGTTGAAGAAATGAATAGAAAAATCTGGTGGAATGGTCCAGAATTTGTTATGAAAGAAAATAAATGGCCGGTATGGAATAAATCTGCCGATGAAGTACATGAGCAAGAAATGATTCTTACTAAAGAAATAGAAGGAGAATTGGTGGCTGGGGAGGGCACCCCTCTCCTGAGCGTTGAGTTTATTGGTCCATGTGAAGTGAATATGAAGAAATTCTCCTCCTTTATAAAGTTACTCAGAGTAACAGCATGGATTCTGAAACTGTTTAAGATGATGAAAAAAGAACATGTCGGTGAAGAATGTTTGAACATACATTTGATTGAAGAAGCCAAACTGAGATGGGATAAGTTTATCCAGAAATCGGCATTCCCTGAAGTCATCAATGCAGTACAGAAAAATTTGAAAAATAAGTTGAAAACCGATTTGGGTCTACAGTTGGACAAAAATGGAATTTTGAGATGCTATGGACGTTTTTCTAACTTGAAGTTGCCCGGAGGTCAACCTAAGTTACTGCCTACTAAGAACCATTACACTAATCTTGTGGTGTATCACGGTCATTGCAAACAACTACATGCTGGTACTGCTCAGACACTTGCTGAAGTCAGAAAAGAATACTGGATTCCTCGAGGCCGAGATGTGGTTAGAAGAGTACTGAACGATTGTAATGTATGTCGTTTGTTAGAAGGCGGACCGTATGAATTACCATCGATGCCTCCACTACCGGCAAACAGACTGATGAGATCTCTACCGTTCACCTACGTTGGTCTCGATTACATGGGTCATTTTAATGTGAAGGAGGGTAGTGAGGTGAAGAAGATATGGTTATGTCTATTTACATGCTTATCAGTCAGAGCTGTACATCTAGAAGTAGTGATGAACATGACAACTCAGGAATTCCTCCTAGCTGTAAGAAGATTTGTTGCTATACGAGGGAAACCAGAAGAAATTCTATCAGACAATGCGTCCCAGTTAAAACTAGGAGATCGTGTTCTACAACTAGTATGGAGATCTTTGATGACCAATAATGATGTCATAAATTATGCGTCAAACAATGGTATATCCTGGAGATATATCACAGAATTAGCTCCATGGCAAGGTGGAATATATGAAAGAATGGTAGGTGTGGTGAAGAGAGCTCTAAAAAGGGCAGTGGGCAAACGACTGTTACAACTTAATCAAATGTTGACAGTGACTAAAGAAGTCGAGGCGGTAGTCAATAGCCGTCCATTAGTCTATGTTGGTGAAGACATCAACTCGGGTGAAATATTGAGTCCGAACTCTTTCATGTCAATGAAAACAAATGTGGGAGTTCCGGACATAAATTTTGATTTGGTTGATGATGATGAAGATTATGATGAACAAAAAGAGGCAAGAGATCTTGTAAAATGCTGGAAACGTGGTCTTAGCTACGTGGATGAATTTTGGAAAATATGGCAGACAAGCTATCTCCAGAGTTTGCGTGAAAGATACCAAACGAAAATCCGGTCACCCCGAATAAGAAGTAAGAGTAGGCCAAGTGTCGGTGATGTTGTTCTAGTTAAAGAGGACAAGATGCCTCGAGGGTGCTGGAAGTTAGCAGTTGTGTCGGCCTTGATGAGATCAGCGGATGGGGAAACGAGATCAGCTACTGTCAGATTGTCCACTGGCAACACGTTAAAAAGATCTATTGGACATCTATACCCCCTGGAATGTCCATCGTCCTTACCAATGGGGTCAGATGTAGCTGTAGCGAAACGAGACAACATATACCCGGATCCTCCGAATGTGTCTAATGTACCTGTACCACAGGAAAAAAGCGTGATATTCCCGGATCATCCAAAACGTTCAGCTGCTCGAGCAGCTCGGGATAAAATCAAAGGATGGATTAACGACGAAGATCCAGCGGGATCATTCATGCTATTCTGTTTTGATTGTGCTTAAAGATTCGAAAATCTTTGCTGCTAGTGCTATGGTCAGTTGTGAGCTTTTTAGCTCACAGTTATATATAATAAAGCAGCTTCGTGCGTAGATAAATTCCGTATGATTTCCGCAAAGTGAAGTAATACGTCATTCAACTAGTAACGGACTGGATCAGTGGTGAATATAGTTAAAACAAAAAAAAACTGACTGTTATTTGTGCGGCGTTGGTGTATTATAACGGTATGAACTGCGTGCGTATTAAAGAGCCTACATTTTTTCTTGGTGACTGTGAAAAGAACTATATTTACTCCGTTGCTGTTTAAATACCGTTAAGGGTGTAAAGTAATTTCAGGGTATTATAATGGAAACTCATAAAATGAACGTAAAGTAAAAGATTGATTATTTTCATTTAAAAAGAAAAAACACTGTGACGTGTGTTAGGAAAATTAATGTAGGAGTTATGTTTTGTAAGGAGTTAAAGTGTGTGTATGTGTATTATCATTATTGATTAGTTAGTATTCTCTAATTGGAATTGCATAAACCAGTATTAATAGTTACTAATTCTAATCATAAAATTAGGTGAGATTACTATTTGCTCTCCTTGGTGGGAGTGTCGCGAAGTGCGAATATATTTTTTATTATTGATCAGTATTATTAACGACGTCATTGATTGATTGCAGTGGCATCGATATGTTTGTTTATTTGTGTTCAATTTTTGGTGTGACATTTGTTATGAAACACTCTGTATTGTAACCTTGGCTACTGCTGCCATCTATAGGAAAAAATCTGTGAATGCTCACTTGCCAGAACCGGAAGTGTAAAGAATAAATAAAAAGTCATGAAAACTAGAAAAACTGGTCGTTAAAAAGTTACTTCTCGGCTCAACCGAAGGGACAAGGATGGAATTCAAGACAACAGCATCACGCCTTATCTCACTGAGCTACCGAGGCCACTCGATTCAATTCCAAACTAGGGGTCCAGGGACACCATGCCCACTTGGGAAGTGGTTCCAAATGCTCAACAATCTAACAATTTCAATATTCAACGCCCCCTGGTGACCATATACAAAAACCAATGCGAAACCTTGAAACTCACCACAATCATAGAACATGTCAGCAGCTACGATTTTGTAATTGATTGTGATAACAAAATATGCCTCGTTACCAATTAAATATGGAAAAACTAAGTTATTCTACTATTTAACGCCCCCTGGTGACCATATTCAAAACCCAATGACCTCGAAACTTATCACATTCATAGAACATGTCATGAACTACAACTTTGCAATTGATCATGGTAACAAAATATGCCTAGGTACCAATATAATAAGGAAATATTAAGTTATTCTACTATTCAACGCCCCCTGGTGACCATATAGAATACCCAATGTCCTTAAAACTCGCAACAATAGTAGATGATGTCATGAGCTACAACTTTCCAATCGATTGTGGTTACAAAATATGCATAGGTACGAATATAATATAGAAATGCTAAGATATTGCATTATTCAACGCCCCCTGGTGGCCATATACAAAATCCAATGACCTTGAAACTCACTACAATCATAGAACACGTTATGAGCTACAACTTTCTTAATGATTGTGGTAACAAAATACGCTTAGGTATCAATATAATGTGGAAAAACTTTTTCCCACTTACGAATGAGTACTGATGACACCAAGATGGCCGCCAATTGCGTCATAATTGGCTGATGAAAAATAACTGTCTCAGGTATAAAACATCCCTTTCCAAAGAATACCCATCATAAATTGCAATGAGAAATGGTAAACCAGTAGGAAGCTACAGGACTCAGAATTCGGGCCAAAATTAACATTTTTGGGCACTAAAAAGGTCATAGGACGGCCATCTTAAGTCCGATCGACCCAATTTTTGTTATGCTGATGGGCCCTGGGGGGATTCACATATATCCGAAAGATCAAGGTAATTGATCAAAGCGTCTTCAAAATTTCCCTCAATAAGTTCAAAAATGTGTAAAAAGTGCTGATTTTGGCGAACAACAATGGCTGCCAGTCGGCCAACTTGGTTCTGACAGGGCCATTTTTTGGGCTGAAGATGTGTCTAGGGTAGATACATGTATTAACCAAATATCAAGACATTACCTTGAAGCGTCTTCAAAACTTCCCAAAATAACTGGATTCCGTCTACGGACGGACGGCAACGGACGAAAAAGTGAACGCAATAGCCCACTGGGACTAATGTCCCAAGTGGGCTAAAAATGACACTTTATCTAAATCGAAAGAATAATCTTTGAAGCAGACAGTGGTACCAAGACCTAATTTATAAGAAATTTTTCAAGTTTTTTTCTCGCAAAAATTAAAATATTAAATTTCATTTGATCTTATAATATAAGATTAAAGAATTATGAGGTTTGATTCATTTCTGAAATTTGGGCTTATAATAGGCCTATATCAAGCCCAAATTTCAGAAATGAATCAAAACTTACAGTTACAGAGTTACAGTTTCATCTTCTTTCTTCCCACCCCTTAACTCAAGCATTAATTTTAAATTTTCCAAGTTTTGACTAAGAATTGATTTAATTTCTTCATTAATTCATTGCTTTGGGTTAAACTACAGTACAATTTCAATATGAAATATTGGAGTTGATTCTCTTTCCAGTTTCATTAACAACATTTAAGTGTGTTCCTTGTCACTGACAATATTTTGAGTGTTTTCGACTTCATTACCCCGTACTTGAGGTTGTTTTCCCCAATCGCTTCAATCATTTCTTACTATGAAAAATTGAATCAAGCTGTGACGAGGCGTCCGTCACTTAGATTTCATTTATTACATAGGCCCCTATTACATATTATATCAGTGTCAAATACATAGGTAACAATTTTCTGAGGCCAGAAATAATACCCAAGGCCAATCACACCCCTTACATCCGGCCTTCCGAAATATCGGTTGAAAAGTGGGTAAATAAGTGGAGGAATACACCATTTTTTAGTTGTTCTTAAAACAGCGGAGACACTATAAGGCCTAGGCCTATGTGGTATTCACCCAGCACTGGCAGTGGTTGTCTCCACCAGTGATCTCCGTCGCTCTACGATCCCAGTGCAACCAACCACCCAGACGCGTGCATTCAAATTCGCTGTACAGTTGCCGACCAGAATTTGGTCGGCTTTTTTGTCCGTGTTCAAACTGCGATATCTCGGCAAATAAACAACCGATTTTGATAAATAAACTATCTACACTAACCTTATGATGTCTTACTTTTGTTCATTATATCATTTTGACGATAAATCTGATTTTAGTACAATTAAATTTAAGATACAAAAATGATGCGCTGTTTAGTGATGAGACACGCATCGCTCAAGTGTCTTGTTGCTAACGAACTACAGTGTTACAATGCCTAGTTTCAAAGTGAAAAAATGGTGTCATTTTTGCTATTTCTGTATTTATATGGCATCAAGCACAGACTATGATGAAGGAACCTCCGAATGAATATAATAATAAGAAAACTGAATGTTTGAGGTTTGTAAAGAGAGTTCATTTTTCACAATCGGTTTGGTGAAACTGGATTTCTGGTGGTTTAAAGCTGCAGTGATCTAAAAGTATCGAGAAAATGTCGTTCGCATCTTAGACTTAGTGTCTGTGGTACATCAGACACTAAGATTCTTGGTGAAACGTGGTATTGAAACTAAAAGGGTTAGGAACTGGAGTTAGACCTGTGAATTTGAACTTTGAAGAACAATTGATAGAAGTGACTTAAGTTTGACATTAGCTGGGGGATATCATATATTGATATATATATATAGTTATGCAATCGCTGCAATAACAAATAGTAAGAGGTTCTTAGAATAGCGACCGGCACCGGGGGCCGCCATCTTGGATTTTTATTCCGCACCGCTGGGAAAACCGAAAAACGACGAATCTTTATACTGTCAAAACTCACTTCATGAAAATGAACTATGCTCAAAAACCTACTTTATAAATAAACGGTGGTTTCTCATTCAACAAATAAATGATATAGTTGTCTGTAGTTCCTTTTTTGCAACGGAATTGATGTTTAAATCGAGCGAATTCTTCGCTTCAAAAAGTAAACAATGTCGGCCATTTTGAATTAGCTGTACTTTCTGTGTTGGGGAAATCCTCTAAGTCCAGAAATTGGTCGCGTGCGCATGCGTCGCTACATGTGTATGGGTCATGTCAGAACGCTGAAACATAGAACTATAACGGAATGAACCTGCGTGAACTTTTGCGCAGCGGGAAGGCGCAGTTTGTTTGGTCACTTAAGACTCTTCATGATCCTCTTAGAGGATCATTTGTATTTTTGGGAATGACAGGTGTTCAAGTGGTCTTGCCATAAGCTAAAAATCTAAGATATATATCGGTATATTATAAAGGATGAATGTATTTTTCTGCTACACATTCGGGATTCGAACCTAATAGCACTTAAAAGTAAATCCTGGGGCTATCAAAGTTCATTATTTCATATCCGGGATGCTATCACTTTTTTACTCGGCAAACAATAACCCAGTGACACTTTAATCATCAAAGTTCATGTCGTAACGCTTGAAATACGATCAGTAATTTTCGGGTTTCGAATCTGATAGCGCCGCTTATAAGATGAACCAGCGTAAATAAGATCAATATTTTTACGGGATTCGAACCTAATGGAAACTACAGCGACTATTAGTCATTAAAGGTTACATGTAGCTCACATGTAGTGCCGCATGCGCAATGTGCCGATTTCTCGACTTAGAGCAATTCCAGCACTGACTAATGCGCATGCGTTAGGTAGAAACGGAGACTTGGGAAACTTTACGGTTTTTGCGTTCTTTCTAGGACCTTCTTTCTAACGGCTTAACAGTGTCACAACCCAAGTGGCAATCACCCCCGTATTCAAACTATTATAAATTGAAGATTTCAGAGGTGGCACGATGATTTGGTTGCGGGCCACCGTGCAAACAAATCATCGCGCTCTCCAGGAAAAGAAGAAAAATAGTTCATATGAAGTAGAAGATTAAGAAATTATATAAACGGAAGCCTAATCATTCATTACGAGCGGGTTGATCCGATTGTTTTTTGAATTTTTGCCACGCTGGGCGGCCCCGCAACCGCCAATTCGTTCGTTGGAATTAATACAATTTGAAAAACAAGATTGATTTTGAAAAATCAATCTTGTGAGAATAGAATGGTACCGGTATTAGTAGTACGTATTTATAGTTTAGTATCACGTAGTAATAGACTGCTTAGCGGGTGGATGATATCCTCGTTAGTACATTATGAGAATGCCGGTTTGCTAGCGTATCTATTTAACACCCGTATTGCTCGGGTTAGTTTTACTATCAACGGGTGGCGCTGTATGTAAATTTCACATAAATCAACGACTTTCGGCTATTAGCGGTACTTAAGACCACTTGAAAACATCATAGTCAATTACGATAGTAGTGAACATAAAAAGATACAGTACAAAGATACAGTACGGTGTACAGTTAAGGACATGATTCCATAGGACCCATACCAGAGACATTTTGTTCAGACAAGGACTATTAGTTAAACACTAATCTTCATTTTCAGCAATTAACGATCTGGTGAATTAATTAGTGATTCGGTCCTTCGGTGGTTCGAGAAAATATGCCCGCAAAATAAGAACCTAACGAACCAGGGCTGACCACAAATTGCCCAACAGATAAATTTTCGAAACGACACAATCCAATCATGTTTGGTATCAAATGTGGCGTGGACCATGGTCTTTTAACTGACCAATGCATGACCAGTACTGACCATATAGTAAATTATTTGTTTGCAAACAATTAAGTTGTTTGGTGTCAAATAACTAGATATGATGTGGGCATTAATCTAAGAATTGTTTAACTGAATGCTTGACCAGTACAGACCAGTTACCAGTGCTAACCAGAACCCCCATAAGTAATTTATATGTTTAGTGAATCCTTCGTTAGTACTACTAACTCTTATATTTAAATTTGTCGCTGGAAAAAGTCTTGTCCGATTTTTGTTGTAGGTAGCGAGCTAACTTTGAAATTCCGCTAAAATGCATAAGATTTTTACGTAGGGTTTTGAACGAACAACGTTTCCATTTGTAATTGTAACGTGCGCATTTGAGCCTGTAACGTGCACATTTCACTCGCGTGAACGTGCGTATCGGTACCAACATGCGAGACTTGTCAAACTTTTACGATCAAGACTTTTAAACGGAACAAAGAAGATATCATATCATATTATATATACATGAATAGATGGAATGATAATGTAGTAGTTTGAAATGTTTCGTAGCTGCTGTCCACTGAGCACAGATAAAAGCTAATTGCCTGATATGAGATATATTTTTGTTATAGAGATGTTGTAGATCAGTGAGAATTCAAACTTATGGTTAATTTTGAGTGATCACAACGCTAACCAATAGAGAAAGCTGTAAGGCATAAGAAAGGATGCATTAAGTATAACATATCTTTCAATATAATGATGAAGTATTCAACTGGCCATCACAACAATAGTTTGACTTATCTTATTGAAAAATACCGGAGTGTTAATGGGAAAACCTTGAATTCGAAACAATTCCTCACTCAATCGTTTACTTTGAAAACTCAATTTGCATTTTGTGTACATGTATTTTTTTCTGCACCAAAAGCATGAAGTATATTATCTTTGCTTGTAAAAATTTGAAATTTTGGGGAAGATTTTTGGCCTCGTTAACCTGTGAACACGTCCTTCATAAATTTTCTAAGACCGACCCTTGAAATAATGCTGAGAGTTTCGAGGATAATTTTGGTAGGATGTAAACTTAGGCCGCTTCGTATCCGTGGATGGTTGCTAATTATTGATTCTATACACAATAATCATAAGTACCATGAGATTCGATAGAATATCGTTTTTCAATCATACGTACACGAATTATCGCGACATAAAGATAAATAATATGTTCATATACTTTTTACGTCTTATACTGTATATTTCTTTAGTAGTATAAATAAAGAGTGGATCAGCAGGCCGCCTGAGACCATTCCACGATCTAAGGTCAGTTGCCAAAAGTTAGTAAGTTTACCAGTGGATAGTTTACATTTATAATGACGATTAAATTTTCATTGCTAAAATAACTTTGTACTTGTTGACTCAAAAGCAGAGAATTGAAAATACGATAATACGATACGAAAAATCAGTGTACAAATTCAAAAAGATTATCTCTAGTGAGAGATCGAACGTTGTGTCGTAATTTTCTAATGATAAAACATGGTTTGAAATTTGAAATGTGTACATAGTTGATCTTTTTCAGTGTATTTAGTCATGTATCATATTGGATGATGGTTAATTTAAACTATCTTTTGAGAAACGGGTCCCAGAGCTGTATCCTTTACTCCTGTAATAGAGGATGCAATCTATTTGCGACAAACAGCTAGTGCAAATAGCTAGAAACGGTAACAATAGTGCATTGGCAAACTTACATTGGTTGTTTAGGTTTTTCGAAGGGGAGACTTTGTGGGAAAATTACATTATGAGAATGCCGGTTTGCTAGCGTATCTATTTAACACCCGTATTGCTCGGGTTAGTTTTACTATCAACGGGTGGCGCTGTATGTTTATTTCACATAAATCAACGACTTTCGGCTATTAGCGGTACTTAAGACCACTTGAAAACATCATAGTCAATTACGGTAGTAGTGAACATGAAAAGATACAGTACAAAGATACAGTACGGTGTACAGTTAAGTACATGATTCCATAGGACCCATACCAGAGACATTTTGTTCAGACAAGGACTATTAGTTAAACACTAATCTTCATTATCAGCAATTAACGGTCTGGTGAATTAATTAGTGATTCGGTCTTTCGGTGGTTCGAGATAAAATTCCCGCAAAATAAGAACCTAACGAACCAGGGCTGACCACAAATTGCCCAACCGATAAATTTTCGAAACGACACAATCCAATCATGTTTGGTATCAAATGTGGCGTGGACCATGGTCTTTTAACTGACCAATGCATGACCAGTAGGCCTACTGACCATATAGTAAATTATTTGTTTGCAAACAATTAAGTTGTTTGGTGTCAAATAAATAGATATGATGTGGGCATTAATCTAAAAATTGTTTAACTGACCAATGCTTGACCAGTACAGACCAGTTACCAGTGCTAACCAGAACCCCCATAAGTAATTTATATGTTTAGTGAATCCTTCGTTAGTGCTACTAGCTCTTACATTTAAATGTGTCGCTTGAAAAAGTCTTGTCCGATTTTTGTTGTAGGTAGCGAGCTGACTTTGAAATTCCGCTAAAATGCATAAGATTTTTACGTAGGGTTTTGAACGAACAACGTTTCCATTTGTAATTGTAACGTGCGCATTTGAGCCTGTAACGTGCACATTTCACTCGCGTGAACGTGCGTATCGGTACCAACATGCGAGACTTGTCAAACTTTTACGATCAAGACTTTTAAACTGAACAAAGAAGATATCATATCATATTATATATACATAAATAGATGGAATGATAATGTAGCAGTTTGAAATGTTTCGTAGCTGCTGTCCACTGACCACAGATCAAAGTTAATCGCCTAATATGAAATATATTTTTGTTGTAGAGATGTAGTAGATCAGTGAGAATTCATAATTATGGTTAATTTTGAGTGATCACAACGCTAACCAATAGAGAAAGCTGTAAGGCCTAAGAAAAGATGCATTAAGTATAACATATCTTTCAATATAATGATGAAGTATTCAACTGGCCATCTGATCACATCAACAATAGTTTGACTTATTGAAAAATACCGGAGTGTTAATGGGAAAACCTTGAATTCGAAACAATTCCACACTCAATCGTTTACTTTGAAAACACAATTTGCATTTTGTGGACATGTATTTTTTTGTGCACCAAAAGCATGAAGTATATTATCTTTGCTTGTAAAATTTTGAAATTTTGGGGAAGATTTTTGGCCTCGTTAACCTGTGAGCACTTCCTTCATATATTTTCTAAGACCGACCCTTGAAATAATGCTGAGAGTTTCGAGGATAATTTTGGTAGGATGTAAACTTAGGCTGCTTCGTATACGTGGAGGGTTGCTAATTATTGATTCTATACACGATAATCATAAGTACCATGAGATTCGATAAAATATCGTTTTTCAATCATACGTACACGAATTATCGCGATATAAAGATAAATAATATGTTCATATACTTTTTACGTCTTATACTGTATATTTCTTCAGTAGTATAAATAAAGAGGGGATCAGCAGGCCACCTGAGACCATTCCACGATCTAAGGTCAGTTGCCAAAAGTTAGTAAGTTTACCAGTGGATAGTTAACATTTATAATGACGATTAAATTTTCATTGCTAAAATAACTTTGTACTTGTTGACTCAAAAGCAGAGAATTGAAAATACGATACGAAAACTCAGTGTACAAATTCAAAAAGATTATCTCTAGTGAGAGATTGAACGTTGTGTCGTAATTTTCTAATGATAAAACATGGTTTGAAATTTGAAATGTGTACATAGTTGATCTTTTTCAGTGTATTTAGTCATGTATCATATTGGATGATGGTTAATTTAAACTATCTTTTAAGAAACGGGTCTCAGAGCTGTATCCTTTACTCCTGTAATAGAGGATGCAATCTATTTGCGACAAACAGCTAGTGCAAATAGCTAGAAAAGGTAACAATAGTGCATTGGGAAACTTAGAGCAAGCGTACATTGGTTGTTTAGGTTTTTCGAAGGGGAGAATTTGTGGGAAAATTAATCATTACTGAGATATATCCGTGGCGAGCTTTTCCAGGGATTTTAAAAGTTGAGCTGTACACAAGGAATTTTGTGTAGTCCAATATCCGTGATTACCTCTGGCGTGGAGAGATACAATCTAAAACCAACCCTAGAGTCAAATATTTTACCACAATTTTTTATGATCAATAAAAATATTTAATAATAGACATTCAAACAGTATTATCCAAATTCCACTCCATTTTAAACTCATTCATCTCTACACAAACTCCAACTTGTTGAACAGTCCACATTAAAATTAGGGACCACTATTCTTGCTCATCTACACTGGCTACCAATCTAACAAAGGATTAAATTTGAGTGTTTGATGTTATAACAATACCAGACTGAATTATGGATTCGGTTTCTACTTTTTAATTGAACATTTATATCACATATTGGGCATCATTTTTACCAGTATATATGGAATAACCTATCCATATATCATGTTCAATTTTATATAATCTGACTTTTGAGATGTCATTCAATCAATGCATTCACATGCGGTCGTCGCTTCCAATAGCCACCACGGACTGGCTCCTTATTATTTCTTTGGCGATACCATTGGCGGACGATCCCACACGTTTCTTGCTCCAGCCCTAGAATGCTCAATATTCGTCATGAACCCCGATTTGAATTTAAATTCAAAATACTCCTACAACACACCTGTTAACTAGATTACTCTAAAACACCTTTCTGTGCAAGATTCAGTGAAATTGGCGCTTTATCAGTTGTATTCATCATTCGTACCCACGAATCTCGTATCGTATCCTATGAATGTGGAGACCCATCCTCGTAAAGAGAATGAATAGGCTCTGTCTGTTGCGTTCATAATCATTTGATATGAGGCTACGTGTCATCTTCAATTGAAATCACGTTGTTTTTTTCAAGGGGGGGGGGGAGAATATATTCTTATGTTTTTGTTTCTATAAATGTTGCTATTCAAGAGTTCAATAATTTCAGTCTACCAAACAAAGGATTTTCCGTATGTTTCGTGACATGTTTTTCCATAACCCTAGGAGAGAATTTTAGGTAACTTTTGCGGATGACCGAAAGCTGCTGTCCCTTTCTAGTAATTTGATGATATCCGTCGAAATCTAAATTCTAAAAAGGAATCAGGCATATCTTCTTGTTTGACTAAATATGAACTCAACAACAAGTGACACTCCCTTCAAAGGCGCCGAAGTAAAATCATGTGTCGAGTGGAGATGATATTGTGTTAGAATTTCTTCAAAATCGGAGAAAATTGAATTTTTTGAAAATAATCATTTTACAAGTATGTTTAAATCCGTTATAACTGGAGCAATTTTCATGAAAAAATATCTATGGAATCAGCGAAATGTAATCAAGAAGAATACTATGTTTAAAAAGTTATCAAAGACATTTGAAAAAAGTTTTCTGAATTCGTCAACTGTTAAACTAGTAACAACCAGATGTGTTCCCATTAAACCACCGACCGCGAGCCGAGTCAATGTGAGATATGCCCTACACTGAAAATCTCAAGTGCTATACAACCGGTTTTTTAGGTGCCTCTGAATGTCGGCCGTTAAAACACTGAACAATTCCAATTCGGAAAGGGCCTACGTAATTAGAGAAAATTCAAGATGTGTATATCGTGTGATACAGGCTCCATATTTCATGTGCGTTTGGAATTTAACCTTGTTTATAACGAAACACGCATGTATTTATGCTATTTTAGATTTAAAAAGAGCGCACGAAAGTGTTTCATGAGACCCGCAAATATAACGTCAAGTTATTCATGCATTTTTATGATTTATATGAATAAATTTCGCTTCGAAATCTTTAAATTTCTCAGGTGGATTATTCAATAAATTCACAACAGTCCATTATGGTTTAGTTTGACGCCAATCGTTCTTTTAAAGATCTTTCTTTCTCGAAGAAAGATTTTCTTAAAAACTTTGACTATGGCGAATCTTTTATGTGTCCGATAGTTAAACCTTCGGGTATTATACTAGAACACAAATTTTTAAAGATATTCATAACATACTGAAGGATATCACAGTTTATACCCGAAGATATGCAGTTGGATAGATCTTTTTGTTTCGACTCGCATGCGACAGTAAAAACGGTACTTGATATAATAAGTGAACTTCATCATTGATATTTTCACTAATGTACTTGAATTCCAAAAAAGAACTGACAATGAAGAAGGGTTACAGCTGTGACTGATATCACTCCAAATTTCAATTCCTATGAACACTTTTCATATAAAGAAAACTATTAACGAAACAGTTTTTAGAGGCAAAGAATCCGCGTTACCATTGAATTTTCAAAACTTGAAGGAATGGCTCGGTGACCACTGGTCTAGTACGCGGTTTTCTGAAATGAAAGTGGCCAAGTCTAAAGAACAACTATTGTATCACAGGATTTCAAATATTAGGAACCCAATGCGTTAAATGATTTAATTAATTGGTATCGCGCAGATTGGTTGAAAGACGAGTGTTAGTCACCTTGTGATTTAATTGTTTTTCATGCATCGATTAATTAATCTTATTATAACTAATTTGTAGGCGCTTCCCGCAAACATTTTCTATTCGTTGAGTTTTCAAACGCAGTACTGTTCAGATGATTCGAGTCAAGTAGTAAAAAAGTTTATGTATTAGCATTACTATGCAGTGAAAATAACGCACTGCGGTAAGTGAGGTGCTGTGATCCAGATGTGTAACCCATTTATTGGTAATAAATTTCCATCATGTCAACGCCATTCAAAAACAGTAGCAAAACTTTCTGCTGGTTTCTAGAAATAGCAATACGACGACAAGCACTTTCTAATTCGACCACGATATTTGAGAAGTTTCACTTGGGCAGTGGTGGTCAGTGATGGTCAATTTATGAATTTTAATTGCGAATCCTTTCTAGTTTCACACCAAATGCGGTACCGGTATATCGTTCTTTCAAGAAGTTTCAATTGGTCAGTGGTGGTCAGTGATGGTCAATTTATGAATTTTCAATGGCGACTCCATTCTAGTTTCACATCAAATGCGGTACCGGTATATCGTTCTTTCAAGAAGTTTCAATTGGTCAGTGGTGGTCAGTGATGGTCAATTTATTAATTTTCAATGGCGAATCCTTTCTAGTTTGACACCATAACGCGGTATATCGTTTTCATATTCGAGAAGTTTGAATTGGTCATTGGTGGTCAGTGATGGTCAGTGATGAATTTGCAATTATGATTCCTTAGTAGTTTGAAATTCGAAGTCAAGTGTTCAGACTCGGGGATATCTCAATTGGTCAGTTACTGACCATCATGGTGTCACCATTGTGGTCTATAGCTCAAATGAAACATGTTGAACCGACGAAGGGGCCCAAAAGCGTTAAGTCATTTCCTGGAGTGACGTGATCCAAAAATGCCCTAACTGGAAAAGGCAGTCTCTCAATTGGATGAAACTAAATCGGACAGGACAATTAGAATTTGGGAAGGTCACAGGTAGTGGTCTTTCCACGAAGCCCACGCGGTGAGCGTATTATTATGAAATCTTTTTTTAAACCACCATGTACCACGAAGTAATAAGCATCGTTGTAAGCACTTGAAACAGCCATTAACCACTTGAAACTGTCAGATCAAACATCATACCGCATCCCCGCAAAGAGGGGTGGTTTAGCAAACCGGAGTTTTCATTGGCCTCTCTAGACTACCCCGCCAGTACGGGTAGCCGAGCAAACCGGAAACTCATAATGAAACCTGTACCATGAAGTTCGTTCATTGGGTTATCATAAAGCCGTTCGTCTAAATAATCCAGACGGTAAATATGGACCGAACCTCAACTGCATATTAAAACACAACATTTCGGGGACAAAAATCAGCGGTCAGATAATTTCCTAGTATCAGCATTTAAGTCCAACTTTCCCTAGTTGAATAGCTCACAGACTTGGAATCATACCGAAAATAGCAATAGTGGAATTTGTTCCTATTTCACTCGTAATAAACCGAGGAAAGATTTTGTGCTAAGTGGCGTACGATGGCGATCAAGATAACTTTTGAAATCTAAGAATAGTTGATTTCTAGTCCTAGTTTCATCAAGCGACTCTCTTTTGTTAAAGTAATCATTCCTAGCTCACAAACGATATAAACCTCGAAAATCAATAACTATAATGATTCTAGATCTCGAGTCAGAAACTACCAATAATCCCTAAATTTGAAATTAAACTAGTGATGTCCAGCTCAGAGACTCGAAATTTACACAAACACTCGTGAAAAAAGGGCGATAATTAACTCAGAAACTCAGAATGTACTAACAAAATTACTTTTGAAATTAAAAGGGCAATGATTTCAGCTCACAGAAACTCGGAATTTACCTACAAAGTCACTTGCGAAATTTAAAAAGAAAGATGATTTCAACTCAGAAACTCAGAATTTACCTAAATCACTTATGAAATGCGATAATTTCACTTCAGAAATGTAACGGTGTGACATCGCTCTCTTGAAAAGATTCCATTGTTGTTCTGGTGAGTTGTGTGTGATCCCGGTTGTCACTGCGGAATTAAAAGGGGGATGATTTCAGCTCAGAAACTCGGTATTTACCTAAAAGTCACTTATGAAATTAAAAGGGCGATGATTTCGGCTCAAAAACTCGAAATTTACCTAAAAGTCGCTTGCGAAATTAAAAGGGCGATGATCTCGGCTCAGAAACTCGGAATTTACCTAAAAAGTCGGTTGCGAAATTAAAAGGGCGATCATTTCGGCTCAGAAACAGGAATTTACCTAAAATGTCGCTTGCGAAATTAAAAGGGCGATGATTTCGGCTCAAAAACTAGAAATTTACTTAAAAGTCGCTTGCGAAATTAAAAGGGCGATCATTGCGGCTCAGAAACAGGAATTTACCTAAAAAGTCGCTGGCGAAATTAAAAGGGCGATGATTTCAGCCCAGAAACTCGGAATTTACCTTAAAAGTCACTTGCGAAATTAAAAGGGCGATGATCTCGGCTCAGAAACTCGGAAAATTTACCTAAAAGTCGCTTGCGAAATAAAAAGGGCGACGATTTCGGCTCAAAAACTCGAAATTTACCTAAAAAGTCGCTCGCGAAATTAAGGGCGATCATTTCGGCTCAGAAACAGGAATTTACCTAAAATGTCGCTGGCGAAATTAAAAGGGCGATGATTTCGGCTCAGAAACTCGGAATTTACCTAAAAGTCGCTTGCGAAATTAAAAGGGCGATCATTTCGGCTCAGAAACAGGAATTTACCTAAAAAGTCGCTGGCGAAATTAAAAGGGCGATGATCTCGGCTCAGAAACAAGGAATTTACCTAAAAGTCGCTTGCGAAATTAAAAGGGCGATGATCTCGGCTCAGAAACTCGGAATGTACCTAAAAAGTCGCTTACGAAATTAAAAGGGCGATGATCTCGGCTCAGAAACTCGGAATTTACCTAAAAGTCGCTCGCGAAATTAAAAGGGCGATCATTTCGGCTCAGAAACTAGGAAATTACCTAAAAAGTCGCTCGCGAAATTAAGGGCGATCATTTCGGCTCAGAAACAGGAACTTACCTAAAATGTCGCTGGCGAAATTAAAAGGGCGATGATTTCGGCTCAGAAAATCGGAATTTACCATTTACTTTTCTGTATGAATATGATTTTCGGGTTTAATTCTTTTTTGATAATTTGATAATTCTTCATGAGTTACAGCTTTATGTTCGGGGCAGTATGCTAGATTTCTAGATTTAAATTTAATATGTTCAGGGTATTCTAAATCTACAACAAAGAAGTAACCAGTATCTGAATCCTCTGCAATATCTAGGATTCTTTTCTTCCAATCAAATTTATCATTATATTCATGTTGTAAAACTTCACTTATTTCAAATACTCCATAAGGTTGAGGTTCCATCATTGCCCAACCATATAGATTATTAGCATCTATATATAATAACTTATATCCAGGGTTATCATTTACATTGAAATATCTATCACCTAATACACCTGAAACTCCTCCTCTTATAGATTTTTCAAATAAGAATAATTGATCTATATTTGTTAACAAATCCATTTTTATATCTGTAAATTTAAATCCACAATCCCATGTAACAAACCTGGACTAGAATAACAATGGCATGGATCAATGTTAAAATATTTTAGGTTTACATCTCTAAACCTTTCGAATATATCCGATAATAATAACACATCAGATTTTAGAAAGAAATCTACTAATTTACCATGGTTTTTTATTCTAAAATGATTCCATATATTAATCGTTCTTTCAAAAACTCCATCTTTAACATATTCATTTTTCAATTCATCATAAAATTGTTCCTTTTTAAGTTCAGTTATTTTGAAATCATTATGATTTTTATAGAAAGAATATGGAATCGCTCCTTTATATCTCATTAATTGGAAATCATCATTATTTTGGTAGTGTTGTTTTAATATTTTTAATTCATCATCAACTAATGATTTTGATAAGTTATCTAATGAACTATTTAAAAATCTATATGAATCTATTAATCTTAGGCAACCAAATTGGAATGATATATAATTCTCAGATGTTCTAGCTAACATTTTAAATTTATAAGTTGGTATTTTATCCTTTGATCTATTTGAATTTAATCTTTCTATTTCATTATTGATTTCTTCTATTTTATGACATAACTGTTTGATGAATAAATGTGCATCATATCCTGATAGATTATGACATATAACTGGTACGAAGTTAATTTTCATAGCTTATAAGTTACAATTCTCATGTGCAGCGCCTCTAAACTTTCGATTCAAATGATCATGGTCTCTTACTTTTTTATCTTTATAATTAAATATCTTTTCACAATAATAACATTTACCTGCAAACACAAATTCTTCTTTATCTTCTTCTGTCATTATAATTTCTTTATTTGTATTCAATAATTTACTAAATCTTATTTCATATTCAATTAATAAGTCACAAAAATGATTAATAACATTTTCATTTCTATAATGATAATATTCACTTTTAATTAGTTCTGGATAATCAGATTTTATATATAACCCGAAAGCAGCAGCTGATTGATGAATCTTTTTAATAGTATTTGTTATTGGCGGTTCTTCTGAAAAATCATTTTCATTAGAATTTAATTTCTTTCTTTTATAATATATTTCTTTTCTATCTTGATCAGTTAGTTCTTTATTTAATGATTCAAAATCTCCATATATAACAAATGGTACTTTATTTTTGTAATCATATTTTTTGAATTCTAATATTTTATCTTTTTCATTTGGTAAAACTAATTTACAATAATCATGATTTTCACATAATTGTTTATGATTTAATAATGTACTTTCATTACTGAATCTATGTAAACATTTTCTACATAGATATATTTTATTATGGTGATCACTTTCTGTTCTAAAGAATAAATCGATTTGTTTAATCCACATATAATGATTCTCATAATATAATATATCTATAACACCATTTGAATCATAATCTTTTGATAGGTATAAAGGTTCTAATGTATAATGTTTTATATTGTTACCTTTTGTATTTGGTAATTTGATTAAATCAAATACATTTATTCTTAAATTATTATCTCTTTCTATTTTTGGGATATTTTTAATTCTAACAGGATACTTATCTATCTTATAATTATTTTCAAATGGTTTATAATTTGTTAATCTAAAACTATGTGTAATATCTTCTGTTGGATGTAAGCAACTTATAATTGTCCATAGAAAACATTTATCATCAAAATTTTGTACATTTATTACAGCATTAGTTTTAAATGGTAGTTTAATATAACTCGATGCTTCAATATCTGGTTCTTTATAATATGATACATTATTTTCATCAATTCGTTTTGATTTAGTTAACTTATTATATTTTGTGTTATAAACATGTAAAGTCATAAATATTATCTCATCAAATATTAAACCAGATCCTTCAAAATATTTCTCTTCTATTTTAGTTTTTACTTCATTATAACATTTATCTAATTTATCATCTATATGTTGTTTAGATATAATATGTTGTGAATGAGAATTTATATTATATATTGGTTTATCTTCAGATTTTATAAACTTTACTTTAGAAGATATACTAATTTTAGGGTATTCAACATCATTTATTATTTTTATAATATCTTTCATATTTTTTATAAATGTTTTTTATTTTCTTCTAATGTTTTTCCTTTATGAAATTTAAACTCAATAGCAGCTGGACCAATATCACTTTTAAATGCTTCGGTTATCTCTATATCTTTTTTATTATCTAATGAATTAATATAATTTCTTACATCTTCCATGTATGGTCTTTTATTGTTTAATTTATTTCTTATTCTTTTAATTGTCTTATGTTTCTTATCGTTATCATTATCAAAATAATCCTCACCTAAAATATCATTATTCATATTTCTAATATGACTTTTGGATTTTAAATGTTCATTATAATATCTTTTATCACTGAATGATTGATTACATGTATCACATTTGTATGTTTCTTTTTCATTCTTTAATTCATCTAATTTAGTTTCTAATATATCATCTTTATATTCTAGTTTCAATTTATTCTCTAAATGTGTTTTAGTTTTATTGTGTCTTGCTTTTTGGGATTTATCTATATTGATATTACATGTTGGGCAGTAGTACTTATTTGCTTCCATTTTAATACTAAATTTGTTATTAAAATTGATTTTAGAAGTTCAATGATTTATATATTTGTTATTTCAACCACACTTTACTAACGCTTTTAATGTTTAAAAATCTAACTCATACAAATATAAATATTGAAATAATGTTTAAAATATACCTATATATCTATTCTATAAGAGCTCACACTTTTATATTGAATAATCTGTCAATTTAAATGTTATTCATATATATAAATATTTTAAGAGTAATAGGGGTTTAGTTGTTCTATACTAAAGGTCGAACGGTTGAGTGAGTAAAAAAATGAAAAACATGAAAAATATGAAAGTAATAATAATTTCTACTTGAATTAGGAGTGATACTCATAAAAAATGAAAAATAAATTCGAGCGTGTGAGAATTATTTTTCATTTTTATGAGTTTCGCGACTAATTCAAGTAGAAATTGTTATTATTTTCATGTTTTTCATGTTTTTCATTTTTACGAGCTCGACCGTTCGACCTTTGGTATAGAACAACTAAACCCCTATTACTGATAAGCATAAAGCATATTGATAATGAAGATTATATAGATACAGATTGGACGAAACGTAAAGTAGTAACTATTAATGATGCGGTAGATAGGATGAAAAAGGATTATAATGAAGAAACTTATGATGATCCAGTAGATAGGTTTAATAGATTGTTAGAGTCTGATGATGAATTGGAGGATGATGATGAAAATGATGATAATTATCTCACATTCACATAAAATAATAGTTGAAAATGGTATAAAATAATAGTTAATAAAAAAGGGGTTTTAAGCATTTAGGTATCTAATACGTATCTAATACGTATTTAAGTATTTATGTATCTAATATGTATTAATCTAAATAACCTTTATTATTTTCAAACTTAGTTGAAAAAATAAAAATATATTAGTTGAAAATTGAAATAAATAATGTATTTTTAAAAAGGGGGTTTTAAGTATAAATGTATCTAATACGTACCTAATACGTACCTAATACGTATTAAGGTATCTAATACGTATCTAATATATAAATGCTTAAAATGCCTTATTTTATAAATTTATATTCATAAGGAAATTAAAGCTTCAGAAGTAATTTGGAACCTTTATTATTCTTTAATTTATTCATATATTCATCATGTAATTCAGTAGGTTTTATTTGATTTTCTTCCAATGATTGTTGCATAGATTTTCTATCTTTATTGTCGAATAATACTAAAAATGTAATATTCTCTTTAAAGTCTTTAACAATTGAATTATATTTTTGATTTCAAACCCATGTTGTTATCCCAAAATGTCTCCCCAAGGACAGCTAGATAACATAACTCACTTTCTCCAACTTTTAAATCATGTAAATTAGCGCAATCATCTATAATGAATAATGTATTTGAACCATTATAAATATCAATTGCTATTTTTATACAATTATCTAAATTTTCTTTCACTGTTTTAGGATCTAATATAATAAACTTTTTTTATCTTAACTAGATCTCTATTATATGTTTTATTCATTTCATAAGTAGGACAGAATAATATTATTTTATCAAAATGATTCTTATAAATAGTTTCTAATAAATCTAATATGAAATGTGCTTTACCACAGTTGGTCACTCCAGTAACTAACATATCATGTGGTTTCAATATAAATAAATCTTTATTCATTTATTCTTTTAATTTCACTAGATAAAATCCATCCATTAAATTTATCATCATATCCTTTATATTTCACTAAAGAATACTTTTTTCCTTCAAGAGTTTTTGTTTTCAATACTTTTTCTATTTTATATTCTATTTCATCTGGGTTTGGTACAAGTGATAATTCTTGTTCATAGAAATAACATAATATTTCTTCATCTTTTAGATCTTCAAATTTATAAACAAATGGTTTAGTTAATATTATCTTTTTAATTTTGAATATTTCTTCGGTAAAATTTGGAGTATAACCTTTGTAAAATGTTTTTCAATATTTAGATATTCTTACATGTTGTCCTATTTTTAATTTTGGTTCTCCAAAATCATGTGTAAGAAATGCTCCATATAAATCATTCCAAACTATTTCTGAATTATCTTCTTTTCTAGCTTGTATCGGTTTCATACCAATACTTGAATGTTTAGAATTATTATAACCTTTCACTAAATCATCTAACACATCGATATATTCATATGTTTCATTAACAGTAAAATATTTCCACATTCTAGATTTGATTTGTTTTGATTTGATATATTTGATGATTATCATGATACAAATATAAATACATAATTGTTACAAAATGTTTATGTATAATGCATGACAATCATCAGGACCTCAGAAATCATGAAGTGATTGTCAAGCCGAGGCCCTGGAGCAAATTAAAAAAAATGCAATTATGAAAAGAAGGAACATTGAGAATGATGGAATGATACTATTTGGATAATGAGAAGGATGCAAAATTCTATGTTATAGCATAAACTAGTCATGGGATTAATTGATGGTAGACTGTTACTGATTAACGGGCTAATTTAAGAAGAATAGAAAAGTCCTCCCATTTCGACGAATGAGATATAATCCTTAAAAAGGTAAGCATTTCTGCATAAAATAAATTTCTACACATTTATAGTATTTTGGTTTGCTCAAGATTTTAGATGTTGATTAATAGGTTGACATGAGTTGCTTCTTGAGATTGTGCTTGCAACTATAAAGAGATGAACTATTTCGGATGTTGATTGTAAAGAATTCCAGAGCTTTGGGCTGCTATACTAATAGAGAACGAGCGTTCT
Organism: Tubulanus polymorphus; assembly: GCF_964204645.1. Classification (NCBI taxonomy): domain Eukaryota; kingdom Metazoa; phylum Nemertea; class Palaeonemertea; order Tubulaniformes; family Tubulanidae; genus Tubulanus; species Tubulanus polymorphus. Next base: position 14,524,099 of record NC_134028.1, on the reverse strand, counting down.
CTATGTTTCAATGTTTTATTAAATCTTTCTATGATAGATGCTTTTTTATCTGAATTTGTTGAAAAATATTCCATACTGTTTTCAGATATTAGTTTTTTAAAATGTTTATTATAGAATTCCTTACCTTCATCAAATTGTATCTTATCTGGAATAGCTTCTTTAAATATTGATTTAAAAGCATTAGTAACTTCTATACCAGTTTTGTTTTTGATTGGAATTGACCGTGCGTATCTACTGAATATATCTATAACATTCAGTATCCAGAAATATCCTTTGTTGTGTTCTTCTATGTTCTTCTTGTCAATTAAATCTGCTTGCCATTGTTGATCGATATATGAAACCATAACTTTTCTTGTTGAATAATTTTTATCCATTTTCTTATGGATTTGATATGTTGGTTAATTTTGTAACCATAATCTTAATTCACTATATTTTATATTTTCTTTATCAGATTTAATTTTATCCCATAATTCTGTAACGCAGGAATATGATACTTCACTCTCTGGGTTATAATATAACTCTCTGAAATATTGTTCCTTTTTCATCTTATTTTAATCCATTAATAATAATCTTGATTTAGTTTCAATGACTTAATCATTTGATTTATTTTCTGGTACAATAGGTTTATTATTATCATCATCTTTATCATCAGATTTATACTTATATTTATATATTACACCGGAGAATATAATAACTGTTACTAATCCAATTGTTATACATAATTTATTCTATTATTATTACTTCCAGCATTAGAAGCATTAGATGGATTATTATTTGAATCAATATCAGGTGATTCATTTATATCAGTTAATTTCTTTTTCTTAGCTCTTTTTAACTCAGAAGATCTTTTACCCAACTCCTTTGTACTTGTTTTTCAGATCTAGGCTTCTTCTTTATATCGTCACTCATTTATTTTAGTTAATTTTTGTTCTGATTCAATATCTTCTGATTTATTTTTATCTTTGTATTCTATAGGTTTGATGTTAGAAAATGTTATAACTCCAGTAGAAATCAATGTCATTATTCCTCCTAATTGAAATGAAGCGTATCCAACCCATTTTTGTAATTCTGTCATAACGAAGTAGTCATTTTTTAAATCACTATATAATTTATTTTCATCATTAATTGGTATAATCCGGTTACATAATTTAGAGTAACATTTTACTATTCCATCACTGATAGAGTCATTTATTCTGGCTAATCTAGCTTCTTCATATATCTTGAAATGTTTTATTACTTTATCTGGTTTCATGTTATCTAATTCTTGAAAAGTTATAATTTTGCCAATAAACTCATTACATTTGCCGCTAGCAATTAGTAACTCAAGATGGTGCTTCCATGTCAAATAGTATTCAAAATCAATATTATTATCATTTTGAACACAATTAGAAACAACTGTATCTTTATTATCTGTAATACCTAAATCCTCAATTGTCTTTTCAATTTCGGTATTATTTTTACTTGATTTCTTTGACATTTATATTAGAGAAAAGTGAAAAAAATATTATATTTTAATACTAGCTCGTTAAAGTTAAATAATTTTAAATACTAGCTATTTGAAGTTAAAGAATTCTTATTCAAATCTATTCAAAATATAAAGTATTCTCCTTTTGAAAAGAAATGATAGATTTTGAATAAAAATATAATAGAATTCACTATCTATTTGAAGTTATTGTTTTTTTTATTCAAATCTATTCAATCTAGTGTTAACTAGAATTGCAAAAGAAAATATTAAAAATATAATAGAATCCACTATCTATTTGAAGATATGTAATTTTTATTCAAATCTTATCAAAATCTATTCAATCTAGCTTCAATTAGAATTGCTTAAAGAAAATATTAAAAATATAATAGAATTCACTAGCTAGTTAAAGTTATTGTTTTTTTGATACTTAGGATTTAGATTATCTCACTACTTTTGTCTATCTATTAGGAGCAGTTAATATAACTGTCCAGATAAGTCATTTCGGATCCTCGATAATAAATCCTCAACTGAAAATCAATTCAAAGCAACGACTGGTGGAAATACTATTTCATAAACGCATATATTAATTATGCAAATTGAAGCGATCGATGATAGAACAATGGAGAACAATAGAGAAGCGGTCCTAGAAGACCGCTTTTGCTCAGCACGCATTCGTCAATTATATAATTCATTCTGTAAACTATAAGATTCAAACATAGAACTGTAACCAATCAATACAGAACAGCCGTCACCATTAATAACAACCGAACGACTAATACATAACAATACAATGTTAAAGCAGATATACACAATCAAGAATACATTTTTTGACGCCTTATAAAACGTTACCATTATGAAACCTAAACAATGTTAACCATTCAGCGTCATTTTACAAACGACAGCCGTATATCGATGTGCAAAACGTCACAGGTCTATGTGTACACTAATAAGCTATCTGGCAAAATATTATTGACATAGATGTAGAATGGCTTCCTGTGATTATATAATGACCTATATTTGAACGTCGAAATGTTATATTGCATTGAATATCATTAGAAGACGTATTGTAATAGTAAAGGATGTATGATTATATCAGAAGCGGCAGGCATAAATAGAAATGATAAGTAAATCGGATTATTCGGTTAAATGGCGGATGTATACACGATTTGGAAGTCTGATATAAAAGTCAGACCCTGACGTGGGCATGCCGGTGGAATGACGAAGCTATCTACGATGTGTGTAGGGCCGGCGTGAATTTCATCAGCGGCTACAAGCGGTCAATATGAAAATGTGTAAACATATAATTTCAATATTCAAACGTTTTAGAAAATATGTTTGATATTAGGAGTATGCAGGTTTCGTGAGATTAGCAATTTATAATAGCATAGCTATCATATACGGCTCCGCGTCCTCTGATGGCATGTGTATTAGGTGACAATTCAATTCTATTCTTTATTGATCCTTATTACATTGAAATTTCGGGATAAAATTCCCAAATTCAATAAATACAAATTTTAAAATAAATTAATACAACATACATGACACACGGGTAATTCATACAGAACAACATAAGCATGTTATTTTAAATGACAATGTCTACTTCAACCCGCCCAGACTCAAGACTCTAGGATATCGAGTGACAGCCAAACCCGAGGCCCGGGCCGGCTGGCTAGGCCACACGATATGCTCGAAGTCATGATGAAGCAGACATCAGAAGAGCTCGTTCTTCAACCATGGAGGCAATGAAGTTGCAGACCAGCTTAGAGGCATAAGTAAATGAAGTCGGTCGCAAGTTCGCGATCAATTATTTAGAATTTTCAATAAAAAAATTTAAACCACTACTAGAGTCGAAGACCCGCTGTATCATCTACCCAATCGCCAAATCTCATCATTCCCCAAATTTCTTAAAACTTCGATTTCAAATTTGCAATTCCACATTAGCTTAGCCCAGAAATTATACATTTTTTTCGCAGGCGTCAAATAATTTTCTAAAATTAATTTTCTTGTTGATATCTATATTACAAGGTCTTCAGCGTTATAATTCATAATTTCGTCCAGAACTCTTTAATTACTAATCGTTTTCAATCATTTCTTCAATTTCTCGCAAATAGTTGACAACTTCACTAAATGTTAAACTTAATAATCGGAATTTTTCATATTTTATCAATCTTCCCACTCTTCTCAGTTTTCTTTCATAACTGGTGCTGATTTCTATGTTCTTTTTAACCCAAGCCCCCCCCCCCCAAGAAATTCCCCTCAGTTTCTTTATCCAAAAATTCAAACCCTATATTCAAATAACTCCCGAAAATGATGTGATCCCATAAGTGATTTGCTTTTCTTTTCAATATCGTCTTATAACTTATTTTTAATATATTAGTAATTTTATCAAATGAATTAACTTCTTCACTTCGTATTTCTGGGAAGTTTAAATGTTCTGTTTCAATAATTAATTTTGATTTTAAAAACTTATTCAACTCTTCTCCACTCATTTTCAATTTCTCGAGTCCCGACAATTCAGATTCATTGAGTCCCAACAACAATTTCAGGTTTGTTGTTGGTAATTGTGGTAATTGTGGTTCGCGTGGTAATTGTTTATTACGAAATACGTCACCCAGCATTTTCACCATTTCGTTATGATAATCCAAATGTTTTTGTAATTTGTTTAACGTTTGATTGTCAATAACTTGAGTTCCTTCCCCCATTTCTGTTGAATCCTGTGAATAACTGTCCATCGGCATTGGTTCCTCTTCCGATGGTTGGCTTGGAATTTCTGGCTTGGAATCTCTGTATTCCATTTTAATCTAAAAGATGTCGTGAAAATGAATTACTGTACTTAAAAATATGTTTGAAGGTTTCTACGGAAGCGATAAGGGGCCTCGAGATGTCCCGTTCCAAGTCGACAAGTCGTCATATTTATGTCGACATACCGTGATATATCGCGTCAAGTCGATATGAATATGTCGATATATCGTGACGTTTTCACCACATATTTCGTTTTCTCGACGACTTTCCTCGCGACAAGTCGACATATTCATGACGACTTGAAACTCAGTCGTCATATTACTGGTGTCCTCATCTTACATTTACACATGTCTTCAAATGACGGCTTGTCCCGTGGAAAATGGGCGAAAAATCGAAATTTGTCGTGAAAACGTCACGATATGTCGACATATTCATGTCGACTTGACGCGATATATCGCGATATGTCGACATAAATATGGCGACTTGTCGAGTTGGAACGTGACAACTCGAGGCCCCTTATCGCTTCCGTAGGTTTCCCTACTTCATAATAACTACAAAAACGGTACTTACATGTAGATTTAGAACTGTTAACTGTGTTTTGAGAGACAATATCCTATGCGTTCTGTATATGTGAATGTTGATTTCTAACTGTTAACGCGGCGCACGTTTGACCAAGCTGATTATTTCTGTACGTTTGCCTGGATGGTGACAGTTGTTTTTTTATGATGAAATTAATTAATTCCTTGCAATTGAAAGAGCACGTTCGATCAAGCGACAGATGTTTTTGTAATCAACTATATACATACAGACCTCAAATAAGAGTTGCCAGATTTCTAACCACTGATTAAAACCTCAGAATGCGGTTGATTCTGTGAACTACTATTCCATAATTCAAAAAATGTCTTTGCTTTAACCAGTTGATCTAAATATAACAGTAAATCTAGTTTATTAGATTTAATTATATTTTCCTTCTTTTCTTAAGGTCTTAAATTTCTCCAGCTCCAGATTAGCTTCTTATTATAATCATCACTCATGTCAAATTTAGAAATCGGCAACACGTTATCAATGTGGAAGTATTCACCATAATTATCTATATTCATTTTATCGTCGAATTGATATACAATCCATGATTTTAAGAATTCATGTGTACAACCCAACAAATTAGATAGTGTTGCTGAATGCGTTTCTTTGTTGAATAATTGTGTTAATCTAGAACTTAAGCATTGCTTCAATTTAAAATTAAGATCTGTTGGATATCTTTCTTTTCGATAATTATTACTGTAATCATTATAATGTTCACGATTATTATTTCTCCATTCTCTCATATATTCTGTCATATAATCTGGGTGATTTGTAAAATAGGTTTTATTATTCTGTTTCCAACATGTTTTACAATTATTTCTTAAACCATCTTTCTTAGTGTAATATTGTGTAACGTTTATTCAATTCACATTTTGAACATTTCTTATGATAAATATTAACAACACTATTTGTAATATTGATAGTTTGTGATTGTTCTGTCTCCATTTTAATATCAAATTTTTTATTAAAATTGATTTTAGAAGTTAATAGATAAATATTTTAAGAGTAATAGGGTTTTAGTTGTTCTATAACAAAGGTTGAGGGGTCGAGTGAGTAAAAAATAAAAATAAATTCGAGCGTGCGAGAATTTATTTTTATTTTTCACGAGCTCGACCCTTCGACCTTTGGTATAGAACAACTAAAACCCTATTACTAATGGGCTATTGTTAAAATTAGTTTTTAAAAACCGCGACGGAATGTGCAATCTGGGTAATAAATTTGTTAATTTATGCTTGAATTGATAATCGACGTGACAAAAAACGTGCGGTAGATTTCGGAAAGACGACTTAGAAAAACATGTCGGCTCTTTGAATGGGGCTCAATTTTCGATGTTTACGGCCCGATAGTGTTTTTGTAACGTTGATTCTTAAAAATTCGCATTGAGTACTTGTAGATCGAAGTGAGCTGAATGATATCAGCCGGATTGTATCGGCAACAGCGGTAACGTAAAGAAGCCTATGTACTTTTGACAAAAGAAGTGTGGAAAAAATTAATTAATATAGCTGCAAGCAGCGATAACGGGTTTCTGCCTTCCTGGATAGAATGTCGTTCAGGGATGCGAGCAAAGATTTCACCCGAAATCAATTCGTTACATTCCGTTTTTTTGAAAGAGTGCCACCTAGGAGTCAACTCACAACATGGATATGTTGACCCACATGTGCTACTTAGCTCATGTGCTACTACGCGCAAAGTACTATGTGCCAGGTTTTGGGGGAAATAACATCGAGAAGAACGAAGCTACGGTGTTTTTACCATTCCCTAGTGACAGTTTAAGCGCATATTCGGTTATTATTAGTTCCGAAAAAAAGTTGACTAGATAAGAAACCCGAATTTGGCCCAAAGCACAAATTTGGCCTATAGGGTAAACTATTGATCCGCAGCAAGATTTCGTAGTAGCTAAAAATGTTTGTAATGTTGATTTCCTGAATGCGTTGGTGGTTATTAATGGTTTCAGACAACAAACGTAGTAAGATGTAGTAAGCAGGTTGTCGTTTGATGCTTTGATCTATCAGCGCTGACCATAAATCAGCCTGGTGTAAAAATAATTCTTTCTCGGTTCTTCTGCTGCGTTATCTGGCAAACATTCAGAAATCTTTTTATAAACTTAAGAATAGACGGAACCGTATTTGGTCGGAACAATGGGTTGCATTTATTATGCGGCTGGTGAAAGAATCACGCTGTTACTTCATGATACTCCCGACTACTTTCTATAAAAAGAAAAACGGAAGTACGGGGAGATATTGTTGTTTTGCTTTATCCCGCATTGTAATCAAATTTATTTAGTATAACAGTTATAGAATGATCTTAAGAGAGATGGGGGATCATAATGAAGTTCCGAATCAAAAGTATTTATAGTAATTCAAAAAGAAATAATCAGTGGTACCGTAATCTGAGACAAATACTATAGTTTCAAAAATATATTTAATTTGAATATCCTAGATGTTAAATGAGAACAAAGTCTCTATAATCGCTAAAGTTTTAAGAAAATTAATTTGTGTTAAATGATAATACTAGCTCTCTAAAGTTTCTCTTGTTGTATACGTCTGTTGGTAACTCGCTGAGAGTAGCTGTTTTCTCAACGATGATAAGCAAGGAGTGAATAAATCATTCCGCGTCATGACAGGAGGGTTGGAAGGAAAAAGTTGGTTTAGCAAATCAGTTTCTCAAATAATTTTAGATCAGCGAATCATTTAAGGCCAAATTCTATATGACCAAAACAGTCATGACAGTAAGGTTGCTGCTCCTTGCCAAAAGTCGAGTGGGAGAGTCGGTATTTTAAGAATGCCGATTCTTTCTATAAAAGGGATCCGCATCTTGAGAGAGCAGTCACTCGGGAGACACTCGTAGATACTTGTTAAAAGCTGGTCTGGGACTTGATTCAGGACGGGTTACGAACAGGAGAGTGCAATAGGAATTTAGAGCTAGGATTTGGATTGTGTAGAACTGGAGAACTGTGTTGAATATCAAGGTAAATAAATTCATCTTGTATTGTTATATCCATTCAAAATTTCCGGTATTCTAGTTTTACTTGGGTTTGTACGCGGACACGTTCTCTCGCCAGGGACCGATTATTGCTTTTATTAATTAACGACTAAGGAGAGGATTGTGATCGGCGTATCACTATGCAGGAGGGAAGGCCTTATGGTGTTACTATTAGTAGAGGAGTGACAAGTCAGTCTGACAAGTCAAGCGATCAGATGGGGACAACAATTCACATAAGAAATTGACGTCCAATAACCATTATAAAAACGTAATCACGAACGGTACCATCACTCTCCATGTCACTCACCAGACTGTAACTGGTTTCTGGCTAGCAATCATTCTTTATCGGTGCAGTGGGTAGGTATTTTCAACTGACTTTGTTCTCCTATGACATTACATCGCCGCTGCGTCACGATGTGTGACGTACATGTACAAGGGACCTCCAATTTGTAATGTAGGTGATGTATAAACTGACTTTAGACCGTTTAATATCGACGATAACAAGGTATCACCGATGCTGACATTTTCTGACGGCAACTAGTATGACTCGCCTTTTGGACCGGACCAATTCAATTCAATTAAGAAAACGCGTACTGGTACAGTAAATAAATAAACCGCTGTTGATTTTTCGAAGTATTGATATCCACGAACAAAACTATACTATTATAGGTTGTTTAAAGATACTGCTTTTAATAACAGTATGAATAAACTTACTTCACAAACAAGGAAGTACATTTCTAAATTGTGAATGGTCGAACCCCAGTTATTCACAGTAACCTGTGATTTGGATATTCTCGGAGCCCTCCTTTATTATTTATTTATGAAATGACGTCACGAACTTTCAGATTCGCGCCAGTATGCGTGTCATGATCGACGATTGCTATTTCCACCGGTACTAGCTTTAAGTAATTTTAAGTTTAAAATAGGATGCACAGTACATCCATAGAATCTACGCGGAGCAAGAGACTATCATATTACGATCAGAGTTTAACATTTCGTTTAAAAGCTGTTAGTAGTCGAATCTGATAGAAGATGATTTTTATGTGACAAAATTTAGTGGAAAATATGTTAAAATAATAATCCGCAGGAATACAATAGGGTTTCTGCCGAGGCAGCAGAAACCCTAATAATAATAATAAATATAGCTGCAAGGCAGCGATAACGGGTTTTCTGAGCAGGCGTGCTATTAATTATTTGAAAAGTGGATAATAGAAATATATCAATGCGGGATACGCATTTAATGTGTCAAGTCACACCAATACGGTTTAACATAACATAATTTATTGTAATAGACAAATACAGGGGTAACAGGGGTTACTCGGGGTCGTATAGTTGTCTGTGGAGTCGAGTAGATTACCCGTCTGTAACATTGGTTACGGGATCGACTTGTCAGCTTGATTAGTTGTTTCAATATAAATAAATTCTCATCTCTTAAAGAATTGTTGCAGAATGTCATTTTTGTGTCTCAGGTGCCTGGAAATTGCATCAAAACGGGTTGAAATTCAAAAATTTTCTGGGGGAGGCCCCCTGCGAACGCTTCGCGCCTCCGGCGCTCGCCTGTCATGGATACTGCCTTCTCTTATGAATTGCCTGTGCTCCTGTCATTGTCTCCCTTTAGATCCGCCCTTGATTGTGAGCCACCGGCATTTTCAGTAATAATGTTCATAGAATTATTTGAAGGGACGATAGATATCAGTTATCAACGTGCAACTGAATATGTAATAGTCCTTGGTAAGTTTATTGTTGCAGAGGGCATAGAAAAGATTTGGAAATTATTTAATTAAAATATAAATTTAATTTATGAAAAATAAACTATTATGGTAAGTACAAATTGAAAATGCATAGTGTATTTATAAGAATACCTGTATTAAATAGAAGTCAAACAAGTGAACAGAAACTAAAACTTTGATGTCATTGACCAGTATAGTTGGAATTACACAGCAACAAAAATGTATACAAGTTGCTTTTGAATAAAAATTAAATAATAATGACAAATAACTATGAGTAATCAAAAATATTTTGAGACAATGGCAATATTACATAAAGAATATTATTTATGTGTGCAGCAAATACTTGGGAAAAATCATGTGAATATCAATCACATGAATAGATAACAATCCTTTTTATAGAGATAACTTGTGTCGAGTAATGGTACAAAATATGTCACAGTAGAATGAGTGCGCAGGTTAGTGATACATGTACTTGATGTGCATAAATGACATTATCTAAGCTGTGCATTTAGCAGCTAATATTGGGTTTAATGGCAGGGTGTTGAAAACAGAAAAATATGTTGATAAGTTACAACAATCGAAAAAAGATGTATGCTTGTAAAAAAATTTCTCCACAGATGACAGTTATAAATCAAATGTAAACAGATAACAATAGTTTTAAGAGACATTAGCATAGATGGAATTTTACAGCAACATAATGTATTGAGATGCATTTGATACATAAAATATAATATCAGTACAGTTGTGTGAATAAAGAAAATTAGAATTTGTAAAATGGGAATAACCATTGACGAAATTACACCGCAACAAAAATGTATTGAGTTGCATTTGATACATAAAATATAAGATCACTATAGTTGTGTGAATAATGAAATATAGAATAACTAAAATGGTCATCACCATAGATGGAATCACGCTGCAACAAAAATGTATTGAGTTGCATTTGATGTTACATAGAATATCATGACATTATAGGTATGTGCAATATGAGAAATAGAATCAGAAAAATGTTCATTAGCATAGGTGGAGTTACACAGCAACAAAAATCTTTTGAGTTGCATTTGATGGTACATAAAATATATTGACAGTATAGGTATGTGTAATAAGAGGAATAGAATCAGTAAAATGGTACAAATGTGGATTGCAGATTCAGGAAAAATGTGAACATATACCAATTGTTTCAAGTCAGACATTAGCATACATGGAATAATTACATGGCAACAAAAATGTATTTTGTTTTGAGTTGCATTTGATGTTTCACAAAATATAATAACGCCATAGTTGTGTGAAATAAGATTAATAATTGAATTAGTAAAATGTTCTTCAGTTTAGATGAAATGACACAGCAACAAAAATGTATTGAGTTCCATTTGATGACACAAAAAAATATAATTTTTCAGCAGGTATGGGAATTACATGTCACAGTATTGATTCACAAGCAAGCATTTTGGCCAAAGGAGTATGGTGAACAATGAATAATTACTTAGTTAATGTAGGATTGTTGTTTGGTTTTTCATTACCTTTGTCACGTGTTGTCATCTTTTGTGGAAGAGATAGAACAATGACAGTGGTACCTGATAGATATGCATTTACAATTCCTACAGAGAGCAAATAGTCTTCCAAGTTATCAATGTTTTGTAGGAGAGACAATTTGTTATTGGATTTGAGAAATTCACCTAGCACAGCTAAATAAATGTTGACTCTTTTACCGAGGATGGTTGCATTTGCCACAATTCTGGGTGATAGTCTTGTAGATTTTTGTTTCATTCCACAGTGCGTACATCGTGTAAATTCATTAGTACTTTTATTTGTTGGACGTCTGCACGAACTGCAAGCAAATGATTGATTAATTTTGATTTCGGTTATTTCGCCTGTTGTTACTTCTTCATTCAACATTGACATATCAAATCGAACATCCGTGAGATCTTTGATTTTTGACAAAGTGGTGGTACGAGTTGTGGAAAGTAATTTCTCATCAAAAAATTTGATGGACTCATTTTTGAATTCATACGAGTGATCCTTGTCACAAGTCACCCCATACTGTTAGCTGGATTGTGCCAGTTGTATCAGTGATTAAGAAGACTTGTTTTTCTAAGATTTGGCCTCGTACTGCTTGACGTTTGACTCCAGAATATGATCCAAGAACTTAAGCTTTGACTGTAACCTACGCGGTGAAATAGGTAATCATTAATGTTGCATGTGATATAAAATGAAATAGGAAATTTGAAATATATCTATGAATGTCAAATCAAAACAATTTTGAGGCAAATGAAATTCACATTTTGAGAACAAAATGTTATATTGGTTACAGAATTATACAATGGGGGTGTCAGTGGAGTGTCATGTAGACACTATTTGGGGGAAGCATAAATTCTAGGGTTTGACATCTTGTAGTTTGTCTGCATATGACAATGAAGAAGGTCAGTTAATAACGTGTAGATCATATAGAAGGAATATGATTTTGAGATTTGTCAGAATTGATAAAAAAATATGTACACCTGTAGTGCAGATAAAGTATATTGCACAAAAATAGTCAGGATTTGCACTAAATGTTATATATGCCACTTCAGGTGATGGGGGGGGGGGGGGTCGGGTGAATGCATCTTGGTTTAAAAATTATTAACATATAACACAAGTGGTTTACAAAGCATAACGTTTTTCTGGTTCAAGTAGGCTATAAAAAGAGTAATTTTAAAGGTGGAATATACTCGCCACTTGGTTGGAATTGCGATCTTTGACATCTTTCAATGTTAAGTGTGTATCAGTTGGCGGAGCTTTGTATTGAAAACTGAGGTCTTTCGCAACGGATTTAACTTTTGATGAAAGGCCAAATTCAACATCTTTCTCAGAGGGGTTTCTATACTCAAGCTTCATAGTTATATTGTCTAATTTAATAGGAGTTTTTTTTTCAATTTTGCTGATTTAATTGTCTGAAATGGTTCTTCCAGGAAGAAAACAGTGTCACTATATGTGTCTCGGGCTGTTTGTAGTACACAGTTGAAATATTTTCGATTTGAAGCTGAGTTTTTCACGGGGCTAGCAGCATGGACATAACCTTCGGCAGATGACATTGTACCTGAAAAAGTGGTTGATGATTTCATACGATATATGCATCTATACATTTTGGGGATGATTGCAGGTATTTTAGATGAAAGCAACAATGTGGGTAGAAAATTGTGTCTTATACAGAATACACTACATAGAACTGTGGTATTACAGTAGATTCAGATTATTAGGATGCAAGCACAGTTGAACTGGTGTATAGGGAATGATTGTGCGTATGGTAATTAACATGAATAAGGAGAAGCAGAAACATACAGTTTGATTGAATTGTTGATGGTCTAACTGCAGTAAAGGTCACCTTTCCACTGTGTGGCGCTAGTGTCATTAAAGAGTGTAAAGGTTAGGTTAGGTACATAACCATTAGGGACACCTAAACTGCATTCGCTCCATAGAGGGTGAATTTATTGATGTTCGTAGTGACAAATATACAGAAATAAACATTTTCGGGAGGGGGGTAGGAATGTGCAAGAGTGGGAGTATTACAACAACATTGGGCGCTATTGCACTTTCGTACCCCCTCCCAAAATTTTTTTATTGCAGCGTATTTATTATAAGGGAGGTCTAGGGATTCAAAATCAGTAAGTTTTGACCCAAAAAACTTACTATTTCTAGGTTAAAAAATGTGTTATTTTGGGCCCTAAATCGCGTGTAAATTCGTTGATACGTCAACAACGTCATATTGGATCAAATTCAATCATCGATATTCAATCAAAGTTTCTAACCCTCTACTGAAATGTCATGACATTAAAACTTTGCAAAAACCATGTTTTCAAACATAAGCATCTCTGAAAATGACGCGTATGTTTGCATTTCATACTTAGCTATTGATTTAAAGATGTTCTGATATAAGAAGTTATATGCCCAAAAACGAGGTTTTGTCAATTCAATTCAATTTATGGAGATATAGACTTTCTGTGGTAATAAGTGCGGAAACATGGCCGACCCGTCGTCGTTTGAATCGGCCCCAAATTATCAGAATTTGGCTTGGAAAAAATTATTTTTTTTTGTCAAAAGTAATTAATCTTGACTCTACAGACCTCCCTGATTAATAATATACGGAAATAAAATTTTTGGGAGGGGGGTACGAAGTGCAATAGCGCCACAACATTGCCGATACTTACTTACACGTGCGACGCGACGGGCAGCGTTGTTTGTTGGTATTGTTAAAACGATAATGCAGTGTCTGTAGAAAAATAACGAGGGGATTAACAAGATTGACACCATAGTTGTATTTAATTTCAATCATATACGATGACATTACCCTTAACAAATAAATTGTGAAGTCGTACTAACCAATTATATGTCCGATGACGACTTCGATGGTACTGACAAAATGGCGTCTATCAATGCGGTGGTGGGCGAGATAGGCTCATAGGGACCGTCACCGCATGGCAAAGGGACACAATTCAAAGTAGGATTTATTGACGGTAAACGTTTACAATGATTGTAAATCGTTTGGATTTCAAGCATCATTGAACGTTTATGATTTTGATAACGTTGAAGTTGAGAAGTATTCGTTGAGTGGCAACGAATAGAAAGGTTAAAATATACCTGAGATGGCCCCTTCATAACCATCGCTCAATGTTTGTGAATAAAACTGATAAATTTTGCCACCGATATGTGGCAGCAGTGTAGGGCGATATAGTAGAAATAGTTTGGGTAGTGTGCTAACATTCGGTGTAGATAAAAGCTTATAGTATGGATGGGGTTCCAGTATCAAGAAAGATACATGTGACATTTCCAAGTTGATATAAACAATAAGAAAATTTAAATAAGAAAGTCATTTAAGTTACATCTATAAAATGAGATATTTATTAATATTATAATACTATAATATATATAATAATATCAGAATAACATAGAAGTGTCTTTTAATTTCTTAATTGTGCGTTTGTGGATTAATTATTAATGGGTAATACGTATAAAATTTGTTTTTTTAAACATTAGGGCCTGTTTATACAAAGAAGGGTATAGTGCAACTGAAGCCTCCGAGGAAAATGTGAAATCAATAAAACAGTTTCCATAGCAACACATTGACAAAGTTTGTTGTAATAACAGACAAATTTTCAAATGTTCATAGCTATTATTGTCATAAGATCTATACAAATCAGGTGGGTTAGTTTCACAAAGAAAAATTAAGATACATTGCTATGGCAACTTTTTTGTCAATAGTGGATATATTATATTTGGCGAAAGTAATAGCAGTTTACATAATAAGCTTGTTGAAAAGATAAATGTACTGGAAACATGTGATACTTTTGAACAATAAGAATTTTGTGTAAAAATGGTTATAATTAGTAGAAGTAATAAAATGAAATAGTTTTATAGTGTAACTGAAATTCTGATTAGAGGGCCAAAAGAAGGCCTATACGTGTCCATGGAATATGCACATTGACCCAGATTGATGACTGAAAGACACTTTGCATTTAGCCAATTTTGTTACACAACATTCACTATTATTGTAATAGAATTGTATAAAAAATCCAAGGATTGGAGAATATCAAACTCATTACGGAAGATGAAGTAGCCTTTTTAAAAATTATATTGCTGTATTGCTGTAAAAAAGAAGAATCATCAGTTAAATACAAAAATTCATTTTGAAGTGTTATTTATGTATTGAAGGTTGTATTGAAAGAAAATTAATTCAAGAATAAATTGTGACAACATACCTGATTTGAAGTCGATTCAGGCAAATGACTATTGGTACTTATATATAAATTGTGGATTCTGCAAATATAGTGCAATGATAGGGAAAACATTCATATGTACAATTGCATATTAATAAAAAATAAAGTAAACAATTGAAATTACCTGAATTATAGTCTATTAACATGAGTCAAACTTTGGTAAAACATGTCTGTTTATGAATGCAGTGGTGAAACTTATTTGTGCACCTGGGTCATAGGAGCATAGTATGAAGCCATTATGATTTATACTGCAAAATATATGGTGAAAGCAATAAGAAATTGTACTTTGCTGATAGATATGTAGATATATGAAACATACAATAAAGTAAAAATTATCAACATTTAGGATTAGATAAGGTTATTTACATTTATTAGTTTGTTGACATTGTATTCATATAGCTCACAGATGGATATGAATTGTCATGTTTGACTAAGATGGTTTTATGTGAATAATTTATGGAATCACATAACTTGTTCTCCTTTGACTGAAATATAATGAATAATTGTTAAATTGATATAAAAGATAATGGATATATAAGCACAAGCCAGTGAAAATTGCGAAATTTTTGATTACATAAGAATATTTACCTTTATTAATTTGTTGACATTGGATTAATTTAGTTACATACATAGACATGCTGAATGTAGTAATTGCAGTCATGCAAAAGGTTTGGTATGAATAATTGACAGTAACACATAATTGTTATCTTGGGGCTGAAATATAGTAAATAATGTTGTAAACAAGGGTAGATATATAAAATCACAATTTACTGAGAATCACAACACTAGATAAAAAAGGACTATTTACCGAGCTCATAAAAAATGAAAAAATAAATTCTCGCACGCTCGAATTCATTTTTTCATTTTTACTCACTCGCCCCTTCAACCTTTGATATGAACCACCATATTCCCTATATGAATAACATATAAATGAATAACTTCTAAAATCAATTTAGTAAAAAAATTTGATATTAAAATGGAACCAGAACAATCACAAACTATCAATATTACAAATAACACTGGTGTTATAAATATATACTATAAAAGTGTTCTAAATGTGAATTAGATAGATTAGCTATAACAGAATTTAGTAAGCGTAAGATTAGCAACGATGGTTTTCAATATTGCTGCAAAACTTGTATTAAATTATATACTAAGCAATATCGAGCAGATAATAGAGAAGCTTATAATGATTATATGACAGAATATATGAGAGAGAAAAATATAAAACAGATCTTAATTTTAAAATGAAACAATGTTTAAGGTCTAGATTAACACAGTTATTCAACAAAGAAACACATTCAGAAACACTATCTAATTTGTTAGGTTGTTCAGATGGATTTCTCAAATCATGGATAATATATCAATTCGATGATAAAATGAATATAGATAATTATGGTGAATACTTTCATATTAAACACGTGTTGCCGATTTCTAAATTTGACATGAGTGATGATTATAATTAGAAGCTAATCTGGAGCTGGAGAAATTTAAGACCTTTAGAAAAGAAGGAAAATATAAATAAATCTAATAAACTAGATTTAATGTTATATTTAGATCAACTGGTTAAAGCAAAGACTTTTGTTGAATTATGGAATAGTAGCTCGCAGAATCAACCGCATTCTGAGGTTTTAATCAGTGGTTAGAAAACCGACAACTCTATTTGAGCCTTGTATGTATATAATACATAGCTCTTGTTTACTAAAACATCTATTACATTTCAATTGTAAAGAATTAATTTCATTAAGCCTATAAATTCACAGCTGTCAAGCGTTTCCATGACACCAGACAAGGCCTCGATGTTGAGTCATAATAAACCGCAGACGCATTAGATCATTCTGGAAGGCGCGCCCGAACTGAATAGATGGTATATACAGAACTCACAGGATATTCTCTCTCGAAACGCAATGAGGAGTTTACAGTTTACAGTTTACGGGTCTAAATCTAAATGTAAGTACATATATTATGAAGTAGGGAAAAGGGGTTACTAAATATGAAACCTTTTAACATATTTAAGTACAGTAATTCATTTTCACAACAACGCAGTGAGTATAAGACATCCGAAAGGGATTACTTTAAATAAGTTCAAGTTTATCAATCTATATTTAACAATATCACTCTGAGTTTGGAGTACTACGCGTTGTAATGAAGTGAGATACAAGCTAAATTTTAGTATAAACCTGGTTCAACTTCAAGTTAATTATTGTTCTACGCTAGATATCTTTTAGATAACAAAATGAAGACCATTGAATCAAGAAGGTGAAGATGGATGGATATGGAGTCCGAAATTATAGATATTTCAACTCAAGAGACTGAAGCTGTTTCATCATGTTGTATTATATATGCCGGAATTGCAGATGTGCGTACATTAGTCGTTCGGCCGTTGTTGATGGCGACGGCTGTTCTGTATTGATCGGTTACTGTTCTATGTTTGAATGTCGTAGTTTACAGAATAAATTATGTAATTGGCGCATGAGCAGAAGCAAAAGCGGTCTATTATATATTAGATGTAATATTTCTAATACCTTATTTTCACTCATTTTTATAGTTAAGATATATAGAATGAATTAAATTAAAAGGCGCTGTTTTAATCCTCAATATCATTTTCTAAATTAACTTTTTTATTCTTTTTATTTCTGTGATTGTTTCCATTTAACTTCTTTAACTTCTTACTCAATTTATTATTTTCATTCATCAAATCCTTTCTAATATTCTCATAGTACAAGCAAAGCGCAGCCAATATTAACCCTCCTGCTACAAGATAATGTTTCAAATCACTTTTCCCAGTTGGGATGAAACCATCCCTGTAATTCAGTAGGTATAATTTGATTTTCTTCCAATGATTGTTGCATAGATTTTTTATCTTTGTTATAAAATAAAACTAGAAATCTTATATTCTCCCTAAAGTCTTTAACAATTGAATTATATTTTTGATTTAAAACCCATGTTGTTATTCCAAAATGTCTCCCAGAGAAAGCCAAATAACATAACTCACTTTCTCTAACTTTTGAATCATGTAAATTTGCGCAATCATCTATAATGAATAATGTATTTGATCCTTTATAAGTATCAATTGCTATTTTAATACAATTATCTAAATTTTCTTTTACTGTTTTAGGATTTAATATAATAAACTTTTTCATCTTAACTATATCTCTATTATATGTTTTATTCATTTCATAAGTAGGACAGAATAATATTATATTATCAAAATGATTCTTATAAATAGTTTCTAACAAGTCTAATATGAAATGTGTTTTACCACAATTGGTTACTCCAGTTATTAACATATTATGCGGTTCAAATATAAATAAATCTTTATTCATTTATTCTTTTAATTTTACTAGATAAAATCCATTCATTAAATTTATCATCATATCCTTTATATTTCACCAAAGAATACTTTTTTCCTTTAAGAGTTTTTGTTTTCAATACTTTTTCTATCTATTTCATCTGGATTTGGTACAAGTGATAATTCTTGTTCATAGAAATAACCTAATATTTCTTCATCTTTTAGATCTTCTAATTTATAAACAAATATTTCTTCTGTAAAATTTGGGGTATAACCTTTATAAAAGGTTTTTCTATATTTAGATATTCTTACGTGTTGTCCAATTTTAAATTTAGGTTCTCCAAAATCATGTGTAACAAACGCACCATATAAATTATTCCAAACTATTTCTGAATTATCTTCTTTTCTAGCTTGTATAGGTTTCATATTTATAGAACTATGTTTAGAATTATTATAACCTTTCACTAAATCATCTAAGACATCGATATATTTATATGTTTCATTAGCAGTAAAATATTTCCACATTCTAGTTTTCAATGTTTTATTAAATCTTTCTATAATAGATGCTTTTTTACCTGAATGTGTTGAAAAATAATCTACATCGTTATCAGATAATAGTTTTTTGAAATGTTTGTTATAAAATTCCTTACCTTCATCAAATTGTATCTTATCTGGAATAGCTTCTTTAAATATAGATTTAAAAGCATTTGTTACTTCTATACCAGTTTAATTTTTGATTGGAATTGACCATGCGTATCATAACTTTTCTCGTTAAATAAGTTTTATCCATTTTCTTGTGTATTTGATATGTTGGTTGATTTTGTAACCATGATTTTAATTCGCTATATTTTATACCACCATTTTCCTTATCAGATTTAATTTTATTCCATAATTCTGAAATACTAAAATATGATACTTCACTCTCTGGGTTATAATATAAATCTCTTAGATATTGTTCTTTTTTCATTCTATTTTAATCCATTAATAATAATTTAGATTTAGTTTCAATGGCTTTATGATTTGACTTATTTTCTGGTATAATATGTTTCCGATTGTCATTGGAATCATATTTATCATCAGATTTGAACTTTGATTTATATATTACACCGGATAATATAATAACTGTTACTAATCCAATTGTAATATATAATTTATAATTACTTCCAGCATTAGAAGAATCAGATGGATTATTATTTGAATCAATATCAGATAATTTCTGTGATTCATTTATATCAGTTAATTTCTTTTTCTTAGCTTTTTTTAATTCCGCAGATCTTTTACCTAATTCTCTTGCCCATTTAATTTGTTTCTCGGATCTAGCCTTTTTCTTAACTCCATCACTCATTTATTTTAGTTAATTTTTGTTCTGATTCATTTTCTGTTTCACTGTTTGGTTGTAGTACATCTGTTTCGTTCTTACCTGATTTATATTCCATAGGCTTGATATTCGAAAATGTTATGAGACCAGTAGAAATTAATGTCATAACAGATCCTAATTGAAATGAAGCATATCCAACCCATTTTTGTAATTCAGTCATAACTAAGTAGTCATTTTTTAAATCACTATATAATTTATTTTCATCATCAATTGGTATTAACTGGTTACATAACTTAGAATAACATTTGACAATACCATCTGAAATAGAATCATTTATTCGAGCCAATCTAGCTTCTTCATAAATCTTAAAATATTTTATTACTTTATCTGGTTTCATAGAGTCTAGTTCTTGAAAAGTAATGATTCTATTTAAAAACTCCTTAGATTTCCCACCAGCAATTTATAATTCAAGATGATGCTTACAATATAAATAGTATTCATAATCTATATTGTTATTAACTTGAATAGAATTAGAAACAACTGTATCTTTATTATCACTTATACCCAAATCATCTAATGTCTTTTCAATATCAATACTATTCTTATTAGATTTCTTTGACATTTATATTAGAGAAATTTAATAAGAAAAATATTATAAGTATTATAAAATGATACTAGCTAGTTAAAGCTAAAGAATTCTAGTATAAGATATTGTTTTTTTAGTATTTTTTATTTGTGATATAAAGTATTCTTTTTTGAAAAGAAAATATTAAAAATTAAAATAGAAATAATAGATAGTTGAAGGTATGTAATTTTTATTATATTTTATTTAAATTCTATTTGATATCTCACTACTTTTGTTTATCTATTAGGAGCAGTAGTTATAACTGTCCAGATAAGTCATTTCGGATCCTTGATATCAAATTCCTCAACGTATCGTTCATTATTTGGATTATTGTTCCATAATTCAACAAATGTCTTTGCTTTATCCAGTTGATCTAAATATAATTTCATATCTAGTTTATTAGATTTAATTATGTTTTCCTTCTTTTCTAAAGGTCTTAAATTCTTCCAACCCCAAATAAGTTTTTTATTGTATTCATCATTCATGTTAAATTTAGATATTGGTAA
Source organism: Tubulanus polymorphus (assembly GCF_964204645.1). Lineage (NCBI taxonomy): Eukaryota > Metazoa > Nemertea > Palaeonemertea > Tubulaniformes > Tubulanidae > Tubulanus > Tubulanus polymorphus. The sequence continues at coordinate 14,503,107 of NC_134028.1, read as the reverse complement.
CACGTGATCAATATGGTAATAATCCCCATAATTATCTATATTCATTTTATCATCGAATTGAAATATAATCCATGATTTGAGAAATTCATCTGAACAACCCAATAGATTAGATAGTGTTTCTGAATGTGTTTCTTTGTTGAATAATTGTGTTAATCTAGTCCTTAAGCATTGTTTCAATCTAAAATTAAGATCTGTTTGATATCTTCCTCTCATATATTCTGTCATATAATCATTGTAAGCTTCTCTATTATCTTCTCGATATTGTTTGGTATATAGTTTAGTACAAGTTTTACAGCAATATTGAAAACCATCTTTGCTAATCTTACGCTTACTAAATTCTGTTAATGATTTATCTAATTCACATTTAGAACACTTCTTGTAGTATATGTTTATAACGCCAGTGTTATTTGTAATATTGATAATTTGTGGTTGTTCTGGTTCCATTTATTATACGTATTTTTTTACTAAATTGGTTAATATTTTAGAATCCTCTTCCATTTCTTCGACCAACGTCATCTTTTATCATTCTTCGTTGCTTTTGATAAATTGTTTCGATTCCTTTACATATAAATAATACCACTGGACAAAACCGCGCATTCGTGCGCGGTTTTGCTTAATGCGCATGCGTTAATCATAATTATATATTCATTCTATAAATTCTGTAAAATAGAAACAACCGAACACAGAAAATATCAAAACGTGTTCGCATTAGGCAAACCGCGCATTCATGCGCGGTTTTGCTTAATGCGCATGCGTTAATCATAATTATATATTCATTATGTAAATAGAAACGACCGACATGAAATATCTAAATCATACAACTGAGCAAACCGCGCATTCAGGTCCGGTTTTGCTCAATGCGCATGCGTTAATCATAATTATATATTCATTCTGAATAGAAACGACCGACATGAAATATCTAAACGTGTTCGCATTAGGCAAACCGCGCATTCATGCGCGCTTTTGCTTAATGCGCATGCGCTAATCATAATTGAAACGAATCATTATTGAAACGACTGAACATAAAAATTCACCAAGTAGATTTACGCAATACATTATACAAGTTGTTCAGTCATTTCTTCCAATACATCATTTGATTTCTATAAATACAATTTATAATTACAAACATTTTTTCAATTGCTGGTAAATATTTAACTATATCAACAAACGTTAAACTTAATCATTGGAGTCTTAATGTTTTTGAAATTCTTATATTTCTTCTTCGATCTTTTGGTGATTCTATTGGTTTGATATCCATTGCTGTTAATTCCTCAGTCAGAAAGAGTATCTTGAGTTTCTCTATCACTTCTTGATTCGTATGGCGTTTTATTAATCTAAAAGATATTAGCGGTAACTCTAGCTATCTAAAAGATATACTAAATACACTTAAATATATCTAAAGGTTTCATATTTAATAGCCTTAATAACTACAACAAACAGTACTTACATTTAGATTTATAATTGTAAACTATAAACTCCTAATTTCGTTTCGAAAGATAGAATATCCTGAGCACAATGTTACAGCGCCTTTTCATTTCCGGGGCGATTTCTAGAATGACACGTCGTTGATTATGCCACGTCATCTGGTTCCGGCGCGCCTTTCTAGAATATTCTACACGTTTCTGATTATGATGTGTCATCTCTATTCAGAGTTCCAGCACACCTTTCTAGAATTTTCTCTGCACGTTTGTAATAATGACTCATATGTCTCGGCGTCATAGTAACAGCTGTAACAGCTGTGAATTTATAGATTTATTCCATAGCTCTGTACATTGAATGTATATAGGCTCAAATAGAATCATGTTCTAGTATAAACATCAGATCCTTGATATCAAATTCCTCAACGTATTGTTCATTATTTGGATCATTATTTCATAATTCAATAAATTTCTTTCCCTTTGTTAACTGTTCTGAATATAACTGTAAATATTCTAGTTTCAATTTATTCTCTGAATGTGTTTTAGTTTTATTGTGTCTTGCTTTTTGGGATTTATCTATATTGATTTTACATGTTGGACAGTAGTACTTATTTGCTTCCATTTTAATACTAAATTTTTTATTAAAATTGATTTTAGAAGTTCAATGATTTAAATGTTATTCATTTATATGATTATTTTAAGAGTAATAGGGGTTTAGTTGTTTCAGGTTAAAGGTTGAATGGTCGAGTTCATTAATAACAAATATTAAAAGTAATTAAAAACTATAATATATTTTCATAACCGTGTGTATTTCAATTGAACAATAGAATAATTATTATTATTTGAATATATTTGATTATATGAATTTGTGTATTGTAAATAAATCAATTGGTCGCGGAGCGGTAGCGAAGTGGAGCGACCAATTGATTTAATACAATATGCTTTTTAAATTATTGATATCTTAGAATAAATATTTAGTTTTTAATATAAAATGCACACGGTTATGAAAATATATTATAGTTTTTAATTACTTTTAATGTTTTGTTTTTTAATGAACTCGACCGTTCGACCTTTGGCCTGAAACAACTAAACCCCTATTACTTCCATGAATTTCATGCCATGTGTGGAAGAGGACCTGCACACGTCACAAAATAGAAAGTGATATAAATAGGGAGGTTTTTGTAAGCACGAGATAGTAGAGCTCCGGGGAATGATCTGTATACATCTAGTAGAGAGAGAGGGAGAGCTCCGGGGAATGATCTGTATACATCTAGTAAGAAGAAATAAACGAAAGATATCTTTAGAAATTGTTAAGTTATATCTGGGAGCCGTGTAAGAAGTCAAGACCAAGGACGGAGATCTGATCTGAGAGAGTGTCCTCGCACCATCGTTAAGAGGAATTATTACCACGACGCTAGTTGGACAACCCAACCCGGATTCACAGCACTGGAAGATATACGAACCACAACATAGGTGGAGAATCCATACCCGCAACATTGGTGGAGTTCCAACACCACAACAGTATCATATTTATCAGAAGTCTTGCAGTACTAGCACTACTGCTTCTCGTCTTATAATTCGAACTTTTAGCCGTCGACCTCGAGTTACGGGCTTTCGCACATGACCTATCGATCGTTCCACTAGACACACTAGTCTGTGTAACAACCGCCAGCGTTGGCTGCTCCGTTCCACAAAGATTCTCCAACGGAGAAGCTCTGCTACATCTTTACCATTATTATTCATAATGTAACAATGACAGTCTGCAAATGAGTCTGCAAAAACTTACGATTATTAGGCGTAAAATATCATACTGATATATACAGCGCTATAATCGGCGTGCAACTGATTGGCGCAGGCGCAGTGCATATCTTATGGGATCTTTGACTGGGAACCGAAACGACGTAGAATTGAAATGTTTTTAGTATCGATGTTCTCCCGCTAATAGCAGTGTACCCATTATGGTGGTATATTTTCCTTCAATGAAAGGGTGTGGTTATATCCTCATCAGTAGGATACCCACAGAAAGGGGAAACATAACATAGCTCATCTATTTGATGCAGATCTAATTGGTGTGCGATATAAATTTATAGAAAATTATTTCAGGAAACTTTGAAAACATTTTTAGCAGTTCTTAAACGCTAGTACGATTAACCTGGAAAAATACAGCAATAGTAATAGGGAATATCTTGTTTCATACCAAAGGTCGAAAGGTCGAGCTCAAAAAAATGAAAAATATGAAAATAATAACAATTTCTATTTGAATTAGTAGCGAAACTCATATAAAATGAAAAATAATTCTCGCACACTCGAAATTATTTTTCATTTTATATGAGTTTCACTCCTAATTCAAATAGAAATTATTATTATTTTCATATTTTTCATTTTTTACTCACTAGCCCTTTCAACCTTTGATATGAAATAAGATATTCCCTATTACTCTTAAGATATTCATATATATGAATAAAATATAAATGAATAACTTCTAAAATCAATTTTAATAAAACATTTAGTATTAAAATGGAAGCAAATAAGTACTACTGTGCAACATGTAAAATCAATATAGATAAATCCCAAAAAGCAAGACACAATAAAACTAAAACACATTTAGAGAGTAAATTGAAACTAGAATATGAAGATGATATATTAGAAACTAAATTAGATGAATTAAAGAATGAAAAAGAAACATATAAATGTGATACATGTAATCAATCATTCAGTGATAAAAGATATTATAAAGAACATTTAAAATCTAAAAGTCATATTAGAAATAAGAATAATGATATTTTAGGTGAAGATTATTTTGATAAAGATAATGATAAGAAACAGAAGACAATTACAAGAATAAGAAATAAATTAAACAATAAAAGACCATACATGGAAGATGTAAGAAATTATATTAATTCATTAGATAATAAAAAATATATAGAGATAACCGAAGCATTTAAAAGTGATATTGGCCCAGCAGCTATCGAGTTTAAATTTCATAAAGGAAAAACATTAGAAGAAAATAAAAAACATTTAGAAAATATGAAAGAAACAATAAAAATAATAACTGATGTTGAATATCCTAAAATTAGTACATCAGTTAAAGTAAAGTTTATAAAATCTGAAGATAAACCAATATATAATATAAATTCTCATTCACAACATATTATATATAAACAACATATAGATGATAAATTAGATAAATGTTATAATGAAGTAAAAACTAAAATAGAAGAGAAATATTTTGAAGGATCTGGTTTAATATTTGATGAAATAATATTTATGACTTTACATGTTACCAAATACAAAAGGTAACAATATAAAACATTATACATTAGAACCTTTATATCTATCAAAAGATTATGATTCAAATGATGTTATAGATATATTATATTATGAGAATCATTACATGTGGATTAAAAGAATTGATTTATTTTTTAAATCAGAAAATGATTTTGATAATAAAATATATCTTTGTAGAAAATGTTTACATAGATTCAGTAATGAAAGTGCATTATTAAATCATAAACAATTATGTGAAAATCATGATTATTGTAAATTAGTTTTACCAAATGAAAAAATAAAATATTAGAATTCAAAAAATATGATTACAAAAATAAAGTACCATTTGTAATATATGGTGATTTTGAATCATTAAATAAAGAACTAACTGATCAAGATAGAAAAGAAATATATTATAAAAGAAAGAAATTAAATTCTAATGAAAATGATTTTTTAGATGAACCACCAATAACAAATACAATTAAAAAGATTCATCAATCAGCTGCGGCTTTCGGGTTATATATAAAATCTGATTATCCAGAACTAATTGAAAGTGAATATTATCATTATGGAAATGAAAATGTTATCAATCATTTTTGTGACTTATTGATTGAATATGAAATAAGATTTAGTTAATTATTGAATACAAATATAGAAATTATAATGACAGAAGAAGATAAAGAAGAATTTGCGTTTGCAGAAAAATGTTAATATTGTGAAAAGATATTTAATTTTAAAGATAAAAAAGTAAGAGACCATGATCATTTGAATGGAAAGTTTAGAGGCGCTGCACATGAGAATATGCTAAGAAAATTAACTTTGTACCAGTTATATTTCATAATCTATCAAGATATGATGCACATTTATTCATCAAACAGTTATATCATAAAATAGAAGAAATTAATAATGAAATAGAAAGATTAAATTCAAATAGATCAAAAGATAAAATACCAACGTATAAATTTAGAATGTTAGCTAAAACATCTGAGAATTATATATCATTCCAATTTGGTTGCCTAAGATTTATAGATTCATATAGATTTTTAAATAGTTCATTAGATAACTTATCAAAATCATTAGTTGATGATGAATTAAAAATATTAAAGCAACACTACCCAAATAATGATGATTTTCAATTAATGAGATATAAAGGCGCAATTCCATATTCATTTTATAAATCACATAATGATTTTAACATAACTGAATTATTAAAAGAACAATTCTATGATGAATTAAAAAATGAATATGTTAAAGATGAAGTATATAATAGAACATTGAATATTTGGAATCATTTCAAAATAAAATCATGGACAATTAGTAGATTTATATTTAAAATCAGATGTATTATTATTAACCGATATATTCGATAGGTTTAGAGATGTAAACCTAAAATATTTCAATATTGATCCATGTCATTGTTATTCATCACCAGGATTAACATGGGATTGTGGATTAAAATTTACAGATATAAAAATGGATTTGTTAACAAATATAGATCAATTACTATTATTTGAAAAATCTATAAGAGGAGGAGTTTCAGGTGTATTAGGTGATAGATATTTCATTGTAAATGATAACCCTGGATATAAGTTATTATATATAGATGCAAATAATTTGTATGGTTGGGCAATGATGGAACCACAACCTTATGGAGTATTTGAAATAAGTGAAGTTTTACAGAATGAAAATAATGATAAATTTGATTGGAAGAAAAGAATTCTAGATATTGCAGATGATTCAGTTACTGGTTACTTCTTTGTTGTAGATTTAGAATATCCTGAAGATAAAAAATTTAAATCTAGAAATCTAGCTTACTGTCCCGAACATAAAACTGTAACTCATGAAGAATTATCAAATTATCAAAAAAGAATTAAACCCGAAAATCATATTCATACAGAAAAGTTAATGGTAACTCAAGAAGATAAATATAATTATGAAGTACATTATAGAATGTTAAAGTTTTATCTAAAACAAGGAATGGTTCTAAAAAAAGTACATAGATATATTTCATTTAGTCAATCTAAGTGGTTAGAAAAATATATAGATTTTAACACCAAACAGAGAACTGAAGCTAAAACTGATTTCGAGAAAGATTTCTTCAAGTTAATGAACAATGCATTCTATGGTAAGACTTGTGAAAATATTAGAAATAGAAATGATATTGAGTTAGTTAGTAATGGTAAAAGAATTAGACATTTACAATCATATCCTAAGTTCATTGGTAACAGAATATTTGATGAAAATTTAGCCGCAGTTAAAATGAGAAGAACATCAATGAAATTTAATAAACCAATCTATGTTGGCGCTTCAGTTTTAGAATTATCAAAATTACTAATGTATGAATTCTATTATAATGTATTACAACCACTTTTTGGAGAAAAACATATAGAAATATTATATTTTGATACTGACAGTTACATATTAAAGATAAAAACTGATAACATAACAGATGATTTAAAAACATTAAAACATCATTTTGATTTTAGTAACTATCCTAAAGATCATGAATTGTTTAGCAATGATAATTAAAAAGTTCCAGGGAAGTTTAAGGATGAATTAGGTGGTGAAGAAATGATAGAGTTCATAGGTATTAGATCTAAAATGTATTCATATAAAACTAAAGAACACGAAGCTAAAAAGTTAAAAGGAATAACCAAAAATGTAGTAGAAAAGAATATTCATTTCAAAGATTACATCAATTGTATATTCAATGAAGAAGTTAGAAAACATAAGATGAGATGTTTAAGATCTGAAGATCATGAAATGTATATTGAAGAAATTGAAAAGATAAGTCTAAACCCATTTGATGAAAAAAGATATATTTTAGATGATGGAATTTATACAGTTGCTTATGGTTGTAATTTAGATGAATACTTAAAATTTAAAAGAGAAGAAACAAAAGAGAACGAGATAATGAAAAGAATTCTAACGTGTTAATCAAATTTTAATAAAAATATGTATTATAAATGGAGAGTAAACAAACGCACAGTGAGAAAAACAAATTATTTCTAGATAGAATTAAAGATATCACAAATGTAAAATCTGTAGATTATAAATTCAAAAAGTTAACAGAATTAACAATTCATAAGAAATATCTAATTACAAATATTGATACAGTTACTAATAACTATGGAGATAAATTAGTTATACACTTAGAATATGAAGGATTAAAAGGATATACACATAAATTCAGAACATATTTACCAGATAGATTTCATAGATTATCAAGTGAAGATCTAGAAGAATTATGTTCTGGAGATTTCTATTTCATATACAAAGGTAAGAATGAAAAAGGGCACCATGAAATAGATTTTGAATAAAATCTGTAAAATAAATGGTAGAATTAAAAGAATACAGAATATTTGTTGATTCTAGAAGACTTACAAATTATAAATCACATAATTTACTAACAATTAGATAGAGAATTTAAGAATTGTGTTGATTTAAAATTAGTAAATGTAAGTTTATGTAATTCTTTTTACAATGTATCGGATAAAACTTTTGAACATAGAGGGTTTATGATTTATATGAGAAATAAAGATAAATGGTTTCATATATTTTTAAAACCAGGATTATATTATTTAGAATCATTAGCGCAGGAAATTAATAGAAGAGCTCGGTTGAAAATCGGGGGCACTTCTGTATTTGAAATTAAATTAATAAAATTGATAGTACTAATAAAATTAGAATAAAGATATCTAATGAACAACATAAATTTATGGTAAACAAACCACTGGCTAAAATGTTAGGAATTAAACCGCTTACAGTTACTGGAAACGCAGAAGGCAGCTCAAATATAATACCTTTTACACACTTTTCTATTTATTGCAATTTAATCGAGCCTACAAAAACTTTCGAAGCAACTAAAGAAACAATTTGTAGTTCTAGTATACTAAATATTTTACCGCTAAAAAATGTGAAACAATTTGGAACTCAAATCAATTATAATTTAACAGAATGTGATTTTAAACCTTGCATTCCTAAATTTAATAAGTTTAAATTAGAAATAAGAAAACATAATGGATATTTAATTGATTTAAATAACTTTCCTGTGATATATGAATTAGTTATAAGATGTAGAGAGTAATTTTTTCACTATATAAATGAATATAACTGTTGGACCGAGTATATGTTTTGGGTTTGATTTTAAACATGAGAAAGAAATGAAATTTAACATTAATGATGTAATTACACATATCAAAAATATTACATTTTCTAATGAAACAACATTTGAGTATGAAACAACAATAGATAAAGAAACTTCAAATGTAGAAAAGATTACTAATTTAATTAGAGAATCTTTAAGATTTTATGAATTAGATGAAGATTTTATTATAGATGATATTAAAAAAATAATAATTGAAATATATACAAATGAAACTAGTAATGAAATAAATGTTGAATTAATCGTAAATAAGTTAACTAAATATTTTGATGATAGTAATTTTTTTTGATAAATAAATGAGTGATAATAAGTGGATAATAACTGGATTATATAATGGAGCATTACTATCAGTTGGAACTGTTGGTTATTCAATGGTATCAAAAAAAGTATTTAAAATGGGATGTGTTAATGTTGATAGATTTGATATTAATGATATTTTAAAATTAACGTTAGCCGTTACTTTATCTAATTTAACTATTGATTATTTAGAAAAACATAAATATATTCCTCCCATATAAATGCATAATTATTTTACTAAATAAATGGCTTCTGCAGTTATAACTATTATAGGATCGGCAATTGTTAACGCTTCAGAATTTACTGGTGGTGGTTATTTATTCAAGCATATTGATAAAAATAGTTCATTAGGAGAACAAAGAAGACATAACTTAGCATTAGAGAAATAAAATAAAGCAGCAGAAGAATATAGAGAAAAACGACAAAACTATATGGATTATATTAACAAAGAATTATATGATCAGAAGATTTCACATAGAGATTTTCAATCAGTTGATGATGCAATGAGTTTATATAACGCGGTAACAAATAAAGAAAAATGACATCTATACAAACCTAAATTATCAGATTATTATACACCAAGTAATGAACAGAAGAAATATGAAATAATATGGATTTTAGGTGGAACTGTTATTGTTATATTTGTAGCGTATAAGTTTACTAATTAGTAATTTTTTTTGCTAAATAAATGGAAGATAAAGTTGATAATATTGATATTATTCCTCATGATATCAGTAAAACTAAATTAAAAACATATTTAGAAAAACAAATATTAGAATTTGAAAGTGACTTAAAAGTTAAAAAGAAAAAATATTTAAAAAGTAAAATTATATATTATTTGATTATAAGTGGTTCGGTTACAATTAGTTCTGTAATAACATTTCTAGCAATATTCAGTCCATTAACACCTTTAGCTATATCAATTGGTGTATTAGGATTAAGTTCAAGTGTATTAACTGGTATAAGTTCAAAATTAAATATAAAAAGTAATAAAGAAAAAATTAAAACTAATATAAAAGAAATTAATAAATTAAAGAATACACTAGATTATATAATAAGTTTAAATGGCCATATAACAGTTGAAAAACAAGATAAATTATTAAAAGAATTAGTAAATTATTAATTTTTTAATTATATAAATGGCAGATAGTTTTCCAAAAGCTTTTCCAATATAATAAATCAATTAAATATAATATTCCTGCAATAGATTTTAATAAAGATATTACATATAGAAATGAACTTTTAGATTCATTAACTAATTTAGAAATTTATGTTACTGAAACTAATAATTTTAATGCAAAGATGGAAAATATATTTCATGTATATTTAATTAATTTTAAAAAATTGAAAGATGAAAAACAATGGTTATTAAAATCTAATATGAAGTATTGGCAGAACCAATTAAATTTTGCAGTTTATTGTGCAACAACAGGATGTGGAATTAGTTGGAATGATCATTTGAATAATTCTAAATATAAATTAATTCAAAGTTTATTTAGATTTCATACATACTTTCAAATCAGAATAATATTAAATGATTTAGAGTGCGCTTTACCAGGATCTAGGTATTTTAAAGAATTAGATAATAATATTAATTTATCAAAGTTTTATAAAATTTGTAATGAATTTAATATAGATATAAATAATTCTGATTTTAGAACAAAAATTGGAACAATAAGATCACTTCCTTGCCCTAAAAAGATTGCAGAATATTGTGCACTTCCCATACCATCTAATAGTTTTTATAATATCTATAATAATAAATTAGGTTATGGTTAAATAGAAACTAAGGATTTAGAAACATTAAATTTCAATAAAATTACCGAAATTTTATGATCATTTAAAACAAGAAAACAATAATGGTTGGGTTTATTTTATTTTAGAAAATAGTGAAGGTTTTACTAAATCAGGTATAGAAAGAATAAATCAATCTATTAGAACTTATTTGATATGTATTTTAGGTGCGCAAGTTGAAACAAGATCCCCAATAATTGGAAATTTGAATACATCATTTGATACACAGAAACAATTCAAAGAATTATTTGAAGATTCCATACATAATGATAAAAATAGATCGATTCCGGAAAACATTGTAAGATATCAAAATTATTTAGATAAATCACATATTAGATTAAATTATTGTATAGGCCCTAATCTATTAATTATTTCTAATGATTTAGTATTAAAGATGGGAAAAATAATTGGTTATAATAATCTAATTAAAACTGCAACAATAAATAATTCATTTGGATTGAATGATATAAATAAAAAGATTATAACTGCTCCAAAATTAATGGAAGATGAAAAAATTAAAAAACACATTCAATCAACACAAACTAAAACTAAGAATATTAAATTAAATAATGATTCTAAAATAAAAGATTACAATACATCAGAAAATATTTAAAAAGATATTATTCAACATGAAATAATTAAACTAAATGATGATAATAAATCCCATGAAAATGCTAAATTAGCTATAACTTGTATAGGAATTGTAATCGGAGGAATATTATATTTTAAATTTTAATTTTTTTATTATGTAAATGGCAGAAGGCGGAGAAGATTATGAAATGGGAGAAATGGGAATTAATAATGAAGGATATATTGATGATGATTATAATGATGCAGAAACTAATATTGATGATGGTAATGAATCAGCATATAATTCTAATTTAGCAGATAGTGGTTCTAAAGCCCCATCAACAGATGAATTTGATAGAAGAACTAGATCGAGAATACCTATTGAAAATGAAAATCCAGGTTTATTAAAGGGAAATTTAGAATATAATGAATATATTTATAATTTCAAACATGTATTTGAAGAATCTGGATATAATATAAATGCCAGAGGTGCCAGACTTTTAGTAAAAGAATTAAAGTTTTTAGATGGTGAATATTATTATCGTTTGAAAGATGATTATTATATTGATATCTCTTATAAAAAACAAAACAAAATATTAGCAGAATCAACTTTGCTTAAGTCTGACTCATTACTATCTAGAATTAAAATAATAAGAAACAGTAATGAAATAGAAGATGTAACACAAGAAGAAATTATTAAAAATGAAAGAGTATTTAAACAAAGAATTAATGAATTATTTGAAACAATCGATAATAATTTAGAACCAGAAACAACTTCTGAACAGAATATAACTTCCAAAACTGGTAGACCTAATTCAAGAGAAGTTCAAACTGAAAAACTTTTACCGAAGGGATTACTTGATGCAACAGATCAACAATTAGAAGATTTAGATATATTTTCTGATAAAGCAATAAGAGAAATTATTAGTATAAGACTTGCATCTGATAAGATTATGCATGATAAAAGTATAAGAGATTTTAAAATTAGAACTTTAGAAAAAGAATTAACTGATAAAAATGAAGAAATAGAACAACTAAAGTCTGATCTTGATCGTAAAGCAATTGATGAAAATGAATTTAGAAAAAGAAATGCATATTTAGGAAAAGAAAAAGATGATTTAGAATATAACATAGAATTACAAAAAGAAGAAATTAAATTATTATTAAAATCATATGATTATAATATTAATAGATTAAAGGATGTTTTTAAAATATATCTAATAAAACCAGATTCTAGAATATCATTGAAAGATAGAATAAAATTATTATTTAAGTTTGAAGGAATAACAATTCTTTCAATTCTAACAGCAGTAACTATGTTATTTACAACAATACGTTTAGCAATATCAAATGCTTTGAAATCTACTCCTACTCCCAATAAACCAGATAAACCCCCGAATGATAATAATTCTATACAAGATAAAGTTAAGGATGGTTTAAAAAAGTTAGCAAAATATCTATGGGAACTATCTCAAAAATCTGCTACAGCATTACCTGGAATTATTGCATCAATTGTTGGTTTTATATTGAAATCTGCAGGAAACATTATTAACTTTGCTGCTGAACATATTATTTTATTTTTAATTACAGTTGTAAGTGCTATTACTTTTGGGTTAGTGAATATGATAAAAAATAAATAATTAATTTTTTTGTTAAATAAATGAGTGGGAGTTATATCAATCCTTCTAAGAATCATAGAATATCTAATGCTATTAAAGCAGAGAGATCACATCATATAATTACTCATAACCCTTCTAATATTAATCCTGATGAAACTTTAATTGTTAGAATTCCTAGATTAACACAAAATACTTTTTATGTTCCAAATAGTATTTATTTATCAGCCGATATAAAAGTGACTGGTAATAATAATAATTATGTTGTTGATAATGTTGGAAGATATTTGATTAAAAAATTAATTATAAAGATTGGACCAGAAACAGTTTTCTCATTAGATGATTATAATTTATTTATGCATTATAAAGATTTATGGTTAACTAAAGAAAATAGAAATATTATGATATTTAAAGGAATCCAATCAGAAAACCAAAATAAATTAAGATCAGAAGCTAATAGCGCAATATTAACTAATGCTGTAGATAAATTGATAAAAAGTATATATGGAAGCAAATATAAAATTCCATTAGACTTTGAATTGATAAATGACAATGCACCTTTATATAAATACGCAATTCAAGAAGATGTTATATTCGAAATAACATTTGCTCCTGTTAATGAAATTGTAATATCTAGCGTTAATAAAGACATGAGTTATAAATTATCGAATATATGTTTAGAATATGATACAGTAACTGATGAATATTTCAAGTATAATTCATACTAAATACAATCAAGGATTTTCATTATTATATGATTATATTGATAAATTTAAAACCGTAACTATTAATGCAAATGATGAAATAATTAATGAGAATATTAACTTCCCAAGAAGATCTATTAAAGGTATATTAATATTTTTTACCATTGCAACATATACTAATGGCGCAATAAATGTTGATAATTATTATAATCCTGAAATAACAAAAGTAGAAATAACTATCGAAGGAATAGCAAATAAAATATTTTGTCAAGGAATGAGAATGATAGATCAATGGCCAGAAATTAGAAAACATTTTATGAATGAAAAAGTGAAATCATCTGAAAATTGTAATATTAATCAAATTGATTATTATACCGGCAATAAATATGCATTATGGTTATATTTTAGAACAACAGAGGATAATTCATTACATGGTTCTGGAAAAAAATTACAAAACACTAAAGATGGAATACAATTATTCATGACAAAGAATAAAGGAATCAAAAATTTCAAAATGCACATTTATATTATATCTGACGCGCAATTAAATATTGTAAATTCTCAATTGAATAGTGTTATGTATTAAAATTTTAACTTTAATAAAAATTTATATAATAAATGGAAGGAGGTAAAGTATATAAACATATTCCATACATCGATACACATGAAAATAATGATGGTTTATATTATGTAATACCTTGTAATATAGCTTTGATATTTGATCCTATTTTCAAAATTTATAAAACTAAACTAATAGAAATCGATAATAATAAAAGTAATGTAATTGATAATAATGTAATACCTTCTACATCAGTAATAGGGGTAATGGGCTTTCAGGCCAAAGGTCGAACGGTCGAGCTCATTAAAAAAACAAAACATTAAAAGTAATTAAAAACTATAATATATTTTCATAACCGTGTGCATTTTATATTAAAACTAAATATTTATTCTAAGATATCAATAATCTAAAAAGCATATTGTATTAAATCAATTGGTCGCTCCACTTCGCTACCGCTCCGCTCCACGACCAATTGATTTATTTACAATACACAAATTCATATAATCAAATATATTTTAATAATAATAATTATTCTATTATTCAACTGAAATACACACGGTTATGAAAATATATTATAGTTTTAAATTACTTTTAATATTTGTTATTAATGAACTCGACCATTCAACCTTTAACTTGAAAGCCCATTACCCCTATTACTCTTAAAATATTCATATAAATGAATAACATTTAAATCATTGAACTTCTAAAATCAATTTTAATAAAAAATTTAGTATTAAAATGGAAGCAAATAAGTACTACTGTCCAACATGTAATATCAATATAGATAAATCCCAAAAAGCAAGACACAATAAAACTAAAACACATTCAGAGAATAAATTGAAACTAGAATATTTACAGTTATATTCAGAACAGTTAACAAAGGGAAAGAAATTTATTGAATTATGGAATAATGATCCAAATAATGAACAATACGTTGAGGAATTTGATATCAAGGATCTGATGTTTATACTAGAACATAATTCTATTTGAGCCTATATACATTCAATGTACAGAGCTATGGAATAAATCTATAAATTCACAGCTGTTACAGCTGTTACTATGACGCCGAGACTTATGACTCATTATTACAAACGTGCAGAGAGAGAACACGCTAGAACCGGAACCAGATGACGTGGCAAGAAATGAAAAGGCGCTGTAATATTGTGCTCAGGATATTCTATCTTTCGAAACGAAATTAGGAGTTTATAGTTTACAATTATAAATCTAAATGTAAGTACTGTTTGTTGTAGTTATTAAGGCTATTAAATATGAAACCTTTAGATATATTTAAGTGTATTTAGTATATCTTTTAGATGGCTAGAGTTGCCGCTAATATCTTTTAGATTAATAAAACACCATACGAATCAAGAAGTGATAGAGAAACTCAAGATACTCTTTCTGACTGAGGAATCAACAGCAATGGATATCGAACCAATAGAATCGCCAAAAGATCGACGAAGAAACTATATAAGAATTTCAAAAACATTAAGACTCCAATGATTAAGTTTAACATTTATTGATGTAGTTAAATATTTACCAGCAATTGAAAAAATGTTTGTAATTATAAATTGTATTTATAGAAGTCAAATGATGTATTGGAAGAAATGACTGAACAACTTGTATAATGTATTGTGTAAATCTGTTTGGTGAATTTTTATGTTCGGTCGTTTCTATTTCTAGAATGTAAATATAATTATGATTAACGCATGCGCATTGATCAAAACCGCGCACGAATGCGCGGTTTTGCCCAGTGGTATGATTTAGATATTTGATGTCGGTTGTTTCTATTTACATAATGAATATATAATTATGATTAACGCATGCGCATTGAGCAAAACCGCGCATGAATGCGCGGTTTGCCTAATGCGAACACGTTTTGATATTTTCTGTGTTTGGTTGTTTCTATTTTACAGAATTTATAGAATGAATATATAATTATGATTAACGCATGCGTATTAAGCAAAAGCGCGCCTGTATGTCCGCATGTGACGCGGGTATTGTAACTGGTATGATTTAGATATCAAGGAATCGAAACAACTTATCAAAAGCGGCGAGGAATGAAAAAGGATGACGTTGGTCGAAGAAATGGAGAAGGATTCTAAAATTATTAACAAATTTAGTAAAAAAATACGTATAATAAATGGAACCAGAACAACCACAAATTATCAATATTACAAATAACACTGGCGTTATAAATATATATTACAAGAAGTGTTCTAAATGTGAATTAGATAAATCATTAACAGAATTTAGTAAGCGTAAGATTAGCAAAGATGGTTTTCAATATTGCTGTAAAACTTGTACTAAACTATATACCAAACAATATCGAGAAGATAATAGAGAAGCTTACAATGATTATATGACAGAATATATGAGAGGAAGATATCAAACAGATCTTAATTTTAGATTGAAACAATGCTTAGGGTCTAGATTAACACAATTATTCAACAAAGAAACACATTCAGAAACATTATCTAATTTGTTGGGTTGTTCAGATGAATTTCTCAAATCATGGATTATATTTCAATTCGATGATAAAATGAATATAGATAATTATGGGGATTATTACCATATTGATCACGTGTTACCAATATCTAAATTTAACATGAATGATGAATACAATAAAAAACTTATTTGGAGTTGGAAAAATTTAAGGCCTTTAGAAAAGAAGGAAAACATAATTAAATCTAATAAACTAGATATGAAATTATATTTAGATCAACTGGATAAAGCAAAGACATTTGTTGAATTATGGAACAATGATCCAAATAATGAACAATATGTTGAGGAATTTGATATCAAGGATCCGAAATGACTTATCTGGACAGTTATAATCACTGCTCCTAATAGATAAACAAAAGTAGTGAGATAATCTAAATCCTAATTTAAATAAAATATAATAAAAATTACATACCTTCAACTATCTATTATATCTATTTTAATTTTTAATATTTTCTTTTCAAAAAAGAATACTTGATATCACAAATAAAAAATACTAAAAAACAATAACTAATACTAGAATTCTCTAGCTTTAACTAGCTAGTATCATTTCATAATACTTATAATATTTTTCTTATTAAATTTCTCTAATATAAATGTCAAAGAAATCTAATAAGAATAGTATTGATATTGAAAAGACATTAGATGATTTGGGTATTAGTGATAATAAAGAAACAGTTGTTTCTAATTCTATTCAAGTTAATAACAATATAGATTATGAATACTATTTATATTTTAAGCATCATCTTGAATAATAAATTGCTGGCGGGAAATCTAAGGAGTTTTTAAATAGAATCATTACTTTTCAAGAACTAGACTCTATGAAACCAGATAAAGTAATAAAATATTTTAAGATTTATGAAGAAGCAAGATTAGCTAAAATAAATGATTCTATTTCGAATGGTACTGTCAAATGTTATTCTAAGTTATGTAACCAGTTAATACCAATTGATGATGAAAATAAATTATATAGTGATTTAAAAAATGACTATTTAGTTATGACTGAATTACAAAAATGGGTTGGTTATGCTTCATTTTAATTAGGATCGGTTATGACATTAATTTCTACTGGCGTCATAACATTTTCGAATATCAAGCCTATGGAATATAAAGCAGGTAAGAACGAAACAGATGTACTACAACCAAACGTCGGAACAGAAAATGAATCAGAACAAAAATTAACTAAAATAAATGAGTGATGGAGTTAAGAAAAAGGCTAGATCCGAGAAACAAATTAAATGGGCAAGAGAATTAGGTAAAAGATCTTCAGAATTAAAAAAAGCTAAGAAAAAGAAATTAACTGATATAAATGAATCACAGAAATTATCTCATATTGATTCGAATGATAATCCATCTTATTCTTCTAATAGTGGAAGAAATAATTACTTATATATTACAATTGGGTTAATCACAATTATTATATTATCCGGCGTAATATATAAATCAAAATTCAAATCTGATGATAAATATGATTCCAATGACAATCGGAAACATATTATACCAGAAAATAAGTCAAATCATAAAGCCATTGAAACTAAATCTAAATTATTATTAATGGATTAAAAGAAGATGAAAAAAGAATAATATTTAAGAGATTTATATTATAACCCAGAAAGTGAAGTATCATATTCTAACGTTTCAGAATTATGGAATAAAATTAAATCTGATAATGAAAATGGTGCCGTATGGCACCCAGATGGTGATATAAAATATAGTGAATTAAAATCATGGTTACAAAATCAACCAACGTATCGAATCCACAAGAAAATGGATAAAACTTATTTAACGAGAAAAGTTATGGTTTCATATTGATCAACAATGGCAAGCAGATTTAATTGACATGAAGAACTTAGAAGAATACAACAAAGGATATTTCTGGATACTGAATGTTATAGACATATTCAGTCGATACGCGTGGTCAATTCCAATCAAAAATAAAACTGGAATAGAAGTTACAAATGCTTTTAAATCAATATTTAAAGAAGCTATTCCAGATAAGATACAATTTGATGAAGGTAAGGAATTTTATAACAAACATTTTAAAAAGCTATTATCTGATAACGATGTAGACTATTTTTCAACACACTCAGACAAAAAAGCATCTATTATAGAAAGATTTAATAAAACATTGAAAACTAGAATGTGGAAATATTTTACTGCTAATGAAACATATAAATATATCTATATATTAGATGATTTAGTGAAAGGTTATAATAATTCTAAACATAGTTCTATAAATATGAAACCTATACAAGCTAGAAAAGAAGATAATTCGGAAATAGTTTGGAATAATTTATATGGTGCGTTTGTTACACATGATTTCGGTGAACCTAGATTCAAAATTAGACAACACGTTAGAATATCTAAATATAGAAAAACATTTCATAAAGGTTATACTCCAAATTTTACTGAAGAAATATTCAAGATTAAAAAGATAATATTAACTAAACCTTTTGTTTATAAATTAGAAGATCTAAAAGATGAAGAAATATTAGGTTATTTCTATGAACAAGAATTATCACTTGTACCAAATCCAGATAAAATAGAATACAAAATAGAAAAAGTATTGAAAACAAAAACTCTTAAAGGAAAAAAGGATTCTTTGGTGAAATATAAAGGATATGATGATAAATTTAATGAATGGATTTTATCTAGTAAAATTAAAAGAATAAATGAATAAAGATTTATTTATATTTGAACCGCATAATATTTTAGTTACTGGAGTAACCAATTGTGGTAAAACACATTTCATATTAGACTTGTTAGAAACTATTTATAAGAATCATTTTGATAATATAATATTATTCTGTCCTACTTATGAAATGAATAAAACATATAATAGAGATATAGTTAAGATGAAAAAGTTTATTATATTAGATCCTAAAACAGTGAAAGAAAATTTAGATAATTGTATAAAAATAGCAATTGATACTTATAAAGGATCAAATACATTATTTATTATAGATGATTGCGCAAATTTACATGATTCAAAAGTGAGAGAAAGTGAGTTATGTTATTTAGCTTTCTCTGGGAGACATTTCGGGATAACAACTTGGGTTTTAAATCAAAAATATAATTCAATTGTTAAAGACTTTAGAGAAAACATTAGATTTCTAGTTTTATTTTATAACAAAGATAAAAAATCTATGCAACAATCATTGGAAGAAAATCAAATTATACCTACTGAATTACATGATGAATACATGAATAAAATAAAGAATAATAAAGGTTCAAAATTATTACTGAGACTACAATTTCCCTATGAATATAAATTTATAAAATAAAATTTATATATCTATCTATCTAATACGTATTAAATACGTATTAAATACGTATTAATGTATTTAATACTTAAAACCTCCTTTTTTTAAAATAAATATTATTCATATAATTTTCAACCAATTTATTTTTATTTTTTTCACTATATAAATGAATATAACTGTTGGACCGAGTATATGTTTTGGATTTGATTTTAAACTTGAGAAAGAAATGAAATTTAACGTTAATGATGTAATTACACATATCAAAAATATCACATTTTCTAATGAAACAACATTTGAGTTTGAAAAAACAATAGATAAAGAAACTTTAAATGTAGAAAAGATTACTAATTTAATTAGAGAATCTTTAAGATTTTATGAATTAGATGAAGATTTTATCATCGATGATATTAAAAAAATAATAATTGAAATATATACAAATGAAACTAGTAATGAAATAAATGTTGAAATAATCATAAATAAGATAACTAAATATTTTGATGATAGTAATTTTTTTGATAAATAAATGAGTGATAATAAGTGGATAATAACTGGATTATATAATGGCGCATTACTATCAGTTGGAACTGTTGGTTATTCAATGGTATTAAAAAAAGTATTCAAAATGGGAAGTGTTAATGATGATAGATTTGATATAAATGATACTTTAAAATTAACGTTAGCAGTTACTTTATCTAATTTAACTATTGATTATTTGGAAAAACAAAAATATATTCCTCCCATATAAATGCATAATTTTTTTGCTAAATAAATGGCTTCTGCAATTATAACTATTATAGGATCGGCAATTGTTAACGCTTTAGCATTTACTGGAGGTGGATATTTATTTAAGCATATTGATAAAAATAGTTCATTAGGAGAACAAAGAAGACATAACTTAGCATTAGAGAAATATAATAAAGCAGCAGAAGAATATAGAGAAAAGAGGCAAAACTATATGGATTATATTAACAAAGAATTATATGATCAGAAGATTGCACATAGAGATTTTCAAACAGTTGATGATGCAATGAGTTTATATAACGCGGTAACCAATAAAGAAAAATTACATCTATACAAACCTAAATTATCAGATTATTATACCCCAAGTAAAGAACAACAGAAATATGAAATAATTTGGATTTTAGGCGGAACTGTTGTTGTTATATTTGTTGCTTATAAGTTTACTAATTAGTAATTTTTTTGCTAAATAAATGGAAGATAAAGTTGATAATATTGATATTATTCCTCATGATATAAATAAAACTAAATTAAAAATATATTTAGAAAAACAAATATTAGAATTTGAAAGTGACTTAAAGATAAAAAAGAAAAAATATCTAAAATCTAAAATTATATATTATTTGATTATAAGTGGTTCGGTTACAATTAGTTCTGTAATAACATTTTTAGCAATATTCAGTCCATTAACACCTTTAGCTATATCAATTGGTGTGTTAGGATTAAGTTCAAGTGTTTTAACCGGTATAAGTTCAAAATTAAATATAAAAAGTAATAAAGAAAAAATTAAAACTAATATAAAAGAAATTAATAAATTAAAGAATACACTAGATTATATCATAAGTTTAAATGGACATATAACAGTTGAAGAACAAGATAAATTATTAAAAGAATTAATAAATTATTAATTTTTTAATTATATAAATGGCAGATAGTTTTCCAAAAGCTTTCCAATATAATAAATCAATTAAATATAATATTCCAGCAATAGATTTTAATAAAGATATTACATAAAGAAATAAAGTTTTAGATTCATTAACTAATTTAGAAATTTATGTTACTGAAACTAATAATTTTAATGCAAAGATGGAAAATATATTTCATGTGTATACAATTAATTTCAAAAATTTAAATGAGGCAAAACAATGGTTATTAAAATCTAATATGAAGTATTGGCAGAACCAATTGAATTTTGCTGTTTATTGTGCAACAACAGGATGTGGAATTAGTTGGAATGATCATTTAAACAAACCAAGTTTACCATTGATGTTATCACTTTTTAGATTTCATACTTATTTTCAAATAAAATTAATATTAGATGAATTAGAATGTCCTTTACCAGGTTCAAAATATTTTAAAGAATTGAATAATAATATTAATTTTTCTAAGTTTTATAAAATATGTAATGAATTTAATATTAATTCAAATAAAGATTTTAGAGCAAAAATTGGAACAATGGGTGGATTAGGAATATTATATACTAAAGAATTTGGAAAAATAATGACAAATTCAGATATTAGAACACTAAATTGGAATGAATTACCAAAATATTATAATAATATACAACAACAAAACAATAATGGTTGGGTTAATTTCATTTTAGAAAATAGTGAAGGTTTTACTAAAGCTGGAATACAAAGAATAAATCAATCTATTAGAACTTATTTGATATGTATTCTAGGTGCGCAAGTTGAAACAAGATCACCAATAATTGGAAATGATAACACTTCATTCGATGCGCAGAAACAATTCAAAGTATTATTTGAAGATTCCATTCATAATGATAAAAATAGATCGATTCCAGAAAACATTATAAGATATCAAAATTATTTAGATAAATCACATATTAGATTAAATTATTGTTTAGGCCCTAATCTATTAATTATTTCTAATGATTTAGTATTAAAGATGGGAAACATAATTGGTTATAATAATCTAATTAAAACTGCAACAATAAATAATTCATTTGGGTTAAATGATATAAATAAAAAGATTATTACTGCTCCAAAATTAATGGAAGGTGAAAAAATTAAAAAACATATTCAATCAACAGAAACTTAAACTAATAATATTAAATTAAATAATGATTCTAAAATAAAAGATTACAATACATCAGAAGATAGTGCCGTACGGCACCCACACGGTGATATAAGAACTGATAATGGTGCCGTATGGCACCCACACGGTGTTATTCAACATGATATAATTAAACTAAATGATGATAATAAATCCCATGAAAATGCTAAATTGATTTATGATGATTGATGATTTATTTATTTGCATAAAAGATTGTTACAGAGTTTACAAATGAATACACAATATATGGAAAACAATGTACCAATAAATTATGCGAGGAATTAGGAGAAGCCAAAGTTGGCTTAATCTAGTCCTAATCCCTCGTCCATACACTCTCACATACACACAGACATATACACCAATTCACATTCATTCCTAGTTTACCAAACAAACCAAATATACATAATATACATAGACAATTGCAGATAAAGTAATGTGGCACGTTATAAAAGATTACACAGATAATTAATAAGTGGAACGAAGATAACGCTGAAGCTGAATTTTGAAGTTGGATATCGAAGAAATCTCCAGAACATAATTCTTCTAAATCTTCACTTGATAATCTATGAAATCTATCCGGTAAATATGTTCTGAATTTATATGTATTTCCTTTTAATCCTTCATATTCTAAGTGTATAACTAATTTATCTCCATAGTTATTAGTAACTGTATCAATATTTGTAATTAGATATTTCTTATGGATTGTTAATTCTGTTAACTTTTTGAATTTATAATCTACAGATTTTACATTTGTTATATCTTTAATTCTATCTAGAAATAATTTGTTGTTCTCACTGTGTGCTTGTTTACTCTCCATTTTAATAACATATTTTTATTAAAATTTGATTAACACGTTAGAATTCTTTTCATTATCTCGTTCTCTTTTTTTTCTTCTCTTTTAAATTTTAAGTATTCATCTAAATTACAACCATAAGCAACCGTATGAATTCCAAATTCCATCATCTAAAATATATCTTTTATCATCAAATGGGTTTAGACTTATCTTTTCAATTTCTTCAATAAACATTTCATGATCTTCAGATCTTAAACATCTCATCTTATGTTTTCTAACTTCTTCATTGAATATACAATTGATATAATCTTTGAAATGAATATTCTTTTCTACTACACTTTTGGTTATTCCTTTTAACTTTTTAGCTTCATGAGCTTTAGTTTTATATGAATACATTTTAGATCTAATACCAATGAATTCAATCATTTCTTCACCACCTAATTCATCTTTGAATTTACCGGGAACTTTTATATTATCATTGCTAAACAATTCATGATTTTTAGGATAATTACTAAAATCAAAATGATGTTTTAATGTTTTTAAATCATCTGTTATGTTATCAGTTTTTATCTTTAATATGTAAGAATCGGTATCAAAATATAATATTTCTATATGTTTTTCTCCAAAAAGTGGTTGTAATACATTATAATAGAATTCATACATTAGTAATTTTGATAATTCTAAAACTGAAGCGCCAACATAGATTGGTTTATTAAATTTCATAGAAGTTCTTCTCATTTTAACTGCGGCTAAATTTTCATCAAATATTCTGTTACCAATGAACTTAGGATATGATTGTTAATGCCTTATCCTTTTACCATTACTAACTAACTCAATATCATTTCTATTTCTAATATTTTCACAAGTCTTACCATAGAATGCATTATTCATTAACTTGAAGAAATCTTTCTCGAAATCAGTTTTAGCTTTAGTTCTCTGTTTGGTGTTAAAATCTATATATTTTTCTAACCACTTAGATTGACTAAATGAAATATATCTATGTACTTTTTTTAGAACCATTCCTTGATTTAGATAAAACTTTAACATTCTATAATGTACTACATAATTATATTTATCTTCTTGAGTTACCATTAACTTTTCTGTATGAATATGATTTTCGGGTTTAATTCTTTTTTGATAACTTGATAATTCTTCATGAGTTACAGTTTTATGTTCGGGACAGTAAGCTAGATTTCTAGATTTAAATTTAATATGTTCAGGATATTCTAAGTCTACAACAAAGAAGTAACCAGTATCTGAATCATCTGCAATATCTAGAATTCTTTCTTATCGGTTAATAATAATACATCTGATTTTAAATATAAATCTACTAATTGCCCATGATTTTCTATTTTGAAATGATTCCAAATATTCAATGTTCTATTATATACTTCATCTTTAACATATTCATTTTTTAATTCATCATAGAATTGTTCTTTTAATAATTCAGTTATGTTAAAATCATTATGATTTTTATAGAAAGAATATGGAATTGCTCCTTTATATCTCATTAATTGAAAATCATCATTATTTGGGTCATTTTCTTTGAATATCTTTAATTCATCATCAACTAATGATTTTGATAAGTTATCTAATGAACTATTTAAAAATCTATATGAATCTATAAATCTTAGGCAACCAAATTGGAATGATATATAATTCTCAGATGTTTTAGCTAACATTCTAAATTTATAAGTTGGTATTTTATCTTTTGATCTATTTGAATTTAATCTTTCTATTTCATTATTGATTTCTTCTATTTTATGGCATAACTGTTTGATGAATAAATGTGCATCATACCCCGATAAATTGTGAAATATAATGGGGACAAAATTTACTTTTTTGGCTTGTAAATTGCAAGCCTCATGCGCTGCACCTCTAAATTTACCATTCAAATGGTCATGATCTCTTACTTTTTTATCTTTATAATTAAATATCTTTTCACAATAATAACATTTACCTGCAAACACAAATTCTTCTTTATCTTTTTCTGTCATTATAATTTCTATATATGTATTCAATAATTTACTAAATCTTATTTCATATTCAATTAATAAGTCACAAAAATGATTGATAACATTTTCATTTCTATAATTATAATATTCACTTTCAATTAGTTCTGGGTAATCAGATTTAATGTATAACCCGAAAGCTGCAGCTGATTGATGAATCTTTTTAATAGTATTTGTTTTTGGTGGTTCTTCAGAAAAATCATTTTCATTAGAATTTAATTTCTTTCTTTTATAATATATTTCTTTTTTATCTTGATCAGTTAATTCTTTATTTAATGATTCAAAATCTCCATATATTACAAATGGTACTTTATTTTTGTAATCATATTTTTTGAATTCTAATATTTTATCTTTTTCATTTGGTAAAACTAATTTACAATAACTCATGATTTTCACATAATTGTTTATGATTTAATAATGTACTTTCATTACTGAATCTATGTAAACATTTTCTACAAAGATATATTTTATGGTGATCATTTTCTGATTTAAAAAATAAATCTATTTGTTTAATCCACATATAATGATTCTCATAATATAATATATCTATAACACCATTTGAATCATAATCTTTTGATAGATATAAAGGTTCTAATGTATAATGTTTTATGTTGTTACCTTTTGTATTTGGTAATTTGATTAAATCAAATACATTTATTCTTAAATTATTATCTCTTTCTATTTTTGGGATGTCTTTAATTATAACAGGATACTTATCTATCTTATAATTATTTTCAAATAGTTTATAATTTGTTAATCTATAAGTATGTTTATTATAATCTTCAACTGGGTGTAAACAACTTATTATAGCCCATAGAAAACATTTATCATCTTCATTTTGTACATTTATTACAGCATTAGTTTTAAATGGTAGTTTAATATAACTCGATGCTTCAATATCTGGTTCTTTATAATATGATACATTATTTTCATCTATTGGTTTTGATTTAGTTAACTTATTATATTTTGTGTTATAAACATGTAAAGTCATAAATATTATTTCATCAAATATTAAACCAGATCCTTCAAAATATTTCTCTTCTATTTTAGTTTTTACTTCATTATAACATTTATCTAATCTATCATCTATATGTTGTTTAGATATAATATGTTGTGAATGAGAATTTATATTATATATTGGTTTATCTTCAGATTTTATGAATTTGACTTTAACTGATATACTAATTTTAGGATATTCAACATCAGTTATTATTTTTATTATTTCTTTCATATTTTCCCAAATGTTTTTTATTTTCTTCTAATGTTTTTCCTTTATGAAATTTAAACTCGATAGCTGCTGGGCCAATATCACTTTTAAATGCTTCGGTTATCTCTATATCTTTTTTATTATCTAATGAATTAATATAATTTCTTACATCTTCCATGTATGGTCTTTTATTGTTTAATTTATTTTTTATGCTTTTAATTGTCTTCGGTTTCTTATCATTATCTTCATCAAAATAATCTTCACCTAAAATATCATTATTCTTATTTCTTATATGACTTTTAGATTTTTAATGTTCTTTATAATATCTTTTATCACTGAATGATTGATTACATGTATCACATGTGTATGTTTCTTTTTCATTCTTTAATTCTTCTAATTTAGTTTCTAATATATCATCTTTATATTCTATTTTCAATTTATTCTCTGAATGTGTTTTAGTTTTATTGTGTCTTGCTTTTTGGGATTTATCTATATTGATATTACATGTTGGACAGTAGTACTTATTTGCTTCCATTTTAATACTAAATTTTTTATTAAAATTGATTTTAGAAGTTCAATGATTTAAATGTTATTCATTTATATGAATATTTTAAGAGTAATAGGGGTAATGGGCTTTCAAGTTAAAGGTTGAATGGTCGAGTTCATTAATAACAAATATTAAAAGTAATTTAAAACTATAATATATTTTCATAACCGTGTGTATTTCAGTTGAATAATAGAATAATTATTATTATTAAAATATATTTGATTATATGAATTTGTGTATTGTAAATAAATCAATTGGTCGCGGAGCGGAGCGGTAGCGAAGTGGAGCGACCAATTGATTTAATACAATATGCTTTTTAGATTATTGATATCTTAGAATAAATAATTAGTTTTAATATAAAATGCACACGGTTTTGAAAATATATTATAGTTTTTAATTACTTTTAATGTTTTGTTTTTTAATGAGCTCGACCGTTCGACCTTTGGCCTGAAAGCCCATTACCCCTATTACTTACATCTAATAATGTAATACCTACTACATCTAATAATGTAATACCTACTACATCTAATAATGTAATACCCTCTACATCAAATAATGTAATACCTTCTACATATAATAATGCAATAATATTAAATGTAAGTGAAAATAGAAATTATTGTGATTATTGTAAAGGTGAATTTTCAAACGCTCCATCAAATTGGAATAAACATATGAATACAAATTCACATATTACTAATGTAATAGAACGTGTTGGTTTAAGAGAATTTATAGAACACCCATTTAGATATGTTACCAAATTTGTTTCAAATAAAAAAGTAAATGGTAAAGAATTATATGAAGATTTTTTATTAGCAACACCCAATAAAGATGAATTAGATTTAACTGATGCTAATGAAATATTAGGATCAAACACTGTAAATGAAATATTAGGAGCAAACACTAATAAAGATAATAATGAAAATACAGGAAAGCGCATTGATAATAAAGATTCTATGAAACTTAAATCAGAAAATAAAGATATAGTTGAGATGACTAATAAGTATATCAATAAACCAATTATTTATGAAGATACAGTAAAAAGGGTGAAGAATAAGTACAAAAATAATAAAGAATTTAAAGAAGAAAATTCGGTAGAGAATTTGAAAAAATTGATGGGGTATGATAGTGAATTGGAGAGTGATGATGAAAGTGATTCAGAAAGTAATTATCTAACACTCAAGAAGTAATACAGGTTGAAAATTGTATAAAATAATAGTAAATAAAAAAGGGGGTTTTAAGTATTTAAGGTATCTAATACATATCTAATACATATTATTTGAAAATACCTTAAATTATATTTCTTTTTAAATTTATATTGAAACCTCAGTAATAATAAATAACCTTTATTATTTTCAAACTTATTCATATATTAGTTGAAAAAATGAAAATAAATTGGTTGAAAATTGTATAAATAATATTTATTTTAAAAAAGGGGGTTTTAAGTATTTAAGGTATCTAATAGGGTATCAGGTATTAGGGTATCAGGTATTAGGGTATCTAGTGGGGTATTAGGTATTAGGGTATCTAATAGGATATCTAATACATAGGTATACAAATAGTTATTTTATAAATTTATATTCATATGGAAATTGTAATCTCAGTAATAATTTTGAACCTTTATTATTCTTTAATTTATTCATATATTCATCATGTAATTCAGTAGGTATAATTTGATTTTCTTCCAATGATTGTTGCATAGATTTTCTATCTTTATTATAAAATAAAACTAGAAATCTTATATTCTCCCTAAAGTCTTTAACAATTGAATTATATTTTTGATTTAAAACCCATGTTGTTATCCCAAAATGTCTCCCAGAGAAAGCTAGATAACATAACTCACTTTCTCTAACTTTTGAATCATGTAAATTTGCGCAATCATCTACAATGCATAATGTATTTGATCCTTTATAAGTATCAATTGCTATTTTTATACAATTATCTAAATTTTCTTTTACTGTTTTAGGATTTAATATAATAAACTTTTTCATCTTAACCATATCTCTATTATATGTTTTATTCATTTCATAAGTAGGACAGAATAATATTATATTATCAAAATGATTCTTATAAATAGTTTCTAACAAATCTAATATGAAATGTGTTTTACCACAATTGGTTACTCCAGTTATTAACATATTATGCGGTTCAAATATAAATAAATCTTTATTCATTTATTCTTTTAATTTTACTAGATAAAATCCATTCATTAAATTTATCATCATATCCTTTATATTTCACCAAAGAATACTTTTTTCCTTTAAGAGTTTTTGTTTTCAATACTTTTTCTATTTTGTATTCTATTCCAGAGCCATGTAATGAATTATCCTCTGTTGTTCTAAAATCTAACCATAGACTTATATTTTGTGCTATAAACATGTAAAGTCATAAATATTATTTTTATGAATGAAAAAGTAAAATCATCTGAAAATTGTAATATTGATCAAATTGATTATTATACCGGTAATAAATATGCATTATGGTTAGATTTTAGAACAACAGAGGATAATTCATTACATGGCTCTGGAAGAAAAATTACAAAACACTAAAGATGGAATACAATTATTCATGACAAAGAATAAAGGAATCAAAAATTTCAAAATGCACATTTATATTATATCTGACGCGCAATTAAATATTGTAAATTCTCAATTGAATAGTGTTATGTATTAAAATTTTAACTTTAATAAAAATTTATATAATAAATGGAAGGAGGTAAAGTATATAAACATATTCCATACATCGATACACATGGAAATAATGATGGTTTATATTATGTAATACCTTGTAATATAGCTTTGATATTTGATCCTTTTTTCAAAATTTATAAAACTAAACTAATAGAAATCGATAATAATAAAAGTGAAGTTGTTGATAATTTAAGTAATGTAATTGATAATAATGTAATACCTTCTATATCTAATAATGTAATACCTTCTACATCTAATAATGTAATACCTTCTAGATCTAATAATGTAATACCTTCTACATCTAATAATGCAATACCTTCTACATCTAATAATGTAATACCTTCTACATCTAATAATGCAATAATATTAAATGTTAGTGAAAATAGAAATTATTGTGATTATTGTAAAGGTGAATTTTCAAACGCTCCATCAAATTGGAATAATCATATGAATACAAATTCACATATTACTAATGTTTTAAAACGTGTTGGTTTAAGAGAATTTATAGAACACCCATTTAGATATGTTACAAAGTTTGTTTCAAATCAAAAAGTAAATGGTAAAGAATTATATAAAGATTTATTATTAGCAACGCCTAATAAAGATGAATTAGATTTAACCGATGCTATTAAATTAGAATCAAACATTGTAAATGAAATATTAGGAGCAAACACTAATAAAGATAATAATGAAAATACAGGAAAGCGCATTGATAATAAAGATTCTATGAAACTTAAATCAGAAAATAAAGATATAGTTGAGACGACTAATAAGTATATCAATAAACCAATTATTTATGAAGATACGGTAGAGCATTTGAATAAATTGTTAGGGTCTGATAGTGAAAGTGATTCAGAAAGTGATTATCTAACACTCAAAAAGTAATAAAGGTTGAAAATTGTAAAAAATAATAGTAAATAAAAAAGGGGGTTTTAAGTATTAAGGTATCTAATACGTATTTAATACATATCTAATACATATCTAATACGTATCTAATATGTATTTAATACATATTATTTGAAAATACATTAAATTATATTTCTTTTTTAAATTTATATTGAAACCTCAGTAATAATAAATAACCTTTATTATTTTCAAACTTATTCATATATTAGTTGAAAAAAATAAAAATAAATTGGTTGAAAATTATATGAATAATATATTATTTTAAAAATGGGGTTTTAAGTATTAATGTATTTAATACGTATTTAATACGTATTAGATAGATAGATATATAAATAGTTATTTTATAAACTTATATTCATAGGGAAATTGTAGTCTCAGTAATAATTTTGAACCTTTATTATTCTTTAAACTTATTCATATATTAGTTGAAAAAAATAAAAATAAATTGGTTGAAAATTATATGAATAATATATTATTTTAAAAATGGGGTTTTAAGTATTAATGTATTTAATACGTATCTAATACGTATTTAATACGTATTATATAGATAGATATATAAATAGTTATTTTATAAACTTATATTCATAGGGAAATTGTAGTCTCAGTAATCATTTTGAACCTTTATTATTCTTTAATTTATTCATATATTCATCATGTAATTCAGTAGGTATAATTTGATTTTCTTCCAATGATTGTTGCATAGATTTTTTATCTTTGTTATAAAATAAAACTAGAAATCTTATATTCTCCCTAAAGTCTTTAACAATTGAATTATATTTTTGATTTAAAACCCATGTTGTTATCCCGAAATGTCTTCCAGAGAAAGCTAGATAACATAACTCACTTTCTCTCACTTTTGAATCATGTAAATTTGCGCAATCATCTACAATGAATAATGTATTCATGTAAATGCTATTTTTATACAATTATCTAAATTTTCTTTTATTGTTTTAGGATTTAATATAATAAACTTTTTCATCTTAACTATATCCCTATCATATGTTTTATTCATTTCATAAGTAGGGCAGAATAATATTATATTATCAATATGATTCTTATAAATAGTTTCTAACAAATCTAATATGAAATGTGTTTTACCACAATTGGTTACTCCAGTAACTAACATATTATGCGGTTCAAATATAAATAAATCTTTATTCATTTATTCATTTATTCTTTTAATTTTACTAGATAAAATCCATTCATTAAATTTATCATCATATCCTTTATATTTCACCAAAGAATACTTTTTTCCTTTAAGAGTTTTTGTTTTCAATACTTTTTCTATTTTATATTCTATTTCTTCTGGATTTGGCACAAGTGATAATTCTTGTTCATAGAAATAATCTAATATTTCTTCATCTTTTAGATCTTCTAGTTTATAAAGAAAAGGTTAAGTTAATATTATCTTTTTAATTTTAAATATTTCTTCTGTAAAATTAGGGGTATAACCTTTATAAAATGTTTTTCTATATTTAGATATTCTTACGTGTTGTCCTATTTTAAATTTAGGTTCTCCAAAATCATGTGTAACAAACGCTCCATATAAATTATTCCATACTATTTCTGAATTATCTTCTTTTCTAGCTTGTATTGGTTTCATATTTATAGAACTATGTTTAGAATTATTATAACCTTTCACTAAATCATCTAACACATCGATATATTTGTATGTTTCATTAGCAGTAAAATATTTCCACATTCTAGATTTCAATGTTTTATTAAATCTTTCTATAATAGATGCTTTTTTATCTGAGTGTGTTGAAAAATATTCTACATCGTTATCAGATAATAGTTTTTTAAAATGTTTGTTATAGAATTCCTTACCTTCATCAAATTGTATCTTATCTGGAATAGCTTCTTTAAATATTGATTTAAAAGCATTTGTTACTTCTTTACCAGTTTAATTTTTGATTGGAATTGACCATGCGTATCTACTGAATATGTCTATAACATTCAGCATCCAGAAATATCCTTTGTTGTGTTCTTCTAAGTTCTTCATGTCAATTAAATCTGCTTGCCATTGTTGATCGATATATGAAACCATAACTTTTCTTGTTAAATAAGTTTTATCCATTTTCTTGTGGATTTGATATGTTGGTTGATTTTGTAACCATGATTTTAATTCACTATATTTTATATCACCATTTTCATTATCAGATTTAATTTTATTCCATAATTCTGAAACGTTAGAATATGATACTTCACTTTCTGGGTTATAATATAAATCTCTTAAATATTGTTCTTTTTTCATCTTATTTTAATCCATTAATAATAATTTAGATTTAGTTTCAATGACTTTATGATTTGACTTATTTGGTATGATAGGTTTATTGTCATTGGAATCATTATTGTTATAATCAGATTTGAATTTTGATTTATATATTACACCAGATAATATAATAACTGTTACTAATCCAATTGTAATATATAATTTATAATTACTTCCAGCATTTGAAGAATTAGATGGATTGTTATTTGAATCAATATCAGATAAAGTCTGTGATTCATTTATAACAGTTAATTTCTTTTTCTTAGCTTGTTATAATTCTGAAGATCTTTTACCTAATTCTCTTGCCCATTTAATTTGTTTTTCAGATCTAGCCTTTTTTCTTAACTCCATCACTCATTTATCTTAGTTAATTTTTGTTCTGATTCATTTTCTGTTTCGACGTTTGGTTGTAGTACAGCGTCATCTGTTTCGTTCTTACCTGATTTATATTCCATAGGTTTGATATTCGAAAATGTTATGACACCAGTAGAAATTAATGTCATAACCGATCCTAATTGAAATGAAGCATATCCAACCCATTTTTGTAATTCAGTCATAACTAAATAGTCATTTTTCAAATCACTATATAATTTATTTTCGTCATCAATTGGTATTAACTGGGACATAACTTAGAATAACATTTGACAATACCATCTGAAATAGAATCATTTATTCTAGCTAATCTAGCTTCTTCATAAATCTTAAAATATTTTATTACTTTATCTGGTTTCATAGAGTCTAGTTCTTGAAAAGTAATGATTCTATTTTAAAACTCCTTAGTTTTTCCACCGGCAATCAATAGTTCTATATGATGCTTACAATATAAATAGTATTCATAATCTATATTGTTATTAACTTGAAAAGAATTAGAAACAACTGTATCTTTATTATCATTTATACCCAAATCATCTAATGTTTTTTCAATATCAATACTATTCTTATTAGATTTCTTTGACATTTATATTAGAGAAATTCAATAAGAAAAATATTATAAGTATTATAAAATGATACTAGATAGTTAAAGTTAAAGAATTCTAGTATTGACTACTGATACTAGCTATTTGAACTTAAAGAATTTCTATTTGAATCTATTCAAAATATAAAGTATTCTCTTTTTGAAAAGAAAGTATTAAAAATATAATAGAATTCACTAGCTAGATGAAGTTATTGTTTTTTTATTATATTTTATTTAAATTAGGATTTAGATTATCTCACTACTATTGTTTATCTATAGGAGCAGTAATTATAACTGTCCAGATAAGTCATTTCGGATTCTTGATAATAAATCCTAAAACTGAAAATAAATTCAAAGAAACGACTGGTGGAAATACTATTTCATAAACACATATATATTTTATTCTACAATCATTATCGATTTCCACATTCCAAGCCGCTCCTGAGAGGAGCGTTAAGTTATGCGTGGAATGCAGGAATCAATAAAGTACAATACAACATCTGTCACTGTGTGACATTAACAACAGCTTAATGACGCAATTGACATTCCGACAAACGTAATGCATTGAAAGCCTATACAGTATGGCTAAACTGCTACAGTCTCATGAGTTGAAATATCCATAATTTCTGATTCCACATCCATCTATCTTCACTTTCTTGATTCAATGGTCTTCATTTTGTTATCTAAAAGATAAATATCTAGCGTAGAATATAACTAACTTGAAGTTGTAGTTGTAAAATATTAATTACAACACTTAAACATGACCATTTGTGGCGCATCTTACCAGGATAAGTTTTACATGTTTAACGTTTCCCAACGCCTTAATAACAACAAAAACAGTACTTACATTTATAACTGTGAACTCCTAAAATTGTGTTTATAGAGAGAATATCCTATACGTTCCTATGCTTATGTGCTGCGCGTTTATAACTGCCAGTTATTCACTAGCTAAACACCGTCTGGTGCAACAGATGTTCCTTCTTTTGTAATATAATTGATTAATCCTTTTCAACTGAAATAGCACGTTCGATCAATATTCAAATGAGGTGCGCCCTATTCAACTGAATATGAAATGCGGCACAGATGTTTTTGTAAACAACCTAATATAATTACATACAGGCGGTTTGACATAGATCGAGAGTAACCGGTTTTCTAAGCGTTTAATATTCAACGTATTTTTCATTATGTGTTGAATTCCATAATTCAACAAATGTCTTTGCTTTATCCAGTTGATCTAAATATAATTTCATATCTAGTTTGTTAGATTTAATTATGTTTTCCTTCTTTTCTAAAGGTCTTAAATTTTTCCAGCTCCATATTAGCTTCTTATTATAATCATCACTCATGTCAAATTTAGAAATCGGCAACACGTGATCAATATGAAAGTATTCACCATAATTATCTATATTCATTTTATCATCGAATTGATATATTATCCATGATTTGAAAAATTCATCTGAACAACCCAATAGATTAGATAGTGTTTCTGAATGCGTTTCTTTGTTGAATAATTGTGTTAATCTAGTCCTTAAACATTGTTTCAATCTAAAATTAAGATCTGTTTGATATCTTTCTCTCATATATTCTGTCATATAATCATTATAAGCTTCTCTATTATCTTCTCTATATTGTTTGGTATATAGTTTAAAACAAGTTTTACTGCAATATTGAAAACCATCTTTGCTAATCTTACGCTTACTAAATTCTGTTAAAGCTAATTTATCTAATTCACACTTAGAACACTTCTTGTAGTATATATTTATAACACCAGTGTTATTTGTAATATTGATAGTTTGTGGTTGTTCTGATTCCATTTATTATGCATATTTTTTACTAAATTGGTTAATATTTTAGAATCCTCTTCCATTTCTTCGACCAACGTCATCCTTTTTCATTCCTCGCTGCTTTTGATAAGTCGTTTCGATTCCTTTATATCTAAATCATACCACTGGGTAAAACCGCGCATTCAGGCGCGCTTTTGCTTAATGCGCATGCGTTAATCATAATTTTATTTACATAATGAATATATAATTATGTAAATAGAAACAACCGACATGAAATATCTAAATCATATCCTTGATATCAAATTCCTCAACGTATTGTTCATTATTTGGATCATTATTCCATAATTCAATAAATTTCTTTGCCTTTGTTAACTGTTCTGAATATAACTGTAAATATTCTAGTTTCAATTTATTCTCTAAATGTGTTTTAGTTTTATTGTGTCTTGCTTTTTGGGATTTATCTATATTGATATTACATGTTGGACAGTAGTACTTATTTGCTTCCATTTTAATACTAAATTTTTTATTAAAATTGATTTTAGAAGTTATTCATTTATATTTTATTCATAAATATGAATATTTTAAGAGTAATAGGGAATATCTTGTTTCATATCAAAGGTTGAAAGGGCTAGTGAGTAAAAAATGAAAAATATGAAAATAATAATAATTTCTATTTGAATTAGGAGTGAAACTCATATAAAATGAAAAATAAATTCGAGTGTGCGAGAATTATTTTTCATTTTATATGAGTTTCGCTACTAATTCAAATAGAAATTGTTATTATTTTCATATTTTTCATTTTTTGTGAGCTCGACCTTTCGACCTTTGGTATGAAACAAGATATTCCCTATTACTAGCAATACAAACACGTCTTAACGCATAGTTCATTCATGAAATTGACAGGTGAAACACCTAAAATCCACATTATCCAATACTCCTAGATACAGTTATCAAAAATCCTGAGCCAGCAGGTGCTGCCACCACACCGACTTTTATCATAGTCCTGATATTCAACGCGATTAAACTACAGTTTAGATACGCGCATATAATGAATAAGGAACTATATACTCAAAAACACTCACAAAAACCATTTTACCCGTATTTCGCCTTTTTTTAGAGTGTCAAAATTCAAATATAAATGACTGACGGCACGAACGACTTTGAAACCATGCAATCTTGGATTGGCCAAACCAATGCTGAAGTACTGTAATTTTTGCACACATTGCTATTTCAGTTTTCTTTAAGACAAAAAGCTTAAGCTTTATTGCTTCCTCAGGCCCTTGAATTTGTAAACATTGTGTCATGCATCGCCTACATCGTGTGTTCTTTTCTAGATAATTGTTTTTGACTACGAGAGGAATTCTTCCCGCAGCCAATGTACAAAATTTTGATACGGCACCGTACTCTCAATTAAGGATACGCAAAGAAGCAGCGATTCAGATTTCTATTAATTGTGTACCTATCGTGTTGCGCACGAATCACTTACGTAATCTTATCTGTAAATGCGAAGACCTTTGGGCATTACGTATATAACTAAAACACTATTCCTTATGGGACCAATTAATAGGTTGATTTAAGGGCATAGTCGACATATTTCGAAAATGTTTCAACTGTTCATTCATGTATTTCTGAGGACATAGGGACTAAAATTTGTTTACATTTTAATACGTACATTTAAGAAAGTCCCAAAACATTTGAGACTACGTAAATAGATTAATAAGATATGTTATAAGTGATAAATTAATAATTGTATATAAGAGGTTAATTGACATCGATAAATTTTGGTAAGTATGTAAGACCGGGGCTTGAATATCGAATTGAGTCTGATGTTTGAAATTGTGTGTAGGCCTATTTATAATGAATCGAAGAATCCATATTCCTCTCACTCCTGTGACAATTGATTTTGAGAAACCTTAAATGACATGGACTGCATCTACAAACGACAATAGCCCACTGGAATTAATTCGCGAAGTGCAAAAATTAGCGACCATTGAATCTTTAACTAGGCAAATACCTCATAATGCGAAATCAAGTCTCCCGTATTCATCGATTTTAGGAAGCTGTTGTATCTCCTTCACCAAATCATTGGATGGCGCAAGAAATAATGCCTCCGCTTACTAAATTTTCGAAAACAAGGTGGACTGCTTATTGGTGTAGGTGTGGTAAACGATTGGACTTCTTTCGGGTGGGGCCAACAACAACCTATCACGTTTAGGCTAACTGGTCTAGCTTATAATGCCAGCTCATGTCATGAGTTAGTCCTAGTTTCAAAAATCAATGAATGTAATTGTTTTTTCATATTGAGCTAATAATAAAATAACAGTGGGCCTAAAATTCTAGTCTGCAGTGACACCAATACAATTTGACAGGAATAGGCTACCTCTGGGTATCTGATATATTCAATTGTAGTGGTATGCACCAAAAATTGAGAGTAATTTGACATTGAAATAGAGTTTAATTGAAATTTAACAAGAAATTATTCTGATTTTTATATTTGTGGGAGTTGTGAGAAAACCTGTTATCGCTGATGCAGATGACTCAAAAGATCCCTGTCATTCATTCATACCGGTAGAATACTAGATTACTAGATTATTTAGTTACTCAGCATACGACAGCAAAAAAATGCTTGAAAAATGGCCACTATTTCAAAGCCGCGATCGGATTGCGCGTTTATATTTCTGAATGCAAATTTTATCCTGAAGGCTGCAATTCAATTGGTTCATTCGTCATTAGTAATGGTATTTCACAACAGAACATCAGTAAGAATGTGTGATAGACAGTTGGCCAATGATGTACGATACAGTGATGTTTTCAGGTTTAATAACTTAGTACTTTCAAAATGATAGTAATAACAGAATATAACAGAACAAGTCAATTTCCTATAGTATGGTACTCGTATCCTGCACTTTTTCCTGTGAATATTTTTGCAATTCTGTGTACGAGTATATACTGATTTTCATCGACAATCATATCATTTGATTATGATGAATAGAAAAACTAAAACTTACGAGTAAGTAGTATTGTGGTTCCCACTGATAACATTGGCGTGAAAATTATATCCATGCAATACGTAGGAAAAACAGGTCAGATTGAGCATACCAATATACGATACTTAACCTGTAGTCACCTGTAGTGCTAATAGAAATTTTGGGATCGCGTAGTTTTTCATTAGTAAGCCTAGCGTACTGAAACACTACATGCTTAGTGGTTGGTTTGTAAGGGACACCAACTCGAAAAAACCAAACGAAATCTACAATCAAATAAATAACAGGGTCAATCCTTATTTTAAGATCAATAGTCAGTCATTTTCAAATGTGGACGTTAAATGACATCAAATTGTTTAACACATCGCGACAATAACGGACTTAATCAATATATGCACACAGAATATGCAAACACCTGTGACTTATTTCACAGACTGCAGATCAACTTCGCTGCGATCATGTCTCTTAGGTCTCATCTCATAAATGTCTCTATATGTCTGTATTGTGATTGTGAAAAGTGCTATGAAGAACTGCCGTATAACTGAATGAATATGCTTATCGTTTTGAAAGTGGTCATTGGTCGAAGGTTCCATGAACATATTATGCAGTTGAGATTATTAGGTGGTATGAAACATGTACTTTTGCCTATACATACGTGTATAGCATAGCACATTGCACGCATGTCCCTAAAATTACAACTCGTTCGGTGAATTCCTGAATTTGTAAAGGCTCTCGATGTTTATTCTTGCACTGTGAGTACTGCAGGTCTATGCGTAGAGCGTCGTGCTAGCTATTTTTGAAAGTGAATTCAGATTCAAGAGGTGAGTCCAAGCTTACTTAATCATTTGATTATCTTTAGAATACCCGGTACAAATTTGTAAGGCACGAATAGGAGGCTACATGGTTTTTCCAATACGTTAATTTGTGAATTATTTCTAATAATATATAATGTCAGTGGTTGTCTAGAGGTGGGGGGATCGAAGAAGCGAATGCGTATATGAGATTTCATGGAAGTGTAATCGCTTCCCCCCCCCCCCGTACTGCGGAATCAATAATTTTTAATTAGTGGTATGCGAAATAAGTACACGACGACAACTATTAACATTGACGATTAATAAACATACTTATTAACATTAATGAAGATCAAGCTTAGGGACCTTTCTATTTTCCATTACGATCTTCATGTGTATTTCAGAAACATGTCGAGTACCGGTATACAATTGCAAAGTATGAATCAACATGATTCCGGTCAACCCCAGTCATTCGATAACGAGGGATTTACTAATGATCGGGACAACGTTGTTGGCGACCAGTACTCTTCTACACTGAGTGTAGATCGGGCTGCTAGTATTGATAAGTCGGTATGTATCAAACATGTTTTTGAGACGTCTACCGTGATCGCCACAAACCAACGAAACATCTCATTTCGAGGATCATGCTTACAAGTGGCCATTGAAACAGAACATTGAAATTTTGGTTTGGTTCATTTCTAATTTCCGACATTGTTGTATTTCGCGGTGTCCACGGAACCGGTGGAATTTTCCAATAAGGCGGAATTTCTTAATTTCTTAATAGCACTATAAATACATGTAGTAAAGGATCATCCCGCAGGGATACCCAGTTGAGGACATTGAACCGGATCAATCGATGTAGAAATTCAGGTTCGAATTCCACTATTCAGACGCAAAGTTTTAATTCTACAGGTGATCGGTCATTTGGTAATGATGTTAATAGAAATTATCCTTATAAGATGATTTTCGATTAATTTCTTTTTTCGATTGGTAGATTTTGTCTGATTATTTTTTTTTTATTTGGTGACCCGCACCACACCTAGCGGGAGCCAAAATCGGAAATCGACTAGTAAAAGTAGGCCTGATGTGATCGGCGGTAAGAATTCTTGTTGACGTACATAGTTTTAAACTTCGATTTTGGTTCAATGTAAACAATCTTAAAACCAGCCTGAACCGGCAAGCATCTGATTAGGACGTATTTTTATGGCTGCCTTATTCAATGCAATGTTTTGCCTCATGGGTCTACGTACTATTCACATCCAAATTACTGTAAATGCTTCGTTTTAGAATGAGAAATGGCTATTGTATTGATTTAAGAGTAGTCAGTCGTTGTTGGTGGATGTTTTCATTATTTTATTGACACGTACGGGTACTAAATGTAGTTCCAAGTTCTCACATAGATTCACGCATTCTCTCAACTAAATGAGTCATATATTTATTCCAAGTCGCAAACATGCTTAGTACATGTTTTTGACATAGCCTAGTTTGTTTTTCACAGTGTATGTATTATGTTTGGTTCTGGCTGTTAATTGTCCATAAGTAGACTCCGCCTAGACCGGTACCGGTATATACGTCCTTACAATTAAGGTAAAATCAATATCAAATTTCCGTTTGCCACTTACCTTTCAAGACGTTTATTTCGCCTAATAAGGTATAGCTCTATTCCTTGGGTAATCCGCCTTATCTGGTTAATTTCTGACTAAATTCCCGTTCATTCAGCGCCAAGGTAGGAAAACAGCAACAGCTCTCCTCGAACAATAGAACTCCTTTCATCTTCGATCTATGTAAGATTAGGCTTGTTGCTCGCGTGAAGTACGATGGAATAGTATAATATTCTCACCATCCGTTGTGCGGGCATGCTGCAGATAATAGTTATGGGGTACAGGCTGGGGCTTCGGTGTTGGCGGTGAGACATTTTATTCAGACTGAGGACTGTTAACTGATCTTTATTTTCATTAATGAATGATCTGTTGAATTAATTAGTAATTCAATCTTTCGGTGTTCGAGATAAAATGCAAAATAAGAATGTAAAAGAACATGGCTGACCACAAAGTGCCCAAAAGATAAATTTTCGAAACGACACAATCGTGTTTAGATGGGGTGGGCTCTGGTTTAGACCAATGCATGACCAGTACTGGCAATATAGTGAATCGTATGGGCCCGGTTTCATAGACTTAGTATCAAAGTTATCCCTAGGGGTAAATCCTCAATCTGGATGACAACCACCATAGTAACAATGAGAAACCATGGTTATAACTGACAAATTTCAAAATGTTCCCAGGGATTATTTTGCTTCCACATCTATGAAACCAGGCCCTGTATTGTAAAAAAAAGTTGTTTGGCGTCAGATGACAAGATATGATGTGGGCATTAATCTAAAAATTGTTTTGATTGACCAATGCTTGACCAGTACTGACCAGTGACAACTAGAACTGACCATAAGTAATTCATATGTTTAGTATCAATGAGCAATAAAATCGTGTTTGGGTGTCTAGCGACTAGATATGTTGGCAGTGATGTAACTATTTAACTGACCAATTCTTGACCGATACCGACCTTGAAGTAATTTGTCTATTTTTAGAAGTAACACAGTCGTGTTTAGCGTCAAATAATTAAATATGGAATGGTCTTTGATCTAACAACTATACAACTGCCCAATTCTTGGCCAGTACTGACCATAGAGCTATATTTATCTGATTCTCAAGCAACACTATTTTGTTTGGTATCAAATTACTTCAATTGGCCTGAACGTAAATCTAACAACACTTTTGCCTGGACAAGCTACACCAGTACAGTCCATATACTGGTTAACTGGTTTTAGAAATGACTTGGGTTATTGCCTAAATCATTCGTCAGTGCTACTCTAACATATTCAAATTTGGCACTTAAGAAAAGTCTTGTCCGATTTTCATTGTACGTGGCGAGCTTACTTTGAAATTTCCCACTAAATGCTAAAGATTTTAAATTGGGGTTTTGAACGCACAACGATTCGATTCGTGCGCATGCATACATATGAACGTGGTAAAGGTTTTCATTTGTGTTGTGCGTAGTCTATACCAATGCGAAACGAGTCATACTTTTACGTTCGAGGCGTTCGAACTGAACAATAAAAACAATATCATATATCATTTATATGAATAGATGAAAGGATAATGTAGTATTATTATATGTTTCGTAGCGGCTGTGCAATGTCCACAGATCTAAGTTAATCGCCTGATATGAAATATATATTTGTTATAGGGATGTAGTAGTTCAGTGAGAATTCAAACTTATGGGTAATGTTTTATTTTGAGTAATAACAACGCATTTAAGAAAAGATGCATTTAGTATGAAATACCTTTCAATACAATGAAGAAGTATTCAACTGACCATCTGAACACAGCAATGCGTGACTTATCTCATTGAAACCATTGTAAAGTACAGGAGAGTAAATGGGAGAACCCTGAGTTCGAAACAATTCCGCATTGATCATTTACTTTGAAAACACAATTTTCAATTTGAGGATATGCATTTTGTTCTGCACCAAAAGCCTGAAGTATCTTGGCTTTCAGAAATTTGAAATTTTGGAAGGATTTTTGTCCTGTGAACACGTCCTACATATTTTCTAAGATCGACCTTTGAAATGATGCTGAGATTTTCTAAAAAATGATGGTAGGATATAGGCTTAGGCTGCTTCGTATCCATGGAAGGTTGTTAATTATTGATGTCATATACAATAATCTAGACTACCATCTGACTCGATAGAATATCAGTAATAGGGGTAATAGGCTTTCAGGCCAAAGGTCGAACGGTCGAGCTCGTAAAAATGAAAAACGTGAAAATAATAACAATTTCTACTTGAATTACTCGCGAAACTCATAAAAATGAAAAATAAATTCTCACACGCTCGAATTTATTTTTCATTTTTATGAGTTTCACTCCTAATTCAAGTAGAAATTGTTATTATTTTCATGTTTTTCATTTTTACTCACCCGCCCGTTCAACCTTTAACCTGAAAGCCTATTACCCCTATTACTCTTAAAATAATCATATACATGAATAACATTTAAATTGACAGATTATTCAATATAAAAGTGTAAGCTCTTATAGAATAGATATATAAATAGTTATTTTATAAACTTATATTCATATTTGTATGAGTTAGATTTTTAAACATTAAAAGTGTTAGTAAAGTGTGATTGAAATAATACATGATATAAATCATTGAACTTCTAAAATCAATTTTAATAAAAATTTTAGTATTAAAATGGAAGCAAATAAGTACTACTGCCCAACATGTAATATCAATATAGATAAATCCCAAAAAGCAAGACACAATAAAACTAAAACACATTTAGAGAATAAATTGAAACTAGAATATAAAGATGATATATTAGAAACTAAATTAGATGAATTAATGAATGAAAAAGAAATATATAAATGTGATACATGTAATCAATCATTCAGTGATAAAAGATATTATAATGAACATTTAAAATCTAAAAGTCATATTAGAAATATGAATAATGTTATTTTAGGTGAAGATTATTTTGATAAAGATAATGTTAAGAAACAGAAGACAATTAAAAGCATAAAAAATAAATTAAACAATAAAAGACAATACATGGAAGATGTAAGTAAATATATTAATTCATAAGATAATAAAAAAGATATAGAGATAACCGAAGCATTTAAAAGTGATATTGGTCCAGCAGCTATGGAGTTTAAATTTCATAAAAGAAAAACATTAGAAGAAAATAAAAAACATTTAGAAAATATGAAAAATATTATAAAAATAATAACTGATGTTGAATACCCTAAA
This sequence comes from Tubulanus polymorphus, assembly GCF_964204645.1. Classification (NCBI taxonomy): domain Eukaryota; kingdom Metazoa; phylum Nemertea; class Palaeonemertea; order Tubulaniformes; family Tubulanidae; genus Tubulanus; species Tubulanus polymorphus. Next base: position 14,458,402 of record NC_134028.1, on the reverse strand, counting down.
ATTAGTATATCAGTTAAAGTAAAGTTTATAAAATCTGAAGATAAACCAATATATAATATAAATTCTCATTCACAACATATTATATATAAACAACATATAGATGATAAATTAGATAAATGTTATAATGAAGTAAAAACTAAAATAGAAGAGAAATATTTTGAAGGATCTGGTTTAATATTTGATGAAATAATATTTATGACTTTACATGTTTATAGCACAAAATATAATAAGTTAACTAAATCAAAACCAATTGATGAAAATAAAGTATCATATTATAAAGAACCAGATATTGAAGCATCGAGTTATATTAAACTACCATTTAAAACTAATGCTGTTATAAATGTACAAAATGAAGATGATAAATGTTTTCTATGGGCTATAATAAGTTGCTTACACCCACTTGAAGATTATAATAAACATACTTATAGATTAACAAATTATAAACCATTTGAAAATAATTATAAGATAGATAAGTATCCTGTTATAATTAAAAACATCCCAAAAATAGAAAGAGTTAATAATATAAAGATGAATTTATTTGATTTAATCAAATTACCAAATACAAAAGGTAACAATATAAAACATTATACATTAGAACCTTTATACCTATCAAAAGATTATGATTCAAACGATGTTATAGATATATTATATTATGAGAATCATTATATGTGGATTAAACAAATAGATTTATTCTTTAGAACAGAAAGTGATCACCATAATAAGATATATCTATGTAGAAAATGTTTACATAAATTCAGTAATGAAAGTACATTATTAAATCATAAACAATTATGTGAAAATCATGATTATTGTAAATTAGTTTTACCAAATGAAAAGGATAAAATATTAGAATTCAAAAAATATGATTACAAAAATAAAGTTCCATTTGTTATATATGGAGATTTTGAATCATTAAATAAAGAATTAACTGATCAAGATAGAAAAGAAATATATTATAAAAGAAAGAAATTAAATTCTAATGAAAATGATTTTTCAGAAGAACCACCAAAAACAAATACTATTAAAAAGATTCATCAATCAGCTGCGGCTTTCGGGTTATATATTAAATCTGATTACCCAGAACTAATTGAAAGTGAATATTATCATTATAGAAATGAAAATGTTATCAATCATTTTTGTGACTTATTAATTGAATATGAAATAAGATTTAGTAAATTATTGAATACAAATATAGAAATTATAATGACAGAAGAAGATAAAGAAGCATTTGAGTTTGCAGATAAATGTTATTATTGTGAAAAGATATTTAATTTTAGAGATAAAAAAGTAAGAGACCATGATCATTTGAACGGAAAGTTAAGAGGCGCTGCACATGAGAATTGTAACTTACAAGCTAAGAAAATTAATTTTGTACCAGTTATATTTCATAATCTATCAGGGTATGATGCACATTTATTCATCAAACAGTTATGCCATAAAATAGAAGAAATTAATAATGAAATAGAAAGATTAAATTCAAATAGATCATAAGATAAAATACCAACTTATAAATTTAGAATGTTAGCTAAAACATCTGAGAATTATATATCATTCCAATTTGGTTGCCTAAGATTTATAGATTCATATAGATTTTTAAATAGTTCATTAGATAACTTATCAAAATCATTAGTTGATGATGAATTAAAAACATTAAAATAACACTACCCAAATAATGATGATTTTCAATTAATGAGATATAAAGGAGCAATTCCATATTCATTTCATAAATCACATAATGATTTCAATATAACTGAATTATTGAAAGAACAATTCTATGATGAATTAAAAAATGAATATGTTAAAGATAAAGTCTATAATAGAACATTGAATATTTGGAATCATTTCAAAATAGAAAATCATGGGCAATTAGTAGATTTATATTTAAAATCAGATGTATTATTATTAACCGATATATTCGAAAGGTTTAGAGATGTAAACCTAAAATATTTTCAAATTGATCCTTGTCATTGTTATTCAAGTCCAGGATTAACATGGGATTGTGGTTTAAAATTTACAGATATAAAAATGGATTTGTTAACAAATATAGATCAATTACTATCATTTGAAAAATCTATAAGAGGAGGAGTTTCAGGTGTATTAGGTGATAGATATTTCAATGTAAATGATAACCCTGGATATTAGTTATTATATATAGATGCAAATAATTTGTATGGTTGGGCAATGATGGAACCACATCCTTATGGAGTATTTGAATTAACTGAAGTTTTACAGAATGAAAATAATGATAAATTTGATTGGAAGAAAAGAATTCTAGATATTGCAGATGATTCAGATACTGGTTATTTTTTTGTTGTAGATTTAGAATATCCTGAACATATTAAATTTAAATCTAGAAATCTAGCTTACTGTCCCGAACATAAAACTGTAACTCATGAAGAATTATCAAATTACCAAAAAAGAATTAAACCCGAAAATCATATTCATACAGAAAAGTTAATGGTAACTCAAGAAGATAAATATAATTATGTAGTACATTATAGAATGTTAAAGTTTTATTTGAATCAGGGAATGGTTCTAAAAAAAGTACATAGAGATATTTCATTTAGCCAATCTAAGTGGTTAGAAAAATATATAGATTTTAACACCAAACAGAGAACTAAAGCTAAAACTGATTTCGAGAAAGATTTCTTCAAGTTAATGAATAATGCATTCTATGGTAAGACTTGTGATGAAAATATTAGAAATAGAAATGATATTGAGTTAGTTAGTAATGGTAAAAGGATAAGGTATTTACAATCATATCCTAAGTTCATTGGTAACAGAATATTTGATGAAAATTTAGCTGCAGTTAAGATGAGAAGAACATCAATGAAATTTAATAAACCAATCTATGTTGGCGCTTCAGTTTTATGATTATCAAAATTACTAATGTATGAATTCTATTATAATGTATTACAACCACTTTTTGGAGAAAAACATATAGAAATATTATATTTTGATACCGACGGTTACATATTAAAGATAAAAACTGATAACATAACTGATGATTTAAAAACATTAAAACATCATTTTGATTTCAGTAATTATCCTAAAGATCATGAATTGTTTAGCAATGATAATAAAAGTTCCTTGTAAATTCAAAGATGAATTAGGTAGTGAAGAAATGATTGAATTCATCGGTATTAGATCTAAAATGTATTCATATAAAACTAAAGAACATGAAGCTAAAAAGTTAAAAGGAATAACCAAAAGTGTAGTAGAAAAGAATATTCATTTCAAAGATTACATCAATTGTATATTCAATGAAGAAGTTAGAAAACATAAGATGCGATGTTTAAGATCTGAAGATCATGAAATGTTTATTGAAGAAATTGAAAAGATAAGTCTAAACCCATTTGATGATAAAAGATATATTTTAGATGATGGAATTTATACAGTTGCTTATGGTTGTAATTTAGATGAATATTTAAAATTTAAAAGAGAAGAAACAAAAGAGAATGAGATAATGAAAAGAATCCTAACGTGTTAATCAAATTTTAATAAAAATATGTTATTAAAATGGAGAGTAAACAAACACGCAGTGAGAACAACAAATCATTTCTAGATAGAATAAAAGATACTTCAAATGTCAAATCAGTAGATTATAAATTTAAGAAGTTAAAAGAATTAATAATCCATAAGAAATATCTAATTACAAATATTTATACAGTTACTAACAAATATGGAGATAAATTAGTTATACACTTAGAATATGAAGGATTAAAAGGAAATACATATAAATTCAGAACATATTTACCGGATAGATTTCATAGATTATCAAGTGAAGACCTAGAAGAATTATGTTCAGATTTCTATTTCGTATACAAAGGTAAGAATGAAAAAGGGCACCATGAAATAGATTTCGAATAAGAAAATATGTAAAATAAATGGTAGAATTAAAAGAATACAGAATATTTGTTGATTCTAGAAAACTTAAAAATTATAAATCTCATAATTTACTAGTACAATTAGATAGAGAATTCCAGAATTGTGTAGATTTAAAATTAGTAAATATAAGTTTATGTAATTCTTTTTATAATATATCGGATAAAACTATTGAAGATAATACTGTTTTAATTCATATTAGAAATGTAGATAAATGTTTTCATCTAATTTTAAAACCAGGATTATATAATTTAGAAACATTAGCTCAAGAAATTAATCGAAGAGCACGGTTGAAAATTAGAAGAGATGATAAATTTTTATTTAGATTTATAAAAAGTGATAGCACAAATAAAATTAAAATAAATGTATATGATGAATGTCAACATGCATTTATGGTAAAAAAACCTATAGCTAAACTGTTAGGAATTGTACCAGATACTGTTACAGGAAACGTAGATGGTAATTCAAATATAATGCCTTTTACACACTTTTATATTTATTGCAATTTAATCGATCCTACAAAAACATTCGAAGCAACTAAAGATATAACTTGTAATTCTGGTTTACTAAACATTTTACCATTGAAGAATGTTAAAGAATTTGGAACACAAATAAATTATAATTTAACAGAATGTGATTTCAAACCATGCATTCCTCGTTTTAATAATTTTAGATTAGAAATTAGAAATCATAATGGGCACTTAATTGATTTAAATAATTTCCCTGTAATTTATGAATTAGTTATAAGATGTAGAGAGTAATTCTTTTCACTATATAAATGAATATAACTGTTGGACCGAGTATATGTTTTGGGTTTGATTTTAAACATGGTAAAGAAATGAGAATTAAACTAAATCATGTAATTACTGATATAAAAAGTAAATCATTTAACAATACATCAATGATTAATAAAGAAAATTATAATATAGAAAAAGTAATTGATTTAATTAAATCACCTTTAGAATATTATGAATTAAATGAAGATGGAATTATTGATGATATTAAAAACATATTAACCAAAATATATGATAATCATAAAACTAGTAATGAAATAAATGTTGAATTAATCATAAATAAGTTAACTAAATATTTTGATGATAGTAATTTTTTTGATAAATAAATGAGTGATAATAAGTGGATAATAACTGGATTATATAATGGCGCATTACTATCAGTTGGAACTGTTGGTTATTCAATGGTATTTAAAAAAGTATTTAAAATGGGAAGTGTTAATGTTGATAGATTTGATATAAATGATATTTTAAAATTAACATTAGCAGTTACTTTATCTAATTTAACTATTGATTATTTGGAAAAACAAAAATATATTCCTCCCATATAAATACATAATTATTTTACTAAATAAATGGCTTCTGCAGTTATAACTATTATAGGATCGGCAATTGTTAACGCTTTAGCATTTACTGGTGGCGGTTATTTATTTAAACATATTGATAAAAATGGATCATTAACAGAACAAAAAAGACATAACTTAGCATTAGAGAAATACAATAAAGCAGCAGAAGAATATAGAGAAAAGAGGCAAAAGTATATGGATTATATTAACAAGGAATTATATGATCAGAAGATTTCATATAGAGATTTTCAATCAGTTAATGATGCAATGAGTTTATATAACGCGGTAAGCAATAAAGAAAAATTACATTTATACAAACCTAAATTATCAGATTATTATACCCCGAGTAAAGAACAACAGAAATATGAAATAATATGGATATGATAGGCGGACAGTTATTGTTATATTTGTTGCTTATAAATTTACTAATTAGTAATTTTTTTGCTAAATAAATGGAAGATAAAGTTGATAATATTGATATTATACCTCATGATATAAATAAAACTAAATTAAAAACATATTTAGAAAAACAAATATTAGAATTTGAAAGTGACTTAAAAGTTAAAAAGAAAAAATATTTAAAACGTAAAATTATATATTATTTGATTATAAGTGGTTCGGTTACAATTAGTTCTGTAATAACATTTCTAGCAATATTCAGTCCATTAACACCTTTAGCTATATCAATTGGTGTATTAGGATTAAGTTCAAGTGTTTTAACTGGTATAAGTTCAAAATTAAATATAAAAAGTAATAAAGAAAAAATTAAAACTAATATAAAAGAAATTAATAAATTGAAGAATACACTAGATTATATAATAAGTTTAAATGGCCATATAACAGTTGAAGAACAAGATAAATTATTAAAAGAATTAATAAATTATTAATTTTTTTATTATATAAATGGTAGATAGTTTTCCAAAAGCTTTCCAATATAATAAATCAATTAAATATAATATTCCAGCAATAGATTTTGATAAAGATATTTCATATAGAAATGAAGTTTTAAATTCATTAATTGATTTATATATTTATGTTACTGAAAGTAATGATTTTCATGTAAAGATGGAAAATATATTTCATGTGTATACAATTAATTTTAAAAATTTAAATGAGGCAAAACAATGGTTATTGAAATCTAATATGAACTATTGGCAGAACCAATTAAATTTTACTGTTTATTGCGCAACAACAGGATGTGGAATTAGTTGGAATGATCATTTAAACAAACCAAGTTTACCATTGATGTTATCACTTTTTAGATTTCATTCATATTTTCAAATAAAATTAATATTAGATGAATTAGAATGTCCTTTACCAGGTTCAAAATATTTTAAAGAATTGAATAATAATATTAATTTTTCTAAATTTTATAAAATATGTAATGAATTTAATATTAATTCAAATAAAGATTTTAGAGCAAAAATTGGAACAATGGGCGGATTAGGATTATTATATACTAAAGAATTTGGAAAAATAATGACAAATTCAGATATAAGAACACAAAATATGAATGAATTACCAAAATATTATAATAATATACAACAACAAAACAATAATGGTTGGGTTAATTTCATTTTAGAAAATAGTGAAGGTTTTACTAAAGCTGGAATACAAAGAATAAATCTATCTATTAGAACTTATTTAATTTGTATTTTAGGTGCACAAGTTGAAACAAGATCCCCAATAATTGGAAATGATAACACTTCATTCGATGCGCAGAAACAGTTTAAAGTATTATTTGAAGATTCCATTCATAATGATAAAAATAGATCGATTCCAGAAAACATTTTAAGATATCAAAATTATTTAGATAAATCACATATTAGCTTAAATTATTGTATAGGCCCTAATCTATTAATTATTTCTAATGATTTAGTATTAAAGATGGGAAATATAATTGGTTATAATAATCTAATTAAAACTGCAACAATAAATAATTCATTTGGATTGAATGATATAAATAAAAAGATAATTACTGCTCCAAAATTAATGGAAGGTGAAAAAAATACATCAGAAAATACATCAGAAAATATTAGAACTGATAATATTCAACATGAAATAATTAAACTAAATGATGATAATAAATCCCATGAAAATTCTAAATTAGCTTTAACTTGTATAGGAATTGTAATCGGAGGAATATTATATTTTAAATTTTAATTTTTTATTATATAAATGGAAGAAGATATTCCAATGGATCCTTTAGATGAACCCGGCATAACTGATGAACAACAACCTGATTTTAGTGCAACAAGTCTTAATGACGGTAATAAAATAGAATATAATACTAATTTAGGTGAAGATGATGATTATGATGATGATAATTATGATGGAATTAATTCCGAATTACGTGAAAAATTAATTAAATATTTACAAGCTCCTGAAAGTGGTAGAATTTCAACTAGAACAGAAAGAAAAGAATTTATGAAACTATCAGAAAAACAACAAGAAAAATATCCTGATAAACCTATGGAATTATATAGAATGAAATCTAGAGTAACCGATAAAATTGTTAACGAATTATTACCAAAAGTTGTAATAGATGAAATTGATTCAGAAGGTGTTGTAGAACAAATTTTAAAAGATGACCCATTTTCATGAATAATTTAGAATTTAAAAATGATTCATGGTATTATAATCTTGAATTAAATAGGAATATTGTAACAATTCAATTATCTAGAATGGGTCAAGAAAATATTTTTGAACTTGGAATGCGAGCATTATCTACAATTGAAGGTTCAAAAGGTGGTAGAGAATTTCTCAGAATTATATGGAATGCACTCGATAGAATAAATAAAGAAGAACCAATTCCTAATATTGATATAAACAAATATTCACCATTTAAAAATCCAAATCCAAATCCTACTGATGTTGATCCAGAAACTGATGAAGATTTTGCAAATCGATTAGATAAATTAAGAACTTCAACACCAGAAACATCGAGAAGAGACACTCAACCAATTGATAATGATTCAAGTCAATTAACATTAGAAAAACAAATTGATAGATTAAGAGATTCAGAAGAAGAGATGAATAGTATATCAGATACATATGGTGCTGAAACTGGAATAAATCAAATACAATCTTTACTAGAAAAAGGATTACTTGATTTAACTGATGAAAAATTAAAACAATTTCCTGAAAAAGCACGTAGAGAAATTAAAGGTGTACAAATATCAGCTGGTGAAATTGCTAGTATTAAGATGAGATTTTCTAAAATAACCATGTTAGAAAAAGAATTAGCTAATGCAAATGAAGAATTAAAACAATTAGAATTAAATAAAAATCTTCAAGTAATAGAGGAAGCTGATTATGAAAGCAGAAAGTTAGCTTTAGAAAAAGAAATAGATGATTTAAAATATAACAAAGAATTACAGGAAAAAGAAAGAGATACATTATTAAAATCATATGATCTTAATCATATTAAAAAATTAAAAGTTATTTTTAAAGATTTGTTGATAAAACCAGATTCTGAAATATCATTGAAAGATAGAATAAAATTGTTATTTAAATTAGAAGGAATAACAATTCTTTCAATTCTAACAGCTGTAACTATGTTATTTAAAACAATTGGTTTAGCAATATCAAATGCTTTGAAATCTACTCCTACTCCCAATAAACCAGATAAACCCCCAGATAATAATTCTATACAAGATAAAGTTAAGGATGGTTTAAAGAAATTAGCAAAATATTTATGGGAACTATCAAAGAAATCTGCTGCAGCATTGCCGGGAGTAATTGCATCAATTGTTGGTTTTATATTGAAATCTGCAGGAAACATTATTAACTTTGCTGCTGAACATATTATTTTATTTTTAATTACAGTTGTAAGTGCAATTATTTTTGGGTTAGTAAACATGATAAAAAATAAATAATTAATTTTTTTGTTAAATAAATGAGTGGGAGTTATATCAATCCTTCTAAGAATCATAGAATATCTAATGCTATTAAAGCAGAAAGATCACATCATATGATTACTCATAATCCTTCTAATATTAATCCCGATGAAACTTTATACGTTAGAATTCCTCGATTAACACAAAATACTTTTTATGTTCCAAATAGTATTTATTTATCAGCCGATATAAAAGTAACCGGTAATAATAATAATTATGTTGTTGATATTGTTGGAAGAAATTTGATTAAAAAATTAACTATAAAGATTGGTCCAGAAACAGTTTTCTCTTTAGATGATTATAATTTATTTATGCATTATAAAGATTTATGGTTAACTAAAGAAAATAGAAATAATATGATATTTCAAGGCATCCAATCAGAAAACCAAAATAAATTAAGATCAGGAGCTAATGACGCAATAGTAACTCGCACCGCAGATAATTTGATAAAAAAGATTCATTGAAGCAAATATGAAATTCCATTAGACTTTGAATTGATAAATAACAATGCACCTTTATATAAATACGCAATTCAAGAAGACGTTATATTCGAAATAACATTTGCGCCTGTTAATGAAATTGTAATATCTAGCGTTAATAAAGATATGAGTTATAAATTATCGAATATATGTTTAGAATATGATACAGTAACTGATGAAAATATTTCAAGTGTAATTCAAACTAAATACAATCAAGGATTTTCATTATTATATGATTATATTGATAAATTTAAAACTGTAGCTATTAATGCAAATGATGAAATAATTAATGAGAATATTAACTTCCCAAGAAGATCTATTAAAGGTATATTAATATTTTTTACCATTGCAACTTATACTAATGGTGCAATAAATGTTGATAATTATTATAATCCTGAAATAACAAAAGTAGAAATAACTATCGAAGGAATAGCAAATAAAATATTTTGTCAAGGAATGAGAATGATTGATCAATGGCCAGAAATTAGAAAACTTTTTATGAATGAAAAAGTAAAATCATCTGAAAATTGTAATATTGATCAAATTGATTATTATACCGGTAATAAATATGCATTATGGTTAGATTTTAGAACAACAGAGGATAATTCATTACATGGCTCTGGAAGAAAAATTACAAAACACTAAAGATGGAATACAATTATTCATGACAAAGAATAAAGGAATCAAAAATTTCAAAATGCACATTTATATTATATCTGACGCGCAATTAAATATTGTAAATTCTCAATTGAATAGTGTTATGTATTAAAATTTTAACTTTAATAAAAATTTATATAATAAATGGAAGGAGGTAAAGTATATAAACATATTCCATACATCGATACACATGGAAATAATGATGGTTTATATTATGTAATACCTTGTAATATAGCTTTGATATTTGATCCTTTTTTCAAAATTTATAAAACTAAACTAATAGAAATCGATAATAATAAAAGTGAAGTTGTTGATAATTTAAGTAATGTAATTGATAATAATGTAATACCTTCTATATCTAATAATGTAATACCTTCTACATCTAATAATGTAATACCTTCTAGATCTAATAATGTAATACCTTCTACATCTAATAATGCAATACCTTCTACATCTAATAATGTAATACCTTCTACATCTAATAATGCAATAATATTAAATGTTAGTGAAAATAGAAATTATTGTGATTATTGTAAAGGTGAATTTTCAAACGCTCCATCAAATTGGAATAATCATATGAATACAAATTCACATATTACTAATGTTTTAAAACGTGTTGGTTTAAGAGAATTTATAGAACACCCATTTAGATATGTTACAAAGTTTGTTTCAAATCAAAAAGTAAATGGTAAAGAATTATATAAAGATTTATTATTAGCAACGCCTAATAAAGATGAATTAGATTTAACCGATGCTATTAAATTAGAATCAAACATTGTAAATGAAATATTAGGAGCAAACACTAATAAAGATAATAATGAAAATACAGGAAAGCGCATTGATAATAAAGATTCTATGAAACTTAAATCAGAAAATAAAGATATAGTTGAGACGACTAATAAGTATATCAATAAACCAATTATTTATGAAGATACGGTAGAGCATTTGAATAAATTGTTAGGGTCTGATAGTGAAAGTGATTCAGAAAGTGATTATCTAACACTCAAAAAGTAATAAAGGTTGAAAATTGTAAAAAATAATAGTAAATAAAAAAGGGGGTTTTAAGTATTAAGGTATCTAATACGTATTTAATACATATCTAATACATATCTAATACGTATCTAATATGTATTTAATACATATTATTTGAAAATACATTAAATTATATTTCTTTTTTAAATTTATATTGAAACCTCAGTAATAATAAATAACCTTTATTATTTTCAAACTTATTCATATATTAGTTGAAAAAAATAAAAATAAATTGGTTGAAAATTATATGAATAATATATTATTTTAAAAATGGGGTTTTAAGTATTAATGTATTTAATACGTATTTAATACGTATTAGATAGATAGATATATAAATAGTTATTTTATAAACTTATATTCATAGGGAAATTGTAGTCTCAGTAATAATTTTGAACCTTTATTATTCTTTAAACTTATTCATATATTAGTTGAAAAAAATAAAAATAAATTGGTTGAAAATTATATGAATAATATATTATTTTAAAAATGGGGTTTTAAGTATTAATGTATTTAATACGTATCTAATACGTATTTAATACGTATTATATAGATAGATATATAAATAGTTATTTTATAAACTTATATTCATAGGGAAATTGTAGTCTCAGTAATCATTTTGAACCTTTATTATTCTTTAATTTATTCATATATTCATCATGTAATTCAGTAGGTATAATTTGATTTTCTTCCAATGATTGTTGCATAGATTTTTTATCTTTGTTATAAAATAAAACTAGAAATCTTATATTCTCCCTAAAGTCTTTAACAATTGAATTATATTTTTGATTTAAAACCCATGTTGTTATCCCGAAATGTCTTCCAGAGAAAGCTAGATAACATAACTCACTTTCTCTCACTTTTGAATCATGTAAATTTGCGCAATCATCTACAATGAATAATGTATTCATGTAAATGCTATTTTTATACAATTATCTAAATTTTCTTTTATTGTTTTAGGATTTAATATAATAAACTTTTTCATCTTAACTATATCCCTATCATATGTTTTATTCATTTCATAAGTAGGGCAGAATAATATTATATTATCAATATGATTCTTATAAATAGTTTCTAACAAATCTAATATGAAATGTGTTTTACCACAATTGGTTACTCCAGTAACTAACATATTATGCGGTTCAAATATAAATAAATCTTTATTCATTTATTCATTTATTCTTTTAATTTTACTAGATAAAATCCATTCATTAAATTTATCATCATATCCTTTATATTTCACCAAAGAATACTTTTTTCCTTTAAGAGTTTTTGTTTTCAATACTTTTTCTATTTTATATTCTATTTCTTCTGGATTTGGCACAAGTGATAATTCTTGTTCATAGAAATAATCTAATATTTCTTCATCTTTTAGATCTTCTAGTTTATAAAGAAAAGGTTAAGTTAATATTATCTTTTTAATTTTAAATATTTCTTCTGTAAAATTAGGGGTATAACCTTTATAAAATGTTTTTCTATATTTAGATATTCTTACGTGTTGTCCTATTTTAAATTTAGGTTCTCCAAAATCATGTGTAACAAACGCTCCATATAAATTATTCCATACTATTTCTGAATTATCTTCTTTTCTAGCTTGTATTGGTTTCATATTTATAGAACTATGTTTAGAATTATTATAACCTTTCACTAAATCATCTAACACATCGATATATTTGTATGTTTCATTAGCAGTAAAATATTTCCACATTCTAGTTTTCAATGTTTTATTAAATCTTTCTATAATAGATGCTTTTTTATCTGAGTGTGTTGAAAAATAATCTACATCGTTATCAGATAATAGTTTTTTAAAATGTTTGTTATAAAATTCCTTACCTTCATCAAATTGTATCTTATCTGGAATAGCTTCTTTAAATATTGATTTAAAAGCATTTGTCACTTCTATTCCAGTTTTATTTTTGATTGGAATTGACCATGCGTATCTACTGAATATATCTATAACATTTAATATCCAGAAATATCCTTTGTTGTATTCTTCTAAGTTCTTCATGTCAATTAAATCTGCTTGCCATTGTTGATCAATATATGAAACCATAACTTTTCTTGTTAAATAAGTTTTATCCATTTTCTTGTGGATTTGATATGTTGGTTGATTTTGTAACCATAATCTTAGTTCACTATATTTTATATCACCATGTGGGTGCCATAGGGCACCATTACCATTTTCTTTATCAGATTTAATTTTATTACATAATTCTGAAACGTTAGAATATGATACTTCACTTTCTGGGTTATAATATAAATCTCTTAAATATTGTTCTTTTTTTATCTTATTTTAATCCATTAATAATAATTTAGATTTAGTTTCAATGGCTTTATGATTTGACTTATTTTCTGGTATAATAGGTTTATTGTCATTGGAATCATATTTATCATCAGATTTGAATTTTGATTTATATATTTCACCGGATAATATAATAACTGTTACTAATCCAATTGTAATATATAATTTATAATTACTTCCAGCATTAGAAGAATTAGATGGATTATTATTTGAATCAATATCAGGTGATTCATTTATATCAGTTAATTTCTTTTTCTTAGCTTTTTTTAATTCTGAAGATCTTTTACCTAATTCTCTTGCCCATTTAATTTGTTTCTCGGATCTAGGCTTTTTCGTAACGCCATCACTCATTTATTTTAGTTAATTTTTGTTCTGATTCATTTTCTGTTTCGACGTTTGGTTGTAGTACAGCGTCATCTGTTTCGTTCTTACCTGATTTATATTCCATAGGCTTGATGTTCGAAAATGTTATGACGCCAGTAGAAATTAATGTCATAACCGATCCTAATTGAAATGAAGCATATCCAACCCATTTTTGTAATTCAGTCATAACTAAGTAGTCATTTTTCAAATCAGTATATAATTTATTTTCATCATCAATTGGTATTAACTGGTTACATAACTTAGAGTAACATTTGACAATACCATCTGAAATAGAATCATTTATTCGGGCTAATCTTGCCTCTTCATAAATCTTAAAATATTTTATTACTTTATCTGGTTTCATAGCATCTAATTCTTGAAAAGTAATAATTCTATTTAAAACTCTTTAGTTTTTCCACCGGCAATCAATAGTTCTAGATGATGCTTACAATATAAATAGTATTCATAATCTATATTACAATTAACTTGAGCACAATTAGTTACAACTGTATCTTTATTATCACTTATACCCAAATCATCCAATGTCTTTTCAATATCAATACTATTCTTATTAGATTTCTTTGACATTTATATTAGAGAAAAAAGCAAACAAATATTATAAGTATTATAAAATGATACCAGTATCTCTTTAGATTAATACTAGCTTAGTTAAAGGTAAAGAATTTTAGTATTAGTTATTGTTTTTTTAGTATTTTTTATTTGTGATATAAAGTATTCTTTTTTGAAAAGAAAATATTAAAAAAACAATAACTAATACTAGCTAGTTGAAGATATGTAATTTTTAATATATTTTATTTGAATTCTATTAATCTTTAACCACTCATTAAAGACTCAACGTATTGTTCATTATTTGGATTATTGTTCCATAATTCAATGAATTTCGTTACTTTTGTTAACTGTTCTAAATATAACTGTAAATCTAGTTTGTCATGTTAAATCATATTTTCCTTCTTTTCAAGAGGTCTCAGGTTTTTCCAATTCCAAATTAACTTTTTATCATATTCATCATTCATGTCAAATTTAGATATTGGTAACACATGATCAATATGAAAATAATTGCCATAATTATTTATATTCATTTTATCATCGAATTGATATATTATCCATGATTTAAAAAATTTATCTGAACAATCCAATAAATGTGCTAGTGTAACTGAGTGGTTTTCTTTACTGAATAATTTTGATACTTTAGATCTGAAACATTTTTTCTATTTGTAATTAAAATCTGTTTGATATCTTTCTTTCTTATAATAATTTTGATACGCTTTATAATATTCTCTATTATTATCCCTCCATTCTCTCATATATTCTGTTATATAATCTGAGTGATTTTCTCTCCATTGTTTATTTCTAACTTTGAATTTTTCAATATTATCCATATAATATTGTGTTGAATAATTTGGATTATTTTCAAGAAATTTGTTATTGTATAGTTTAGTACAGCTTTTGCAATATGTTTGTTTGCCATCTTTTTTAGTTTTATTTTTTTGAAATTCTGTTAATGATTTATTCAATTCACACCTATTACATTTCTTATAGCATATATTTATTACACCATTATTGTTTATATTTATAGCTTGTGATTGTTCCTCCATTACCAATAATAATATATATTTTTATTAAAATTGATTAACATTTTAGAATCCTCTTCCATTTCTTCGACTAACGTCATCCTTTTTCATTCCTTAAAATATCATTATTCTTATTTCTAATATGACTTTTAGATTTTAAATGTTCATTATAATATCTTTTATCACTGAATGATTGATTACATGTATCACATTTATATATTTCTTTTTCATTCTTTAATTCATCTAATTTAGTTTCTAATATATCATCTTTATATTCTAGTTTCAATTTATTCTCTAAATGTGTTTTAGTTTTATTGTGTCTTGCTTTTTGGGATTTATCTATATTGATATTACATGTTGGGCAGTAGTACTTATTTGCTTCCATTTTAATACTAAAATTTTTATTAAAATCGATTTTAGAAGTTCAATGATTTATATCATGTATTATTTCAATCACACTTTGCTAACACTTTTAATGTATGCGACGGCCCAAAAACAGTGTATGTCCAGCCGGGAGAATATTTAGGGTAATTTAGTCTTTTATGAACCAAGAAATTACTTACACTGGCCTAATTACCAGTATAGAAACAAAACAACATAAATACATCTTATCTAACCGTCAATCATTACATCGTATCTAGTTTTAAAGGTCGACCGTGCTTCTATCTTAATAGGAAATTCATATTTCTCATTTATTTGGCTACTGATTGATTAAGCCATGTCTTGGTCGAATTCGGTGATTCGGCGATTCGGCAAAAAAATTTCTGAGAACCCGCGTGTTACCAAAGCCGCTTGAAGTCTGGGATAGCATTCAAAGGGCATAGATGATTTTTTACAAGAAAACACGTTTTACTGACAGTTTGACAGTAGTAACAGGTGACTGATCACAACAATTTTCAATCCGATATGAAGGCACTTGGTAGATTCTATACAAGAGTAAAAACTTGACATATTAACGAAACTGGTATTTAGACGGAAAAATCGTTTCCAATAATCGAATTTTCAAAACTTGAAGAAATGTTCTTATGATTTGATGACCACTGTCTTGTACGCAGTTTTCTGAAGCACAGGTGGTCACGTCTAAAGAACAACTTTGATTCTAACAAACGATTTCAAATATTAGGAGCCCAATGCGTTTAATGATTTAATTAACTGGTATCGTGCTGATTAGTTGAACTTGTGGGGTAAATCATCTCGCGATTCTATTTTTTTTAAAGCATCGATTAGCCATGGATTTATTTCATCAAAACCTATTTGTAGGCGCTTCCCGAAAATAATATTTTCTATTCGTTGAGTATTCAAACGCAGTGCTGTCCAGATGATTCGAGTCAAGCTTTCGAGTCACGTAGTAAAAAAAAGTTTATGTATTAGCATTACTATGTAAAACGATACATGTGAAAATATCGCACTGTGGCAAGTGAGGTGCTGTGATCCAGATGTGTAACCTTTATAGGTAACATATTTCCATCATGTCAACGCTATTCACAAATAGTAGCAAAACATACTGCTGGTCTGTTTAAGAATTATCAATACGACGACAGGCACTTTCGAATTCGACCACGGTATTCGAGAAGTTTAAATTGGTCAGTGGTTGTCAATGGTCAATCTATGAATTTTCAATGGCGAATCCTTTCTATTTTCATACCAAACGTGGTACCGGTATATCGTTCTCACATTCAGATTCGGATTCAGACTTCATTAGACAAAATAAGAGTACGCAACTTGCTCGTCAATCTGAGATTCGTGCATATTTATATGAACATTTTCACGATAGATGGAAATCTGAGTATCTTGTTTCTTTGAGAGAATTTCACAAACACAAACGGGTTCGCAGCCAAGCTGTGAAAATTGATGATATTGTTCTAATCGAGTAAGAATTTTTACTTCGACCTCGTTGGAGGTTAGCTGTTATAACTGTCTTAAAACAAAGCAGTGATGGTTTCGTGAGATCAGTTAGCCTAAGAACATCGAATGGGTTCACAAACCGTCCAGTTTCGAAGCTGTTTCCTCTCGAAGTTTCAGCTTCAACCAAGGTCGTCTCCCCCGAGGTCTTCAGGTTAGAAGAAAATGTTTTGACTAATAAACCACAAAGAGGATCGGCTAAAAAGCATCAGAGAAAATAAAAAATCTATTCGACGCTGGTATTGTTTAATGACAATACGTCAAATACGTTGACATATTACATATTTGTAAAAGTATTTTTTCAAATTGAGATCTATTGTGTTAGGAAATAAGTTTGAAAGTGTTGTATTTGTTTTTCTGTAATTAATTTGATAAACTGTATTAAACTGCTCTAATATTTATATTTTCCTTGCGCCGGGAGTGTCGGCATTTTACGCCGACTTCACCGTGTGTTTATTACTATGATCACATGATCACGTGAGTGTCACGGTAGGCTGAATAGGGCTGAAACTGTTTTAAAATACCGTTAGTATGAAAGAGACACGCAAGCTGTTCCGACGTATTATGTATGTATATAGCTGCCGACGTATTCTGTATGTATATAGCTGTAAATAAATCTTCTATCGTTTGAAACCTGAGTCAGTTCCTCGTTCAATTGGATACCAAGGAATTCCTGACACGCTGTTTTTTTCTGAATGCAGATTCTTCACTGAACAAATTGATGTATAAAGGTAGATCAACCTAGTATTAACAAAATAATCGATCACAACGCGTAAGGAGAGCATGTGCGACGGACTAGTTCATGCAACTGCCACTAGGGGACTTAGGAAGAACCATATCTTCGGTTAAGCCATTTTGGTACATCGGTACTTTTTACGTGGTAGCCCTTGTATGTAGCTGGATCCACATATCCAGCATATTGTTGACCCAGGTTGCACTTCTTGGAAATAAGTCATATGTTATGGACTGTAGAATTATTTCGATGACGCTTCCCAGTGCGATATATGAACCATTTAGGCAGAAAACCGTTATCGCCGCTCTGCAGCCATGTTCATCTATTGTAATTCTTTCTAAATAGGAAAGCTTTATATTCATCTTGTACACATGTTTATCTTTTGTAGATTGATTCTGAGATTAATTTGGATCACGAAGATTCAGCGGGTGACCAGGATGAAAAAAGCTGTGAAAACGCATGTCAAAGATGGGTAGCTCATACACAGAACACCTTGCAAAACTGTTATATCTCTCACAAGAAAATCACTTGGATTCTGATAAAAGTGTTGATAGTGATGTTGTATGGTGCTTACTTCAGTTATGCTATGTACTATCAGTTTGGTGATGAGCCATCAATTCGCCTTTTATGGATAACGGCTGTGGTCATTGTAGCGATTATTTGGAGTCTTGTTTCAGAGGCTTTCGGCGAGCAAATTGACAAAGTTATTGGCAAACCTACGAACTTGTTCGTGCAAAATCATTTCCAGGTCTTTAAGTGGTAAGTTAAGTAACGTGTTAGTGTTGCCGGAGCGCTCTACGGGGTATCTTGTATTTTAGTCATTATTCTGAGTCAGTGTCAAATTTGCGCTACGGCAAAGAAAGGAAATACCAGTCAATCAGTCTTCGTTTAAGGTCGTTGTAACTCTAGTATCTTAAAGCAAGAATAATAATAATAATAATAATTTATTGAGCCTAAAATCCATATAAAATATGCTCATTGGCTTTACAATATAAAGACACAATTTAAACATAAAGATAGAAAAAACAATTTACATCATTAGTTAAAAGCTTTAGGGAACAAATGGGATTTAAGTTGCGTTTTAAAAACATCAGTAGAAGGACTAGATTTAATTGCATCTGGTAAGGAGTTCCAAAGTAGTGGGGCGGAGTAAGAAAAGGCCCTGTGACCCGCACAGACTAGATTGACACGAGGGATGACTAGAAATGATTGACTGTTTGATCTTAACACTCTAGAGGATGCCTGGTATTGCACTAATGATTTCAAATATTGTGGGGCCTGACCATTCAAGGATTTATAAGTAAGGATCAAGATTTTGAATTGGATGCGGTATTTGATTGGAAGCCAATGCAGATCGTGTAGAATCGGTGTTATGTGACAAAATTTTGAGTTTCGCGTCAGGATCCGGGCAGCAGAATTTTGAACACGTTGTAATTTATCTAAAATGTTGTCAGGGAGGCCAAAGAGTAAAGAGTTGCAATAGTCAAGGCGAGTTGTCACAAAAGCGTGAATAAGGCGTTCAGCAATTCCTTGATTCAAAAACTGTCTGATCTTACTAATGTTTCTAAGGTGATAGAAAGCTACAGAGCATAAGTGGTTTACATGTTTTACCATGGACATGTTCTGATCAAAAATGACGCCGAGATTACGTAAGGAGTGAGATGAAGTAATTACAGCATCATCAAGATTGAGATCAAATGTGCGAAGCTTAGTAAGCTGTGATGGAGAGCCAATTAGGGAGAACTCGGTTTTGTCACCGTTTGCCTGAAGAAAGTTTAAATCCATCCAATGTTTAAGTTCAGTATAGCAAAGTTGGAGTGTATTTTTGGGCACCAATTCGTTAACTTTTGGTTTTATCCTGATATACAACTGTGAATTATCTGCATAAAAATGAAAATCTAAATTGAATTTCCTTATGATATCGCCAATAATGGAGAATATTTCATTAAAACGTTCTATTTGATTTCACTAATCAGACGTTCAATTATTGATATCAAATGACGGCAATAGCTTCCAAGTTTAGTGATTTTTCTTTGATCTATCGTATGTTTTAACCGACTGAAAATCTTCCGACGAGTTGATGCGTCATCTATGAATACAATGAACAACCCATTCGCAATTTGAGGTCACCAAAATATAGGCCTACAGATTCACTTTACTGCAACCGAATATTTAAGGAACTTACTCGGGTTGTATATATTTAAAAGAAACTACATGTACTAAAGTTTGTTTCAATATAATGTCATTCAATAATTTCGATGATTTATAAAGCGAAGCAAGCGAATGCGCGTAATGAATTTTCATACTTGACTTTGAATTTATTACGGCAAAGCGGGTTGCCCTAGAACGACGAATAGCTCTTAGGCCTTTTTATGAGCTTGTGTACTCGATTCCAATTGTAAGTATTATATTACCGGTTTACATTTCCCGAGTACGACCGAGAATATTCCAGGATAGCAAGTTTCCATAAATGCACATCAGTATTTAACCGGTGTTCTCAAATGGCGGCTTAGAGCAAGCTGTTGAGCCCGCCGCCCGAAACAAGCATTGGTTGATATGCAAAAAACTTTTTTGTTTCGTCAAAACCGTTTTTCGTCCCATGTGCGGTATGTTTTGTGGTTTAGCGCATTATCGTCTCCGTGGACTCCATGGTCCAAGCTATTTTTTCTGCGCATTTTTGTTATGCCGTGTGCACTCCCAGTTTTAATAATCATGTTTTGTGAAAGATACGTTTTTTGTACTGGTGAAAAAATGTTTTGCCGCGTGAAGCGGGCTTTTCTGTTTAGCGTTTTGTGTTTTGACTCAAACGCACATGGCATTCAGCCCGCCGCACACAGCATTACATTTGCTTCATCAAAACAAAAAAGTCTTTCTCGTCAGTCAAAACATTCTAAGTGAATATTTTATAAAATAAAGCGTACACTGCAAAACAAAAACGCGCAGAAAACATTTCATGGAGACAGCAGTGACACTCGGTTATTCAGATCATTTTTTTTGTAATTTCACGTGATGCAATGTTGCTCGCTAATACAAGACATCCAACGCACATGGAACAACCTTTTTTACGCAGGCAAGACACATATCCTCAATGCCTCTCTTGAGCGAGGGATAAATGGGTACCTGGTCTGCTAGATGACACCTGAGCGCCTAGCGGATCAAGTTCAGAATATGGCAATATAATCTCTCATTGCGGAAGCTTAAGATGGGTGAATGAATGAGTGCTTCGGTTCATAATTCTGTTTTTGAATCATAACACTGGCAATTCCTTCCGGCTCGACCGTAGTTCCAGGACGCGTTAACTACCTATCAATTTTCGGCTAAGTAGAGAAATCAGTAGAGTGCGCATGCGTTAAAGCATGTGTGTTTATATGTGTTTTTGAAAACTGGGACATACCGACAATCAGACCTACCCGACAATCCCGACGGACCGACACACCGACATATAGGCAATTCGACATACCACGATGCCAGCACCTCTGTACAGTGAAATATGAGGACCCGAACGCCCAATGACCCCAGCACCTCTCTACCGGCGAATATTAGGAACCGAACGCCCCACGAATCTCTCTACAGGGGATAATTAGGAACCGAACGACCCACGATCCCGGCACCTCTATACAGGGGAATATTAGGAACCGAACGGCCAGCGATCCCGGCACCTCTCAACAGGGGATTATTTAGGAACCGAATGCCCCACGATCCTGGCACCCCTCTACAAGGGAATATTAGGAACCGAACGCCCCAGCCTTTCAAATAAACATTTTCAAAACATGTATGTCCGGTGTGCCTGTATGTCGGAGTACCGGTATGTCGGGAGTGCCGGAATGTCGGATTGCCGGTATGTTGGGACTGCCGGTATGTCGAAAGTGTCAGTATGTCGGGAGTGCCGGTATGTTGGGATTGCCGGTATGTCGGTATTGCTGGAATGTTGGGAATGTTAAGATTGGCAGATCTTCGGCCTGCATTGTGCGTATTGATACGTCAGGTATAGATGTCATTGGACTATTTTTCCATATTGTATACTCGATCCCGCCTCGCTTGGATTGATTGTTACTTCCCCCCAGGGAGAGATGACTGCTAGGATTAGTCAGTTATACGCTGGGCGTAATGATACAAATTTAGTGGAAACTAACGTTGAATATTGTATCACATTGAAAAGGGCGCTAATGTACTTCATACTGTAAAACAATTTCAATTTGTTAAAACAGTTTCAATTCGCAAAATCATCAATTTGTAACTTCTCGGGTGTTCTTTATTCATCAATGATTTTCCATGAAACATGAACAGTATGAAGTTTACTTCAATTGGCTCCATAGACCAAATTGATTAGATTTATTTCTTACGGGGTACAAGAAATATTTTTATATTCGAATTTTATTATTACCAATATTTTGATCATTACAAATGTATAAAACGTTTCATTATCGCATATAATAACTTGCAACTTCACTTACCTATATACATTTATCAAACTAAGATAGGCCTACAACAATTGAATTGATTGTAGCAGAAATACTATTTATACCTTTCTAACTTTCATACCTCATAACCTCTATCAAAGCAGATAACCTTTACAGTATTATTTATGCTCAATGTTTGATCTATCCACCGGTTAAGGATTACCAGCAATTGCGTACGGCATCGCATATTAGGAAATAGAGGCACAGGTGTTATAAAAATTATGGAAAAAAATTGAATTTGCCATTTTAACCATTTATCTATTTATAATTGATATCTTCACTATAATATGTTTGTGCCATATCCTTGTAGGGTTTTCATTGTGTTGGTACTGATAGCATTGATTTTGGTATTAGTGTTAGAGGTTGGAATGAAAAACCCCAGAAATCTCTTATCTGGAGCGGGTCTGATTGCGTATGTCTTGTTGTGCTTTGTTACATCCAAGAATCCATCCAAGGTAATAAATAAGGAAGGTCACATGTTACTTTTAAGAACGTAGAATAGATTAGCGTTGATCAAAAAAGGGCAGTCCCCAAAAAATTGTATTATGCAAATAAACTAAACTAAAGACCGGCTTTCCTCGTCAGTTGCAAGCCGGGTTTCTCGTTCTATGTTAGAAATTAGTTTCAAACTGAAAAAGTTGCATTACCTAGAAGGACGAGGGCCCATAAACACTCAAAGATGCCCCCAAAAATAATATCAACCATCGGCTACTCGTTTGCTATATGACTTTATTCATTGTTCTAGGTGAAGTGGCGACCTGTATTGTGGGGGTTAGGGCTACAGTTTGTCTTTGCCCTCATAATTCTCAGAACGTTTTGGGGATACACCGCATTTAAATGGGCTGGTGACCGAGTGTCGGAGTTCCTAGCACACACTGAAGCCGGGGCAGAGTTTGTATTCGGAGAAAAAACCTACAAGCATCACTTTTTTGCGTTCACTGTAAGTTTTGACCGCCAGTGCCTTCCCGTATTTGAAAATTCCATGAGTAATAGGGATAATAGGGGTTCAGGCCAAAGGTCGAAAGGTCGAAAAATAAATTCTCGCACACTCGAATTTATTTTTCGACCCTTCAACCTTTGACCTGAACCCCTATCATCCCTATTACTCTTAAAACATTCATATATATGAATATGAATAACTTCTAAAATCAATTTTAATAAAAAATATGTCAATTTAACAACACTAGCTTGTTCAATAAAAAAAAACAGTACAATTGAATAAGCTAGTTTTGTTAAAGTTACTTATTGTTTTTTTAATGTTTTTTATTCAATTCTTGTTTACTTTAAATTTCTTTACATTTGACTAAAATTCAACTAGAAAAACTTAGTATCATCTTGTATTATTCTAGTGCTGCGTAAAGAATAAAAATATTTATCTGATAGATTCATAGAATTACTATAAAAAAAATATATATATTTGAATATAATTTGTACCTTTCCCAGTGTTATAATATATTAGCTGAAAATATGATAAATCTGTGAAGACATAGGGTTTACTTGAATATAAGACCCCCCCTGTGTCTAGAATCCAAGAAAGTAAGAAAGTAAGACAGGTACGAGACGTACAAGTAAGAATCCAAGAATTCTTACTTTCTTACTCGTACCTCTAGTACCCGTCTTACTTAGATATATAAATTAGTTTTCATAAAAATTAAAGATGTAAATTATTAGTAATTGTATAAAAAATAGATTATATTATAACTATTTTTATTTTTATTAAGTGAAAACATATAATTTATTCATTTTTATAAAATTAAGTACGAGAGGTACGAGGAAGAATCCAAGAATTCTTACTTTCTTGGCAAGAATCTTGGTTTCTTACTCGTACCTCATATAATTTATTCATTTTTATATATTTCAGCCAATTTAACAGTCAATTGCTTAATTTTAATTATGTAATTTCTCATCTAATTCATGAATATATTTATGAGTTTTTAAACTCCTTAAATTTTTATATCTTTTATTACAAATTTCACAAGAAATAAATATTATTCAATCTATCTGATAGATAATTGATATTATCTTTTAATTCTGTATATTTAATTTTACAGTTTTCATAAAATTCTAACAACTGTTTTAATGAGTAAACTGAAAATGAAACTAATCCTGTCAGCATAATAATTGATTTAATATTCTGTTGATTTTTATATATTAGATGTAATAACTTTAATATATTTTCACTCATTTAATTATTCGATTAATTCACTAATCTGATTCAATAACTTTTTTATTTCGATGATTTTTTCCATTTAACTTCTTTAACTTTTTACTCAATTTAATGTTTTCATTCAATAGATCTTTTGAAATATTTTCATAGTCAAAGTAAAGTGCTGCCAATATTAAACCTCCAGCAACTAAATAATGCTTCAAATCACTTTTCCCAATTGGAATGCTGAAACAATCCACTTATTTAAGAGAAAAATTAAAAGTAATTTGAAATATCTTATTATATATTTAGTGTTGAATTATTATTTTTGAGTTATGATATTTTGATTCTACTCTGAAAAACATTACATAGCATTCTCTGAAAGGGCAGTAACGTAAGTGTATGAATAATGATTTATGTGAATTTTCATTATTAAAAAGTGATCGTATTTCATCTGTTATTATTAAATCTTGATCTATTTCATCAAATGTTGTGAATTTTGGAATTTTATCCTTATCATTCGCTAACTCTTTAATTAGATAATGATTTTTAAACATTAATTCAGTGATATTTTTCACTTGAAAACGAAAACGTCCAGTTTTAATCAAATCTTTTTTAATAGGAATAAAATTTCTAATTGTAAAATATTTTTCTAATTCATTTAAATCGATATCATTGAACTGTAGTATCTGTACATTCATTTATTAGTCATTTTTTTTATTAAAATTGATATTTTCTTCAACTCGTTAATTACTCGTTATTTTTATATTGAAAATAAGAATTTAACGCATATTTATATAAATATTCAATGATTTAAATATGAATTATTTCACTCGTTAATTACTCACACTTTTTACGATTAAAATTGAACAGTAGTACTTCTTATTTGCTTCCATTTTAATATCAAATTTTTTATTAAAATTGATTTTAGAAGTTATTCATATTCATATATATGATTTTTTTAAGAGTAATAGGGATAATAGGGGTTCAGGTCAAAAGATGAAGGGTCGAAAAATAAATTCGAGTGTGCGAATATAGAATTCAAATAGAAACCCGTTAGAAAAAAATAATGTTAAAATGCGGGCGGAGGTGAACACGCCCACTACTGAACGTCGCTCCAGTACGTTTACCGATGCGCTACCGGGTCTGTTCACTCGACGGCTCGTAGAGCTATTATATATTAGAATTCAATGTAGCTTAGATATTAGGTCCACGCCTACGTACATTCTTGTTCGCTCTTCTGACCTAGTAAAATTCTTTTACGGTACGCGATAATAATTCATAATAAAATACTGAAATGATACGACGCTGAGTAATATTTCTTTCTGAATTGAAATTACGTTAATAAGCTGTTAGTAGTCGAATCTGAGAGGGGATACATTTTATGAAAAAGATCTGTCTGGAAAGTGTAAAAGGAATAATCACGAGAATTACAATACGGTTTCTGCGATGCAGCAGAAACCCTAAATAGAAATAATGATAATAACATAATAATTTAATAATCTACTGAAAAAGATTAAAAAAATAAGAAAAAGCGTCTTACTGCCACTGAGGAAATGGAAGATAGATGAATCGGAAAATTACTTATGCTGGAATTAGTTAGGTTTTCTGATTGCCGATTGTCGACTTGTGAAAACTACTTCACGTACTCTTCAACCATCGATTAGCGCGTAGTTCTTCATTTGTCGGTGAGATGTTGAGTCCGCAGATCTACTTTTACCCGTTTTGGAGTTGAGACGTGAAAGGCTACGATGGAAAAAACGTTGGTTTTTATACACAATGATAATTGTGTAATACAGGAATAATAACTGTAATAACTGTAATACAGGAAATGCATTATGCATAATGCATCATACGGATGTGATCGACCCTAGCCTTAGGTGCACGGGGTCCCAGCCTTTACAAATCCAACGGCCCTTTCTCAAGTCGTAGTGACGCCCCTGGTGACGCCCGAAAAATATGTTTTTATCTACAAATACGTTTTATTTTCAGATTCTTCCTGTTATTGTTTTCTTCAGTACCATTATCAATATCCTGTACTACCTGGGATGGATGCAGGTTATTATACAGAAAGTGGCGTGGGTGATGCAAACTTGTATGGGTACTACGGCAGCCGAATCACTGAATGCGGCTGCTAATATCTTTATCGGGCAGGTAGGAAACGATGATTTCTTTAATGACAAAATAATGATGAACAAAAAGATATAGCTGGTTTTAGCATAATATACCCTGGAAAAAATGAAGATGGTCATCATGATTTAGAAATTGTTGGCTAAATATTTAAGAAATATTATATTAAAACATTAAAAAACAATACTTCTCTTTTTTCGCATTTTTACCAAAAATATAAGATAATAGAGTATAAGTAAAATAATAAAGTTTTTAAATAAAGGAATTCCTTTTAATGAAATAGTGATTTAACAATTTCAAAATAAAGTAATTTACTAAATGAATTAAAGAACGGCGTTCAAATTATATTAATTTTCGTAATAAACTATTTAGTTATGCTGAACATACATCAAACATCAAATATTGGAATTCAATGTGATTTAGGAAATGAATCAACTAATATAAATGAATTCAATCCTTATGAAAAATATATTGTTATTGCGGGGTATGTAGTTAAAAGCTTATATATCAAATCATTACCAAAGTAAAGTAAATAAATCATTTTAATCAAGGAATCACTAAATAAAACGTTTTGAATACATTTGCTTTATATTTTAAACTTAATCTAAACATTAAAAAATAAACTAATGATTATTAAACCAAATTAAACCAAATTAAGTTAGATTAAATGTAAAATGATTAGAAAATGATTAATTCAAATCAAATTGTAATTAAACTTTAAAAATGTTTGGAAAATTTAAAAGTTGAATATTGTTAGAATACTTTAAAGTTATTAATTCAAATCCGATGATTAATGAATTAAATGTTTAAATATTCGAAGTAATATAGATTGAAATTTTTGAAACATAATAAATTTAAATCAAATTATAATTAAATTGAATGTTTTGAATATTGATGGCATTAAATATTTTGAATACCTACGAGTTTAACATTGTTTAAAAATCTGAAAAGTGGTGAACTCAATCTGATAATTATTAGATTTAATGTTTTGAATAATATACAATAGTTTGATATCGATAAGAATAATAGTTTTAATCAAACATTCATTAGATTAAATGTTTTCCATATCTTAAAAGTTTAATATTGATTAAATATATTCAAAAATAATCAATTCAATTGTAATAATTATTAGGACTAATCAAATGCTAATCAATTCCATATTTAAAAGTTTAATATTGTTTAAATATATTGAAAAATGATCAATTAAAATCTAATAGAATTAATAACTTGGTTAATTTCTGACCTCGTCGTATGTCGACGGAGTCTTCGTAATGGCTGTGGAGACAATAATTTGGAGAAATAATTTGCTCACAAAATGCCGTGCACGCAAACCCTTTTATATCGTACACTTCCTTACCAAACGAAGATAAAATGGTGAGATGAAACCGTGAAACGTTCCAGTTACGCAGTAGTTAGCAGTCAAAGTTCGGTATTTTCTGCGAATATATTATTATTATTATTATTATTAATGTATTTATAGTGCCTGTATCCACAAAAAATGTGATCAAAGACACTTTTGTACCAGTCATGAAAACAGATGCGTTTTCAGACGTCGCCTGAAAATCGCTAAGCTGTCAGATGCTCTAATAGAAATAGGGAGCTTATTCCACATACGTGGAGCAGCACATGAAAAAGAGCCTTGTATTATATATGTTACATCCGGAAAATTAATACCTTCATTCTGCGGAGATCCAGTAGGCTCTTTTAGCTAATCACTGCTCTTCAACGGGGTAGGCCGTACATAATCACGCTTCTTGACATCATTATGAAAAAGCTGCTCTCTGATTGTTTGTTTAGGGAATACCCTCAGCAGCTGAGGTATTCCCCAAACAACCAATTGAACTGAATAAGAAATTACACAAGGGATGACGTCTTGGGTAAGTGAAGTTCATGTTATATGCTGAATATGATAGACTTATCTGATGTAGTGTAAGAACCAAGTTAAGTATGGCAATGGCGGGTCCAATGTAGCACGTAACCTACCTAGGTTTAGTTTCACGATCGGATATTTCCCCAAACCACAGCCAGGTATGGGAATGTCATTTTTTGTATGCAGTCTTTGTGAGTCACGAGTAATTTGCCTGGTATTTTCTGGTCTTTTGAGACATCCGTCCAATTTTTATTGTAATCGACGCACAGCACCTTCGTGGTTGCTTGATACATATAACCATCAAAAAGAAAAATGGTCATTTCGTTTAAGAAGTTTAAAATAAATCTTTGTAGGTCACCCTGTCTATCATGCCACGTGTATGCGATACAGAGAAATGGCGGCCTATGGCGGAGTATGTGGAGAAAAATAACTTCTCAGATATATGTTAATTAATCGCTTGAAACATACATAAAATTGGTTAACTTCGAAAGTTACATGTGTTTTTTTGTGAATCAAGCCATTAAATCGAGGCTCTAAGTCTCAAAAATTGGAATTTCGCTTACAACACGTTCCCAAATGTTTTGATACTTTCTCAGTTTGTATCAAAAATATTGCCAATTTTTGGTCCTTAAGTCCGTAAAAATGATAAATTTACAGCGTAAAAAAGTACAAACGTGTCAATTATACTTCTAAACGCTTTATTTGCGGACCAGTTTATGAATTGAGCGTGGGCCATAGAGCGCTATAACCGCCTCTGATTTCGACTTGAATTATAATTACGTAAGCTATTCGTGAACAAAATGCGGCCGGCGCACAATAGAAACTTCACTCTATGTATTCTTTCATTACCGCCGACAAAGAGGGCCGATATTTCGCAAATTGGATTCGGGATGTTTAAACCTCCCAAGGTCAAATCACTAAAATTGTGACCTTCGTGGAGATTATCTAAAAAGCCGATCGTAATCAATTTTAGCAGAACTTTTTACCTAAACGTCCAATGGTTTGAAAATGGCGTTCCTAAGTATTTGATGAAAGTTGAGAAATCATAAGATATTCATATAACCATGGACTCTAAAACCTACATCGTTTTAGAGTCCCCGATAGAAAAAAAACCTTTGCATAACGAAGAAGTAAATATTCGAATCTGATTCATCTGTTTTGAATTGATTCTCATAAAATGGAAGCAAATTTCATTGATTCGTTCATTAATTGTACATTGTACGATGTGTTTCATTTGTTGACCGTAAATCGTTGACATTATATCAATTTCATTCAATAAACTTTGCGGCTTTATAACGGCTATTCTTACTGGTTCCGCGTGACGAGATAATTCTGATAAAAGTTATTATATTAATGTCTATATGTATATACGTAATGATACTCTTTTCTGATTGAAAGATGCACGTTATTCGAATCCCCACCATTGTTCTCTATGTACGTTCTTCAAACTCATGATAAAACCAGAGTGGCGCATGTTCACATCCACTGGCATGTTATAGTTATATTACAACTTAGACAATAATCAAGGTTCGAGCTAATGTCAGTAACTAGAATACGTTCTGTTCATCAAATTCAAATAACTCAGACTGAGAAATACAAATATGGTTGAATATATGAGTTAATGAAAATGTATCATAGCAGTAGTCAGTTAGTTGAGTTTGTTTGTTTTGTTTTTCATCAATCAATCGATTTCATTTTATTTTCAAGTACAAACTAAACGCTTGAATTGCTTATGAAACGACCAGGTATGAATTAGAATAGATCGGCTTGATATCTTGAATGTTAATTTGGCGTTTAAGCAATGGGAAATAAGAAGTGCTTGAGAAACACCTTTCACAATACGCCCATTACTTCGAATAGCGATAAGTTCATTGACACATGTAACCATTGTTTTGTACCTTTCGATAGCGAGTCGAATAAGCTATTGAACGACAGCAGAATCGCAATAACAACAGAAGTTCATTTTATCCAACACGATGAGGTTAAATTCAGTGAAATCGTTCGTGAGTAATAGGGGTAATAGGCTTTCATACCAAAGGTCGAAAGGTCGAGCTCATTAAAAAAACAAATATTAAAAGTAATTAAAAACTATAATATATTTTCATAACCGCGTGCATTTTATATCAAAACTAAATATTTATTCTAAGATATCAATAATTTTAAATGCATATTGTATGAATTGAGCGTGGGCCATAGAGCGCTATAACCGCCTCTGATTTCGACTTGAATTATAATTACGTAAGCTATTCGTGAACAAAATGCGGCCGGCGC
Source organism: Tubulanus polymorphus (assembly GCF_964204645.1). Lineage (NCBI taxonomy): Eukaryota > Metazoa > Nemertea > Palaeonemertea > Tubulaniformes > Tubulanidae > Tubulanus > Tubulanus polymorphus. The sequence goes on along the minus strand of NC_134028.1, from coordinate 14,427,327 downwards.
ACAATAGAAACTTCACTCTATGTATTCTTTCATTACCGCCGACAAAGAGGGCCGATATTTCGCAAATTGGATTCGGGATGTTTAAACCTCCCAAGGTCAAATCAATTGACCAATTGATTTATTTACAATACACAAATTCATATAATCAAATATATTTTAATAATAATAATTATTCTATTATTATATTATTCAACTGAAATGCACGCGGTTATGAAAATATATTATAGTTTTTAATTACTTTTAATATATGTTTTTAATGAACTCGACCATTCAACCTTTGATATGAAAGCCCATTACCCCTATTACTCTTAAAATAATCATGTACATGAATAACATTTAAATCATTGAACTTCTAAAATCAATTTTAATAAAAAATTTAGTATTAAAATGGAAGCAAATAAGTACTACTGCCCAACATGTAATATCGATATAGATAAATCCCAAAAAGCAAGACACAATAAAACTAGAACACATTTAGAAAATAAATTGAAACTAGAATATAAAGATGATATATTAGAAACTAAATTAGATGAATTAAAGAATGAAAAAGAAACATACAAATGTGATACATGTAATCAATCATTCAGTGATAAAAGATATTATAAAGAACATTTAAAATCTATAAGTCATATTAGAAATAAGAATAATGATATTTTAGGTGAAGATTATTTTGATAATGATAACGATAAGAAACAGAAGACAATTAAAAGCATAAAAAATAAATTAAACAATAAAAGACCATACATGGAAGATGTAAGAAATTATATTAATTCATTAGATAATAAAAAAGATATAGAGATAACCGAAGCATCTAAAAGTGATATTGGTCCAGCAGCTATCGAGTTTAAATTTCATAAAGGTAAAACATTAGAAGAAAATAAAAAACATTTAGAAAATATGAAAGAAATAATAAAAATAATTACAGATGTTGAATATCCTAAAATTAGTATATCAGTTAAAGTAAAGTTTATAAAATCTGAAGATAAACCAATATATAATATAAATTCTCATTCACAACATATTATATCTAAACAACATATAGATGATAAATTAAATAAATGTTATAATGAAATAAAAAGTAAAATAGAAGAGAAATATTTTGAAGGATCAGGTTTAATATTTGATGAAATAATATTTATGACTTTACATGTTTATAACACAAAATATAATAAGTTAACTAAATCAAAACCAATTGATGAATATAATTTATCATATTATAAAGAACCAGATATTGAAGCATCGAGTTATATTAAACTACCATTTAAAACTAATGCTGTAATAAATATACAAAATGAAGATGATAAATGTTTTCTATGGGCTATAATAAGTTGTTTACATCCAACAGAAGATATTACACATAGTTTTAGATTAACTCATTATAAACAATTTGAAAATAATTATAAGATAGATAAGTATCCTGTTAGAATTAAAAACATCCCAAAAATAGAAAGAGATAATAATATAAAGATAAATGTATTTGATTTAATCAAATTACCAAATACAAAAGGTAACAATATAAAACATTATACATTAGAACCTTTATATCTATCAAAAGATTATGATTCAAACGATGTTATAGATATACTATATTATGAGAATCATTATATGTGGATTAAACAAATAGATTTATTTTTTAGAACAGAAAGCGATCACCATAATAAAATATATCTATGTAGAAAATGTTTACATAAGTTTAGTAATGAAAGTACATTATTAAATCATAAACAAGTATGTGATAATCATGATTATTGTAAATTAGTTTTACCAAATGAAAAAGATAAAATATTAGAATTCAAAAAATATGATTACAAAAATAAAGTACCATTTGTAATATATGGAGATTTTGAATCATTAAATAAAGAATTAACAGATAAAGATAGAAAAGAAATATATTATAAAAGAAAGAAATTAAATTCTAATGAAAGTGATTATTCAGAAGAACCACCAAAAACAAATACTATTAAAAAGATTCATCAATCAGCTGCTGCTTTCGGGTTATATATTAAATCTGATTATCCAGAACTAATTGAAAGTGAATATTATAATTACAGAAATGAAAATGTTATCAATCATTTTTGTGACTTATTAATTGAATATGAAATAAGATTTGGTAAATTATTGAATACAAATATAGAAATTATAATGACAGAAGAAGATAAAGAAGAATTTGCGTTTGCAGATAAATGTTATTATTGTGAAAAGATATTTAATTATAAAGATAAAAAAGTAAGAGACCATGATCATTTGAATGGAAAGTTTAGAGGCGCTGCACATGAGAAATGTAACTTACAAGCTAAGAAAATTAACTTTGTACCAGTTATATTTCATAATCTATCAGGATATGATGCACATTTATTTATCAAACAGCTATGTTATAAAATAGAAGAAATCAATAATGAAATAGAAATATTAAATTCAAATAGATCAAAAGATAAAATACCAACTTATAAATTTAGAATGTTAGCTAAAACATCTGAGAATTATATATCATTCCAATTTGGTTGTCTAAGATTTATAGATTCATATAGATTTTTAAATAGTTCATTAGATAACTTATCAAAATCATTAGTTGATGATGAATTAAAGATATTAAAAGAATATTACCCAAATAATGATGATTTTAAATTAATGAGATATAAAGGAGCAATTCCATATTCTTTCTATAAAAATCATAATAATTTTAAAATAACTGAATTATTGAAAGAACAATTTTATGATGCATTAAAAAATGAATATGTTAAAGATGAAGTCTATAATAGAACATTGAATATTTGGAATCATTTCAAAATAGAAAATCATGGGCAATTAGTAGATTTATATTTAAAATCAGATGTATTATTATTAACTGATATATTCGAAAGGTTTAGAGATGTAAACCTAAAATATTTTAATATTGATCCATGTCATTGTTATTCATCACCAGGATTAACATGGGATTGTGGATTAAAATTTACAGATATAAAAATGGATTTGTTAACAAATATAGTTCAATTACTATTATTTGAAAAATCTATAAGAGGAGGAGTTTCAGGTGTATTGGGTGATAGATATTTCAATGTAAATGATAACCCCGGATATAAATTATTATACATAGATGCAAATAATCTTTATGGTTGGGCAATGATGGAACCACAACCTTATGGGATGTTTGAAATAACTGAAGTTTTACAAATTGATAAATTTGATTGGAAGAAAAGAATCCTAGATATTGCAGATGATTCAGATATTTGTTACTTCTTCGTTGTAGATTTAGAATACCCTGAAAATATTAAATTCAAATCTAGAAATCTAGCATATTGTCCCGAACATAAAACTGTTAAACATGAAGAATTATCAAATTATCAAAAAAGAATTAAACCCGATAATCATATTCATACTGAAAAGTTAATGGTAACTCAAGAAGATAAATATAATTACGTTGTGCATTATAGAATGTTGAAGTTTTATTTGAGACAAGGAATGATATTAAAAAAAGTACATAGATATATTTCATTTAGTCAATCTAAATGGTTAGAAAAATATATAGATTTTAATACTACACAGAGAACTAAATCTAAAACTGATTTTGAAAAAGATTATTTTAAACTAATGAACAATGCATTCTATGGTAAGACTTGTGAAAATATTAGAAATAGAAATGATATTGAGTTAGTTAGTAATGGTAAAAGGATAAGGCATTTACAATCATATCCTAAGTTTATAGGTAACAGAATATTTGATGAAAATTTAGCCGCAGTTAAAATGAGAAGAACATCAATGAAATTTAATAAACCAATCTATGTTGGCGCTTCAGTTTTAGAATTATCAAAGCTATTGATGTATGAATTCTATTATAATGTATTACAACCTCATTTTGGAGAAAAACATATAGAAATATTATACTTCGATACTGACAGTTACATATTAAAGATAAAAACTAATAATATAACAGATGATTTAAAAACATTAAAACATCATTTTGATTTCAGTAACTATCCAAAAAATCATGAATTGTTTACCAATGATAATAAAAAAGTTCCTGGGAAGTTTAAGGATGAATTAGGTGGTGAAGAAATGATAGAGTTCATTGGTATTAGATCTAAAATGTATAGTTATAAAACTAAAACTCATGAAGCTAAAAAGTTAAAAGGAATTACCAAAAGCGTTGTTGAAAAGAATATTCATTTCAAAGATTACATCAATTGTATATTTAATGAAGAAGTTAGAAAACATAAAATGAAATGTTTAAGATCTGAAGATCATGAAATGTATATTGAAGAGATAGAGAAGATAAGTCTAAACCCATTTGATGATAAAAGATATATTTTAGATGATGGAATCCACACAATCGCCTATGGTTGTAATTTAGATGAATATATAAAATTCAAAAGAGAAGAAACAAAAGAAAATGAGATTATGAAAAGGATTCTAGCGTGTTAATCAATTTCAATAAAAATTTGTATAATAAATGGAGAGTAAACAAGTACACAGTGAATTCTTAGATAGAATTAAAGATACTTCAAGCGTCAAATCTGTAGATTATAAATTTAAAAAACTAACTGAGTTAACAATTCACAAGAAATATTTAATTACTAACATTGAAACAATTACTAATAAATATGGAGATAAATTAGTAATTCATTTAGAATATGAAGGATTAAAAGGAAATAAATATAAATTCAGAACTTATTTACCAGATAGATTTCATAGATTATCAAGTGAAGATTTAGAAGAATTATGTTCTGGAGATTTCTATTTCGTATACAAAGGTAAGAATGAAAAAGGGCACCATGAAATAGATTTCGAATAAGAAAATACGTAAAATAAATGCGGAATTAAAAGAATACAGAATATTTATAGATTCTAGAAAACTTACAAATTATAAATCACATAATTTACTAGTACAATTAGATAGAGAATTTAAGAATTGTGTAGATTTAAAATTAGTTAATATAAGTTTATGTAATTCTTTTCATAATATATCGAATAAAAGTCTTAATCATTTAGCTTTTAAAATTTATGTTAGAAATTTGAATAAATGGTTTCATCTTTATCTAAAACCAGTAATATATGATTTAGAAACATTAGCGCAAGAAATTAATAAAAGAGCTCGTTTAAAAATGGGCCCAGCTGCTCGATTTGAAATTAAATTCATCAAAAGTGATAGTTCGAATAAAATAAGAATAAAGTTAACTAATGAACAACATAGATTTCTAGTAAGAAAACCTTTAGCTAAACTGTTTGGAATTCTTCCGGATAGACATTATTCAAATATTGATACTTATACAAATATAATACCTTTTACACACTTTTATATTTATTGTAATTTAATCGAGCCTACAAAAACATTTGAAGCAACTAAAGATACAACATGTAATTCTAGTATATTAAATATTTTACCATTAAAAAATGTTAAACAATTTGGAACGCAAATAAATTATAATTTAGCTGAATGTGATTTCAAACCTTGTATTCCTCAATTTAATAATTTTAAATTAGAAATAAGAAATCATAATGGATACTTAATTGATTTGAATAACTTTCCTGTAATTTATGGATTAGTTATAAGATGTAAAGAGTAATTTTTCACCTATATAAATGAATATAACTGTTGGACCGAGTATATGTTTTGGATTTGATTTTAAACGTGAGAAAGAAATGAAATTTAACATTAATGATGTAATAACACATATCAAAAATATTGCATTTTCTAATGAAACAACATTTGAGTATGAAACAACAATAGATAAAGAAACTTTAAATGTAGAAAAAATTACTAATTTATTTAGAGAATCTTTAAGATTTTATGAATTAGATGAAGATTTTATCATAGATGATATCAAAAACATAATAATTGAAATATATACAAATGAAACTAGTAATATAATAAATGTTGAATTAATCATAAATAAGTTAACTAAATATTTTGAAGATAGTAATTTTTTTTGATTAATAAATGAGTGATAATAAGTGGATAATAACTGGATTATATAATGGCGCATTACTATCAGTTGGAACTGTTGGTTATTCAATGGTATTAAAACAAGTATTCAAAATGGGAAGTGTTAATGTTGATAGATTTGATATAAATGATATTTTAAAGTTAACATTAGCAGTTACTTTATCTAATTTAACTATTGATTATTTGGAAAAACAAAAATATATTCCTCCCATATAAATGCATAATTTTTTTGCTAAATAAATGGCTTCTGCAATTATAACTATTATAGGATCGGCAATTGTTAACGCTTTAGCATTTACTGGTGGTGGTTATTTATTTAAACATATTGATAAAAATAGTTCATTAGGAGAACAAAGAAGACATAACTTAGCGTTAGAGAAATACAATAAAGCTACAGAAGAATATAGAGAAAAGAGACAAAACTATATGGATTACATCAATAAAGAATTATATGATCAGAAGATTTCACACAGAGATTTTCAATCAGTTGATGATGCAATGAGTTTATATAACGCAGTAACAAATAAAGAAAAATTACATCTATACAAACCTAAATTATCAGATTATTATACCCCAAGTAAAGAACAACAGAAATATGAAATAATATGGATTTTAGGTGGAACAGTTATTGTTATATTTGTTGCTTATAAATTTACTAATTAGTAATTTTTTTTCTAAATAAATGGAAGATAAAGTTGATAGTATTGATATTATTCCTCATGATATAAATAAAACTAAATTAAAAACATATTTAGAAAAACAAATATTAGAATTTGAAAGTGACTTAAAGATAAAAAAGAAAAAATATTTAAAAAGTAAAATTATATATTATTTGATTATAAGTGGTTCGGTTACAATTAGTTCTGTAATAACATTTTTAGCAATATTCAGTCCATTAACACCTTTAGCTATATCAATTGGTGTGTTAGGATTAAGTTCAAGTGTTTTAACTGGTATAAGTTCAAAATTAAATATAAAAAGTAATAAAGAAAAAATTAAAACTAATATAAAAGAAATTAATAAATTAAAGAACACACTAGATTATATAATAAGTTTAAATGGCCATATAACAGTTGAAGAACAAGATAAATTATTAAAAGAATTAGTTAATTATTAATTTTTTAGTTATATAAATGGGGTTTCCAAAAGCTTTCCAATATAATAAATCAATTAAATATAATATTCCAGCAATAGATTTTAAGAAAAATATTACATATAAAAATGTAGTTTTAAATTCATTAACTAATTTAGAAATTTATGTTAATGAATCACAGTTTTTTATTTCTAAAATGGAAAATATATTTAATACATATGAAGTTACTTTTACTCGAGATGAATATCATATATATAAAGTAAAATCTAATATGAAATATTGGCAGAATCAATTAAATTTTGCTGTTTATTGTGCAACAACAGGATGTGGAATAAGTTGGAATGATAATTTAAACAACTTAGATAAAAATTTGAAGTATTCTGATTTAAAATTAATTCACACAATATTTAGATTTCACACATATTTTCAAATCAGAATAATATTAAATGAATTAGAATGTCCTTTACCCGGGTCTAAATATTTTAAAGAATTGGATAATAATATTAATATATCCAAGTTTTATAAAATATGTAATGAATTTAATATAAATATTAATTCCGATTTCAGAGCGCATGGTAAATTGCAAGGTGTTGGTGAACAGTATGAAATAAAAAGAATTGATTATATGCATAGAATTGGAGCTTATCATAATTATAAAATTGATAATAATAATGGTTGGGTTAATTTCATTTTAGAAAATGGTGAAGGTTTTACAAAATCAGGTATACAAAGAATAAATCAATCTATTAGAATTTATTTGATATGTATTTTAGGCGCCCAAGTTGAAACAAGATCCCCAATAATTGGAAATGATAACACTTCATTCGATGCGCAGAAACAGTTTAAAGTTTTATTTGAAGATTCAATTCATAATGATAAAAATAGATCGATTCCAGAAAACATTATAAGATATCAAAATTATTTAGATAAATCTCATGTAAGACTAAATTATTGTATAGGCCCTAATCTATTAATTATTTCTAATGATTTAGTATTAAAGATGGGAAATATAATTGGTTATAATAATCTAATTAAAACTGCAACAATAAATAATTCATTTGGATTAAATGATATAAATAAAAAGATTATTACTGCTCCAAAATCAATGGAAGGTGAAAAAAATAAAAAACATATTCAATCAACAGAAACTAAAACTAAGAATATTAAATTGGTTAATGATTCTAAAATAAAAGATTATAATACATCAGAAGATATAAAAACTGATAAAATTCAACATGATATAATTAAACTAAATGATGATAATAAATCCCATGAAAATACTAAATTAGCTATAACTTGTATAGGAATTGTAATCGGAGGAATATTATATTTTAAATTTTAATTTTTTTATTATGTAAATGGATGTAGAAGGTGGAGAAGATTATGAAATGGGAGAAATGGGAAATAATAATGAAGGATATATTGATAATGAACCACAACCTAATTTTAATGAAACTAATATTGATAATGATGATGAATCAGCATATAATTCTAATTTAGCAGATAGTGGTTCTAAAGCCCCATCAACAGATGAATTTGATAGAAGAACTAGATCGAGAATAAATCCTGAAAATGAAAATCAAGGTTTAAAAAAGGAAGATTTAGAAAATATTGGATTTATATATAAGTTTCAAGATGTATTTAAAAAATCTGGATATAATATAAATTACAGAGGCGCCAGACATTTAGTACAAGAATTAAAATCTTTAGATGGTGAATATTATTATCATTTGAAAGATGATTATTATATTAACATCTCTTATAAAACTCAAAATATAATATTAGCAGAATCAACTTTGCTTAAGTTAGAACCAGATAGAATTAAGAGAATAAGTATTAGTAATGAAATAACTGATGTTACACAAGAAGAAAGAGATAATAATAGAAAAGAATTCAAACAAAGAATTAATGAATTATTTGAAACAATCGATAATAATTTAGAAACAGAAACAACTTCTGAACAGAATATAACTTCCAAAACTAGTAAACTTAAATCAAACACTGAAGTTCAAACTGAAAAACTTTTACCGAATGGATTACTTGATGCAACAGATCAAGAAATAGAAGCTTTAAGTATGTTTTCTAAAAAAACAATTAGAGAAATAATAAGTATACGAAATGAAGCTGATAAAATTGCGCGCGAAAAACATATTAGATATGATAAAATTAAACCTTTAGAAAATAAATTATTTGACACCAGAAAAGAATTAGAACAATTAAAATTAGATAGAGAATTTAAAGTTATTGAAGAAATTGAATTTAAAAAAAGAAATGCATATTTAGAAAAAGAAATTGATGATTTAGAATATAACATAGAATTTCAGAAAGAAAAAATGAAATTATTATTAAAATCATACGATTATTGTATCAATAGATTAAAAGTTGTTGTTAAAGAGTTAATACTAAAACCAAATTCTGACATATCACTAAAAGATAGAATAAAATTATTATTTAAGTTTGAAGGAATAACAATTCTTTCAATTCTAACAGCTGTAACTATGGTATTTACAACAATTGGTTTAGCAATATCAAATGCTTTAAAATCTACTCCTACTCCAAATAAACCAGATAAACCTCCAGGCAATAATTCTATACAAGATAAAGTTAAAGATGGTTTAAAGAAATTAGCAAAATATTTATGGGAACTATCTAAAAAATCTGCTGCAGCATTGCCAGGAGTTATTGCTTCAATTGTTGGTTTTATATTGAAATCTGCAGGAAACATTATTAACTTTGCTGCTGAACATATTATTTTATTTTTAATCACAGTTGTAAGTGCTATTATTTTTGGTTTAGTAAATATGATATCAAAAAGATATCAAGAAAAAAATAATAAAAAATAAATAATTAATTTTTTTTGTTAAATAAATGAGTGGGAGTTATATAAGTCCTTCTAAGAATCATAGAATATCTAATGCTATTAAAGCAGAAAGATCACATCATATAATTACTCATAACCCTTCAAATATTAATCCCGATGAAACTTTATATGTTAGAATTCCGAGATTAACACAAAATACTTTTTACGTTCCAAATAGTATTTATTTATCGGTTGATATAAAAGTAATCGGTAATAATAATAATTATGTCGTTGATAATGTTGGAAGATATTTGATTAAAAAGTTAACAATAAAGATTGGTCCAGAAACAGTTTTCTCATTAGATGATTATAATTTATTTTCACATTATAAAGATTTATGGTTAACTAAAGAAAATAGAAATAATATGATATTTCAAGGAATTCAATCAGAAAACCAAAATAAATTAAGATCAGAAGCTAATAGCGCAATATTAACAAATGATGTAGATAAATTGATAAAAAGTATATATGGAAGCAAATATAAAATTCCATTAGACTTTGAATTGATAAATAATAATGCACCTTTATATAAATACGCAATTCAAGAAGATATTATATTTGAGATAACATTTGCTCCTGTAAATGAAATTGTATTATCTAGCGTTAATAAAGATATGAGTTATAAATTATCGAATATATGTTTAGAATATGATACAGTAACTGATGAAAATATTTCAAGTATAATTCAAACTCAAGGATTTTCATTATTATATGATTATATTGATAAATTTAAAACTGTAACTATTAATGCAAATGATGAAATTATTAATGAGAATATTAACTTTCCTAGAAGATCTATTAAAGGTATATTAATATTTTTTACCATTGGAACGTATACTAATGGCGCAATAAATGTTGACAATTATTATAATCCTGAAATAACAAAAGTAGAAATAACTATCGAAGGTATAGCGAATAAAATATTCTGTCAAGGAATGAGAATGATAGATCAATGGGTAGAAATTAAAAAACATTTTATGAATGAAAAAATAAAATCATCTGAAAATTGTAACATTAATCAAATTGATTATTATACCGGTAATAAATATGCATTATGGTTAGATTTTAGAACAACTGAAGATAATTCATTACATGGTTCTGGGAAAAAACTACAAAATACAAAAGATGGAATACAATTATTCATGAAAAAGAATAAAGGAATCAAAAATTTTAAAATGCATATTTATATTATATCTGACGCGCAATTAAATATTGTAAATTCACAATTAGATAGTGTTATGTATTAAAATTTTAACTTTAATAAAAATTTATTATATAAATGGAAGGTGGAATATATGAAATACAAACTCCAAGTGAAATGATATCAGATATATATTATATATAACCTTATGATGAATACATTAAATATTTTGGAGATTACTTTAATCAATTCAAATATAGAATAAGTAAAATAGATAAGAATATTGAAACAAAAGAAGAAAATAATATTGAACCTAAAATAGAAGATAAGAATGATATTGAATATAAAATAGAAGATAGTAATAATATTGAAACTAAAATAGAAGATGTAACAGCATCTACATCTTATAATATACCCTCTATATATGATATTGAATCAAAAAAAGATTATAATCAAAAATATTGTGATGTATGTAAGAAATATATATCATATAAAAATTGGGCATCACATAAGAAATCAAAGAAACATATAGAAAAAGAAAAGAATAATAATGATAATAATATATCAGTTAGTAATATAAAAGATAATGTTAACCCAATTGAAACTAATGATACCATAGATAATATAACAGATAATGTAATAAATAATGTTAACCTTATTGAAACTAATGATAATGATATAACAGATAATGAAATAATTGATGATTCTAAAAAACATTGTAACATTTGTAATTTAGATATTTCTAAAAGTAATTTTTCTAAACATAAAAAATCTAAGTGGCACATAGAAAATGAAAAAGAATTAATATGTGATTATTGTAATAAAGAAATTGAACCTGTTGATAAAATTACTCATTATAAATCAAAATTACATCTAATTAATGTTTACAAAAAAGTGGGTATGTTACCATTGTTAAATAACCCTTTAGAATATATCAAATATTTTGATTATAATATTAACCAATATGAAATATTCTATAGTTTGTTATTACGTAAATTTTTAGATTATGCAAACGATAATCTTGAACAAATGTATAAATTATTATATTTGAGAAGAAAAGATTCAACCTATTTGATAATTAATTTTGGATATGATATTGATTTTTATTATTATGTTTTTGATGAAAACTTTGAAAAAATAAAAGAAAAAATTAATATGCCTACTGATTATAGATTAATGATGGCTCGACTAAACTCAATAAATATACCAAAGACTTATGGAGAATTTGATATAAAAGAAGATGATTTTATAAATGTATTAGAAACAAAATTAGAATAATTATTATAAAACTATTTATATATCTATAAGACTATTTATATATCTATGCACTAGACGTACGAGTAAGAAAGTAAGAATCCAAGAATCCTTGCCAAGAAATATAAATTATAAACATAAATTATAAACATAGATTATAAACATAAATTATAAACATAAATTATAAATATAAATTATAAATATAAATTATAAGCATAAATTATAAATATAAATTATAAACATAAATTATAAACATAGTTTTAATATATGATTTATTCATTATTATATATTTCATTTAATAATTCATATTTCTATGGACTAGACGTATGTAAGAATCCAAGATTCTTGCCAAGAAAGTAAAAAGGTAAGAATCTTAATTTCTTACTCGTACGTCTAGTACATAGATATATAAATTAGTTTCTATAATATTCCAAATTAGGATTTTATTTTATAAATTTATCTTCATAGGGAAATTGTTGTCTCAGTAATAATTTTGAACCTTTATTATTCTTTAATTTATTCATATATTCATCATGTAATTCAGTAGGTATAATTTGATTTTCTTCCAATGATTGTTGCATAGATTTTCTATCTTTGTTGTAGAATAAAACTAGAAATCTTATATTCTCTCTAAAATCTTTCACAATTGAATTATATTTCTGATTTAAAACCCATGTTGTTATCCCAAAATGTCTACCAGAGAAAGCTAAATAACATAACTCACTTTCTCTAATTTTAGAATCATGTAAATTTGCGCAATCATCAATAATAAATAATGTATTAGATCCTTTATAAATATCTAATGCAATTTTTATACAATTATCTAAATTATCTTTCACTGTTTTAGAATTTAATATAATAAACTTTTTATCTTTAAAAACTATATCTCTATTATACGTTTCATTCATTTCATAAGTTGGGCAGAATAATATTATATTATCGAAATGATTTTTATAAATAGTTTCTAATAAATCTAATATGAAGTGTGTTTTACCACAATTTGTAACTCCAGTAACTAACATATTATGTGGTTCAAATATAAACAAATCTTTATTCATTTATTCTTTTAATTTTACTAGATAAAATCCATTCATTAAATTTATCATCATATCCTTTATATTTCACCAAAGAATACTTTTTTCCTTTAAGAGTTTTTCTTTTCAATACTTTTTCTATTTTGTATTCTATTTCATCTGGATTTGGAATTCTTGTTCATAAAAACAACCTAATATTTCTTCATCTTTTAAATCAAACAATTTATAAACAAATGGTTTAGTTAATATTATCTTTTTAATTTTAAATATTTCTTCAGTAAAATTAGGGGTATAACCTTTATAAAATGTTTTTCGATATTTAGAAATTCTAACATGTTGTCCTATTTTAAATTTAGGTTCTCCAAAATCATATGTAACAAATGCTCCATATAAATTATTCCAAACTGAATTTTCTTCTTTTCTAGCTTGTATAGGTTTCATATTTATAGAACTATGTTTAGAATTATTATAACCTTTAACTAAATCATCTAATATATTTATAGACTCATCGATATATTTATATGTTTCATTAGCGGTGAAATATTTCCACATTCTAGTTTTCAATGTTTTATTAAATCTTTCTATAACAGATGCTTTTTTATCTGAATGTGTTGAAAAATATTCTACATCGTTATCAGTTAATAGTTTTTTAAAATGTTTGTTATAAAATTCTTTACCTTCATCAAATTGTATTTTATCTGGGATAGCTTCTTTAAATATTAATTTGAAAGAATTTGTAACTTCTATACCAGTTTTATTTTTAATCGGGATACTCCATGCGTATCTACTGAATATATCTATAACATTTAGTATCCAAAAATATCCTTTGTTATATTCTTCTAAGTTTTTCATATCAATTAAATCAGCTTGCCATTGTTGGTCAATATATGAAACCATTACTTTTCTTGTTAAATATTTTTTATCCATCTTTTTATGAATTTGATATGTGGGTTGATTTTGTAACCATGATTTTAATTCACTATGTTTTATTTTTTCTTTATCAGATTTAATTTTATCCCATAATTCCGAAACACTTGAATATGAAACTTCACTTTCTGGGTTATAATATAAATCTCTTAAATATTGTTCTTTTTTCATCATATTTTAATCCATTAATAATATCTTAGATTTATTTTCATTTGATTTATTTTCTGGTGTTTTATTGTCTGTACATGGGTAACGAAGTTTCCGTTCATCATTATCATTATCACTTTCATTATTATTAAATTTATATTTATATATTACACCAGAGAATATAATTACTGTGATTAATCCAATTGTAATATATAATTTATTATTACTTCCAGCATTATAAGAATTAGATGGATTATTATTTGAATTAATACCAGATTCATTTATATCAGTTAATTTCTTTTTCTTAGCTTTTTTTAATTCTGCAGATCTTTTACCTAATTTCTTTGCCCATTCAATTTGTTTCTCAGATCTAGGCTTTTTTTTAATATCACCGTGTGGGTGTTGAATGACACCATCATCACTCATTTATTTTGCTTAATTTTTGTTCTGATTCATCTTCTGTTTCGTGGTTTGGTTGTAGTACATCTGTTTCGTTCTTACCTGATTTACTTTTATCTTTGTTTTCCATAGGTTTGATATTCGAAAATGTTATAACTCCAGTAGAAATCAATGTCATAACCGATCCTAATTGGAATGAAGCATATCCAACCCATTTTTGTAATTCAGTCATAACTAAGAAGTCATTTTTTAAATCACTATAAAATTTATTTTCATCATTAATTGGCATTACCTGGTTACATAATTTTGAATAACATTTGACAATACCATCTGAAATAGAATCATTTATTCTAGCTAATCTTGACTCTTCATAAATCTTAAAATATTTGATTACTTTTTCTTTGTTCATATTATCTAATTCTTGAAAAGTTATTGTTTTACCAATAAACTCTTTAGATTTGCCACTCGCAATCAATAGTTCGAGTTGATGCTTAGAACATAAATAGTACTCGTAATCAATATTACTATCAATTTTATTATCACATTTAGTTGTCACATTATCATTATCATCTGTTAGGCCTAAATCTTCCAAAGTTTTTTCAACTTTAACATTATTCTTATTCGATTTCTTAGACATTTATATTAGAGAAATTTAATAAGAATAGTATTATAAGTATTATAAAATGATACTAGATAGTTAAAGTTAAAGAATTCTAGTATTGACTACTGATACTAGCTATTTGAATTTAAAGAATTTCTATTTGAATCTATTCAAAATATAAAGTATTCTTTTTTGAAAAGAAAATATTAAAAATATAATAGAAATAATAGATAGTTGAAGGTATGTAATTTTTATTATATTTTATTTAAAATCTATTTGATATCACCATGTGGGTGCTGTACAGCACCATCTCACTACTTTTGTTTATCACTGTGTGGGTGCCGTTTATGGCACCATCTATTAGGAGCAGTAGTTATAACTGTCCAGATAAGTCATTTCGGATCCTTGATATCAAATTCCTCAACGTATTGTTCATTCACGAAGGTACAGAGCCGCAACTTTCAGCGACCTTGACACCAAACACGTGAACTATCTAGGTGCGCGAATGTTGTTATGACGTCATAATACTCTAAATAAACAACACCGCGCCGTCTCGCGATACGCGCGTCGAAGGATCTAAAATCTATTCTGCGATGTATTTTAAATAATGTTTATAAAAGAATCCATTTAAAGACTATAATTAACATATAAAACATAAAATTAATTGAAAGCAACATCGCTGGAAGATTTGTTTTGAAAATTTGATTGGTGCCAATCATCAATTACCGCTAGTCAAAATGGCGGCCGTCATGATAAACAAGACGTGGAATTTTCTTTAACTGACTGGATCTGGTATAAAATGTAGTATTTCACATCACAAATGGCCCAAATCCGTTTAAAAGAATAACAGTACCGCACTCAAGGCACCGAGGTTGGAATATGGCTATGGATCATGATAAAATAGTGCGCTACGACCGACAAAATATCAGCTGTCGGTACTCGGTCATGGTACCTAGGCCTACTCTTCTGTCGCATCGAATCGGAACCTGATTCCCGAAGCAGCCAAGGTCCTAACGAGAAGAATAAACGAAACAAATGTAAGTTTCCTGCAGTCAATTCTTCAGTGTCTAATTATCCTCAAGTGTCTACTCCATCCACACTTTTATGTAGTCTACAAAAACATGGACAAGTGATACTTTAGATTAGGTTCTCATCAAACAATCTACTGGGGGTTGAGTGTACGTGTAGGTAGTGTACTCACTGCTCCTTATCTTATTTTTAGGAAACATTTTTGACAGACCAACTATCTACTTGTGATTGTTTTTTCCATGGACCCGAAAAGTAGGCCTAGGCCTCTTAGAATCGTAAGTAGGTAGGCTATTCATGTCATTTATTTACATAAATATGAAGTCTTGAAATAAATTTCCACATGCAATTTTTTAATCTCAAAGGCAATGTTTCTTTTTCAGAGAGTTCAGCCTGTTACAGGAACCCGAACAAGGGCTAATTTAGAGGTCTACTTGTGACTAGATAAGCCAGGTTTACAGGATTGGAGATGACAAAAAGTGAGTAGGCCTCACTGACTGAATGGTGAATACATCACCTGTAGTCATCGCTGCTGTATTGAATTATTTAACTTTCAGCAATCAATTGATTTTTTTTTCTGTTTGCTTTTATTCATCTTTAGGTGATGCAGATATCAAGTACAAGGATATGAAGTTGAATCTTTAAACTGGGGATTGTCAAGATTTTACTTGTTTCCATCTTTTCACTTTGATGTTTGAATAAATCTAAACATATAAAAGAGCTTTTTCTTATGCATATTCCTGAAGTCGTGAATTCCTATTCATTCTTACTAACAAAAGAAAATAAGAGAAGCTTCGTCTACACTTGCATCTTATACCAAGGTTATGTGTCTACACTAAGCTCGAAACACGGGTTGAATGCAAAAAGCCAGGTTTTTGAAAAAAGGAGTTATATAACCTATTGAGAATTGAACCTATGTTCACGAAAAGCTCTACAGATGTGGATTCAATTACTGGAGCTAAAATAAGTGTAGATGCAGCCCTGCAATCGCTGGGTTTAGATGAACCCGCGTACTTCGAAACCCGGGTTCAACGAGCTGTAGACGTGGTAATATATATCGCAGTCAGAAAAAGAAGCAAATTGAAAGTACATCAATCTTTTATTTCAAATCTAAAACAATGAGACATAGAAGGTTTGAATGCAACAAGCTATTTGAGCAATTGCGGTTACTAATTTGTAAAATGTATTGATATGATATGGAAGGCCAACTGCTGAATTCCATGGGTACCATCAGAACCAAATGCGCTATACTTGCCATCTACCTGAAATAAACAAATGTCAATATCATGTTATAAACAAATAAATATGAAAAAAATGCAAATTTCTGCTTGATACAACTTACATTTGAACGGGAAAAATCGGCTATAAAATATCTGCTATGTCTGACAAATACCTGACGAATCCTATAAAACAAAAAATATATTATCTTTAAAATAAAATTAACAATTCAAAGATTTTTGGCAATCTTCCAATACAATTTACATAGGTCCCTAGTAGGCCTACGCTAAACACTAACTGAGCCAGACAATCTGATATCCTTTCAAACAAAATTGAATTCGACATTAGATGTGAGATGCGTGAAAATGAGCCATAGGCTGCTTTTCCACGAGAAACAGATCAATCAAATTTATTTCCCTTTAGCCGTTTCCACAACAAGGGTGCGGCACTGTTGGACAGGACAGACACACATTTTCAAGTCTGTATTAATCAATTGTTTACTGTGTCTGCGCAGTAATTAGTCAGAATTTTCAGGGAAATCCCCTATAAAAATGGCCCCACCACCCAAAGACCTGCACACAAATTTCTGTGTCAGAGCCAAAATTGAGGTAACGCCTGCGCTTTCACGCCTTTCTCGTGGAAAATCCTAGTTTAGGCATATTACGCAACGAATTCAATATTTCTTTTTTGCCAAATGATTATTCTCATAATAGTCCTTCATTTCAGGATTCAATAAGACTCAGTATGTGTTTTTATAGACTGTGGCACTAGTCCAATTATGATAATTTTCGAATTTGGTCCGCAGTTTACGATTAGGCCTAACTTGATGACGCAAATTCTAAGTCAACTCGTAATAGGGAGTACACATTCTATATATCAAAATTGACAGGAGAACAAGATCTAATTACGTATGTTTTCAGATTTCGAATAAACCCAATTATTTTCGAGTAAAAGTCATCAAAATAAATAAGGTAAAAACGCTAGCTCATAAAATTAGTTTTGAAGTAGTACGAGAAACTGAGAATATCTCACTTATTTCCAATGCCATATAGACATATAAGGTATCATTCGATTCGTTTTTAGATGGGTTTTAATACTATTGGGTATTTGGATGACTGAACTGTCTATTCTACCTTAAATTCTTCCAAAACTTTGAGATTTCGGAGGCCCAAAACCGGCAAAATGACAAAATTACTTCCTGGTTTTCAGCGCCGCCCTGGGAAATTAATATGGCGAAAGTTGAGAAAACTGGAACATAGTTAAACGCCAAAACACGTAAATTTTCGTTTTAGATATGTTTCGGTTCGAATCCCAAATACTTTATACCTTAAAACGTGACATTAGTCCGGGTGCCGTTCCGTATTCATTCAACACGCGCGCTCAACCGCGAAGCTATTTTTAGCGCAACAATCAATTTAACCAATAGAGACGCGCTACGTCATAACGTTCGACATGGTCGCATTTGCCTTTACTCGTACCGTCGTGCATTATTTGGATTATTATTCCATTGATCAATAAATTTCTTTGCTTTTGTTAACTGTTCTAAATATAACTGTAAATCTAGTTTATTAGATTTGATTTGATTTTCTTTCTTTTCTAAAGGTCTTAAATTTTTCCAACCCCAAATAAGTTTTTTATTGTATTCATCATTCATGTTAAATTTAGATATTGGTAACACATGATCAATATGGTAATAATCCCCATAATTATCTATATTCATTTTATCATCGAATTGATATATAATCCATGATTTGAGAAATTCATCTGAACAACCCAATAAATTAGATAGTGTTTCTGAATGTGTTTCTTTGTTGAATAATTGTGTTAATCTAGACCTTAAGCATTGTTTCAATCTAAAATTAAGATCTGTTTGATATCTTTCTCTCATATATTTTGTCATATAATAATTATAATGTTCTATATTATCTTCTCGATATTGTTTAGTATATAGTTTAATGCAAGTTTTACAGTAATATTGAAAACCATCTTTGCTAATCTTACGCTTACTAAATTCTGTTAATGATTTATCTAATTCACACTTAGAACACTTCTTGTAGTATATGTTTATAACGCCAGTGTTATTTGTAATATTGATAGTTTGTGGTTGTTCTGGTTCAATTTATTATACGTATTTTTTACTAAATTGGTTAATAATTTTATAATCCTCTTCCATTTCTTCGACCAACGTCATCCTTTTTCATTCTTCGTTGCTTTTGATAAGTTGTTTCGATTCCTTGATATCTAAATAATACCAGTTACAATACCCGCGTCACATGCGGCCATTTATGGCCGGTTTTGCTTAATGCACATGTGTTAATCATAATTATATATTCATTCTATAAATTCTGTAAAATAGAAACAACACATGCGTTACATGCGTCACATGCGGCCATTTATGGCCGGTTTTGTTTAATGCGCATGCGTTAATCATAATAGAAACGACTGAACATAAAAATTCACAAATCAGATTTACATAATACATTATACAATTTATAATTACAAACATTTTTTCAATTGCTGGTAAATATTTAACTACATCAACAAATGTTAAACTTAATCATTGGAGTCTTAATGTTTTTGAAATTATTATATTTCTTCTTCGATCTTTTGGTGATTCTATTGGTTCGATATCCATTGCTGTTGATTCCTCAGTCAGAAAGAGTATCTTGAGTTTCTCTATCACTTCTTGATTCGTATGGCGTTTTATTAATCTAAAAGATATTAGCGGTAACTCTAGTTATCTAAAAGATATAATAAATACACTTAAATATATCTAAAGGTTTCATATTTAATAACCTTAATAACTACAACAAACAGTACTTACATTTAGATTTATAATTGTAAACTATAAACTCCTAATTTCGTTTCGAAAGATAGAATATCCTGAGCACAATATTACAGCGTATGTTCATTTCCGGGGCGATTTCTAGAATGACACGTCGTTGATTATGCCACGTCATCTAGTTCCGGTTCTAGAGTGTTCTCTCTCTCTCTCTGCACGTTTGTAATAATGAGTCATAAGTCTCGGCGTCATAGTAACAGCTGTAACAGCTGTGAATTTATAGATTTATTCTATAGCTCTGTACATTGAATGTATATAGGTTCAAATAGAATCATGTTCTATAAACATAGGATCCTCAACGTATTGTTCATTATTTGGATCATTATTCCATAATTCAATAAATTTACTTTCCTTTTGTTAACTGTTCTGAATATAACTGTAAATATTCTAGTTTCAATTTATTTTCTAAATGTGTTCTAGTTTTATTGTGTCTTGCTTTTTGGGATTTATCTATATCGATATTACATGTTGGGCAGTAGTACTTATTTGCTTCCATTTTAATACTAAATTTTTTATTAAAATTGATTTTAGAAGTTCAATGATTTAAATGTTATTCATGTACATGATTATTTTAAGAGTAATAGGGGTAATGGGCTTTCATATCAAAGGTTGAATGGTCGAGTTCATTAAAAACATATATTAAAAGTAATTAAAAACTATAATATATTTTCATAACCGCGTGCATTTCAGTTGAATAATATAATAATAGAATAATTATTATTATTAAAATATATTTGATTATATGAATTTGTGTATTGTAAATAAATCAATTGGTCGCGGAGCGGTAGCGAAGCGGAGCGACCAATTGATTTAATACAATATGCATTTAAAATTATTGATATCTTAGAATAAATATTTAGTTTTGATATAAAATGCACGCGGTTATGAAAATATATTATAGTTTTTAATTACTTTTAATATTTGTTTTTTTAATGAGCTTGACCTTTCGACCTTTGGTATGAAAGCCTATTACCCCTATTACTTTCGTGTTCTGAAATATATCAACTATTTTTCCTGGACAAATTTTGTTTATTGTAGCGATTCTGAGCAGTTTTATACATTAACCTGCTATAACATATTGACCGTTTTCAAGAGCCCAAAAATTACAATTTTCTGAGATTTCTGCTTTTTTTAAACAACCCAAACCCATACCCGAAATGACAGCAGTGACAAATTGTCATTTCGGTGAACGGAAAAAATGGCCAAGGAAAAATTGGCCAGGGGAAAAATGGCTAAGGAAAGAAAGGCCAAGGTTTTTGCCTAGGAAAAAATGGCCAAGGTAAAAATTGCCACGGAAAAAAAAGGCCAAGGAAAATTAAATAGAAAACTAACCAGCATTTCATTGACTTACAAGAAATCAAATGCAATGATGTTTTGACATGTACACTACATTCAATATCACAAGGGAACACATTTCTTTGATACTTGGTAGTTCCTAGGTTTTGTTTCCGAAATTTACCAAATGTGACAATTCTAATAATTCACTCATTCACCTGATGAAGCTTCTATACTTTAGTAGTGAAAGCTCGTGAGTCGTGCGTCGAAATAAATAGTTAACCTTTAAAAGTACTACTCGGCTCTTCATTTAAATTCTAATAATATAAGTCTTTATTGGTTCCTTTTTTTGGAACATGCATAACTTTTTCTGGGCAAACTTCTATATTCTGTCAAGTCATGGACTCTAAAACGATTAAGACATTAAAACGTTTTAGAGTCCATGGTCAAGGTATTTTGGCTATAACGAATATAACTAACTCCCTGGGGCAACGATGTGGCTGATGAAATGATCTCTCCCATTGTAATCCCACCACTTAATTACTCATTGTATAAACAACTCTCATAATTAGGCCTCGGACTTTCGAACGAATTCAGAGTCCATGCTTCAGAATAGGCTCTGATATAGAGCATTTAGAGCATGTATGCGTAAACTATAGGCTGCAAAGAAATACGTTTTCAGCGGCTCTAATCGAGTTTAATCTTTCGTGCGAGATTAACTCAGATAAGTGGCAACCATTCGCTGCTTATTGACATTAGGCACAAGCCACTATGATGTTCATTAGTAAAACTAATATAGAATGAATAAGCGAGGAGGGGAAAATGTATGAATTAGATTTATTAATGAATTTATAAGAATTTAACATGCATCAGTGTGCACTTAAATTGGACTATTACAAAATAACTCACTTAAGAATTTATGATATTGTTTCATCAATATTTATTACTTTAAAGCAATTCACTTAAAGAACTTTGGTCAACAATGAGTCTGGCCTGCAAATCTAATCATCGGGAGACAAATACTCTTTCCAAAAATTATATTTCTATTACATTCCTAATTTTATCCGTTCGCCATAAACCTACTTGATTTAGGGCCTATGGGTATTTTAGATGGTTGTAGGTAAAAATACCCTTGATAAAATCCTCACTTGGCGATTTTTTAAGAACAATTGAAAGCAAGATATTTATCCTAATATATTCATCCGCAATACAACTGCAATATATTTGAACTGCGCATTGGACTCTTTTGTTGAAATAAATCTTTAAATAGATTCATATCATAAACGAAATAAATGAACTTTTTATTCATATTATCTTTTAATTCGAACTAAATAACTCCTTTTTTACTTGTGGTATATTTCACTGTGCTATGCGATGAAATATTAGAAATAATGAACTTTTCCAAATTTTGGAATATCTTAAACTCGAGCTTGTAATATATTTCAATTGTGCGATGAACTCTTTTTAACATGCGAGCTGCTTGCGAGGGATATGAACTGTGCGATAACTTTAAGCGTTATTTAAGTATCAATGAACTGTTAATTTGTAGTTTTTTTCTAACTTTATTCGTACTATAGTTAGTATGCTCATGATATGGATTCGATTTACGTATCTATATTTTCATGTTGACGGGGGCCTGATGATGGCTAATAGCATCAGCCGAATCGTTGCTCGTAATATACGTAATCATTTCAATATAGAACTTCAGATTTTTTAGCTGAATTCATTGTGGGATTTCTCTCGTTATTCATCATATACGGATATTGTGTATTCTCTCGTCTCATTTTCATGTTGGTTTTGAACAACTTAGATTTCGCGATTCTAATACCCCATTAACATTACATGACAGTAATACTTTCAATTATATGTACAATATGATCACTGCTAAAAGTGTAATAAGGAATATATATTTACTCCAGTGACAATATTTTGATTCAAATATTTAATTCAATCATCTAGTCTCAATCTGTATAGTATTTTGAAATGTGAACTCTAGTTAACTCTAGTTAACTTGTGGTATATTTCAGCTGTGCGCTGCCATGAATTATTAGAAATAATGAAGTTTAGTTTCAAATATTTTAGATCTAAGCTAGTGTAACAGGCTATTTGAAATGTGCGACGAACCCTTTCATTAAGCCGTGCGATCACTTTAAGTACTAATTTAGTATTAATGAACTGTTAATTAATTTGGAGTGTTTTAATTCAAATAGTATACACTTTGTATGCTCGTGATATACTTATGATGTTCCACATTAAAATATGAATAAATTTGATATATGTATCAATAAATATTAATTAATTGACCTTAAGATCGTATCTACTTGGACTGCATTCAAAAGGAGGGGGATTTTTACCTACTTTGAAGAATTGGGGATTTTTACCTAAGGGATTTTTACCAAGGGGATTTTTACCGCTAACCCCGTAAATTAGCCAGTAGTTTAAATGACCGAATTCAATCAAACGATTCGTATCCCAAGAATTGTGTCTAACCACAGTAATTATTTCTCATCAAACGTTCGGTCATCATATTGTACATCTATACATCAGTTCAACAGAAGTGCAATAAAATCTAGAATCGATGATTTGAGTTCTTTGGAACATAAGAAATTGTATTGATTTTATCTGAAAATGTTAGTTAAATCAAATATTGGGAATATTTTACCGGGGTTTTTTACTTTGGGGATAATAACCTGAATTATTTTATATCATCGGTTTTCATTAAGAAAAAAGCAACAACTATTAATCCTAACTACACTTATATTCCTTTTGGAACATTAAGTTTCTTTGATTAAATTCAATATAGTTCATCACAGTGCGTCATTCACGCTTAAATGTAAAAAACTTCTTTATCGAGTTCAAAATATAAACCAACAATGCCCATATCAAGCATGTACTAGCGCTAATGTAGGGAAAAATGGCCAAGGAAATAATCACCAAGGAAAAAATGGCCAGGAAAAAATGGCCAAGGAAAAAATGGCCACGGAAAAAAGGCCAAGGAAGATTGAATGGAAAACTGTCATTTTATTAACTAAAACGAAATCAAATCCTTTTTTCCGTGGCCATTTTTTCCTTGGCCATTTTTTCCGTTCACCACTAGCGCTGACGCTTGATAAAACCTACGAGCAATTATCACAGTTTTTCGTAGATAAAACCAAGTCTCGATACTCGTGGGTACATTCAGATCAGGACTATAATACACTTATAACGAATATCTTGCATGATATCATTTTACATTAGGGGTGTCTCATAGGCCTGGTTTTACTTGTACATTGTTCATCAATTAATTAAACATCCCAAGTAACTTCTTAGAGTCCATGGTTATATGAATATCTTATGATTTCTCAACTTTCATCAAATACTTAGGAACGCCATTTTCAAACCATTGGACGTTTAGGTAAAAAGTTCTGCTAGTATTGACTACGATCGGCTTTTAGATAATATCCACGAAGGTCACAATTTTAGTGATTTGACCTTGGGAGGTTTAAACCTCCCGAATCCAATTTGCGAAATATCGGCCCTCTTTGTCAGCGGTAATGAAAGAATACATAGAGCGAAGTTTCTATTGTGCGCCGGCCGCATTTTGTTCACGAATAGCTTACGTAGTTATAATTGAAAGTCGAGATCAGAGGCGGTTATAGCATACTATTCTCACTACCTGTTGTGCGGACAAGCTACAGATATATAGATATGGGGGAAAACCAAAAGTTCTGCAACGAGACACGCAACAGGAAAAAAGGCTCATTTTATTATATATATATATATATATATATATATATATATATATATATATATATATATATATATATATATATATATATATATATATATATATATATATATATATATATATATATATATATATATATAGTTTCTTTTTTGTTGACTATAGGCCCATTGACCTAAGCTACGACAGTCAACTAACCGCTTGTACCCAGACACAACCTTGTCATCCCACAACAAAGCCAAACTGATTCTTACGCTCGTCCGCAGCGCCACGTAGTGAGAACAGTATACTATTCTCACTACCTGTTGTGCGGACACGCTACAGATATATAGACATGGGGGAAAACCAAAAGTTCCATATTTCCCACACTACCCAAAAAACAAGAACACCACACACCCCAAACCCAAATCCAACCCAAATCCAAAACCACAAAAAGTGGGGGTGCATAAACTCAGAAATTTAATTCAAGGTAGGCTACAACTAAAGTAGTATATACTTCCAAACAAAATGTAACATCATTGAAATATGGGATTAAAACCCCCAACGTTATTCTTAGCAAAATAGTAATCCCGTTCGGGTTCCCCTGAAAGAGCTGATCTTAATGCTCCAGAGTCCGAGACGGTCAAAACTCTGTCCAGAGCAGTATAATGCTTAGCCATTGAGGTCCCTTTCCATCGGATGTACTTGGAGACTTCTTCAGGGGAACGCCCAGAGAGTGCAAGAATGACTGCTGTACCAGCGCGGAAACTGTGGACGGTCTCCCCCTCGTTCAGTCCCAATTCATTCAGGTAATGTTTTAGTCTGTTGTTTATAGCAGAGTCAACCAGTGGTTGATTTAGCACAAGCCCTCTACGGTTCACAGTGCAGAACAATTAACCTGCCGATAAATCAATACCCAAGGTACTACAGGTTTCAAAATAATCAGAGAGACCGCGAATAGGGCACAAAATTTTGTTTCCTAAAGTCATCAAAACCACAGATTTTCTAGAGCATCTTAGTGTCTTCCCAAACGTCAGACTCAAGATTATCTCAGTACCATCGTCATTTCTCAGGACCTCATCAGACCGCCTGCCCTGGAACTACCCCGGCCATAGATTGTTCTCTCCTAATGGCTCGAAGATAACCAAGAACAAGGGGGGGGGGAGGCCGCAGGATTCCCCAAACCTAATAAGGGTTGCCAGTCACCACATCTGCCGTTTTCTTTGAACTATCCCCGCAATTAGCCTATGTAAGAATCAACCGTCGAAGCAGCTAGGCGTCTTGGGCAAAGGCAGCCCGGAATTCCCTTCACAGCCCGCAGGGGCAGCTGTTAGCATGAACAGTAGTCTTTCCGAATCTATCCCGACTGACTAAATAGGCACACATGTCACGGGGGTATTGTCGTAGAGGAATCTGCCCGTGCCCGCCGCTATAAGAAAATCAAGGAAGCCTTTCACTAGGCCATTTTTCTGTTTTCCGTATTTTGAAGATGTTTGCAAAAACTGTATCTCCTCTAAACGGTCTTCTATATCCCTGGCATAATTGGGGCGCGAAAAGTTCTAAAAGTAGACAAGAGAAACAAGGGTTACAGAGCAACAATCCAGATCTTACTTAAAATAACTAGACGCGGACAACAAACAAGTCTACTGGTAACCCGACATCATCAAGTTTAAAACCATTCTTAAATGGGTAAAGAAGGGCCCCTTTAGTCCCCGCAGCTGCCAGCAGCTGGAAACTTTTAGAAGTATAACAGACTGAAGGCCACCAGTAGGGCCTGGGCAGCATCCCAGGAACGATACATGTGACAGGCACACTGAATTTTGTCAGAGAACGAAGAACAGCACCTACTAAATGGAAAGGTGGGAACACATAGCAGTTCTCCTCACCGGACAAATCTTGACAAAATATGTTCACGCCAGAAGAACCTGGGGTCTGCCAAGGGGTAAAATGCCTAAGGACCTTTCCCTTAAGGTCCACCATAGCGTTCGAATCTAAGGCCATAAGATCGATAGAATGCCCCGACTCACCCCCAAAAATCGATTGAACAATACGCCAGAATTTTCCCGGTAATTTTTCATCAGATCTCCGTAAGATTCGCGAAGGAGCATCAGCAGCATTCTCCCCAGACGGAACATACGATAGTCGTAAATAAACCTTGAGGTCCGCAACAGTATGGAAAAGGACCTTCACGGCATCATTTAAATCTTTCGACCTTGAACCTTTTCCCTCGTGTTCCCAAACGGAAATCATAGTTTGGTTATCCACCTTGGCATCCACTCTACAGTCCTTCAGCTGGGGTTTAAAGGCGCGCAATACCCTGTCAAGAGCTAGAGTTTCCTTAACTGTGATATGGGATTGGATCTCATGTCCTTCCCAATAATCGCCGACCGAAACGTCCTGACCGTCTATCGTCATAAAACCTCCCCACCGAAAACCGGATGCATCATACTATAAGCAGACAACCTTATGAACCTCGCGGCGCCAAGGAACAAACTCATTCCAGTTGTCGATGAATCTCCAATATTCAATCTCATCTCTGAGATTGCTCGATACTATGATCTGACTGGAGTTCCTGGAAGCCTTAGAAATAGCCCTATTAGCCTCTCAAGTGAAGATTCTAGTTGTGGGGATGGCCGCGGAAAATGAGACTAGCTTTCCCACAAACTTTTGGATAGTTTTAATACTGACTGATCTTTCTGACAAGATGAACTCCCGCAAGATTTTAAATTTTTTCTTCTTTGCCTCAGGCAAACCAAAGCATAGGCGGGCGGTGTCAACGATCAGGCCAAGCGAGATCTTCGACGGCGTTGGCAGGAAATCCGACTTGGATAAACCGATAAAATAGCCCAAACGAACCAGTACCTCATACACCATGTATGCACACAGAGAGGGTCTTTGCGGGCCAGACAAAGACAAAAACCTAGTGCATAACTCGCCAATAAACCTATCGTCTATATATTGTAAAACGGGCACACCGAGCGTGTGCAAGTAATTTGTCGCAACCATGCCAACTCTTTGGTACACATAGGCCGATGGTTTAAAGCCAAAAGGTATGACCTTGAAAACATAAAAATGCCCTTCCCATTCAATTCCCAGATACTTTTTACTGTCTTCGGAGACTCTAATATGGTCATACCCACTCTTATCATCTATAGTGGTAAAGTTCGAAAACTGAGGGCAGATACAAGGAATCATATTAAATTTGTCCAGGCTGAACGGACAGTCCCGGATCCACAGATTGAGGAACCGCTCGTCGTGGCAGAGTCTTGGTTTCACTGGCTCAATCGTAAGTGGCAACACCAAGAAGGGTGGAGAGCACACGCCTACCTTGCCCCAGTATTCCAAGGAGCCATTTTTGACTCTGTCCTGTATTGTACGCGAGATAAAGTCTGAAAAATGCTGGCATACTCTTGCGTTCGGAAGATATGACGTAGGGGGCGTATCGCTGTCAAAACTCATGTTTTTAAATTGACCTTTAAAATGGATGAAAAAATCCGGAATATGTACTCCGGAAGAAATCCATTCCCTTACATCGCTTTCATTCGGAGTCAAGACCTTTTCCCACTCATGCATAAAATAACTTACATTTCCAGCAATGAAACGATCAGGGTTTCGGAAAATGAGGTCCGAGGGCTCGATATCTTGAAATATTTATGGGTTATCCGCCACTTCCTCCGCTGTGACTAGCTGGATTGGGGGTTGAGCTGGTAACCCATCAATATCCACCCACGCATCAAAGGTTTGTCCTGAGGTTACCAATTTCCCGAGTCCATCCTGTTTCCTTCCCTGCAAAATAGCAAAGACCCAGCGGTGAGAAAGAGAAACCAGACAACCCCCTAACCTGCACGACCCAACAGCCATGACGACGGACAATATGATATCCGCGGCTAGAAAGTTGGAAACAACTAAAAAGAGACACAAAACAGTAAAATTTCAGATTCCACAAGGACAAAAAATTTATTAATAATTCTCTTTAACAGAGTTTCAGAACTTATTAAAGATTGCTTTATCCAGCGGGGCTAGATAACATCCTTTATCAATCCACAGTTCACCGAAAAAATGAAGATACACTTGATTCCCCTATAATGAGAAAACACGATATAAAACAACACGCAAAACAAAGTACAACACGCATAACAAGAGAGAAAAGCCAACAAATGTAATAGCGAAAGGTCGGCAGATCAGACAATCACCGGTTCATTTCTCCTCCTCGTCCTTGATCTTTTCATTCGGGCAATCTCTTGCGAAATGACCCTTCTTTCTACACGCAAAACAAGTTACCAGCAGACCACTTCTGACCCCACATAGGGATATTATCAAAGGAAGGCCAATAGGGCATCTGCAACCCGAAAGTGTTACGATCAACCACTCGATTATTCTTGCTATCGACGCTCTTCGCTTTACTAGAGGGCGCCACCTTATAATCTTTACGCCATTTAGATGCTAGCTTAGCGACCTTCTCATCTTCAGTGGATCCGACCAGCATAAGGGCAAGATGCTGCAAGGCATCCGAATCTAAGTTGTCCTTAACTGTCCTTAAGACAGATTTATAAAATTGAGCGACTTTGTCGTGGTGTCGAAGAGCGACTTCTTCCAGATTTTCCAAACAGCCCAGCAACAGGAATCTGTCAAAATAATTTTGTGGGCGACGGGCAGCGGACCTTACCTGCTCTAAAGCAGCCTCAACAGTCACGAGTCCTGAAGAAGTAGTGACTTGTTTCTCTAAAGATGTAAGTCTATCCAAAACACCAGTAGCCTCGGTACCGTCGGTTTCATCAACCTTAACTGTCTCTTCTAACTTCTCCGCCTTCCTCTTAAAACTTGGAGCTTGAGGTTTACCAGCGATTACATTGTTAGCGTGGAGGATCAGGTAATGTGTAAACAGAGCAGGTTTGTCTGCCGGCCAACCGGAGACATTTAACAAGTCTTCTAACTTTTTCCCTGGAAAGACAAAAGTACACAATTTTAGTCTCACAAAATCTTTACAAGAGAATGTAAAATACCAAAATAGGCCAATACTTTATACAGGTTGGGGGTTGAACTGGTAACCCAGAATCTCCAACTACACACATGTACTATCCCAAAATGGCGATTTGTTACACACATATCCACAAAAAGTCCACAACAAAGGGAAACCATACTATTATATTTCTCAACTTATATGAAATTCTTCGTGTTTTCTATAATAAAAAATGAAATAATATATTCTGGTAAAAGAAAAATGTGAATACGTGTTGATTTCGTAATTTTTCTAATTTCGTCGTTTCGCTTTGTCAGTTTGTGCTGTTGTCCTGGCCTCAGTCCACAGGTGCCAGCACCCTCCACACGTTTTCAAAATGGCCGCCGTCGAATCGACGGAAATGTACTCTCACTTAACGGCCGATTTGCACATGGATTAAGATCGTCAGGTGAGGTGTTATAGGTATCAAACAAACTACGAATCTGTTGTGCGTCGATTACTACAAAAATTAGACGGATATCTTAAGAGACAATAAAATGCCAGGCAAATTACTCGTGAGTCAAATGGACTCACGAAGATTTCATTGAAAAATGACCTTCCCATTCCTGACTGTGGTTTGTGAAAATATCCGATCGTGAAACTAAACCACAGTCAGGTTACTGACTAGATTTAAACTTGATCAATTCAAAATTTATTTATTGACGCTTCTGGTTACATGAACTGATCAGCAATATACTTTTAATGAAATAACTGGAATGACAAGAAATCAATAATATAAAAGAGGTAACTAACAAATGCCCGTAAACCTGTCGGACTCGCGAACGCCGGGCTCGTAAACTCTTTGACTCGGACTCGCTGAGCAATAAATTGACTTTGAAATTGATGTGGAGAAGAGAGGGAATACTTCGATAGCTCTTCCTCAACAAGGTATATTTCTAAAAGGAAATATACTGCGACAGGTGGTTTTGCAAAGTCATTAAAAATCATGATCAAAAGCCTCTAAGGATACAATTCTTCCGATTTTGGAGGGAGAAGTCATAAAGAATGAATAAATTAATGAAGATTAAAAAATCGGAAGTAATAAACGAACAGTTTAAAAGCGGAAGCACCCGTCGCGATAAAATGAAGATTTGAATAAAACAAAATCATTATGAAAAACGGAATGAAAAGAAACAAGTGCTAGGCCTACCGTTGATAGTATTCACGTACAAATTGTAGAACGAGAATAGACAATTTAATTGAATACAAGTCACGAGAAGAGCAAAGAGATTTAGACAATCAATCCGGCGGCTTGAAATAAAGAAACTCCTTAAAATGAATAAACTCGAATGCAAGATCTTTGTTTAATTACAAGGGTAGACCTAAGGTTCATATAAATCTATATTTTTGAATTTAGAAATCAGGGGATCTAAAAATAGTATTCATCATTAGCGGGTCGATTCAGCAATTAATTTTTCAGGGAAGAGCCGTGGTCGGCGAGGTGGACATCCCCTTGAAGCAATAGAAAGCTATTACATAGCCTTATTCGTTCTCTGGAGTCTGGTGACAAAGTTTCTCTGAAAAATGCTTCAAGCGGCATTTATCCATCAATTTAGTCATAAAAAAGGTGTGTTGAGTCGGAAGATATGGATGGATGGACAAATACTCTTTCAGATTGTTTTACCGAAGTCCGAGCACTCGATGGTTGTTGCATGGTGAGATGTCACATCCCGGTCGGGATCGTACTATGGCACTCGTGAGTAGTAGATTTTACAGGCCATGAAGTCGGGTGCTCTTATTTTACATGACCTTTACGTGACAAAGTTAGGAATTCCTGCAGTACTGCATTCAGACCACGGGAGGAATTTCGAGTCGAAAGTGATTGCTGAACTTTGCAAGATATTGGGAATGTCGAAGTGTCGCACTTCGCCATATCACGCAATGGGTAACGGTTACTGTAAGAGATTTATTCAGACTCTAATCGGACTGTTGGGTAAGTTAGCTAAAGAGTCGCAGACCAAGTGGCGGGAGTATCTCCAAGCGGCTGTTTTCTCGTACAATTGCACTCCTCAGCGTATTACAGGTTTCGAACCGTATTATCCCATGTTTGGCCGGAAACCTCGGTTACCAGTGGATTTGATGTATGGTATCTCAGATGGAACAGACCAACCTGCAGAATATGGCACAAAGATTGGGAAACAATTAGAGGAAGCTTGGGAAGTTGCAGCAAGAAACACCAAGGAGGCAGGTGAGTATAGCAAATTTATGAATGACGCGAAAGTAAATGGAGGAGATATTGATGTGGGGAATTTGGTTTTAGTGAAACAGGTTGGATTCTCGAGTCGACATAAAATCGCGGATGGATGGAAGTTCCGTACACCGTAGTGCTGAAGCCTGCTGGGGGTTTACCTGTATATATGGTGAAGAATGTTGAGATTGGGTAAACTCGCACATTATATAGGAATCTGTTGTTGCCAATAGCCGAACCTCTAAGGTCTTTGGATCCTTCCTTGCCCTCTGTCGCCGGAACTGGAAGTTTGTCGAGGAGACTCAGAGATGGGTTATATTCCGGAAAAAAAATGTGAAACAGACAGCAGTTGTTCGGAGGATGAAGATGATGATTGCTTGATGGTGGTGAGAAAACTTGGTTTCTTGAGGAAGA
Organism: Tubulanus polymorphus; assembly: GCF_964204645.1. Taxonomy (NCBI): domain Eukaryota; kingdom Metazoa; phylum Nemertea; class Palaeonemertea; order Tubulaniformes; family Tubulanidae; genus Tubulanus; species Tubulanus polymorphus. Next base: position 14,394,265 of record NC_134028.1, on the reverse strand, counting down.
TCCAATTTCAGCGTTTCAAAAACACATCAAATTGTTGATGCATTAATAAATGATTTACTTTTAATATCAGTAATTACATCATTTAGTTTAATTCTCATTTCTTTACCATGTTTAAAATCAAACCCAAAACATATACTCGGTCCTACTGTTATATTCATATTTATTATTATAAAAAAATTATTAATTATTCTCTACATCTTACAACTAATTCATATATCACAGGAAAGTTATTCAAATCAATTAAGTATCCATTATGATTTCTAATTTCTAACTTAAAATTATTGAATTGTGAAATACAAGGTTTAAAATCACATTCAGCTACATAATAATTTATTCGTGTACCGAATTGTTTAACATTTTTTATGGTAAAATATTTAATATATACTAGAATTACAAATTGTATCTTAAGTTGCTTCGATTTTTTTTGTTGGGTCACTTAAATTGCAATAAATATAAAAGTGTGTAAAAGGTATTATATTTGTATAAGTATCAATATTTGAATAATCTTTATCTGGAAGAATTCCAAACAGTTTAGCTAAAGGTTTTCTTACTGAAAATCTATGTTGTTCATTACCTATTTTTATTCTTATTTTATTCTAACTATCACTTTTAACAAATTTCAAACTTACTAGATGCACCCATTTTTAAACGAGCTCTTTTATTAATTTCTTGCGCTAATCATTCTGAATTATACTATCCTAGTTTTAGATAAAGATGAAACCATTTAGTCAAATTTCTAACATAAATTTTAAAAACTAAATGATCAAGACTTTTATTCGATATATTATGAAAAGAATTACATAAACTTATATTTGCTAATTTTAAATCTACACAATTTTTAAATTCTCTAATTGTACTAGTAAATAATGAGATTTATAATTTGTAGGTTTTCTAGAATCGACATATATTCTATATTCTTTCAATTCAACCATTATTTATTACTCAAAAAATTACCTCGAACCCCACAAAGATATTTTGAATACAATTTTTAGAGTAAATGGATGAGAACATACAATGTGAAATTTGTGGTGAACTACAAAGAAAAAGTAATATGGCTCGACATATGTAAAAACATGATAAAAATTATAAACCCCCTAAAATAAACTGCCAGAATTGTAATAAAACATTCTCTAGAAATAATTTTAAAAAACATCCAGAGAAGTGTAAAATTTATGACTTAATAGTTAACGTTGATGTTAATGTTAATGCAACGAAAGTTATTATAATTCTGTTGAAGTTGAACCTAAATTTATTTCGAAAATACCTTTTTTATTTCATCACATGAATAATGAATAATATAAAGAATCATTTCGGTGAGCATTGTCGAATAAAATTTAGTCCTGAAAATATAGAAGATTGGGAGAAACACCAATTAAATGAAGTACATTTAAATAAAATTACTTATGAATTTGAAACAGAATTTAATGAAAGAAAAAAAATATATTAGAGAAAATAGAATATGAGAAAACGTTAACAGATAATAAAGAAACACTTGAAAAGTTGAAAAACAATATAATGAATTAATAAGAAAAACATCGTAAATATTGTACATTGATTATTACAACAAGTAATTTAAATCTACATAATAAAACAATAAAACATAAAGAAAACGTAAGTAAATTCCAAGAACTTAATGTACATCTATTATCAAGATTTGATAGAAAAAATGCCCACAATGTATTTATGAGTATTTAATACAAGAAAATTCTATGATATTTTGTAATGTATGTGGTTATCAAAGAAATTTATGCGGTGATGAAAACACTAGAGATTTTCTTATAGAATCAAAATTAAAATATCTAGATGAAATTTTTAAAATATTTTCTATACAAGATCATACACCAGAATATATGCAATGGCTTGAAAAAATGAAAATAATAGAAAATAAAAATGGTGAAATAACTAAGAAAGATATAATAAAAACAATTATTCTATCAACATGTAACACAAAAGAAAAGAAAATGTATTTATATTTATTATTTAACGATTATTATAAAAAACCGAAATAACAAAAGAAGATATGAAAAATATATACAAGAAACATTCACAAAAATATTAAAATATTGTGTGGATTATAAAATAACAGATTCAATTAATTATGAATTCTTTTTAAATACAATTGCACATTTTTTAAACAATGATATTATAATTCCATTTGATGAAATAACAAATAAAAAGAAACAACTTGAACGAGATGAAATGTGGAACAATATAGAACTTTATTTAAATGAAAAAAATTAAATAGAACAACCTAATGATTATAGAAAAACAATTAGATGAAAATGAAGAACATCTAATGAATGAAATTTATGAATATTTTATTGAAAGTGTAAATCATCAAAATATAAATCGTTAAGAAGATAATGAAGCCAATGGTGATTTCGAGTTTGACGGTATTGATACATGTTAATAACCAGAAGGTTAATGTTTTCATTCCATCATCCAAAATATATCTTTTATCATCGAATGGATTGAAGCTAGTTTTTTCCACTTCATTAATTTACATCTCGTGATTTTCTGATCTTAAACAATTCATTTTATGATTCATAACTTTTGAGTTATTTAAACATTTTATATAATCTTGAAATTCGAATACATTTATTTTTAAATCATTTAACTTTTTCTATTTTAGGTATCTTCATAGTTTACTAGGTAATGTTTCTAAAATTTCACTTGTATCTTTTTTTCTAGTGAATCGATATAATTTCTAACATTTTTCATATAATGTTTATTTGAAATAGATTTAGTTTTTGAAGCAGGTTTTTTACTTGTTGAGGTTTATCATCAAAATATTCTGTTCCAAAAATATTTTTACTTATACTTTTTTGTTTTTTGATTCAAGATGTATATCACGATTCCTTGTACTTATAAATTCATTACAAACATCGCATTTAATTTCATCTTTTTTCATATTTTCTAATTGTTCTTTTCTTTCATTTGAATTATCTGTTGTCTCAAAATCTATACATTTTTTTATGATTCGGAGTTTTTTCATGCCAAGATTTAATAGATTTATCGATGTATTTTTACAATATGGACAATAAAGTTGATTTGTATTAACATCAATTTTTTCTGTCAGGAACTCACTGTCTCCCTTTATTAGAAAAAAAAATTATGAGTGGTGATGAGTGATGTGTCGTCCTCTCGTCCTCTGGTATGAAACCCTGTTTTTCCAATTACTTATGTATTATGAAAATACAACTGCTATCGATTTACGCATGTTTTATGAATATCAAAAATTGCCTATCATAACAATATCTTCACTTCAAGTACAGCAAAAGCAATGATAGAACTTATTCAAAGAACCACCTGTTGTAGCTTACAGAAGAGATACTTCATTATGTGATATTTTAATACACAAAAAACATTACCTAATGTTTTCTAAAAAACAAAATAGATGTGAACCATGCGGTAAAAACTGCGAAATATGTCCGTACATGTCTAACTCAGATAAGTTCATCAATTATGAAGGGTCCTCGTATTATGTTACACGAAACTTTATCAACTGTAAATCACAAAATGCGGTGTATGTAATTTTTTGTAATAAATGTGACAAATTTATCTACGTGGGGGAGACGGGGGATTCACTATACCAACGTCAATTACTCAATTTGCCCCTAATACGCCGTAAACCTGACGATCCAATCGCACAATATTTCAACACTTTAAACCATTCTGTATCAATCATGGGCATTGAGAAACTTCATAAAAATGATTACCTATAGAAAGACTATTGATAAATTGTGGATCATGAAATTAAGAACACAAAAACCATTTGGTATCAATAGCAAACTAAACTAGTTGCAATAAAAATAAGAATATTATTGCCCACTTCGCATCATCTGTATCAATGTGACAATATATCGTTGTATCTTCTTAGTAACCAAAATGTACAATTCAAAGCAAATAAATTCTATTCTGATGAAGGACACGAGTCCGAAAGCTCAAGAATTTCGTTTGGGTTGGGATCTTGAGACTTGGTTCGTTTTTTGGTACTTTTTATGTAACGGTACTCATAAATCGTTATCAAAGATTGTGTATGTGGATGGAGTGTTTTAACCTCAATCTTGGATTTTTGTTACGGTGGATTCCATGAAGGATTCCTAAGAATCAAAATAATTGATTGTATAACTTAGATTATGTATTGATATCTCATCATGTGTTTTTATAGAGCGAAGCTCCATTGATGATTCGCCCGTTGCTTCAAGATATGACACAATCTGAATTGCATGCTGTTTGCACTGGTGGATTTGCTACAATCGCTGGAAGTGTAATGGCCGCATATATCGGGTTCGGGGTACGCTCGGCACAACTGGTTTTAAGAAAAAACGCATTCCTCCGTTTATTGCAATAAGCGAGGATACTATGGCCTACAGTTCTACATATGTTTTATTAGTTTGACAAAGTCCGACGTTATGTTATTTACTTTTACTCATTTTACGTAAGCTGTATTTATGTATTTAACACTTTTTCCATATAGGTTCCAGCAAACCATTTACTAAGTGCATCCGTGATGTCAGCGCCTGCAGCATTAGCTATATCTAAACTTTTCTGGCCAGAAACCGAGGAATCGAAGACAAAGGCTGATGACGTTAAACATATGGAGCCCCCGTGAGTAATCCCTTCGATGGAAAAAAATAAGGGTTATCGAATGTGATTGAAGTAATGTGTGTTGGTATGTGCGTGTCTGTGTGTGCGTGCGTGCGTGTGCGCTTACACAGTTGTGTATACTATTTACACGCAATACAATGTGATAACATTTTTACACGCATTCTCACATTCCGTAACCATGACCTCAATGACCTCACCCGCTTGCATCCCTTACCTATTTGGTATGTTCAGTTCTACTTCTTTTATTCTTCTCCTACCTGAACTACGCTAACCATCCCTTATAATTACTTACATTTTGATGATAGCACCTCTTCTACATTTCCAGCATACTCCCATCTTCTAACCCTAGTTATATAAGTTATTCAGTGTAGTTTATAAGGTATTCAGTGATGTGACGTTTGAAACTTGAATGATTTGATAGACCAGCAAACAAAAAGCAGGATGAAAAGTTGAGCAAATAGTTCTAAAAAAGTTTTTGACTGGTTAAAAAGTTGCTCCGGTCCTATACGGACAAACAAACAGTTTTAAAAGATTTTGTTAATGTTCTGAAACGAAAAAAGCCCAACTGATGATCTAACGTGGTTACAAATAAATCGTGTAACATCATAACTGAAGCTCCAAGGCCTCTTGTTTTATAGTAGTAGTTTGTGCAAACAGGGACATCGAATTGAGAAATTTAACACATTGCTACTAGTTAGAAATCAGGAAACAATTTCTGTCCACTTTTAAATCAGCACTCATATTTAATTTCTTCTTTTTTTGCATTGGTTGAAGTCTACGTAATGCTAGTAAAATGAATCGAAAGTCAATTCTCAAGACGCTTCTCGTTTTCAAAGAAAATTCAAATTGAAACTACATTCATGTAAAACAGTAGACCCAGCCAAAAATCGTCTCTACCGCACACTGATAATATTTTCGAACTATGCCTGCCCATCCAGTGAACAACCTGAGGCGTACATCGAAGTCTTTCTATTTAGTTAGTTAGCGAAGCACGTAATTCGGCAATTAATAATCACTTTTTATATTCAGGGTTCGACTCTGGCTTCATCTTCAATATTTCTCTCTAAACCTCTGCGTATATTCATTTTTCATACGCATGCGTTACGGTAAGATGTGCCAATTAGAAAGAATCTGAAAGAAAAATTACCCTTGTTTATTGGAACTAGTCCTAGGCCTCAAAAGGTGGTTGTGAGTGATACGATATTGAAAATCACACCTGTTGGGTGGTAGGTCGTCATGATTTACACAAATTTACAAGAAAAATGAGGTTAAACGAATTTCACGGAGTCGAACCCAACACCCGAGTCACCTAATCAACCGCAAAATAGCCGAAGCCTAGTAATCAGTTAATACTTGGGAACGCTCTTACCGAAATCTAAACGGCTTAATTGCTTATCTAGGCAATTATGCATAACACCCTTGCTTATGACGCCAACAGTTATTAACCAAATCCTTAGTTGCGATATTCCATCATCAACGGCGGACGCCTTTTATTTTCACAATACAGATAACTCCGCCTATCTCGGGCGCATTTGAACCATAATATTTTACCGAATACAAAATTGGAGGTCGGGGAATTTTTGGGATTTACGTTGGGGATTAGATTTTAACGAAGCAGCCAGTTTACCGACTCATCCGGTAGCGAGTAGGGAGGAGTCCACTGTAAATCGTGGGCTGCCTTCATTTGTTCACAATTCTATTCCCTAATTTCTCATGTTACCTCCACATGATTCTATTCGTGCATATTTGTCGAAGAAAAATATTAACCATTTTAATACCTCACCACAGGATAATCTTTCAATGCTTCCAGGCTCATGGGCCTCTTGTATAAATTTTTTTTATTATCATCCTAAAATAAACATTTAGTCGGCAAATTTCTAATTAAATCACAGCCACTCGAAGGCGACTCAATCGCATAGATTCATTCAAAATATCATTCGCACCTTTTTATGGTCGTGATAAGCGACCACGAAAAACGAAACTATTTGCACGACAAGAATAACCTAACTCTGGCGTCACAGATAGATGAAACGCTGATATCAGTCTGATTACGCGATTTGCGATGGAAAATGACGCAATCTGAACAAACTCTGAACGCAAAGATATCTGTTTTAAAAACCCAATCAGAAAGACACCTCGATTATTGGCTCAGCCGCAGAGATCAGCAGGTGTTACTTTGTGATTTAGAAATACGTTTCAAGATCGATTTATGTGAAATCTTTAGTTGATTTGCTTTTTGGGAGAAATATTTTTATTTGCACTACAAAAAATACCGTTGACAATTATGCAGTGTCCATAAAAATAGCTTTTTTCTCAAATCGGATGGATGACCTTGATGTGCTGATAAGCCATGTACGCAAAATTCAAATTCAATCAAAATGTATTCTGCCAAAAAATCAAATCTAATTCAACTTTACTTTATTGAACAAATATAACATTAAATCTAATTAAAGTTTGTTTTATTGAGCAAATTTATGAAAATTCAATTTTATTCCGCATTCAGATTAATAAGACCAAGGGATAAGATTTATCTGAGGTATTTGTTTCTACCAGCTGCAGTCGCTATCTTTGCTACTTATGAAAACACAATTGTATTGTGTAAATTATAGGTATTGACTCATGAGCTTGGAGTGTATTTTGATAAATATAACCCACATAATGTATTATTTGCCATTTTATGAAAAGCTGACAGGCTGCCCATAGTGCCCCTTGTGGCTCCTTTTTTAGAACTTTGGCTGGAAAGTGGGAAAAAATGATGACAATCAACAGAATAACAAGAGGGTTTCTGCTAGAGTAGTAGAAACCCTAATAAGAAGACATCCCGTTTAGATCTCACATTAGAGATGACGATGATCTTTGATGTGATCGAAACGTCGTGTATGTCGGTTAATTTTTGATTGAATAAATCCTCGTTTCTAATTTCAAACCATTTAGTCTGCATATACATGTAGTGGGTTTTAATCTTATCGTGTCATCATATATCATACATACAGTGAACCTTTTTTTTCACAGCACTGAGAAGAATGTAATAGAGGCTGCAGCTAATGGAGCATCACAGTCGATCAGTCTTGTTGCTAATATAGCTGTTAATCTCATCGCCTTCATAGCTCTGCTCCATTTTCTCAATTCAACGTTGGATTGGTTGGGTCAACGAGTTGGCCATCCAGGACTGACCTTCCAGGTAAAAACAAACGACTTATCAGCGGCGGATCCAGGATTTCAGGGGGGGGGGGTGCACAAATACGGATGAGGGACAGGGGTCCTCACCGAGAAAAGTGGGTACAATTAGATGCACAATAACAAAGCTTTAGGCCTACATATTTTTCGGGGATTTTTCACGTGTTTTTTTCTTCTTTCTCACGAAAGGGTCAGTCCAATGAGGACTGAATTGGGTGCAGGTACACTTGCATCCCCCTAGATCCGCCGCTACTTATCGCATTTATAATTAGTATAAAGTAGCATCTGGACTGACATTACAGAAGTAATTGTAAAATCAGGGTTTCAGGCCAGAGGGCGAGAGGGCGTCAAATCACTTATCACCACTCATCCACATTCCAAATGTTCTTTTTCCTTATCAATGGGAGACAGAAAAGCAATCTTAGTGTCAATAAATAATAGAACAAAACCATCAAAGAAACGATATGAAATAAAAACATTAATAACAATTAATCTTTTTTGCTTTTTGGTTTACATTTGTCAGCGATATGATGTTGGCATTGAGCCAATTCATGTAAAATCGCGTTACGTTTTTTTATGTGAGCATTTGTTTCATTGGTTCTCGGTTTAAACGACGCATAATCGATGCGATTGAAGACATGGCGAACCTCCGTCGATGACATTGTGAACTGAGTTAAAATTCTACGAAAAACTGTTTTTGGCGGGAAATTCTTAGCTCTCGCGTATAAAATTGCAATGACCCCGATTGGGGGCGTCGTCTCTACGAGCGAATGGGATTGGTTGTTTTTGGGATATACGGGGAATTTCCGTGCTACTAGAATAATTATGGGAAAGCCATAGAATGGCGTAAGTTTCATTGGACTAGGTGCCGTATACGTGCCGATTTCAAATGCTCATTGCTGGTGAGGATGTAATTATTTCACTCATCTGCCATAGGTATTGTTTCATTTTAATACCCGGTGATTGTTTTGATAGACATTGAGGTGTAAGCGAATATCATTGAGGTGTAAGCGAATATTCACTTACACGCGGCCTCCACATGCGCGCGGAGTGCTACCATACACACACAAGCTCGTACAGTACACTACTAAGGGTGATGCTGTAACGCGTGCACGTTTCACATGAAAATAGGCTGAATAATCGTAGCAGAAGATGAGCGCTGTGTTTTCTGTTCGATAGAATTTGTAATAACTTGTAATTTCTCGTGACCTGAAAATACTAAGCAGCCAACTATGAGGTCTGTCGAGGTCTGAATATAGTAGTGGTAAATTCCAGGATTAAAAACGATCTAATAGGCCTAGCCGATTTCTTCTGTACCGGTATTTTAGCTTCCGTGGCCAACATTGGAAGAGGTTAATATATAGACCCAATATTCAGCCTCCCTCTGATATGTGACATCATATAAATTTTAGGCCATCCCCAAATAATGGTCTGTTTGCCGTAACCCGACCAACCTGACATCAAAAGTACCGATTGAAAACTTTTTTCTGGGATTCATTGAAATAAATTTATTTTTGATAAAAACGGCCGACCGACCCACTGCCGACTATGAGCTACGTATGTTTTAATTCAAGTGTGCATTGTGTGAAAACATGCCTTGACATGTGGCCTAGTTTAAGTTTTCCAAACTGGCAGTGTTTGAATAAGCTGCCATTCATTCTAATAGTGACTATATTAAAGCTGGTAACGTAAAAGCGCGCACTTATTCGATGTACTGTTTCATTTTTAACACAGAGATGACGCTCTGGACGAAGTTATAATTTTAGAATAATTCTTGAAATCTACGCTGTTAGACAAATTTCCCGTGCACAACGTAGATGATTTTTTTGCGATATTGAACCTACCTACCGACTCATCCTGAAAAGTTGAGTCGGTGTTGCGGCAAACAGACAATTATTTTGGGATGGCCTTATTTGAATATTTTTTCATATTGTGAAACATATTTTTTTGAAAATATAAAACAGTTTCCCTGCCGCGCCTACCTGTACCCTACAAAATTTTGGATGTGGACCATAAACAAATGTATATCTTTGGTCTCATTTGACTACAAAATAATTCTTTAAGAAAGATAAAATACAATATAAACTTGTGGAACTTTGAAGTCACGAATCAAAAAGATTTTTCAAGCAATGCCCTTATTCCAAACAAATTCTAGCTTTCATGGTAAACCACACTTTGCCCATGGGCAATTTATTTACACTTACAAATGTGAGGAGCGAATGTCTAATGAATTTTGAAATTAAAAACGAGGTTAAAATGAGGCGTAAAAATTTAAGGGTTTTTTGTTTTAAAAACGAGGTTAAAACGAGGAGTAATGAATTGTGTTTTTTTAATTGAATTTTTGGCTTAATAAATGGAACCATTTCAAACAATGATTTATAAAATTGATGGTTATGAATTAAAATATAGCTGCAGCGATGACGGGTTTTCTGCAAAGCCATTCAGGATGATGGGATTTGTAGTAAATTGAAATACCGATACATATAATAAAATGCATTGACAGATTCGAACCTGATATGCAACCACTGTGTACACGTCTAATGTGAATCAGCTTTTAAACCGAATATACACGGATATACAATCAACAAATATGAATTTATTCGACCAGACATTTATTTTGGCATTCAAACATCATGATACTGTATTATCACCACGCTTAAAAAATGGATCCGTCCTATTAAGAACTCATCTTAAGCACCTGCGATAGATTGCGTTAATTTACAGATGAGAACGAATTATGATTTGGAATAGATTTGGTAGCTAATCTTTTTATTGAAATATTTGAATAAATTCATATATTGTAGTGTAGATTTAATCAATAAATTATGAATTGATTTGGACTGGGTTTCGGGCTGATGTTGATTTTGGCTTTTAAAGATAACAAATTCTATACGGATAAACAATTTATTCTTATTCCTGCAACATTTGTGTATTCCAATAGTTGCGTGTGTTTCCTAATAAACAAGAGAGTCACTCTTGATCTTAGTTATAGAAAAATAATGTTCATTTAGTTATAGAAATTCATTACCTTTTTAAAAATTATATAATAATATTAGCTCTGTCCTAGTTTTTATTACTGTATGAACCAATTATATGCTTTGTAAATATGATATAATAAATAAATTTGAATTTGAATTATATTTGGGTTTGAGAATCAAGCATAACTTGTGTTTTTCCACTTGTCTAACTTGTCTCTTGTTAACAGTTCCAGACTTTCACTTATAATCAAATCCAAATTGGCTATAAGTACAGAGGACTAAATGAAAATATAGCTGCCAAGCAGCGATGACGGGTTTTCTGCAAAGCGATTCAGAAAGATGGGAATTGTAGTAAATTGAAATACCGATACATAGAATAAAATGCATTGACAGATTCGAACCTAATATGCTACCACTGTGTAAACGTCAAATATGATTCAGCTTTGAAACGAACATACGCGGATGTACAATCAACAAATATTAATTTATTTGACCAGGCATTTATTTTGGCATTCAAACATCAAGATACTGTATTATCACCATGCTTAAAAATGGATCTGTCCTATTAAGAACTCATCTTAAGCACCTGCTGAGTCGATAGATTGAGTGAATTTACAGATAAGAACGTATTATGATTTAGAATAGATTTAGAAGTTAATGTTTTTATTGAAATATTTGAATAAATACATATATTGTAGTGTAGATTCAATCAATAAATTATGAATTGATCTGGTCTGGGTCTCCGGCTGATGTTGATTTTGGCTTTTATGGATTACAAATTCTATAGTGATAAACAATTGATACCTGCAACATGTGTGTAAATCAAACCTATTCCGCTAGTTGCGTGTGTTTCCTAATAAACGGGAGAGTCACTCTTGATCTGAGTTATTAGAAAAACAATGTTCATTTAGTTATAGAAATTCATTGCCTTTTTGGAAATTCTGTAATAATATTTGTTCTGTCCTAATTTTTATTACTGTATGAACCAATGATATGCTTTGTAAATATGATGCAATAAAATGAATTTGAATTTGAATTAAATTTGAACATGAGAATCAAGCATAACTTGTGTTTTTTCAACTTGTCTTTCGTTAAAAGTTCCAGAGTTTCAATTACAATCAAATCCAAATTGGCTAAAAAGTACATAAGACTAATTGAAATGAACCATTAGTTACTGCAAACCTATTCCAGTGTTATGTCGATCGTGTTGAATCACTTTCCTTGAGTTGAAAGAATCAGATCTTCTTTGGTGCAACATCGGTCGAAGAGAGATATCTTGGTGTTGACTGTCCTTGATCATCTAACTGCATGCGTTTGACATTGGAATCAGCATCATACCCATTTGAACTGCAAAATATTCATACAACATGAAAACCTACAGTGCATGTATACAGAAATCAAACTTTCACCGATATTGGATATTTGAATGAACGTTGGGCTTATTTCAGTATTCTAAAGCAGGAAATAATAAGCCCAATCAATAGGCCCTATTCCCATTGGAACAATTGTATAATGCGTACGCTATACTGTACACTTATCAGTCAAGAATGGAGAAATCGGTATACCAAACCTACAAACAGCAAAATGTACAGGCCTACAATGATTTCTGGTATACAAGCCGTGACCACATGAAGGTTTTGGTTTGACTATTAATGTCAGCAGGTCAGAGAAGGCCTGGCCAAATTTAATCACATGGCTCAAATCAATTAGCCTTTCCGCGTGTGAATACTTCACTGTATTGTTTTAAAAATAGGCCTATCGAGTGAATTAGTACATAGACTGAATTAGACTTTAGGCTAGTCCTGACCAAATCCTATCCATGTTATAATTGCACCAGTTATAGTAACATCACTGTAGGGCCGACGAGAGGGAAAAAGTTGTGTTTGTAGTACATAGGCATGGTAGGCTTGTCGTACTCACTTAATACTTAAAACGCTGTTGTTACCTGTACGTGACTGTACGGTAATTTCTACAGGTTAGCCGTATGTGAGTATGTTGACGCTCAGACTTGCAATATTGGGATTCGAAACCAAACGAAAAAATAATCTAGTTGTAGTCCAGTGATTTACCCACTGTGCCACAGAACGTATCTGCAGGGTGGATGAAATTTGATTTACAAATAACCTAACCTCACCTAACCCAAACTCTATTCTTTCACGCATGTGCGTTTGCAGATTATAGGAACTCACGTACGGCGTTTTTAGGGAACTCACGTACGGTTAACCTGTGGATATCACCGTACAGTCACATACGGGTAACAACTTCGTACTTAAAAAATGGTATTGGCTACTAAGAACTCACGTACGGCGTTAGTAGGGAACTCACGTACGGTTAACCTGTGGAGATCACTATACAGTCACGTACGAGTAACAACTACGTACTTACTGGTATTGGCTACTATATAATAGGCCTATAGACAAATAAATACCGGTACTGCGGTAGGCTTTCTTAGCTTCCACACTTCACAACCGAACCAACTGACCAACCAGTATATTTAGTCCCAGTACGCACCAACCGGCACAGGCCTAACACTGTTTGTCAACTGTGTGTACCGTAGTAGGCTATCGATAATCACCTGATACTTTTCTGTCATTTGTTTTCTCTCTGAGACGAACGTAATTCTAGCAGCCCTCAGCGACTCAACGACCTTGATTTAAACTTGATCAATTCAAAATCTGTTTATTGATGCTTTTGGTTACATCTGACCAGCATTACATCTGATCAGATACATCTGATCATATTACTGATCAGCAATATACTTAAATGAAATAACCGGAATACAAGAAATCAAAAATATTAAAGAGGTAACAAACAAATGCCCGTAAACCTGTCAGACACGCGAATGCCGGACTCGTAAACTCTTGGACTCGGACCCGCTGAGCAATAAATTCATAAAATTGACTTTGAAATTGATTGTGGAGAAGAGAGGGAATAATTCGATAGCTCTTCCTCATAAAGAAAAGAGAAATTTCGGAAAGAAAACACAACATGGCTACTAATTGAACGGAGCCAAATTTCCGATGTTTACGGCTCGACAGTGCCTTTATAACGTAGATTTATCAAAATTCCCATGCAGTATCTGGAGATTGAAGTGATCGGCGACAGCGGTAAGGTTAGGAAGCCTTTACACTTTTAACAAAAACTGTGTGGAAAAGGGAAAAAAAATAATCACGCGAATTTCAATAGGGTTTTCTGTGAAGCAACAGAAAACCCTAATTAACTGTTCGTCACTACAAACCTATTCCAGTGTTATGTGATCGTGTTGAATCACTTTGCTCGAAAGAACGGTCGAACAGTTGAACAGTTGAAAGAATCATATTCTTCGGTGCAACGTCGGTCGAAGAGGGATATCTTGTTGATTACTGTCCTTGACCATTTAACTTCATGTGTTGACATTGGAATCAGCATCATACCCATTTGAACTACAAATTATTCATACAACATGAAAACCTACAGTACATGTATACAGTAATCAAACTTTCACCGATGTTGGATATTTGAAACGAATGAACGGCTTATTTCAGTATTATAAAGCAGGAAATATTATGCCCAATCAATAGGTTGGCCTATTCCCATTGGTACAATTGTATAATGCGTACAGCCGTACCATAGGCCTACACTTATCAGTCAAGATTGGAGAAATCGGTATACCCAACCTACGTACAGCAAAATGTCTACAATGATATCTGGTATTCAAGCCGTGACGACATGAACGTTTTGGATCTAGGATTGACTATTAATGCCAGCAGGTCAGTGAGGCCTGAGTAAATTTTAATTGCATGGCTCAAATCAATTAGCCTTTTTGCGTGTGGATACTTCACTAGTATTGTTTTAATTATATCGAGTGAATAGTGCATAGACTGAATTAGACTTTAGGCTAGTCCTGACCAAATCCTATCCATGTGATTATGGTACGGTACCAGTTATAGTAACATCAGTGTAGGGCCGACGGGGAGGAAAAAGTTTGGTTTGTAGTACGTAGGCATGGTGGGCTTATCGTACTCACTTAATACTTAACACGCAGTTGTTACCCATACGTGACGGTACTGTGATTTCCACAGGTTAGCCGTGTGATTATGAGTAGGTTGACAAATAGCTTCACCTAACTCAAGCCCTATTCTTTCACGCATGCGTGTATGTAGATTATAGGAACTCGCGTACGGCATTTGTAGGGAACTCACGTACAGTTAACCTGTGGAGATCACCGTACAGTCACGTACGGGTTAAACTTCGTACTTTAAGTGGTATTGGCTACTATAATAGGCCTATATAGACACATAAATACCGGTAGGTTTTCTTCGACACTTCACAACCTAACCAACTGTCCAACCAGCATATTTTAGCCCCAATTCGCACCAACCGCCGGCACAGGCCCAACACTGTTTGTCAACCATGCACTCTTAGAACAAAGGGTTCTACCTAAGAACCTTTAGGGGTTCTTGGGCTTGCCTCCCAGGGAGAACCCCTAAAGGTTCTTCAAACAACCTTTTTTGTAGGGTTCCTTGAAGAACCCCTGGTAAAGGTTCTTTGAAGAACCATTTCGTATAAAGGGTTCTTGTTAGAACCCTTTCAATATTATCAAATGGTTCTTGACAGGGTTCTTGGGAGAACCAATTAGTAATAGGGGTTTAGTTGTTCTAGGTAAAAGGTTGAATGGGCGAGCTCATAAAAATGAAGAATATAAAAATAACAATAATTTCTACTTGAATTAGGAGTGAAACTCATAAAAAATGAAAAATAAATTCGAGGGTGCGAGAATTATTTTTCATTTTTTATGAGTTTCGCTCTTAAAATATTCATATACATGAATAAAATATAAATGAAGAACTTCTAAAATCAATTTTAAAAAAAATTTAGTATTAAAATGGAAGCAAATAAGTACTACTGTCCAACATGTAATATCAATATAGATAAATCCCAAAAATCAAGACACAATAAAACTAAAACACATTTAGAGAATAAATTGAAACTAGAATATAAAGATGATATATTAGAAACTAAATTAGATGAATTAAAGAATGAAAAAGAAACATACAAATGTGATACATGTCATCAATCATTCAGTGATAAAAGATATTATAATGAACATTTAAAATCTAAAAGTCATATTAGAAATAAGAATAATGATATTTTAGGTGAAGATTATTTTGATAAAGATAATGATAAGAAACAGAAGACAATTAAAAGCATAAAAAATAAATTAAACAATAAAAGGCCATACATGGAAGATGTAAGAAATTATATTAATTCATTAGATAATAAAAAAGATATAGAGATAACCGAAGCATTTAAAAGTGATATTGGTCCAGCAGCTATTGAGTTTAAATTTCATAAAGGAAAAACATTAGAAGAAAATAAAAAACATTTAGAAAATATGAAAGAAATAATAAAAATAATAACTGATGTTGAATATCCTAAAATAAGTATATCTTCTTAAGTTAAATTCATAAAATCTGAAGATAAACCAATATATAATATAAATTCTCATTCACAACATATTATTTCAAAACAACATATAGATGAAAAATTAGATAAACGTTATAATGAAGTAAAAACTAAAATAGAAGAGAAATATTTTGAAGGATCTGGTTTAATATTTGATGAAATAATATTTATGACTTTACATGTTTATAACACAAAATATAATAAGTTAACTAAATCGAAACCAATAGATGAAAATAATGTATCATATTATAAAGAACCAGATATTGAAGCATCGAGTTATATTAAACTACCATTTAAAACTAATGCTGTAATAAATGTACAAAATTTTGATGATAAATGTTTTCTATGGGCTATAATTAGTTGCTTACATCCTGCAACTGATAATATTTGTAGATTAACTCATTATAAACCATTTGAAAATAATTATAAGATAGATAAGTATCCTGTTAGAATTAAAAACATCCCAAAAATAGAAAGAGATAATAATATAAAGATAAATGTGTTTGATTTACTCAAATTACCAAATACAAAAGGTAACAATATAAAACATTATACATTAGAACCTTCATATCTATCAAAAGATTATGATTCAAATGATGTTATAGATATATTATATTATGAAAATCATTATATGTGGATTAAAAGAATTGATTTATTTTTTAAATCAGAAAATGATTTTGATAATAAAATATATCTATGTAGAAAATATTTACATAAATTCAGAACTGAAAGTGCATTATTAAATCATAAACAATTATGTGAAAATCATGATTATTGTAAATTAGTTTTACCAAATGAAAAGGATAAAATATTAGAATTAAAAAAATATGATTACAAAAATAAAGTACCATTTGTTATATATGGAGATTTTGAATCATTAAATAAAGAACTAACTGATCAAGATAGAAAAAAAATATATTATAAGAGAAAGAAATTAAATTCTAATGAAAATGATTATTCAGAAGAACCACCAATAACAAATACTATTAAAAAGATTCATCAATCAGCTGCTGCTTTCGGGTTATATATTAAATCTGATTATCCAGAACTAATTGAAAGTGAATATTATCATTACAGAAATGAAAATGTTATCAATCATTTTTGTGACTTATTAATAGAATATGAAATAAGATTTAGTAAATTATTGAATACAAATATAGAAATTATAATGACAGAAGAAGATAAAGAAGCATTTGAGTTTGCAGATAAATGTTATTATTGTGAAAAGATATTTAATTATAAAGATAAAAAAGTAAGAGACCATGATCATTTGAATGGAAAGTTTAGAGGCGCTGCACATGAGAATTGTAACTTACAAGCTAAGAAAATTAACTTTGTACCAGTTATATTTCATAATCTATCAGGATATGATGCACATTTATTCATCAAACAGTTATGTCATAAAATAGAAGAAATTAATAATGAAATAGAAAGACTAAATTCAAATAGATCAAAGGATAAAATACCAACTTATAAATTTAGAATGTTAGCTAAAACATCTGAGAATTATATATCATTCCAATTTGGTTGCCTAAGATTTATAGATTCATATATATTTTTAAATAGTTCATTAGATAACTTATCAAAATCATTAGTCGATGATGAATTGAAAATATTAAAACAACACTACCCAAATAATGATGATTTCCAATTAATGAGATATAAAGGAGCAATTCCACATTCTTTCTTTAAAAATCATAATGATTTTAACATAACTGAATTATTGAAAGAACAATTCTATGATGAATTAAAAAATGAATATGTTAAAGATGAAGTATATAATAGAACATTGAATATTTGGAATCATTTCAAAATAGAAAATCATGGACAATTAGTAGATTCATATCTAAAATCAGATGTATTATTATTAACCGATATATTCGAAAGGTTTAGAGATGTAAACCTAAAATATTTCAATATTGATCCTTGTCATTGTTATTCAAGTCCAGGTTTAACATGGGATTGTGGATTAAAATTTACAGATATAAAAATGGATTTGTTAACAAATATAGATCAATTACTATTGTTTGAAAAATCTATAAGAGGAGGAGTTTCAGGTGTATTAGGTGATAGATATTTCAATGTAAGTGATAATCCTGGATATAAGTTATTATATATAGATGCAAATAATTTGTATGGTTGGGCAATGATGGAACCACAACCTTATGGAGTATTTGAATTAACTGAAGTTTTACAGAATGAAAATAATGATGAATTTGATTGGAAGAAAAGAATCCTAGATATTGCAGATGATTCAGATACTGGTTACTTCTTTGTTGTAGATTTAGAATATCCTGAAGATAAAAAATTTAAATCTAAAAATCTAGCATACTGCCCCGAACATAAAACTGTAACTCATGAAGAATTATCGAATATCAAAAAAGAATTAAACCCGAAAATCATATTCATACAGAAAAGTTAATGGTAACTCAAGAAGATAAATATAATTATGTAGTACATTATAGAATGTTAAAGTTTTAAGTCAAGGAATGATTCTAAAAAAAGTACATAGTTATATTTCATTTAGTCAATCTAAGTGGTTAGAAAAATATATAGATTTTAACACCAAACAGAGAACTGTAGCTAAAACTGATTTCGAGAAAGATTTCTTCAAGTTAATGAATAATGCATTCTATGGTAAGACTTGTGAAAATATTAGAAATAGAAATGATATTGAGTTAGTAAGTAATGGTAAAAGAATTAGACATTTACAATCATATCCTAAGTTCATTGGTAACAGAATATTTGATGAACATTTAGCTGCAGTTAAGATGAGAAGAACATCAATGAAATTTAATAAACCAATCTATGTTGGTGCTTCAGTTTTAGAATTATCAAAATTACTAATGTATGAATTCTATTATAATGTATTACAACTACTTTTTGGAGAAAAACATATAGAAATATTATATTTTGATACCGACAGTTACATATTAAAGATAAAAACTGATAACATAACTGATGATTTAAAAACATTAAAACATCATTTTGATTTTAGTAACTATCCTAAAGATCATGAATTGTTTAGCAATGATAATAAAAAAAGTTCCAGGGAAGTTTAAGGATGAATTAGGCGGTGAAGAAATGATTGAATTCATCGGTATTAGATCTAACATGTATTCATATAAAACTAAAGAACATGAAGCTAAAAAGTTAAAAGGAATAACCAAAAGTGTGGTAGAAAAGAATATTCATTTCAAAGATTACATCAATTGTATATTCAATGAAGAAGTTAGAAAACATAAGATGAGATGTTTAAGATCTGAAGATCATGAAATGTTTATTGAAGAAATTGAAAAGATAAGTCTAAACCCATTTGATGATAAAAGATATATTTTAGATGATGGAATTCATACAGTTGCTTATGGTTGTAATTTAGATTAATACTTGAAATTTAAAAGAGAAGAAACAAAAGAGAACGAGATAATGAAAAGAATTCTAAAGTGTTAATCAAATTTTAATAAAAATATGTATTATAAATGGAGAGTAAACAAACACACAGTGAAAACAACAAATCATTTCTAGATAGAATAAAAGATACTACAAATGTAAAATCTGTAGATTATAAATTCAAAAAGTTAACAGAATTAACAATCCATAAGAAATATCTAATTGCAAATATTGTTACAGTTACTAATAACTATGGAGATAAATTAGTTATACACTTAGAATATGAAGGATTAAAAGGAAATACACATAAATTCAGAACATATTTACCGGATAGATTTCATAGATTATCAAGTGAAGATTTAGAAGAATTATGTTCTGGAGATTTCTATTTCGTATACAAAGGTAAGAATGAAAAAGGGCACCATGAAATAGATTTCGAATAAGAAAATATGTAAAATAAATGGTGGAATTAAAAGAATACAGAATATCTGTTGATTCAAGAAAACTTACAAATTATAAATCTCATAATTTACTAGTACAATTAGATAGAGAATTCAAGAATTGTGTTGATTTAAAATTAGTAAATATAAGTTTATGTAATTCTTTTTATAATATATCAGATAAAACTTTTGAACGTACAGGGTTTATGATTTATATGAGATAAATGGTTTCATATATTTTTAAAACCAGGATTATATAATTTAGAATCATTAGCGCAGGAAATTAATAGAAGAGCTCGGTTGAAAATCGGGGGCACTTCTGTATTTGAAATTAAATTTAATAAAATTGATAGTACTAATAAAATAAGAATAAAGATATCTAATGAACAACATAAATTTATGGTAAACAAACCACTGGCTAAAATGTTAGGAATGAAACCTCTTACAGTTACTTGAAACGCAGAAGGCAGCTCAAATATAATACCTTTTACACACTTTTATATTTATTGCAATTTAATCGAGCCTACAAAAACTTTCGAAGCAACTAAAGAAACAATTTGTAGTTCTAGTATACTAAATATTTTACCGCTAAAAATGTTAAACAATTTGGAACGCAAATAAATTATAATTTAACAGAATGTGATTTCAAACCATGCATTCCTAAATTCAATAATTTTAAATTAGAAATAAGAAATCATAATGGTTATTTAATTGATTTGAATAACTTTCCTGTGATATATGAATTAGTTATAAGATGTAAAGAGTAATTTTTTCACTATATAAATGAATATAACTGTTGGACCGAGTATATGTTTTGGGTTTGATTTTAAACATGAGAAAGAAATGAAATTTAACATTACTGATGTAATAACACATATCAAAAATATTACATTTTCTAATGAAACAACATTTGAGTATGAAACAACAATAGATAAAGAAACTTTAAATGTAGAAAAGACTACTAATTTAATTAGAGAATCTTTAAGATTTTATGAATTAGATGAAGATTTTATCATCGATGATAATAAAAAATAATAATTGAAATATATGATAATCATAAAAGTAGTAATGAAATAAATGTTGATTTAATCATCACTAAGATAACTAAATATTTTGATGATAGTATTTTTTGATAAATAAATGAGTGATAATAAGTGGATATTAACTGGATTATATAATGGAGCATTACTATCAGTTGGAACTGTTGGTTATTCAATGGTATTAAAAAAGTATTTAAAATGGGAAGTGTTAATGTTGATAGATTTGATATAAATGATATTTTAAAATTAACATTAGCAGTTACTTTATCTAATTTAACTATTGATTATTTGGAAAAACAAAAATATATTCCTCCCATATAAATGCATAATTTTTTTGCTAAATAAATGGCTTCTGCGGTTATAACTATTATAGGATCGGACATTGTTAACGCTTTAGCATTTACTGGTGGTGGTTATTTATTCAAGCATATTGATAAAAATGGTTCATTAACAGAACAAAAAAGACATAACTTAGCATTAGAGAAATATAATAAAGCAGCTGAAGAATATAGAGAAAAGAGACAAAACTATATGGATTATATTAACAAGGAATTATATGATCAGAAGATTTCACTCAGAGATTTTCAATCAGTTGATGATGCAATGAGTTTATATAACGCGGTAACAAATAAAGAAAAATTACATCTATACAAACCTAAATTATCAGATTATTATACCCCAAGTAAAGAACAACAGAAATATGAAATAATATGGATTTTAGGTGGAACAGTTATTGTTATATTTGTTGCTTATAAGTTTACTAATTAGTAATTTTTTTTTGCTAAATTAATGGAAGATAAAGTTGATAATATTGATATTATTCCTCATGATATAAATAAAACTAATTTAAAAATATATTAAGAAAAACAAATATTAGAATTTGAAAATGATTTAAAAGTTAAAAAGAAAAAATATTTAAAATCTAAAATTATATATTATTTGATTATAAGTGGTTCGGTTACAATTAGTTCTGTAATAACATTTCTAGCAATATTCAGTCCATTAACACCTTTAGCTATATCAATTGGTGTGTTAGGATTATCATCAAGTGTTTTAACCGGTATAAGTTCAAAATTGAATATAAAAAGACATAAAGAAAAAATAAAAACTAATATGAAAGAAATTTATAAATTAAAAAATACACTAGATTATATAATAAGTTTAAATGGTCATATAACAGTTGAAGAACAAGATAAATTATTAAAAGAATTAGTGAATTATTAATTTTTTAATTATATAAATGGCAGATAGTTTTCCAAAAGCTTTCCAATATAATAAATCAATTAAATATAATATTCCTGCAATAGATTTTAATAAAGATATTACATATAGAAATGAAGTTTTAGATTCATTAACTAATTTAGAAATTTATGTTACTGAAACTAATAATTTTAATGCTAAGATGGAAAATATATTTCATGTATATTTAATTAATTTTAAAAAATTGAAAGATGAAAAACAATGGTTATTAAAATCTAATATGAAGTATTGGCGGAACAAATTAAATTTTGCTGTTTATTGTGCAACAACAGGATGTGGAATAAGTTTGAATGATCATTTGAATAATTCTAAATATAAATTAATTCAAAGTTTATTTAGATTTCATACATACTTTCAAATCAGAATAATATTAAATGAATTAGAGTGTGCTTTACCTGGATCTAGATATTTTAAAGAATTAGATAATAATATTAATTTATCAAAGTTACGATTGGTAGAACACTATATCCGTGTTGACGCGATGAGGAGAGAATCCCACAATGATAATAAAAAGTCCGAAAATGAAACTTCGAGATAGAAGTTTTGCTTCCCTTTAATCTATCTTAGCGTGTAACTGTTTCTACGTTAATTTTCCTATAGTTTGTATCATCTCTGATTACTTGAATTAGTCTCTTTGTCTCTGGATTGTATATATATCTCATAATTTCTGTAGTATCTCATTATTCCTGAAGATGACTATTAGGATATAGTCGTAACGTTGAAATAAACTTCTATCTCGAAGTTTCATTTTCGGACTTTTTATTATCATTGTGGGATTCTCTCCTCATTAATTTATCAAAGTTTTATAAAATTTGCAATGAATTTAATATAGATATGAATAATTCTGATTTTAAATTGGAACAATAAGATCACTTCCTTGTCCTGAGAATATTTTACAATATTGTACACTTCCCATAGCATCTAATAGTTTTTATAATATGTATAATAATAAATTAGGTTATGGTAAAATAGAAACTATGGATTTAGAAACATTAAATCTCAATAAATTGCCGAAATTTTATGATCATTTAAAACAAGAAAACAATAATGGTTGGGTTTATTTCATTTTAGAAAATAATGAAGATTGTACAAAATCAGGTATGCAAAGAATAAATCAATCTATTAGAACTTATTTGATATGTATTCTAGGATCACAGGATCAAACAAGATCCCCAATAATTGGAAATTTAAATACATCACTTGATACACAGGAACAATTCAAAGTATTATTTGAAGATTCAATTCATAATGATAAAAATAGATCGATTCCTGAAAACATTGCAAGATATCAAAATTATTTAGATAAATCACATATTAGATTAAATTATTGTATTGGCCCTAATCTATTAATTATTTCTAATGATTTAGTATTAAAGATGGGAAATATAATTGGTTACAATAATCTAATTAAAACTGCAACAATAAATAATTCATTTGGATTGAATGATATAAATAAAAAGATTATTACTGCTCCAAAATTAATGGAAGGTGGAAAAAATAAAAAACATATTCCATCAACAGAAACTAAAACTAATAATATTAAATCAAATAATGATTCTAAAATAAAAGATTATAATACATCAGAAGATATAAAAACTGATAATATTCAACATGAAATAATTAAACTAAATGATGATAATAAATCCCATGAAAATACTAAATTAGCTATAACTTGTATAGGAATTGTAATCGAAGGAATATTATATTTTCAATTTTAATTTTTTATTATATAAATGGCAGAAGGTGGAGAAGATTATGAAATGGAAAACAGGGGAAATAATGATGATGCCAATACTAACGATGATGATTATGTGTCTTCTGATACTAATATTGATAATGATAATGAATCAGCATATAATTCTAATTTAGCAGATAGTGGTCATAAAGCCCCATCAACAGATGAATATATTAGAGGAGCTAAATCGAGAATAGATCCTGAAAATGAAAATCCAGATTTATTAAAGAAAAATTTAGAATATAATGAATATATTTATAAATTCAAACCTGTATTTGAAAGATCTGGGTATAATATAAATGATAGAGATGCTGGACGTTTAGTAGAAAATTTAAAACTTTTAAAAGGTAAATATTATTATCAGTTGGATGGTGATTATTATATTGATATCACTAATCAAAGGACAAGACTAAATAAAATATTAGCGGAATCAACTTTGAAAAATTTAGAAACATTTAGAATTAAGAGAATAAGTAATGGTAATGAAATAACTGATGTTACACAAAAAGAAAGAGATGATAATATACCAGAATTTAGTCAAAGAATTGATGACTTATTAAAAATAATCAATAAAAATTCAGAAACAGAAACAACTTCTGAACAGAATATAACTTCCAAAACTAGTAAACTTAAATCAAATAAAGTTCCGATTGGATTACTTTTACCAAATGGATTACTTGATGCAACAGATCAAGAATTAGAAGATTTAAATATATTTTCTGATGAAGCAATTAGAGAAATTATTAGTATAAGAAATGAAGCTGATAAAATTGCGCATGATAAAAGTATAAGAGATTTTAAAATTAGAACTTTAGAAAAAGAATTAACTGATAAAAATAAAGAAATAGAACAATTAAAGACTGATTTAGATCATCAAGTAATTGATGAAATAGAATATAGGCAAAAAGAAATACGTTTAGAAAAAGAAATTGATAATTTAAAAGATAATTTAGAAGTACAAAAAGGTGAAAGAGATATATTATTAAAAGAATTTGGTAGTAATTTTAAAAGATTAAAGATGTTTTTAAAAGATATCTATTAAAACCAAATTCTAAAATATCATTAAAAGATAGAATAAGATTATTATTTAAGTTAGAAGGTATAACAATTCTTTCAATTCTAACAGCTGTAACTATGGTACTTACAACAATTGGTTTAGCTATATCAAATGCTTTAAAATCTACTCCTACTCCCAATAAACCGGATAAACCCCCGAATGATAATAATTCTATACAAGATAAAGTTAAGGATGGTTTGAAGAAATTAGCAAAATATTTATGGGAACTATCTAAAAAATCTGCTGCAGCATTGCCAGGAATTATTGCATCAATTGTTGATTTTATATTGAAATCTGCAAGAAACATTATTAACTTTGCTGCTGAACATATTATTTTATTTTTAATTACAGTTGTAAGTGCTATTATTTATGGGTTAGTAAACATGATAAAAAATAAATAATTAATTTTTTTGTTAAATAAATGAGTGGGAGTTATATCAATCCTTCTAAGAATCATAGAATATCTAATGCTATTAAAGCAGAAAGATCGCATCATATAATTACTCATAACCCTTCTAATATTAATCCCGATGAAACTTTATATGTTAGAATCCCTCGATTAACACAAAATACTTTTTATGTTCCAAATAGTATTTATTTATCAGCCGATATAAAAGTACTCGGTAATAATAATAATTATGTTGTTGATAATGTTGGAAGATATTTGATTAAAAAATTAACGATAAAGATTGGCCCAGAAACAGTTTTCTCATTAGATGATTATAATTTATTTATGCATTATAAAGATTTATGGTTAACTAAAGAAAATAGAAATAATATGATATTTTAAGGAATCCAATCAGAAAACCAAAATAAATTAAGGTCAGAAGCGCATAATGCAATATTAACTAATGCTATAGATAAATTGATAAAAAGTATATATGGAAGCAAATATACAATTCCATTAGACTTTGAATTGATAAATAATAATGCGCCTTTATATAAATACGCAATTTAAGAAGACGTTATATTCGAAATAACATTTGCTCCTGTTAATGAAATTGTAATATCTAGCGTTTATAAAGATATGAGTTATAAATTATCGAATATATGTTTAGAATATGATACAGTAACTGATGAAAATATTTCAAGTATAATTCAAACTAAATACAATCAAGGATTTTATAATGGTTGTCATTATTATATGATTATATTGATAAATTTAAAACTGTAACTATTAATGCAAATGATGAAATTATTAATGAAAATATTAACTTCCCAAGAAGATCTATTAAAGGTATATTGATATTTTTTATCATTGCAACATATACTAATGGCGCAATAAATGTTGATAATTATTATAATCCTGAAATAACAAAAGTAGAAATAACTATCGAAGGAATAGCAAATAAAATATTTTGTCAAGGAATGAGAATGATAGATCAATGGCCAGAAATTAGAAAACATTTTATGAATGAAAAAGTAAAATCATCTGAAAATTGTAACATTAATCAAATTGATTTTTATACCGGTAATAAATATGCATTATGGTTAGATTTAAGAACAACAGAGGATAATTCATTACATGGTTCTGGAAAAAAATTACAGAACACTAAAGATGGAATACAATTATTCATGACAAAGAATAAAGGAATCAAAAATTTCAAAATGCACATTTATATTATATCTGACGCGCAATTAAATATTGTAAATTCTCAATTGAATAGTGTTATGTATTAAAATTTTAACTTTAATAAAAATTTATATAATAAATGGAAGGAGGAAAAGTATGGTTTATGATGGTTTATATTATGTAATACCTTGTAATATAGCTTTGATATTTGATCCTATTCTCAAAATTTATAAAACTAAACTAATAGAAATCGATGATAATAAAAGTGAAGTTGTTGATAATTTAAGTAATGTAATTGATAATAATGTAATACCTTCTACATCTAATAATGTAATACCTTCTACATCTAATAATGTAATACCTTCTACATCTAATAATGTAATACCTTCTACATCTAATAATGCAATACCTTCTACATCTAATAATGTAATACCTTCTACATCTAATAATGCAATACTATTAAATGTTAGTGAAAATAGAAATTATTGTGGATATTGTAAAAGTGAATTTTCAAACGCTACATCAAATTGGAATAAACATATGAATACAAAGGTACATATTACTAATGTAATAGAACGTGTTGGTTTAAGAGAATTTATAGAACACCCATTTAGATATGTTACAAAATTTGTTTCAAATAAAAACGTAAATGGTAAAGAATTATATGAAGATTTTTTATTAGCAACGCCTAAAAAAGATGAATTAGATTTAACCGATGCTAATAAAATATTAAAACCAAACACTGTAAATGAAATATTAGGAGCAAACACTAATAAAGATAATAATGAAAATGGTGCCATACGGCACCCTCATGGTGATATAGTTACACATAAGCATATTGATAATAAAGATTCTATGAAACATAAAGAAGAAACTATTGATGATGCGGTAGAAAGGATGAAAAAGTATAAAAGTAAAAAAACTATTGATGATGATACGGTAGAGAGTTTGAATAGATTGTTAGGGTCTGATAGTGAAAGTGATTAAGATATTAATTATATTTAACACAAATAATAATATTGGTTGAAAATTGTACAAAATAATAGTAATTGAAAAAGGGGTTTTTGAGTATTTAAGGTATTTAAGGTATCTAATACATATCTAATACAATCTAATACATAAAATATCTTATTTTATAAACTGATATTCATATGGAAATTGAAACCTCAGTAATAATAAATAACCTTTATTATTTTCAAACTTATTCATATATTAGTTGAAAAAATAAAAATTAATTGGTTGAAAATTGTATAAATAATATTTATTTTAAAAAAGGGGGTTTTAAGTATTTAAGGTATCTAATAGGGTATCAGGTATTAGGGTATCTAATGGGGTATCAGGTATTAGGGTATCTAATACATAGGTATACAAATAGTTATTTTATAAATTCATATTCATAGGGAAATTGTAGTCTCAGTAATAATTTTGAACCTTTATTATTCTTTAATTTATTCATATATTCATCATGTAATTCAGTAGGTATAATTTGATTTTCTTCCAATGATTGTTGCATAGATTTTTTATCTTTGTTATAAAATAAAACTAGAAATCTTATATTCTCCCTAAAGTCTTCAACAATTGAATTATATTTTTGATTTAAAACCCATGTTGTTATCCCAAAATGTCTCCCAGAGAAAGCTAGATAACATAACTCACTTTCTCTTACTTTTGAATCATGTAAATTTGCGCAATCATCTACAATGAATATTGTATTTGATCCTTTATAAGTATCAATTGCTATTTTAATACAATTATCTAAATTTTCTTTTACTGTTTTAGGATCTAATATAATAAACTTTTTATCTTAACTATATCTCTATTATATGTTTTATTCATTTCATAAGTAGGACAAAATAATATTATATTATCAAAATGATTCTTATAAATAGTTTCTAACAAGTCTAATATGAAATGTGTTTTACCACAATTGGTTACTCCAGTAACTAACATATTATGCGGTTCAAATATAAATAAATCTTTATTCATTTATTCTTTTAATTTTACTAGATAAAATCCATTCATTAAATTTATCATCATATCCTTTATATTTCACCAAAGAATACTTTTTTCCTTTAAGAGTTTTGGTTTTCAATACTTTTTCTATTTTGTATTATATTTCATCTGGATTTGGTACAAGTGATAATTCTTGTTCATAGAAATAACCTAATATTTCTTCATCTTTTAGATCTTCTAGTTTATAAACAAAAGGTTTAGTTAATATTATCTTTTTAATCTTGAATATTTATTTAGTAAAATTTGGAGTATAACCTTTATAAAATGTTTTTCTATATTTAGATATTCTTAGGTGTTGACCAATTTTTAATTTAGGTTCACCGAAATCATGTGTAACAAATGCTCCATATAAATTATTCCAAACTATTTCTGAATTATCTTCATTTCTAGCTTGTATAGGTTTCATATTTATAGAACTATGTTTAGAATTATTATAACCTTTCACTAAATCATCTGTTACATCGATATATTTATATGTTTCATTAGCAGTAAAATATTTCCACATTCTAGTTTTCAATGTTTTATTAAATCTTTCTATAATAGATGCTTTTTTATCTGAGTGTGTTGAAAAATAGTCTACATCGTTATCAGATAATAGTTTTTTAAAATGTTTGTTATAAAATTCTTTACCTTCATCAAATTGTATCTTATCTGGAATAGCTTCTTTAAATATAGATTTAAAAGCATTTGTTACTTCTATACCAGTTTTATTTTTGATTGGAATTGACCATGCGTATCTACTGAATATGTCTATAACATTTAATATCCAGAAATATCCTTTGTTGTATTCTTCTAAGTTCTTCATGTCAATTAAATCTGCTTGCCATTGTTGATCGATATATGAAACCATAACTTTTCTTGTTAAATAAGTTTTATCCATTTTCTTGTGGATTTGATATGTTGGTTGATTTTGTAACCATGATTTTAATTCACCATATTTTATGTTACCATTTTCTTTATCAGATTTAATTTTATTCCATAATTCTGAAACGCTAGAATATGATACTTCACTTTCTGGGTTATAATATAAATCTCTTAAATATTGTTCTTTTTTCATCTTCTTTTAATCCATTAATAATAATTTAGATTTAGTTTGAATGACTTTATGATTTGACTTATTTTCTGGTATGATAGGTTTATTGTCATTGGAATCATCTTTATCATCGGATTTAAATTTTGATTTATATATTACACCAGATAATATAATAACTGTTACTAATCCAATTGTAATATATAATTTATAATTACTTCCAGCATTAGAAGAATTAGATGGATTATTATTTGAATCAATATCAGGTGATTCATTTATATCAGTTAATTTCTTTTTCTTAGCTTTTTTCAATTCTGAAGATCTTTTACCTAATTCTCTTGCCCATTTAATTTGTTTCTCGGATCTAGGCTTTTTCTTAACTCCATCACTCATTTATTTTAGTTAATTTTTGTTCTGATTCTTTTTCTGTTTCGACGTTTGGTTGTATTACAGCGTCATCTGTTTCGTTCTTGCCTGATTTATATTCCATAGGCTTGATATTCGAAAATGTTATGACGCCAGTAGAAATTAATGTCATAACCGATCCTAATTGAAATGAAGCATAACCAACCCATTTTTGTAATTCAGTCATAACTAAGTAGTCATTTTTCAAATCAGTATATAATTTATTTTCATCATCAATTGGTATTAACCGGTTACATAACATTGAATAACATTTGACAATACCATCTGAATTAGAATCATTTATTCTAGCTAATCTAGCTTCTTCATAAATCTTAAAATATTTTATTACTTTATCGGGTTTCATAGCATCTAATTCTTGAAAAGTAATAATTCTATTTAAAAACTCTTTAGTTTTTCCACCGGCAATTAATAATTCAAGATGATGCTTACAATATAAATAGTATTCATAATCTATATTACAATTAACTTGAGCACAATTAGGTTATATGAATTTGTGTATTGTAAATAAATCAATTGGTCGCGGAGCGGAGCGGTAGCGAAGAGGAGCGACCAATTGATTTAATACAATATGCTTTTAAAATTTAAATTATTAATATCTTAGAATAAATATTTAGTTATAATATAAAATGCACACGGTTATGAAAATATATTATAGTTTTAAATTACTTTTAATGTTTTGTTTTTTAATGAGCTCGACCGTATGACTTTTGGCTTGAAAGCCCATTACCCCTATTACTCACGTTACAGGCGTTCACCACACATTTTAAACATACGACTTTTGAAATCTTAGAGGACGAATTAAAATAAAGGTTCATTAATTTTAAAAATGCATCCTTGTCGCACACGGTCACCAATTTTTGAATATTGTGATGATACATAGTAAATTGTTTTCAAAGTTAACACAATTCTAATTTCCAGTCAAAATGTTTTGTATATAACCTACACCACATTGAAATTCAGTTATATGCATCAGCTAATACTACAGTAATTATTCCCTGTTGCAGGTCTACTTAATTCTTAATTGACAATTGTAACCACTTTAGGGTTCTTATAAGAACCCTTATGTCTCGAAGAACGCTAATCTGCATTCCATATTGTTGAAGCACCTTTAAGCCTCACCAAGAACCCCAAGGTTCTTCGAAGAACCCCCGAAGAACCATTTGTTCTAAGAGTGTGTTCATCGTAGTAGACTATCGTAATCACCTGATACTTTTCTGTCGTTTGTTTTCTCTCTGAGTCGAACGTAATTCTAGTAGCCACCCGCGACTCATCGACCTTGATTTAAACTTGATTAATTCAAAATTTATCTTTTGACGCTTTTGATGTAATGAACAGATCATCAATATACTTAAATGATATAACCGGAATAACAAGAAATCAATAATATAAAAGAGGTAACAAGCAAATGCTCGTTAACCCGTCGGACTCGCGAACGCCTGACTCGTATACTCTTGGACTCGGACGCGCTAAGCAATACAATCATGAAGTTGACTTTGAAATTGATTGTGGAGAAGAGAGGGAATAAATTCAATAGCTCTTCGTCAACAAGGTCAATTTCTAAAAGAAATATCCTGCCACACATTGAGCTGTTATGGAGTTCTATATGCACGATATTGTACGAAAAAATGTTGAATGGAAAGTAAAACGATCCACAACCAATTATTGTCCGTTCTTGAAGTTTACACAAAGAGCTTTAAAAATGGATTGACTCGAATATAAATTTCAGCTTTTGCTGCGGGCACAGTACAGTTTTGGAAGTACATAACTGATATAGGTTTTAATAAAACCAGCATAGATGAGCAGCTTGAAGGATTAAAAACGAATTTCATTATTTAGAAATTACAATCAAATTCGCCGAACTCTCACTAAAGACCATGAATGTACTAATAAATGGACTAAGGGACTCGGAGAACATGCCGTTTTTAATTGAGTAGGTTTTTAATAATTACGGCTGCGGTAGACATGGAGTAATATCAATGGAGAAGTCCCACAATTGAATTTTATATTATACAATTTATCACTGAAAGAATGCACTGATTATTGTGCATTCGACTACTAAAATAACGAAATATACTAGGATAAAATGGATTACGAGGAGAGAAATTTAATGCCTCAACAAAGATCAAACGGTTCAAAGGTTTTTGTTCCGGATTTATTATATTCGGATAAAATATCATCCACGAGGAGTGCGAAAACTGATGTAATGTTTTAAGAAAGCAATATAAATGTATGTATTGAATCGAATTTTTCCCGCTAGACGGAGCTCCTGAAGAGAATTGAGCCCACCAGACGGTGCCACTGAATAAGGCCGGAAGTGATTCGCCGGTATAATATGCTCCGCCCCGAGGGGTGTCGCAAAAAGAAGAGAGAAATGTCAGTAAGAAAGTACACAACATGGCTACTAATTGAACGGGGCTAAATTTCCGATGTTTATGGCTCGACAGGGCCTTTATTATGTAACCGGCTGGTTGTTGTATCGGCAGGCTGGCTGGGGAACTAGCATTTACACCAGCGGTACAGGATTCCATCCATCAGGAACAACAAGGCAGTTAAACCTTATATGTACAATCTTTATTGCATCCCGGAATGAGAATGATTATCATAGCTTTACATAGTCTTTATATACAGAATCATGAGTATAATGTGAGAACTAGGTGTCAGACAAGTTGTAGACATCAGGACTCACAAACAAACACCTAGTGACATGTTTGAGAGACATTAATTAATTATCGATGAGCACTGACTATAGCTAATTATCGTGAAAACATGTTGAGTAATGTCACATGTTGATTACGACCTTAAAGCACATATTGACACTATAGTCATAAGTTATATTATCATTATTATCATTATTATTATTATTATTATTATTATTATTATGTAGTAGAGCTATGAAATGTTATGAACTGTTCGATATGACATTGTAGATCTATATGATTATTAAATATGCAAATTATATCAGGGTGACAGATGCCCCCTTGTCCAATTAAATTTGGTCCTCCAAATTTGCGGAAAACGTAGATACTATA
Source organism: Tubulanus polymorphus (assembly GCF_964204645.1). NCBI lineage: Eukaryota > Metazoa > Nemertea > Palaeonemertea > Tubulaniformes > Tubulanidae > Tubulanus > Tubulanus polymorphus. The sequence continues at coordinate 14,361,061 of NC_134028.1, read as the reverse complement.
AGTTCATCAAAACTCCTTCCATCGCGAAAACATGAAAGATTGACTTTCACCGCGCAAAAATGTGCAAACGCTGGACAGTAATGGCCGGATTCTCAGTCATTCACGAAAGAGTCACATGTTGTAGTTATTTATGGACGATGCGATAATACGTTAACCGAGATTTTGAATGATCTGCAGAGGATCCCCGAATTCTGGTTGGTTCTGCGACGAACAGAAGTAGCGACGTGTTGTGTAGTTATAGCGTCCCGAAGATCAGTTGGTGATGCAAGTTGCAAGTAGTACGCATTTCTCTGTTTTGAAGATCTTTCGATTACTGACTGGAAATAACTTCGTGATTCAATGATAGTAACATGCAACATTTGACATCAGAGCAGAGTTCAGGCAATGACACAACACAAATACAGTTACCCTTGTCAACCAAAAGGAAAAAATTATCATCATCCAAAATAAGTGGCCAGGTGTAACTGAGATTATATATTTGTCCACATAAAAATTCAACCAATTCATCTTCATGTTTAAGTTATACAAACAAACAAAAAATATGAACCTATGAAAATGAAAATTGCCGATTAAACCTTTAGTATAGTCGAAATAGTTTGTTGCGAAAAAAGTATAGATACGCACTGTCCTGTAAGTAGATGAATTTGACTAATTAACCTTAGACATATCCCCTGAGAAGTGTTCCGTATTCTAATACTTATAGTACGAAATGAAACTGAAATTGATTTATGCTGATTGGAACTAGATGCCTAGAAAAAAAAGAATTGTGAATCATACTATTTAAACCGGCGATAACTTTTTTGATCGTACGGTAGTATCTTATATCCAAATTCCTATAATTTTCTATCATGTTCATCTGACCACTAATTCGAGACAAAGAAGCAACTGTATTACCTTCGGCTGACAAAAAGTTACCGTAATGCATTGTATCCACTGAAACAGCAGCAATGTTCACGATCAGTACAGCCATCTCGTCACAGGTGTAGTTGAATACGATCTTCTCGTGAGGTCAACGTTCCAGTCACAACCAATAGTTTAACAGCTTCATCTGTACTTGTGTAAGTCACAAGGACTTAAATTTGGGTTCTCCACCATCTGTAACTGGCTGGTTGTTGTATCGGCAGGCTGGCTGGGGAACTAGCATTTACACCAGCGGTACAGGAGTCCATCCATCAGGAACAACAAGGCAGTTAAACCTTATATGTACAATCTTTATTGCATCCCGGAATGAGAATGATTATCATAGCTTTACATAGTCTTTATATACAGAATCATGAGTATAATGTGAGAACTAGGTGTCAGACAAGTTGTAGACATCAGGACTCACAAACAAACACCTAGTGACATGTTTGAGAGACATTAATTAATAATCGATGAGCACTGACTATAGCTAATTATCGTGAAAACATGTTGAGTAATGTCACATGTTGATTACGACCTTAAAGCACATATTGACACTATAGTCATAAGTTATATTATCATTATTATCATTATTATTATTATTATTGTTATTATTATTATGTAGTAGAGCTATGAAATGTTATGAACTGTTCGATATGACATTGTAGATCTATATGATTATTAAATATGCAAATTATATCAGGGTGACAATTACGTGGATTTATCAAAATTCCCATACAGTATCTGGAGATTGAAGTGAGCTGAACGATATCATACGGATTGTATCGGCGACAGCGGTTAGGTAACCCAGCAGGCAATAACCTATGTACGACGTCGGATTTTGGTTGATAGCTAGTCAAATCGCATTATGACGTAAAACTTACTTCCAATTCATGTCGCGCTATTGCCAAATAAAACAATATTGGTTGTTATTTTGTCACTGATGTCATGTCACTTACTTCCAATTCATGTCGCGCTATTGCCAAATAATACAATATTGGTTATCTTGTCACTGATGTCACGAATACGTCACGAAATTATAAAGAAGTGCCAAATTTGTCCCGTCGCGTTAGTGACGCATGACCGACGTCACGATATGGCAAAATTTTTTTTCCGGATTTTGGGTGATTCACTGATTAAGCTTACGCCGCAACTCAAGACCCACATTAACTGAAATTACAGTGCAGAGGTTCCAGAAAGCTGCTGACCATGTACGCGGCCATGCGGTTCTATTTTTTAAACCCGTTGCCCAACATCACAAAAATCCGCATTTTTATATTTAATCACATCATTAGATTGCTATATTTATACATTCTGTTTAAACTTTGGCGATGTCTCAATATTAGTTAACGTTGATCTTGAGTTGTCCTTAGATCTGCGATTCGCCGTTGTAGGTGCTACGGACAATCCTTCTACCCGGGAGTAAATCTACTCGTGAATTTATATTTGCACCCCTCTTACGTTTACTGATATATTGAACTTCGACATATCATCATCTCTGCATTTCATAAGGCTGTGGTAGAACTTCTTGGCCCATGGGCAATTATTATTTTGAATGGAATAACTTTATAATAAATTTTCATTTAATTTTTCTTCGGTCCAATTATTATCAAAGTCTTTGAAAGTGATAGACATTGGTCTGTCGATCTTTCTGAACTACAACCGGCCATATTTCACTCAAAGTTTAAGGTAAAACAAATCGATCTGATGTATTTGTTCCTGCCTACCACTGTCCGAGGGGTTGAGTCTCATCGTAGTGCCATGGCAGTTGTTTAAGCGAACAGATCTGCAAGATTAAAAGAGTAGTAGAATGAACAATGTAATATGTTTTCATTGATATTATAAAAAAAACTGTACCTCGAAAGCACAGGACCTTTGGTCCTCTAGTATTTGTATTCAGACAAGTCCACTCTATGTGCATCATTTCGACAAAGTCGAAATGATTGTGTGTATTTCTGTTAGCAAAGGGGCAAACGGACAATTATAACTCGGACTCTGTTTCTTAAAATTAATGATTTTGAAGTTGTGATTTAAAATTCAGAATTAGTTTGCAGATAATTTATAAGATAATTTATATTTTGTATATGCTGATGATATTTATTCTAGTTATTGATTTGGAGAATATATTTTCATATGCCTCTAGATTTTTAATTCAGTGCACTTAATTAGTATTTTCACGTGATTGGATAATTACTTCCCATTCTAATGGCGTATCTTTGATGTTTACTAAAGCTTATTCTATGGAACGCTTTGACTAATTGAACAGTTGACGTCCACTCTGAAATTAGAAAAAAAACAGGAAGGTAGGATGATCCAACATCTGGGAATCAAACTAGATGACAGGCCTACTAGAATGGTATTTGACAAACAATGGGAACTTCTGAAAACCAGATCCTGTACTTTTAATTTTTTTTTATTTTAAAAGTTTTCATAGATACAAATAAAAAGTATACTTAGATACAAATAAAAAAAGGCCGGCATGACGGAAATATGTCAAATTTCATACTTTGTTATGGAAAAATAAAATTCAGCCTGCCGGATCACTTTTGGGCATAGTATTTCCTTTATATATGGGAAACAAGGTCATAATTTTTTTTTGCCTAAACGATTGTGGAATACGCGATCAGCAAATACGACAACAACGACGGGGACAGAAAACTAAATGTCCAGCTGGAGAGAGATCTTTTTTTGACTGCTAAGTACAAATTCTACGCAGGTTTTTATACATGCAAGAATCATGAAGTATAGAATAGCTTTTATCAAAATAGTGCCAGTTCAGGGTTTTTAAAAATAAAATGCAGTTAAGTGACCGATCAATATAGAGAGGACTGTATCGTAGGTTTGAGCCATATACTATGAATCAGAGTTCAACAACGGGATTAGATCAACACAATTGGACTAGAAATTACAACTGAGATATATTGAATAAAAATTTCCAACAACGATAAATGATTTTCGAATTGAAAACTTAACCACCCCAGCAAACAACATGTTAAATTCAATCGCCTTGGACATCAGCAGCCAATAGGCTTTCTCCAGCAACATTATCATTATTATATCTGAAATTAATTCATACCTGCTCCTCGAAGGGACCCGGCCGTCAGTATAACATTTTTACACATTTTCAGCATTATTTACTTAACCACTGCGGAGAAACAAGGTATTATTTTAAGCATTAATTTTCGTGATTTTCTTTAAATTCACTGAAAATTCGAGTGATCGGAATTTATGATGACAACTAGGATGTGTTGAAAACGTCAATAAAAGGTCTTCTAAATATTAAACGCTTTCATTCGATTTCGGATTTTGTTGTCAGTCGAGCGAATTAGGTGCATGCTATCGTCATTCTGAGATACTGCATCAATTTCACTTCGATGGCAAAATGTCCACGCATTTTCGGCCACGCACCAGTTATAATGTCTGTATTCTTATACCCCCCCCCCCCCGGCTGAACTTTTAGTTGAGAGGAGACATTTAACTTTACCCCTGTCTGAATACGCCGCCGCCGCCGCTGCAAGTGACGTTAACAGCCTGGAGGCCGCAATTGTTGACCGGTTGCTTTCAAACTTGGTTTACAAGTAGGATATCACTTGGGCCAGAACCCTATTTAAAATTTGGTCGATTCAATTCAAATTATGGCCACAGGGGGTGACATGAAAAACGACGTTAACAGCTTAGAGGCTGTTATTGTTGACCGATTGTTTTCCAACTTGGAACACAAGTAGGGTATCACTTGGGCCAGAACCCTATTCAAAATTCGGTTGGTTCGATTCAAATTATGGTCACCAGGGAACCGACATGCAAAACGACGTTAACAGCCCAGAGGCCGCAATTGGTGACCGATTTATTTCAAGCTTTGTACACAAGTAGGATATCACTTGGGCCATAACCCTTTATATAATTGGGTTGGTTCGATTAAAATTATGGCCACCAGGGGCCAACATAAAAAAACACGTTAAAGCCTTGGGGCTGCAATTGGCGACCGATTCATTTCAAACTTGGTACACAAATAGGGTATCTTATGGGCCAGAAGCCTATCAAAAATTGGGTTGATTCAATGCAAATTATGGCCCAAAGGGGGCCAACATTAAAAACGACGTTTGCAGCCCAGAGGCCGCAATTATTGACCGAATAATTTAAAACTTGGTACACAAAAAGGATATCCAATGCGCCAGAGGATTTTAAGAAATTGGGTTGATTCGATTCAAACTATGGCCACTAGGGGGCCAACATGAACAACGACGTTAACAGCCTAGTGGCCGCAATTATTGACTGAATCATTTCAAACTTGGTAATCGAGTAGGATATCACTTGGGACAGAAGCCTATTTAAAATAGGGTCGGTTCAATTCAAATTTTTGCCACCAGGGGGTCGACATGAAAAACGACGTTTGCAGCCTAGAGGCCTCAATTGTCGACCGATTTTTTTCAGACTTGGCACACAAGTAGGGTATCACTCGGCCCCAAATCCTATATTCAAATAAACGCCACCAGGGGCCGACATGAAAATGACGTTAATAGCCTAGAGGCCGCAATTGTTGACCGATTTATTTCAAACTTGGCACACAAGTAGCACACACTTGGACCAAAACCCTATTTAGAATTGGGTCGGATCGATTCGAATTATGGCTACCAGAGGGGGGCGACCTGAAGTACAACGTTAACAGCCTAGTGGCCGCAATTGTTGACCATTTCAAGTTATGACTATCATGGGAAAACAGCCTGGAGGCAGCAACTGTTGATCAATTCTTTACACTTTGTTCATGTGTTCTCTAATATCATTCTTATAGAAATGATTGTGGCCATGATATTTCTAACGCATTTACCACAAACCCTGTAACTTCACGTGGCGGTGAATTTCAGGCCGGGGGCATTCGAGGCTTTGCCTCATTATACTTCATTATCAAATTCCTACCACTTAATAATATAACGGTTTACGTGCAAACATAATGTAAACTGTGATTTAGAGAACGAGGACAGTTTCATGAAACTCGACTGGGTCGGAGTAAGCATCGGATATGCGCCAACGTGGTGATACATATATAGGGTCAAACGACATTTTTCGGCATCAGACTGAATTGAATCATTCTTTAAGTGTTTGTTCCTTACCAAACTTATATAAGAAAATATTGGCAGTTATGTTCATGTTCCTAAAGATCACTAATGAGCAGTGCTGGAAACATTACGATAACCAGCTAACCTGACTGCCGACTTATAACGATTATAGCTGAAATAGTTTTGGATCAAAACCCTAGACCCCATGTAAAGACGACTAGGCCTATGCCACTCGCATCGTTGGGTGAACGTTCCATTTCCATTAATTCCCATTTGGATCCGAGACGATGCCGTTATTGTAGACGATATGATCAAAAGCTCAATATTAAATTGCTTAGTAGAAATTATGTTCATATGATATATATGAGGATCAAGTCCATTGAAGTCATGGTTTTTCGACCCGTAACGCTAGCAGGGATAATAGGCCTACACGTGTTTTAATTACTCTATTCTACAGATTGTCTGTTCCTACGTGTTATGGCCATTGGCGTATGTAATGGGAGTAGATTTCACCGACTGCAGGTCAGTGGCAAAGCTGATAGGTGTGAAAACCTTTCTGAACGAATTCATTGCCTACACCGACTTGAAAGTTCTTATTTCCAATCGTGAAATGATGGAATCGTACGAAGCACAAGGATTGAGCAGTCTAACTTATAAAGGAGATGATATATTTTTGGATGCATGGAATTCAACTTTACTTAAAGGCGGATACATGTCGGTAAGATAAGGTCTATATTTCAGCGTAACAAACTCAGTACCGTAGAAAGACAGATCCTTTTGCTTACCTATTGGTAGTCAGTAACCTGACTGTGGTTTAGTTTCACGATCGGATATTTTCACAAACCACGGTCAGGAATGGGAAGGTCATTTTTCAATGAAATTTTTGTGAGTCATTTTGACTCACGAGTAATTTGCCTGGCATTTCATTGTCTCTTAAGATATCCGTCTAATTTTGTTGTAATCAATGCACAACAGATTCGTTGTTTGTTTGATACCTATAACACCTCACCTAACGATCTTAATCCATGTGCAAATCGGCCGTAAAGTGAGAGTAAATTTCCGTCGATTCAACGGCGGCCATTTTGAAAATGTGTGGAGTGTGCTGGCACCAGTGGACTGAGGCCAGGACCACAGCACAAACTAACGAAACGAAACGACGAAATTCAGTCCGAAATTAAACACGGCTATTAATAAGCGTCAACGTCTATATAAATCTTTTAAACGTACACAAAGCATCTTCCACCTAAATCGTTATAAAGAACAAGATTTTCTAGTACAGGCAATGATTAAAAATTCGCGGATCAGCTACCAAAATAACTTGCTTGATCGTATCGATCACGCCGCGACTAACGTTAAAGGTTACTGGTTCTTAATAAAGAAACTAATGGGTAATAAATTCCAGTCTATTATTCCGCCCTTAATTGACCCTGTGTCCAACCGTACAGTTCATAGTCAAGTTGACAAGGCTCATTTATTCCTCACTAATTTGATAGCGAAATATCACTTACTAGTTAATAACAACCCTGCACTCCCTGTTTTTCAAAATAGATGCCCCCATAATATAAACTTACCGCGAACTAATCCAGATGATGTTCGCAAAGTTATCCTTAATCTTGATACAAACAAAGCATGTGGCCATGACCTAATGACAAATAAAATGCTGAAACTGTGTGTCGATAGTTTATCCCCTTTATTAGCACGACTTTTTAACAAACTTATTGATGATAGCTCTTTCCCTGAGTGTTGGAAACTTGGAACGGTCACTGTCATCTACAAGAAAGGCTCAGGCAGTAAATCTAACCCGGCAAACTACAGACCTATAACACTTCTACCCCCACTATCTAAAGTATTTGAAAGAATTGTGTACAACAGTATTAGTCATCACTTACTAAGCAACGACCTTATTTACGCTAACCAATCCGGTTTTTTTGCGGGTCACTCGACAGCGGACCAACTTTTGGCTATTACCTCCTTCTTATTCGATAATTTTAATCGCAATAAATATACTCGCTCGGTCTTCCTGGACATTTCTGCTGCGTTTGACACTCTTCCTCATTATCTCCTCATCCACAAGCTAAAATCCTACGGTATTACTGGAAATGCGCTGTCTTTGATTTCAAGCTACCTCGATAACCGCCGGATACGCATTAAAGTCGACTCATATCTCCGGATGGCTTTATCAACACTGGTGTGCCCCAGGGTTCGATCTTGGGGCCTCTTTTATTCCTACTCTACATTAATGATCTCCCAGATAAACTCATTTCTAAAACGTTCCTTTATGCAGACGACACCTCTCTTTATATCCCAATTGACCCGCCGCTGGAAACTCTATACTGCAATCGGACCTAAACAAGATCTTTGAGTGGTCGCAAACATGGTGCCTATCCTTTAAACCCTCGAAAAGCGTCGATATGATTTTTAGTAAGAAAGGCTCTAAAAAGTTTGCCGCGCTGAAGTTGGGAAACGAAGTCATTCCGAGCAAAAAAAACCCACAAACATTTAGGATTCATCTTTGACGAGAGTCTCTCGTTTAATGACCATGTGGAGTCTCTAGCAAATAAGGTGCAAAAATTAATAAATCCACTGAAGCACTTATCCCGGTTTGTTACATCCCGTCATCTCAATAAGATTTACTCGTCCTTCATTAGCCCTCATTTCGACTATGGAGACATATTGTACAACAGTGCAAGTAAAGCCTCCCTCGCAAAACTGGACCGAGTCCACTACTCAGCAGCTCTTTGCATTTCCGGGTGTATCCGTGGCTCGAATTCTAGCAAAGTCCTTTCTTGTCTAAACTGGAAAACACTCGATACTAGTAGGAAAGAACGACTTCAAACATATATGTACCGAGTCTCATCAGGAGATATTCCCACTTACGTCTCTACTATCTTTAATACATACAAATCGGTTCGACCTCGCTTCATCAGAAATCCTCGACCCTTCACCATACCAGCCGGCACTAGTGCGAAAATTCGTTCGTCTCCCTCCTTTTTACTCATGGACACCTGGAACAACACCGACAATAATCTTCGCTCGCTGACTACGCTTTCCCTATTCAAGTCTCGTATCAAACATCAAGTTTCGACTGCTGTTCCAACCTACTTGATTAAGGACATAAACCGAGATGAATAAATTTCACTTAACCGATTACGCGCCGAGCTTCTTTTAAAATCTCAACTTCATGTTCGTATTCTTTTTCTGTTATTTTTGTAACTTCATTTTCAATATTTATCTTTGAACGTGTTTTATCGATATATTCAGGTGTATTTAAATTAGAATTATATGCTGTTTCATTACCATCGTTAAAACTTGTTTCATTAAAATCAGGTTGTGGTTCATCACTTATACCGGGGGTGTCACCTAAAGGATCCAATGGAAAACCTTCTCCACCTTCTGCCATTTACATAATACAAAAATTAAAATTTAAAATATAATATTCCTCCGATTACAATTCCTATACAAGTTATAGCTAATTTAGTATTTTCATGGGATTTATTATCATCATTTAGTTTAATTTAATTATTTCATGTTGAATATTATCAGTTTTTATATTTTCTGATGTATTGTAATCTTTTATTTTAGAATCATTATTCAATTTAATATTCTTAGTTTTAGTTTCTGTTGATTGAATATGTTTTTTATTTTCACCTTCCATTAATTTTGGAGCAGTGATAATCTTTTTATTTATATCATTCAATCCAAATGAATTATTTATTGTTGCAGTTTTAATTAGATTATTATAACCAATTATATTTCCCATCTTTAATACTAAATCATTAGAAATAATTAATAGATTAGGGCCTATACAATAATTAAGTCTTACATGAGATTTATCTAAATAATTTTGATATCTTATAATGTTTTCTGGAATCGATCTATTTTTATCATTATGAATTGAATCATGAAATAATACTTTAAATTGTTTCTGTGTATCAAATGATGTATTTAAATTTCCAATTATTGGGGATCTTGTTTCAACTTGTGCACCTAAAATACATATCAAATAAGTTCTAATAGATTGATTTATTCTTTCTATACCTGATTTAGTAAAACCTTCACTATTTTCTAAAATAAAATAAACCCAACCATTATTGTTTTCTTGTTTTAAATTATCATAAAATGTCGGTAATTTATTGAAATTTAATGTTTCTAAATCCTTAGTTTCTATTTTACCATAACCTAATTTATTACTATAGATATTATACAAACTATTAGATGGTATGGGAAGTGCACAATATTCTGCAATCTTTTTAGGGCAAGGAAGTGATCTTATTGTTCCAATTTTTGTTCTAAAATCAGAATTATTTATATCTATATTAAATTCATTACAAATTTTATAAAACTTTGATAAATTAATATTATTATCTAATTCTTTAAAATATCTAGATCCTGGTAAAGCGCACTCTAATTCATTCTATTATTCTGATTTGAAAGTATGTATGAAATCTAGATAAACTTTGAATTAATTTATATTTAGAATTATTCAAATGATCATTCCAACTAATTCCACATCCTGTTGTTGCACAATAAACAGCAAAATTTAATTGGTTCTGCCAATACTTCATATTAGATTTCAATAACCATTGTTTTTCATCTTTCAATTTTTTAAAATTAATTAAATATACATGGAATATATTTTCCATCTTTGCATTAAAATTATTAGTTTCAGTAACATAAATTTCTAAATTAATTAATGAATCTAAAACTTCATTTCTATATGTAATATCTTTATCAAAATCTATTGCAGGAATATTATATTTGATTGATTTATTATATTGGAAAGCTTTTGGAAAACTATCTGCCATTTATATAATTAAAAAATTAATAATTTATTAATTCTTTTAATAATTTATCTTGTTCTTCAACTGTTATATGACCATTTAAACTTATTATATAATCTAGTATATTCTTTAATTTATTAATTTCTTTTATATTAGTTTTAATTTTTTCTTTATTACTTTTTATATTTAATTTTGAACTTATACCAGTTAAAACACTTGAACTTAATCCTAATACACCAATTGATATAGCTAAAGGTGTTAATGAACTGAATATTGCTAGAAATGTTATTACAGAACTAATTGTAACCGAACCACTTATAATCAAATAATATATAATTTTACTTTTTAAATATTTTTTCTTTTTTATCTTTAAGTCACTTTCAAATTCTAATATTTGTTTTTCTAAATATATTTTTAATTTAGTTTTATTTATATCATGAGGAATAATATCAATATTATCAACTTTATCTTCCATTTATTTAGAAAAAAAAATTACTAATTAGTAAATTTATATGCTAAAAATATAACAATAACTGTTCCACCTAAAATCCAAATTATTTCATATTTTTGTTGTTCTTTACTTGGGGTATAATAATCTGATAATTTAGGTTTGTATAGATGTAATTTTTCTTTATTGGTTACTGCGTTATATAAACTCATTGCATCATCAACTGATTGAAAATCTCTATGTGAAATCTTCTGATCATATAATTCCTTGTTAATATAATCCATATAGTTTTGTCGTTTTTCTCTATATTCTTCTGCTGCTTTATTGTATTTCTCTAATGCTAAGTTATGTCTTCTTTGTTCTCCTAATGAACTATTTTTATCAATATGTTTAAATAAATAGCCACCACCATTAAATGCCAAAGCGTTAACAATTGCCGACCCTATAATAGTTATAATTGCAGAAGCCATTTATTTAGCAAAACAAATTATGCATTTATATGGGAGGAATATATTTGTGTTTTTCCAAATAATCAATAGTTAAATTAGATAAAGTAACTGCTAATGTTAATTTTAAGATATCATTTATATCAAATCTATCAACATTAACACTTCCCATTTTAAATACTTTTTTTAATACCATTGAATAACCAAAAGTTCCAACTGATAGTAATGCTCCATTATATAATCCAGTTATTATCCACTTATTATCTCTCATTTATTTATCAAAAAAATTACTATCATCAAAATATTTAGTTAACTTATATATGATTAATTCAACATTTATTTCATTACTAGTTTTATGATTATCATATACTTTGGTTAATATGTTTTTAATATCATCAATAATTCCATCTTCATTTAATTCATAATATTCTAAAGGTGATTTAATTAAATCAATTACTTTTTCTATATTATAATTTTCTTTATTAATCATTGATGCATTGTTAAATGATTTACTTTTTATATCAGTAATTACATCATTTAGTTTAATTCTCATTTCTACTCAATTACTCTTTACATCTTATAACTAATTCATATATCACAGAAAAGTTATTCAAATCAATTAAATATCCATTATGATTTCTTATTTCTAATTTAAAATTATTGAATTTAGGAATGCATGGTTTGAAATCACATTCTGTTAAATTATAATTTATTTGCGTTCCAAATTCTTTAACATTCTTCAATGGTAAAATGTTTAGTAAACCAGAATTACAAGTTATATCTTTAGTTGCTTCGAATGTTTTTGTAGGATCGATTAAATTGCAATAAATATAAAAGTGTGTAAAAGGCATTATATTTGGTGTAGCATCAGCATTGCGTATCCTTACATCTGGGGTTATTCCTAAAATTTTAGCTAAAGGTTTTTTAACTAGAAATTGATGTTGATCTTCATTACCTAATTTTATTCTTATTTTATCGGAGCTATCACTTTTAATCAGTCTTAATCCAAATCCAGCAGATGCACCCATTTTCAACCGAGCTCTTTTATTAATTTCTTGAGCTAATGTTTCTAAATTATATAATCCTGGTTTAAGATAAAGATGAAACCATTTACTTTTATTTCTATCATGAATTAAAAAGACTCTATGTTCAATAGTTTTATCCGATACATTGTAAAAAGAATTACATAAACTTATATTAACTAATTTTAAATCTACACAATTCTTAAATTCTCTATCTAATTGTACTAATAAATTATGTGATTTATAATTTGTAAGCCTTCTAGAATCAACAAATATTATGTATTCTTTTAATTCTACCATTTATTTTACATATTTTCTTATTCGAAATCTATTTCATGGTGCCCCTTTTCATTCTTACCTTTGTATACGAAATAGAAATCTCCAGAACATAATTCTTCTAGATCTTCACTTGATAATCTATGAAATCTATCTGGTAAATATGTTCTGAATTTATGTGTATTTCCTTTTAGTCCTTCATTTTCTAAGTGTATAACTAATTTATCTCCATAGTTATTAGTAACTGTATCAATATTTGTAATTAGATATTTCTTATGGATTATTAATTCTTTTAACTTCTTAAATTTATAATCTACTGATTTGACATTTGAAGTATCTTTTATTCTATCTAGAAATGATTTGTTGTTCTCACTGTGCGCTTGTTTACTCTCCATTTATAATACATATTTTTATTGAAATTTGATTAACACGTTAGAATTCTTTTCATTATCTCGTTCTCTTTTGTTTCTTCTCTTTTAAATTTTAAGTATTCATCTAAATTACAACCATAAGCAACTGTATGAATTCTATCATCTAAAATATATCTTTTATCATCAAATGGATTCAAACTAACCTTTTCAATTTCTTCAATAAACATTTTATGATCTTCACATCTTAAACATCTCATCTTATGTTTTCTAACTTCTTCATTGAATATACAATTGATGTAATCTTTGAAATGAATGTTCTTTTCTACTACACTTTTGGTTATTCCTTTTAACTTTTTAGCTTCATGTTCTTTAGTTTTATATGAATACATTTTAGATCTAATACCAATGAATTCAATCATTTCTTCACCGCCTAATTCATCTTTGAATTTACCAGGAACTTTTTTATTATCATTGCTAAACAATTCATGATCTTTAGGATAATTACTGAAATCAAAATGATGTTTTAATGTTTTTAAATCATCAGTTATGTTATCAGTTTTTATCTTTAATATGTAAGAATCGGTATCAAAATATTATATTTCTATATGTTTTTCTCCAAAAAGTGGTTGTAATACATTATAATAGAATTCATACATTAGTAATTTTGATAATTCTAAAACTGAAGCGCCAACATAGATTGGTTTATTAAATTTCATTGATGTTCTTCTCATTTTAACTGCGGCTAAATTTTCATCAAATATTCTGTTACCAATGAACTTAGGATATGATTGTAAATGCCTTATCCTTTTACCATTACTAACTAACTCAATATCATTTCTATTTCTAATATTTTCACAAGTCTTACCATAGAATGCATTATTCATTAGTTTGAAGAAATCTTTTTCGAAATCAGTTTTAGCTTCAGTTCTCTGTTTGGTGTTAAAATCTATAGATTTTTCTAACCACTTAGATTGCCTGAATGAAATATATCTATGTACTTTTTTTAGAACCATTCCTTGATTCATACAAAACTTTAACATTCTATAATGTACTACATAATTATATTTATCTTCTTGAGTTACCATTAACTTTTCTGTATGAATATGATTTTCAGGTTTAATTCTTTTTTGGTAATTTGATAATTCTTCATGTATTACAGTTTTATGTTCGGGGCAGTATGCTAGATTTCTAGATTTAAATTTTTTATCTTCAGGATATTCTAAATCTACAACAAAGAAGTAACCAGTATCTGAATCATCTGCAATATCTAGGATTCTTTTCTTCCAATCAAATTTATCATTATTTTCATTCTGTAAAACTTCACTTATTTCAAATACTCCATAAGGTTGTGGTTCCATCATTGCCCAACTATACAAATTATTTGCATCTATATATAATAACTTATATCCAGGGTTATCATTTACATTGAAATATCTATCGCCTAATTTGTAAATTTTAATCCACAATCCCATGTTAAACCTGGACTATAATAACAATGACAAGGATCAATGTTAAAATATTTTAGGTTTACATCTCTAAACCTTTCGAATATATCGGTTAATAATAATACATCTGATTTTAGATATGAATCTACTAATTGTCCATGATTTTCTATTTTGAAATGATTCCAGATATTCAATGTTCTATTATATACTTCATCTTTAACATATTCATTTTTTAATTCATCATAAAATTGTTCTTTCAATAATTCAGTTATATTGAAATCATTATGTGATTTATAAAATGAATATGGAATTGCTCCTTTATATCTCATTAATTGAAAATCATCATTATTTGGGTAATATTCTTTTAATATCTTTAATTCATCATCAACTAATGATTTTGATAAGTTATCTAATGAACTATTTAAAAATCTATATGAATCTATAAATCTTAGGCAACCAAATTGGAATGATATATAATTCTCAGATGTTTTAGCTAACATTCTAAATTTATAAGTTGGTATTTTATCTTTTGATCTATTTGAATTTAATCTTTCTATTTCATTATTAATTTCTTCTATTTTATGACATAACTGTTTGGTAAATAAATGTGCATCATATCCTGCTAGATTATGAAATATAACTGGTACAAAGTTAATTTTCTTAGCTTGTAAGTTACAATTCTCATGTGCAGCGCCTCTAAACTTTCCATTCAAATGATCATGGTCTCTCACTTTTTTATCTTTATAATTAAATATCTTTTCACAATAATAACATTTATCTGCAAACTCAAATGCTTCTTTATCTTCTTCTGTCATTATAATTTCTATATTTTTATTTAACTTTTCATTAAAATTTATTTCATTTTCAATTAATAAGTCACAAAAATGATTAATAACATTTTCATTTCTATAATGATATGAATATTTTAAGAGTAATAGGGATAATTGGCTTTCGAGCTAAAGGTTGAACGGGCGGGTGATTAAAAAATGAAAAACATGAAAATAATAACAATTTCTACTTGAATTAGGAGTGAAACTCATAAAAATGAAAATTAAATTCGAGCGTGTGAGAATTTATTTTTCATTTTTATGAGTTTCGCGAGTAATTCAAGTAGAAATTGTTATTATTTTTATGTTTTTCATTTTTTACGAGCTCGACCGTTCGACCTTTGGCTTGAAAGCCTATTATCCCTATTACTCTTAAAATATTCATATATATGAATAAAATATAAATGAATAACTTCTAAAATCAATTTTAATAAAACATTCTGAACCTCATAATGTACACTTTGGAGTACCGCAGGGCTCAGTACTTGGCCCTCTACTTTTTCTCGTATATGAAAGGCTGAATCCAAGAACAAGTCTATCGCACTTTTGAGCCCAAACGTCTACTTTTACTTAGTAGCCACTTGAGAACAATAAGCAATTACCGATATCAGCTACTTTTCTAAAAGTATACATTTCAAAACAGTCACTCCGAAATAGTATTCCTTTCAATTCGGTTGGTTTTCTACAGTGGTTTCGAAAGTGCACACTAGCAGTAGAGGTGACTGTAAAACCACCCGCCTGTTAACAGTGACTTTGTGATAGTAACTCCTACCATAGCAGCTACTCTCAAAACACATCGTTTCTAAAAGTCAACTATTGAAAAGTGACCATTTTGAGATGGCCTGGTAATTTCCTGTTAAAAATAGCAGCATCCGTTAAAGATTCGCAGTGATACGTGACAGGTTCATGCTTTGTATACAGAGCTTTGAATACAGTTCTGTGAATAGAAAATCAAAGTTTTTGAGTTGCTAAGAATCGCCTAAATTATATTACGCTCAACAAAATGGAAAACTAGTGGTTTCATATAACATCATCATGGATTAAATACTAAAATATAGTGCCAGTCCTAGAATTCTTAGAATGTTATGATTTTTGTTTCACATTTGCGATTATATAACATTCTGGTGCGTTCATAAATCTTTGATTTTGTAGAAAAGAAAGACAAACAAATAAATTTGTCTTTTAGGCTTAATTTGTTGTTAAGGGTATATGAGAGAGGAATATACAAATAAAATCATATGTTCAAAAATGAATTACGAAAAAAATGTATCTAAAATACTTAGAATTAACCTTGAATTTATTGTTTATTTGGATACAAACGATTTTTAAGTAATCCATGTGATGTTCACATTGTCGTTAATGAATAGTGAATCGTTTTATCGCTCGCTACAAGTGATACCATAATCAAAATCTTAGTTCGTAGTTATACAGTTTGTGGTTGAAATGAAATTACCAACTTATTATAAAAGATCAAACGATTAGCGTATAAAAGTGCAGTGTTGAGATGTTCACGTAATTTTGAATTCAGCAATTTAATTTGATAGAGAAAACTTCTTTTGGCTTACGATGTGAAAGAAACGCAACAGGCTGTAATTCTGGTTTCACATACTTTCCTACTTTGTTGAGTAAATTGTTTATATAGGTTATCAAAAACCCAGCAGCAGCTATCGGTCAGCAGGTCAATTACACTGGCTAACTGGACAGTGATTGATGAACGAATGAACAAACTGCACTGACCACCAAAAGACCACGAACCAAAAGTAATTACCTCTTAATATCAATAAACTTAGCACCGCAATATCTCTATGAGACTTTATTTCAAGGTGCCAATATAATAACACGCCAAAATGTACGGTGTTTGAACTTCGCTCAATCGATGAACCAATGAATCGCTGAATTATAAGATAATTATCAGTTTTCTCCAAATAAACTTTTTTTCTCAAATTATCGTAAACCAACGTACAATACTTGAATTTGGAAGTGAATGCGGGCGCCTGAACCAACAAAGGTACCGGTTTAAGGTGGAGATATATTGGGAATCCCTCTCATAGCGACCAACACGGTTATATAACCTTCTTTGCCGATTAGTAAATAATTTTCGATCTAAACGACTACAGGACCTGAAGAAGTCGAATAAAATACTCTAAATCGTGTTAACTGTAGATAAATGAAGAAATTCCACAATAGAATTTCGTATCATGAAATTAATTACAGTTAAACCACAACGTTTCGGCTGTTGACTGACAGCCATCTGACTAAAAGCCCTTATCACTAGGAATGTCTACATTCCACCTGATGATGGCTGTTAGTCAACAGTCGAAACGTTGCGGTTTCACCTTAACAAATTTTATCATATTTAAAATTCTATTACGGGATTCCTTCATTCATGACTCCACAGACGATCACCAAAGGCCGTTACCGTAATCCAAATGAAATCTTGAATACCATACAAAGTTTCTTCTATTAAATTCGATCAAATATGGGCCCAATTTAGATGATTTCTTTAGAATGTTTTAAATCCACATGGATATAGGATATTTTGTTTTAAGAAAATCAATGATTTCGCGAAATTAGCGGGAAATTCGAACACTCCGAAATGCACATCTTAATTTAAGATGCAAAGACATCCAGGCCCCCGTTGAATATAAACCACCATTTCAATAATGAGAGGTTAGCCTGAATTTATGATTACGCTTTTAATCTAAGAATTTAAATCAAAAATGAATGCAGACCTATGCTTGAAAATTGCATTTGTTCAAATTGATTTCGTTTATTCATCATCATCATCACCACCACCACCACCACCACCACCACCACCACCACCACCACCACCACCACCACCACCACCACCACCACCACCACCACCACCACCACCACCACCACCACCACCACGGTGCAGCACGATTTGTTTGTCTCGTATCGAAGTATGATCACATATCACCAGTTCTTAAAAACCTTCATTGGCTGCCAGTCAAAGCAAGAATTGAGTTCAAAATTCTTCTAATTACATTTAAAGCATTAACAGGATGTGCACCAGTTTACATCAGTGAACTCATTCAGTTTATGCTTCTGCGCGTCAACTACGTTCATCTTCACACCACAGACTTTCTGAACCAACATTTCACCTAATTTTGGTGGTAGAGCTTTTTCGCGGATTGCTCCTAGACTTTAGAATAACTATATCGACCTGGCCCTCCACATGCTGTGTTAAATATGTCACTACCTCAGTTCAAAACGTTCATTAAAACTAAACTGTTCTGTGCTTACTTCAACTCGTAATCCACCCGGAGGAGCGCATTTGAACTTTATTACTATGGAAAACTGCGCTATACAAATGACTATTATTATTTATTATTACTGAAACTAATAATTTTAATGTTAAAATGGAAAATACATCTAATGTATATACAATTGATTTTAAAAATTTAAATGAGGCAAAACAATGGTTATTAAAATCTAATATGAAGTATTGGCAGAACCAATTAAATTTTGCAGTTAAATGTGCAACAACAGGGTGTGTTATAAGTTGAAATGATCATCTAAATAAACCAAGTTTACCATTAATATTATCACTTTTTAGATTTCATACATATTTTCAAACAAAATTAATATTAAATGAATTAGAATGTCCTTTATCGGGTTCAAAATATTTTAATGAACTAAATAATAATATTAATTTTTCAAAGTTTATGTCATGAATTTAATATTTATTCAAATAATGATTTTAGTATGCAAAAAGTGGTACAATGACTGGATTAGGAATATTATATATTATAGAATTTGGTAAAATAATAACAAATTTAGATTTAAGAACACTAAATTGGAATGAATTACCAAAATATTATAGTAATATACAACAACAAAATAATAATGGATGGATTAATTTCCTTTTAGAAAATAGTGACCGATTTACAAAATCTGGCCTCGTTAGAATTGATACGAGCTTCTTTGCGAAAATCTGAACGCAAAAATATGTGTTTTAAAAAGCCAACCAGAAAGCAAAGACTTCTCTATGTTGACTTTGCCGCAGGGATCAGTAGGGGTCACGCGAACCTGTGGTATCGTCTACTGTTTTTCTTCCGAGTTTTATTATAAGGTTTTAAATAATATTTCAAGATCGATTTCTGCAAAATCTTTAGTTGATTGGGTTTTTGGGAGAAATGTTTTTATTTGCCAATGAGAAAATATCATTGATAATAATGCATAGTTCGGGAAAATAGCTTTTTCTTAAACCGGATGGATGACCTTTATATGCTGATTAGCCATGTGCTCAAACTGCAAATTCAATCAAAAATATCAAATCCAATTCAATTTTACTTAATTGAACAAATAAAACATCAAATCCAATCCAATTTTGTTTTATTGAGCAAATTTCAGAAAATTAAATATTCTATTCTGCATTCAAATCAATAAGACCAAGGGAAATTCATCTGAGGTATTTGTTTCTGTCAGCTCCAGTCGCTGTAAGTGCTACTGAAAACACGAGTGTATTGTGTAGCGGTTTTGACTGTCCCCAACATTTAAAATCATCATTCTATGGGTCTTAAACACATTAATACGCTTAAGAATATAAAGTCGATGTCTGTTTTCTTGTAAATAAATGAAACAGGATGGTTATCTGGTTGTTGCTAAATAGACGATGTAGGCATAAAAACACTTATTATCTCATTACTATACGTATGTTGCGCGTAAAAAAAGTATTTCTAATTAAGAGCAAAAACCCCTACTTGATGAAAGTTATCATCTACATGTACCATGCCTGGAATTTTGAAAGCTTGGCAGTCCTGGTTGTTAACAGCGTGTAGAATGAATATAAAGTCGTCTTGTTGTATTTTCAGTGAATGATTGCATTATTTATTCTGTCAATTTCAGGTGCGGTCGGAGGCTATTAGTACATATGCCTTGTGTGGCTTCAGTAACTTTGGTTCAATTGGCGTTGTTCTCGGATGTTTAGGCGCTTTGGCCCCAAGCCGTAAAAGAGACTTGTCAAAAGTTGTGTTTCGAGCTATGATAGCTGGAAACGTGGCGTGTTTCATGACTGCTTGTATTGCCGGTAGGCTATCCTATACGTCGCATTATCGCCAATTGAAAAAAATACGTAAAACCATTGACGATTTCTTATCTACATTTCAGGGTTGTTTTTCGACACAACGTTAGAGAGATAGAATAACAGTACACATTACATATTTTATGATAACTAATTTCATATAAATCAACCAACTTTTTTTATTACACACTTTTAGCGAACATTTTGTTCCTTTTGGTATCACTAGCTGATGACGTCATACTTCCAATTAATTTGCCTATCGCGGATGATTTCAGTAAAACGGGTTGTACACTTATCATTCATATAGTCCTGATGTCTAGCTGTTCTAAACACATGTGTAACGTGGTATAACATCCTGAAACAACAACGAAAAAAAAAATCTTGAAATATGACTCCATCTTTAACTAGGCCCTATAAAACACTAACTTATATCACAAATCTCGTTACTGAAACGACGAACACTATGGTGTCCGTTTAACGATTTGAAAATTGTTTGCCATAATCGGTCGAAGCGAATTTCCGTTATTGTGGAAAGTACGTGGTTTCGTGAAATAGATATAGACACGGACTACTTGTACTTTGATATTTTGGTGTTGTCCATACATTTTTACATAATTATCCCCGAAAAAAGATCCATACCTAACTCCCTTATAACGTGGCTGGACGCTTACTCATGGATAGATCCAATGACTGTATGGTAGCCTATTAGGAAAATTTTTTAACTGTTGACAAACGCACCGCTTAAAGAAAGTGATATAGACATGATTTCAGACTATATATATATTTATAATCTCGGATTCCAAACCCTCGTACGATATGACCACATTTAAAGAACTTCTCAAAATCGCAAAATCTGGATTGTTTTTTCGTACAACAATCGCCTTCTAAACAAGTCAATGGTGTGACGATGGGTAGCCCATTATCCCCCTCCCTAGCCAATTTCATTCATATTTTGAGAATTTCCTATTGCCCGATTCCAAACTCAACCCGCATTGTACCTTAGATATGACGATGACATTTTTGTATTTTTCGAATTAGTTCCAACTATGAATAAATTCTTTGAAATAACGTTTCCTTATTATATTTTCACAATCGAACTGAAATACTTTTAATACTGTGAACTCTGTTCAACTTTTGGTACATTTCACAGTGCGATGCGAATTATTAGAAATGATGAACTATTAATTTGAAATATTTTGAATTCAAGCTATTGTAGTATACTGTAACTTAAGTTCTTAGCGACAACGATAAACATGAACTGTGCGATGGCTATTCGTATTAATATACTATTAATGAAGTGTTTATTTGTGGTGTTTAACTTATTCCAATCGTACAATAATTAGTATACCCATGTTCATATTGTTTAGAAAAATATGGACACAACGAATGAATAAATCGGTATGACTGTATATAATTACCCGAATATTGTACCTACTTGCATTCCAAGTTAAGTGGTGGATTTTTACCTACTTAATTTGAAACTTTCATCGCGGGGCTTTTTTACTGCTTACCATTTATTCGTGGGCATTAGTCAAACACATGGGCTGCGTTTTTCAAAGCGGTGATAAGCCGGTGATAAATCGCTTTCCCGGAGTTAAATATTTTTATCTCTGGGAAAATGCGTTTTTTAAAACCTGTGTTAACTCTATCAACGAAATAAAAATCCGTTCCCCAGTGATAAAGTAAACACTCCACCAACGTGGTGATAGAAATATAATCACCGGGATAAATCATTAAAATGTCACCAGAAAATATGTCCTCTGTACATGCCGTTTTGTACAGAGACATAGGCCCCAGCATCTTCACCCGTCAAGGGATTCGGACCCACTACGCTAAAGTTGTTCCCCGAACCCCTTGACCTCACGAGTGACCAGAATCTGGTCGTACCAATCACAGCGCTTGTAAAATACGACATTAGGCTTCTGTTGGGTAATGAACGAGTAATGAAATCGCGCGTCGTTAGGCCAGGGGGCTGGTGGAAGTGAGTTCGGGGAGCGATACCGAACCCCTGGCAAGCGAGGATGATGCCCTAGGAGCAAAATATTTACTTTTCGTTTTTTTTTGGTTGCTTGCTGTCTGATCATAGCAATAATATATCTGATTTAGTTACACAATTGAAGAAAGGGCACTTAATATATACACTAGCAAAAACCCCACGCTCCTGCGGCTAAGGGGATTTCAGCTACATGTATTTTCAACTGCTGTAATGAACACGCTTTGCGAATAAAAGCGCTCTGGCTTCGTCTCGGCAGACTCGCTGGTCAGACCACACGTCAACCTAATAAACGGATGAAACTACAGTACTAAAGTATAGCCAACTTTATTACACACACATGTTGAATGGTCAACAACATATAACTGAATGACCAGCGCAGGTCAATCAAAGAAAAAGGTTCCCATAAAGGACTGAAGATGGCAGTGTTGCGGTTATGGAACTCCACCTATGTTGTGGTCCGTATATCTTCCAGTGCTGTGAATCCGGGTTGGGTTGTCCAACTAGCGTCGTGGTAATAATTCCTCTTAACAATGGTGCGAGGACACTCTCTTAGATCAGATCTCAGTCCTTCGTCTTGACTTCTTACACGGCTCCCAGATATAACTTAACAATTTCTAAAGTTATCTTTCGATTATTTCTTCTTACTAGATGTATACAGAAACGCCAAAGAAAATACATTTAAGCAACACTTGCTAATAACACAGTCAACCTTAAATCTCAGGTTACCTACACACCAAGGCATGAAAATTTAGGGCAACAAAATCAACGCATATGCTGAATAAAACTAACATAACAAAAAAACTTACTTTCCCTTAATGATTTCGATAATTCCTCCTATTAACCGGGGATTATCCCTAACCGCTGGGTCCCTAGCTAACGTCATTAACGCATGGACCCGTCTTATCCAGTCAGGACTCCCCTCATTAACCATAGTCTGATGCACTACATAGTCAGCAGATGCCAGCCAATACGGCGGCCGACGTTCACGCTGACTTCTATGAGGTGCTGCCACAGATTCATCATAATCATCATCTACTCCACCGGCAAGTTCCGTATCCGCAATCAATTCTTCTAAACCATCACCATCGACAACCGTCGACTCATCATCAGTGACATTATCAGGCACGTGATCCGCCATTCCACCAATGTCAGCTGAACTCAAAATAGCCACCTCAGGCTGCTCTTGAGTGGCTCCAAAAACAGGCCGAGTCCTGAGCTCCTAAACCTCCGATTAAGCGACATCTACTGAGACCACGGACACATCATCTTCCTGGAGACACTGTACCCAGCTCTAAATCAATGGAGACGGGCATATCCACCGACCCAACATACGGTAACATCTCCGGACCTGAACCACCAGACAAATCGACCATCACCCAATTATCCTCTTCATTATTTTCCTTTATTTGGTCAATTGTACAACCATCAATCACTTTTCCTTTGGCCACTATAGCTCTCCCTGCCTTAACTTCCTTCGCCTCAGGCTTTTGTATAGGGCGCAACGGTACCGCAAGAGGAACAAGCAGATTTCTATGCAGGGTTCTCCGCTTCCCAGTGACTTCATGTTCCACTACATACACCGGAATTTATTCATTCGGTCAAGCAATGACTTTATAGGGCTCAGACTACCAAGGATCAGTCAACTTCTGCCTGCCTTTCAAACCAGTGAGACGAACTAGGGCTAGGTCACCGATCCCGACGACTTCACCTCGCTGTTTCCTGTCATACATTTTCTCCGCTCGATCATCTGCACTAGCCATCCTTTTCCGAACCACATCCCAGGCCTTACTTCTCATCTCGTACTTCTTACTTCTCATCTCAGCTCGTAGATCAGTTCCAAACTTCGTCTTAGGGCGAAATCTATCCAACCCAAACACCTGATCAACGGTAATAAGCGGGTGACGTCCGAACATCAAGTAATATGGCGACACTTTCGTCGTCTCATGAGGTGTAATGTAATATACATAAACCACCGATCTTAAGTTCTTGCTCCAACGTAACATCCTGGATGGCTCCAACAAACCCAAAAACTCGATCAGCGTTCGGTTGAAACGTTCAGCACAGCCATTACCCATCGGATGGTAGGGTGTTGTTCTGCTTTTGGCTATACCCATCAACTGGCACAACTCTGACACCAACCGGCTCTCGAAGTTTCGACCCTGGTCGGAGTGAATCCTGCGTGGAACTCCGTAGCGGGTGATGAATTCGTCGTACATAACCCTGGCTGTAGTCGACACTGTTTGATTCCGAGTGGGCACCACCACAGCAAAGTAAAGTGATCGGCCATTACCAGAAGATTGTCGTATCCACCGGACGGCTTTTTGGTGAGATAATCCATGCACGGTATATCCAGTGGATCACCGGAGACAATCGGCTCTAGAGGAGCTTGTTGCGCAGGGACTGAAGACTTGTGAGGAACGCAACGCGGGCACGATCTCAGAAATAACTCCAAGTCTGTCGTCATCCCTGGCCAAAAAATCGCTGAGCGAGAAACGCCAATGTTTGTCTCTTCCCACATGTCCCATCACATCATGGACCTGAGTCATCACATTGTACCGTTCACCCTCCGGACACACCTCCACCAGAACACTAGTTCCCTGACAACCTTTCTCTATCACTAGAACATCATCCCTCAAACTCAAACTGCTCATGTAGCGAAGGTTTTTGCTCTCGGTTGAAGCGACCGGCTTGAAGGTTCGACCGTCTCTAAGGGACGCACGGATCTTACGAAGGACTCCATCAGCCTCCTGCAACTGGGCAAGATTTTTGGTGGGCACTACCGAGATGCCTTCCTCTTCCTCCAAAACCTCTACTGAAACCCGCTGTACATAGGCTGAATGACTAACAGCTTTAACTACATCAACCGGAACTAAACGACTTAGAGCGTCAGCATCCTTAAGCGTTGATCCCTGGCAGTACTCCAACTCCAAGTTGTAAACTGAGAGTGCCTGTAGCCACCTGTGTCCCGTGGCGTCTAACATCGCTGGTCAAAATGTAGGGGGTTGTTATCGGTGACAACTTCGCAGGTGTTGCCATACAAGTAATCATGAAAATGATCCGTCACTGACCATTTTAACACGAGGAACTCCATCTTATGCGTGGGGTAATTCCGTTCTGAAGGCCATAACGTTCTGCTGGCATCGGCAAATACTTTCCGCTTCCCATCTTGAAGTTGATACAAAACCGCCCCGCGGCCCTGAATCGAAGCATCATAATGAAGCTCAAAGGGCAGGCTATAGTCGGCAAAACCCAAAATAGGCGACGACATCAACTTCTCCCGTAGAACGTCGAAAGGTTCATGCAGTGCTTGTCCCCAGACTATACTTTCTGCCAGTTTCTTTGAAGGAGGATCTAGTTCCTTACCAATACCAGCCAATAACTTGGTTAACGGACGAGCCAACTGCGCATAGTGTGGTACAAACTTCCGGTAATAGCCGGTAAACCCGAAAAATCTTCTGACCTATGCCAGCATAGTAGGAACTGGCCACTCTGCAACTGCCGATACTTTCTTAGCGTCAGCCTGTATCCCAGCTTTGGAGACCTTATGTCCCAAATACACTACCTCACTCTTCAGAAAATCACATTTTCCGGATTAAGTATTAA
The DNA here is from genome assembly GCF_964204645.1 of Tubulanus polymorphus. Lineage (NCBI taxonomy): Eukaryota > Metazoa > Nemertea > Palaeonemertea > Tubulaniformes > Tubulanidae > Tubulanus > Tubulanus polymorphus. The sequence continues at coordinate 14,334,845 of NC_134028.1, read as the reverse complement.
ACCTGCCTTCTCCAACTTCATAAAGACATGCTCTAACCTTTCTAGGTGTTCGACTACTGTCCTCGCATAGACCACGATTTCATCAATATAAGTCGAAAGGTGATTGATGAATTAGATCAATATTTAATAATTACAGATGAAATACAATCACTTTTTAATAATGAAAATTCACATAAAACATTATTTCTACACTTACGTTATTGCCCTTTCAGAGAATGCTATGTAATGTTTTCAGAGTAGAAGAAAAAAGATTTACCCCTGACATTCCAAATGAAAAATCATTTAAAGATGTTGCAGTTCAATGTAACTTAGACAATAAAATCGAAACACCTAAATATGAACCTAATGAAAAAGCGTTATGTAAAATATTATACTCGAAGCAATAAATCACACCATCTTAAATCAAAATATCATAACTAAAAATAATAATTCAACACTTAATATTCAAAATAAGATATTTCAAATTACTTTTTTTCTTAAATAAATGGAAGATTTCAGCATTCCATTTGGAAAAAGTGATGTTAAACATCATTTAATTGCTTGAGGGTTAATATTAGCTGCGCTTTACTTTTACTATGAAAATATCAGTAAGGATCTGATGAATGAAAACATGAAATTGAGTAAGAAATTAAAGAAGTTAAATGGAAACAATCACAGAAGAAATAACAATAAAAAGTTAATGATTCAAATGATTTAGATGATTAAAACAGGATCTTTTAATTTAATTTGTTTTATATATTTTAACTATAAAAATGAGTGAGAGTAAGGTATTAAATTTATTAAGTAAAACAATAAAACATTAAAGTAAAACAATAAACCAACTAACTTAGTATGAATCATATTATTCTAGTGCTGCGTAAAGAATATGCTATTTATCTGATAGGTTTTATATATCAATATAAAAATAAAATATATATTTGAATATAATTTGTACCTTTCCAGTGTTGAAATATAAATTGTATTAGCTGAAAATATATTATATGATAAATCTGTGAAGACATAGAGTTTATTTGAATATAAGACCCTTGGATTCTTGGATTCTTACTCGTACCTCTAGTACATAGATATATTAATTAGTTTTTACATGAATTAAAGATGTAAATTATTAGTAATTGTATAAAAATAGATTATATTATAACTATTTTTATTTTTATTAAGTGAAAACATTTAATTTATTCGTTTTTATAAAACTAAGTACGAGAGGTACGAGTAAAAATCCAAGAATTCTTACTTTCTTACTTTCTTGGCAAGAATCTTGGTTTCGTCCGTCTCGTACATGGATATATAGATAGTTTTGTAAAAATTATAAATATAAATTATTAATCTAAGTATAGAAATTTAAGTGAAAACATATAATTTATTCATTTGTATCTATTCCAGCCAAGATAACAGTCTGTTGCGTAATTTGAATTATAAAACGTTTCATCTGATTCATGAATATATCCATGATTTCTCAAACTCTTTTTATTGGTTTACCTTTGTCAGCGATATGAGGTTGGCATTGAGCCAATTCATGTAAAATTGCGGTACGTTTTTTATGTGAGCATTTGTTTCATTGGTTCTCGGCTTAAACGACGTATAATCGATGCGATTGAAGACATGACGAACCTCCGTCGATGTACATGGTCAACTGAGTTAAAATTCTACGAAAAACTGTTTTTGGCGGGAAAATTCTTAGCTCTCGCGTATAAAATTGCAATGACCTCGATTGGGGGGCGTTGTCTCTAGGTGCGAATGGGAATGGCTGTTTTGGGGATATACGGGGAATTCTGGCGCTACTAAAATAATTATAAGAAAGCCATAGAATGGCGTACGTTTCATTGGACTAGGTGCCGTATACGTGCGAATTTTAAATGCTCATTGCTGGTGAGGATGTAACTATTTCACACATCTGCCATAGGTATTGTTTCATTTTAATACTCGGTGATTGTTTTGATTGACATTGAAGTGTAAGCGAACATTCACTTACACGAGGCCTCCACCTGTGCGCGCAGAGTGCTAAACGACACACACACAAGCTCGTACAGTACACTACTCAAGGTGATGCTGTAACGCGTGCGCGTTTGACATGAAAATAGGCTGAATAATCGTAGCAGAAGATGAGCGATGTGTTTTCTGTTTGATAGAATTTGTAATAAATTGTAAGTTCTTGTGACCTGAAAATATTAAGCAGCAAACTAAAAGTATAGGTCGAGGTCTGAATATTGTAGTCGTAAATTCCAGGATTTAAAACGATCTAATAACCGATTTGTTCTGTACCGGTATTTTAACTTCTGCGGCCAACATTGGAAGAGGTTTCCATGACCCAATATTCAGCCACCCTCGGATATGTGACATCATATGAATTTTAGGCCATCCCATATTAATGGTCCGTTTGCCGTAACCCGACCGACCCTACTTCAAAGGTACCGAGTGAAAACTTTTTTCTGGGATTCATTGAAATAAATTTTATTTTTGATAAAAACGGCCGACCGACCCACTGCCTACGTATGAGCTACGTATTATAATATGTTAAGTTTTTAAGTTTTCCAGGAAACTGGCAGTGTTCCAAAAAGCTGCCATTCATTCTTATAGTGACTATATCAAAGCTGGTAACGTAAAACCGCGCACATATTCAATGTACTGTTTCATTTTTAACACAGAGATGACGCTCTGGACGAAGTTATAATTTCAGAATAATTCTCGAAATCTACGCTATTAGACAAATTTCCCGTGCACAACGTAAATGATTTTTGCGATATTGTATCCATGTAAAAAGGTGATAAATTTGTTTTTTTGCCCAAAAATTTTGCAAAAAAAAAAAGTTGAGTCGGTGTTACGGCAAACAGACAATTATTTTGAGATGGCCAGAGGCCTATTTGAATATTTTTTTCATATTGTGAAACGTATTTTTTTTTGAAAATATAAAACAATTTCCCTGCCATGCCTACCTGTACCCTACAAACTTTTGGACGTGGACCGCAACCAAATGTATATCTTTGGTTTTATCTGACTACAAAATAATTCTTTAAGAAAGTTAAAATACAATATAAACTTGTGGAACTTTGAAGTCACGAATTAAAAGGATTTTTCAAGCAATGCCCTCACTCCAAAAAAACCTCTAGCTTTCAAGGTAAACCACACTTTGCCCATGGGCAATTTATTTTTATATTTTTGATTACATATTTCACAACATTTAATGTTATTCAATCTATCTGAGATATAATCAATGTTATCTTTTAATTCAGCGTATCTTATTTTACAAGAATCATAGAATTCATCTGTTTTAATGAGTAAATTGTAAAAGAAACTAAACCTGAAACCATAATGATTAACTTAATGCGCTCTTGATTTCTGTAAATAAGATGTAACAAATTTAATATATTTTCACTCATTTTTATAGTTAAAATATATAAAATAAATCAAATTAAAAGATTCTGTCTTACAAATCATTTAAATTATTAACTTTTTTATTGTTATTTTTTCTGTGATTGTTCCCATTTAACTTCTTTAACGGTGTAATTTATTGCTTCGAGTATAATATTTTCCACAATTACATAACGCTTTTTCATTAGGTTCATATTTAGGTGTTTCGATTTTATTTTCTAAGTTACATTGAATTCCAGCATCTTTGAATGATTTTTCATTTGAAATGCCAGGGGTAAATCTTTTCTCTTCTGCTCTGAAAAACATTACATAGCATTCTCTGAAAGGGCAGTAAAGTAAGTGTAAAAATAATGTTTTATGTGAATTTTCATTATTAAAAAGTGATTGCATTTCATCTGTAATTATTAAATGTTGATCTATCTCATCAAATGTTGTGAATTTTGGAATTATTGTATTGAATAAGATTTTATCTTTATCATTCGATAACTCTTTTATTAGAGAATGATTTTTAAACATTAATTCAGTAATATTATTCACTTAAAAATTATTCCCTTTCGACCTTTGGCTTGAAACAACATATTCCCCATTACTAATATATACCACGCACTCTTTGAAACTCAAATCCTCTAGTGTCATCTCCATTAACCTTTGAAACGTAGATGCAGCATTAGACAGTCCAAAGGGCATCGTGTTGCAATCATAAAACCCTAATCCGGATCCCGCACAAAACGCTGTCTTTTTCTTGACTTCTTCATTCATGTCTACTTGCCAGTATCCACTTTTAAGGTCTAAACAGGAAAAGTACGCGGAACTGGACAACGCATCAAGCAACTCGTTTACCCAGGGAAGGCAATACCTGTCAGGAATTGTACGCTCATTTACCCGACGAAAATCAATACAAAACCGGAGCTCGCCGTTTTTTGCGAACTAGCACCACTGGTGACTGCCACGGAGAAAACGAGTGACGAATCACTCCGGCCTTCAACATCATCTTAAGGTGATCGCGGACTTCCTGCAGCATTCCTGGAGGAACTCTCCGATAACGTTGGTTTATAGGTGTCTCATCCCTCATCGGTGTCTCATGCTTTATTAAATTAGCCCTTCCAAAGTCACCATCTCCTCTCGAAAATAGCCGTTGCCACTTTATTAACAATTTCTCCAATTTCTGACGATCTTTAACCCATATATGATGCAGTTTAAATGTTCTTAAGAAGTTCCGCTGTCCTATGGTGAAGCTATTCCCAGCATAATTACATTCCTGGACGCAACTGTTCTCCACACATTGCACCTCAGCGCTACGCCTTCCTCTAATTTCCACTTCTTCCGCCTCATATACGGTGCACAGATTAGACCGGGCCGGTATGGTGATATCATGTGACGTCAGATTCCTAAGTCGAACTGGCACTCTTTGGCTTCCCAAACTCGATGCTTTGCTGACAGTTGGAACAACCAATAATTCACCTGGAGTCGTCACTTCATGTCCGGACGTAGCCATCAAGTCAAATTCCACTTCTCCGCTTGTTCTCAAGAAACCGTGTACAGTTGTCCCTGTTTCCGCTGGTACGGTAAGAACCTTGGTTGAACGGACTATGCACGACTGGACAGGTTCAGTAATCAAACAAACACTTTTGAAAGCCTCCAGACGAGAAAGAACATTGGTGCCTAGGAGGACCGGAACTTTACGGTTATACGGCGTCGCGTCTTCCACTAAAAATAACGACCTTACCATGTCATGTTCAACGTTAACATTTACGCAACATATCCCACATACGGTAAACGGCTATCATCAACACCCCGTACATCAAGGACACCACCCAGCGGTTCCACTTGCAAATAAGGCAAACGTTCGTAAAGAAACTCCCTAGATATAATACTGACTGTTGACCCGGTATCAATTATACAAACGCAGCTTTTTCCATCAACAAAAGCATGGCGCTCACAAGCCGCCCCGACTAAACCGCCTGGTGTTCCCAACCCTTTCGAGCTTGGTGACTTGGAGTTTGGCTGCCGCTTGTCGCCCCAAACTCCTTAGCGTTTGTCTGATCCTTTCTATTGGTGCAGCTTCTACGCATGTGGCCAGGGAGACCACATCCCCAGCATTTAAGCTGAGTATTCTGGTATTGTCATGGAGTCCTTGGTGGCGCACGCTGGCTTTCCTCTATCTTTGTCACTCGCCTCAGTAACTCCTCGAGTTGCTGCTCCAACTTAGACTGCTTAGAGGACACTTACTGCACTTTCACCGCCGGTTGCGACTGTTTGTTCAGTCTATCTGACTTCCCAGATCTGCGGTCCGAATCCTTCTCTCTGTTCTCTTCCTCAGCCTGCCGTGCTTCCAACACCAACTCCCTATATGAGGCGCCACTCCTCAACACATACCGAGTCGACATTTGTACATATTGGTCTTTCAGACCCATCCAGAACTGATTGCTCCGCATATCTTCTGTTATTAAATTTTTTCTCTGGACGTAATCCTAACCTTGGCAGCTAAATCATCCAGCCTACACGACCAATCAGTTACAGACTCGCTAACATCTTGTTTCGCGCTATGATAGTTAGTCAGGGCCTTAGCCGGAGTAAGACGGAGCAAAAACTTTGAAACTCCAAATTTTGACTTTTTTATTCTCCAGACCTCCCTGATATAGAAATAAAAAATGTTGGTGGTACGAAAGTGCAATCACAGCGCCGACGGGGACAGAGCCGTGTCAGAGATCGGCGGAGTGAAAATTGAGGTGGACGAACACGAAGAAGTAGGCTATTGCGCTACTTGAATCGCGAAAACTCCTGGCGCGGCCCCGACGCTTTTCGTTGATTAAGTAATACAAATATCATGCAATGGGTTTTCACAAAATCTACCGCCGGTATTTACCGGATTTAAATATCACTCCAAAATTCAAAGAAACCTCGATATATCGAACCGGAACACTTCCGGTAGATATCCGCGCCTGGCCAACCGGGAAACTTATTTGTTTCAATAGATATTGATAGGATCCATCATCTTCACCCGTCAAGGGATTCGCACCCACTAAGCTAAAGCCGTGCCAGAATCGGGTCGGGCCAATCACAGCGCTTGTAACAAAGCACATTAGGCTTCTGTGGTATTTCCCAGTAAATGGGCCAATCAGCGAACACGTAGCGAACGCGGAAGTATTGTCGCGTGTTGATACATGACGTCATGCGCAAAAGCGCCAGTAATGAAATCGCGATAATTCACGTGTACAGCTGCTGATATTTTCAGATAAACCAATCACAGGGAAGATACAACTTCCTGATTGGCTGATAAAAATTGAAATTTTCCCGATTTAACTTTCGTGAAAAATGCAGAAAACATTTTTATGATACCCTATTTCAAAATTCTGCTCGCTACGATTCCGAGAATGGATTACGCTTAAATACGTGATTTGTTCGAATATGCCCTCACTTGGCAAGCAAAAGAGCCTTTTGTGTGGAAACCATGTCATTTAAATTCGCTCCATTTGTATAGTAATAGGCTCAGCCTACGGCTGGCCTAAAAACCATCAATCTGATTTTTTTTTTTAAATAACTGTCGACTAGATCCAATCACTAAACTGCTAGATCTGAGCTAAACCCTCAAGTACATTCACTAAATCACTTCTGGAGTCCGTACTCTATCTCTCAGTACCACAACTGGTCTCAAACTCAATGCAATTATACAAGAATCCAGTTCCAATACACAAAATACACGTGAACCCCACAAACGAGCAAAGTACGCAAAATTATTGCCCACCAACACATTGAACGATGCGAGCAAGCAAGCAAATCGAAAAATAAATATACAAATAAATATAATAACCAAATCAAAAGCATTAATAGCAACAGAAGCAAACAATACCTGAAGCAGCAAGCACTAAGCCCTAACACATTCACAATAAAGTCTATCGCTCACCGACCTTGAACTTGGAACCTGCCACCAATGGCTTATTCTTTAGAACTAAGTCAGGAAACAAACACCACTACACCACCTATCCGTAGAGGGATTCTCCAATCATCAATTGTAGAAAATCAACTCTCCATAGAATATCACACTCACTCACCTCCCTGCATACCATCTAGGATATCACACTCTATTGGTCGTCACGCGCGCACGCACAATAAAGTCACCATTCACATACTAACATTCCATAGGAAACTTGACCTCGTCTCCTCGAATGAGTAAAGTTTACCGCATTAACTCAATATACACACGCAGCTATATATAGACAAAGTTTCACAGACTCACCTAAATCCGACTATACATATATACATCAGCTACCAAAAGTTCCAGGAACTCAAACCACACATCTCCGCGAGTTTGACATCCGAATTAATAACAGCCATCAATTCGCTCCAACTGACTACAGAGCTCTACCCACTGATCCATTGACGAATTCCCATCTGACTTATATGCGAAATTCCATAGCTGAGAGAACCCACGTTGGGCGCCAATGAAACAGGATGGATACAATAAATGTCTCCTCGGTGGGTCGGGACACCTCCTACGCTCTGGCTTCGTCTCGGCAGACTCGCTGGTCAGACCACACGTCAACTCCTTCAACCTAATAAAAGGATGAAACTACAGTACTAAAGTATAACCAACTTTATTACACACACATGTTGAATGGTCAACAACATATAACTGAATGTATATTATGAATATTATCAAAAATACATAATTTCGATATTACACGTAACCATGATAATTTATCATGACTAAAACAATTGCGCCATTAAGCACATACGAACAAGTCAACTAATAAGCCCTAGAAATTCTAAAATGTATCTGCAACAATGTGTAATAATAGTAATTATTGAAACTAAACACAGCTTTCAGATATCTCAAAACTAGAGGAGAAACTAGAAGTATTAACTTACGTAATAAAAGGATGAAACTACAGTACTAAAGTATGGTCAACAATATATCACTGAATGACCAGAGCTGGTCAATCAAGGAAAAAGCTTCCCACAAAGGACTGAAGATGGCAGCACAAACTGAAGGAAATTTTCCCTGTTACAAATGGAACAGATTTGAGATATGTATGTATGTATGTATGTATGTATGTATGTATGTATGTTTTTTTATAAATTTTTTTTATAAATATTACTTTATTATACATATATATATATATATATATATATATATATATATATATATATATATATATATATATATATATATATATATATATATATATATATATATATATATATATATATATATACAAAAAATACAGTTAACTAAAATCAAGAAGAGTTCAAACTGAAAAACTTTTACCGAATGGATTACATGATGCAACAGATCAAGAATAAGAAGGAAGAATTAGATTTATTTTGTGATAAAACAATTAGATAAATTATTAATATAAGACTTGCATCTGATAAAATTGCACCCGATAAAAGTATAAGAGATTTTAAAATTAAAACTTTAGAATATGAATTAACTAAATCAAGAAAAGAATTAAAACAATTTAGGTCTGATTAAGATCATCAAGTAATTGATGAAATTGAATATAGACAAAAAGAATTAAGTTTAGAAAAAGAAATTGATGATTTAAAATATAATTTAGAATTACAGAAAGAAGAAAAAAAATTTATTAAAATCATAAGATTATTGATAGATTAAAAGTTGTATTCAAAGATTTTTTGATAAAACCAAATTCTAAAGTAACATTGAAAGATAGAATAAAATTATTATTTAAACTAGAAGGTATCACAATTCTAACAGCTGTAACTATGATATTTACAACAATAGGTTTAGCTATTTCAAATTCATTAAAATCTACACCAAGTCCTAATAAACCAGATAAACCTCCGAGTCATAATTCTATACAGGATAAAGTGAAAGATGGTTTAAAAGAATTAGCAAAATATTTATGGGAATTATCTAAAAAATCTGCTGCAGCATTACCTGGTGTTATAGCTTCAATTGTTAGTTTTTTTTTAATCTGCTGAAAATATTATTAGTTTTGCTGCTGAACATATTATTCTATTTTTAATTACAGTTGTAAGTGCAATTATTTTTGGATTAGTTAATATGATAAAAAATAAATAATTAATTTTTTCTTACATAAATGAGTGGGAGCTATATAAATCCTTCTAAGAATTCTGAAATATCTAATGCAATTAAAGCAGAGAGACATCATCATATAATTACTCATAATCCTTCTAATATTAATCCTGATGAAACTTTATATGTTATAATTCCTCGATTAACACAAAATACTTTTTATGTTCAGTAACTGGTGATGATAATAATTATGTCGTAGATAATGTTGGAAGATATTTATTCAAAAAATTAATTATAAATATTGGACCGGAGACAGTTTTTTCATTAGATTATTATAATTTATGTACGCATTTTAAGGATTTATGGTTAACAAAAGAAAATAGAAATAATATGATATTTCAAGGCATCCAATCCGAAAACCAAAATCAATAAAGATCTGAAGCACATAATGCAGTAGTAACTAATGGCGTAGATGATTTAATTAAAGAGATTTATGGAAGCAAATATAAAATTCCATTAGACTTTGAATTGATAAATAATAATGCACCTTTATATAAATATGCTATACAAGAAGATATTATATTCGAAATAACATCAATTATAATGATATACCTTCTACATATGATATTGAATCAAAAAAAGATTATTATAATCCAAAATATTGATATATACGAAGAAATATATTTCATATAAAAAATGGGCATCACATAAGAAATCAAAGAAACGTGTAGAAAAAGTAAATAATCATTATGATAATACACTTGAAACTAATGTTAATAACATATCAGATAATAATGTAATAGATGATTTAAAAGATGACATTAATGCAATTGAAACTCATGATAACATTAGAAGTAGATCTTGGGTAGATAGTCTAGATAATTAAAAATCCATAGCAGCAAAAACAGTACAAATCTCATTTCTAATGAGTAACATATATTTATTATAGCGAACGTTTTCGGGAGTTACATTATCCCCTCTTCAGGCATAGCGCAAGTGATTAAATTTACATGTCATACTGGTATTTATATAGAGTAAGACGAAGCTAATTACAAACAATTTCAAATTACTGAGTGACAGGATAATCATAATATAAAGATAACTAATTACACACTACCTAAATTACTGAGTGAACATATTTGGCTAGTGGTTAATTATCTAAAAACATCGAGAATGAATCCTGAACCGTGTTCGAATAGTTGATTAAGGGAGGGCTGTTGAGTTTTGATAAAAAGTGCTTCTCTTATTTTACAATCTAAATCGGAGGAACCTTTATCTAAAATTTTGAAATTCTTTTCGCTAAACGAGACCTGACAGTCACGGCAGTTTGATAGATGTTGGGCAATTGCTGAAGTCTTAAGTTTATTCTCCTTAACTCTTGTTACTATGTGTCTTTTTGTTTTACCTATATAGGCAGTGTTTATATCACATAAACAAGTGTATTTGTAGACAACCATAGCTTTCAAGGATTTAGGAGTCGGACACTTAAGTGAAAAGAAATTCTTAATCTTAGTGGTTACGAATGAGCATTGAAGGTCTATTTCGAAATTCGATTTAAACAGTTTCTTTAATTTTTGAGCATATAGAATAGACGGGAAACCCACAAACGGTATGGAAATGAAAAGAGAAACTTTACTCTCATCAACGGTTTTAGGCTGGGTAACGAATTTAGAGTCGAGAAATTTTAACACAGTGATCAATAACATGGCTAGGATAACCATTAAGTTTGAATAATTTCTTAAGAAAATCAAATTCTTCCGAAAGAATGTTCCAATTGCTGCATATATTGTATGCACGAAAAAGCATCGTGTTGATAAGACCAATTTTCCATTTGTAAGGACACATTGCATTAAAGTTCAAAAGTAATCCAGTATTAGAAGCTTTTCTATATACGCGTGAGACGAAATTAGTACTATCAGTGTCAGTTGGTGCTTGAATGAGAGTATCTAAAAAGGGTAAAATGTTCGGGCCAAGTTCGAAAGTAAATTTCAGATTGGGAAACATAGTATTTAATGCATCAAAAAAATGAATTGTAGTTAGAGTTGATTCGAAAAATACAGAAAATGTCATCAACATATCTAAGGTACAATGCGGGTTTTAATTTGCAATCAGTCAATAGTAAATTCTCAAAATGTGCCAGACAGAAGTTAGCTAAAGTAGGGCCTAATGGGCTGCCCATGGTTACACCATCAACTTGTTTAAAAAGACGATTGTTGTACATAAACATTCCAGATGTTGCGATATTGAGAAGTTGTTAGCGTAGCTTTACGTAGCCTTATCATACGAGGGTTTAGAATCTGATTCGTAGATATGATCTGAAATCAGGTCTATAGTTTCTCTGAGCGGTACGTTTGTTAACAGAGATTCGACATCGAAACTAATGAATATATCAGAAGGGTGAAAGATGAAAACCTTAAGCCTTTCCAGGAATTCCCAGGTACTGTTAAGCATGAAATTGCTAGAAATATGTGGTTTGATAATTTTGTCCAGATACTTGGCCAGGTTGTATCCAGCAGTGCCGATCATCGAAACTACAGGTCTGATAGGAAATTTATCTTTATGGACTTTACATAAGCCATATAATTTACCAGGTTGACTGCCACTTGGATAAATACTTTCAAAAATTACAGAATTAACGTGCGGTTTTACATGTCTTTTGAGAAAATTGCAAATTTTGGTCTCGTTGATTAAAATTGGATGATTTATTCGAGTGTGATAAGGCTACGTTTAAACAACTTCTCAACATCTAAACAAAATCTCAGGGACATATAGAAAATGAAAAGAAATTAGAAGAACATGAAAAAAAATTAGCAGAAATAGAAAGAAATAAAACGTGTCAATGTTGTAATAGAAAAATTGAACTGTTGATGAAAAATACTCATTATGAATCAAAAATACCTTCATTTATTTTTATAAAAAGGCGGGTATGATACTATTGATACTATTGTTAAATAACCCTAAGAAATATATCAAATATTTTAATCCTATAACTAAACAATATTATATATGTTCTATGCGTTGTTATTTGATAAATTATTAGCTTATGCAGAAAATAATCTTAAACAAATATATAAATTTTTGTATTCGAGAAAAATAGATTTAAGTTATCTAATGAATAATTTTGGAATTGATTTGATTTTGATGAATACTTTGAAAAATTAACAAAAGAAGCTAAGATGGATAATAATTATCATAGAATGATGGCTCAACTAAAATTAATAAATCCTAAGAATTATGATGAATTAGATATAAACAAAGATGATTTTATAAATGTTTTAGAATAATTATTATTAAACTATCTATATATCTATATACTAGACGTACGTAAGAATCTTGGAAGTATTCTTGGAAGAATATATTATATAATATTTTAGAAAATAACATAAATTGATTATGTTTAAAAATTAATTAGAAATATAAATTTAATACATATGTGTGACTTATTCAAACGTAAACTACAAACATTTGAAAATAGTTTTAATATAATTTATATTTAGAATAATTATTTTAAAACTATTTATATAACTATATACAAGACGTACGTAAGAATTCTTCCAAGATTCTTGCCAAGATTTTTACTCGTACGTCTAGTACATAGATATATAAATAGTTTCTATATTTTGAATTATATAATATTTCAAATTGTATTTTGTAAATTTATATTCATATGGAAATTGAAGCCTCAGAAGTAATTTGAAACCTTTATTATTTTTTGATTTATTCATATATTCATCATGTAATTCAGTAGGTATAATTTGATTTTCTTCCAATGATTGTTGCATAGATTTTCTATCTTTATTGTAGAATAAAACTAAAAATCTAATGTTTTCTCTAAAATCTTTAACAATTATACTTTTGATTAAAAACCCAAGTTGTTATCCCAAAATGTCTACCATAGAAGGCTAGATAACCTAGTTCATTTTCTCTAATTTTTATATCATGTAAATTAGCACAATCATCTATAATGAATATTGTATTTGTTCCTTTATAAATATCTAATGTAATTTTTACACAATTATCTAAGTTATTCTTTACAGAAGTAGGATTTAATATAATAAATGTTTTATCTTTAAAAACTTTATCCCTATTATATGTTTCATTCATTTCATAAGTAGGGCAGAATAATATAATATTATCAAAATGATTTTTATGAATAGTTTCTAACAAATATAATATAAAATGTGTTTGTTTCTCCAGTAACTAACATATTATGTGGTTCAAATATAAATAAATCTTTATTCATTTATTCTTTTAATTTTACTAGATGAAATCCATTCATTAAATTTATCATCATACCCTTTATATTTCACCAAAGAATATTTCTTATTACGTAATGTTTTTGTTTTTAATACTTTTTCTATTTTGTATTCTATATCATCTGGATTTGGTACAAGTGATAATTCTTGTTCATATAAAAATAACCTAATATTTCTTCATCTTTTAGATCTACTTATTTATAAACAAATGGTTTAGCTAATATTATTTTTTTAATTTTAAATATTTCTTCAGTAAAATTTGGAATATAACCTTGATAAAATATTTTTCGATATTTAGAAATTCTAACATTTTGTCCTATTTTAAATTTTGGTTCTCCAAAATCATGTGCAACAAACCGGTGTTATCATATCGCGGAAAGACGGAATCGCGGAATTTTCCAAAAACGCGGAATTTCTTCATTTTAACTATAAATAGTAAACGGGTTTTCCCACGGGGATACCCACTGTCGGACAGGGCATCGGACCCAGGTTTTCAACCACGGGAATTAGTATTTGATAATTTATTATATCGACAGTCAACAACTTAACGATACTGTTCCAAATAATGTAGAACCTAGGCAATACGATCTTTGCGAATTCAGTGATACAGAGTATCGCTGCATTAACTGAAGGAATACAAATCGATGGTACGTAAACGTAGGATTTTTGATGACACCATGGGTCATTCTCCAGGACTCAGTTCCGAGTTAAGATTTGACTCTGGTCTCTGGATTTAAACCATTGGAAATGAATTGATTCTAAGTAATTCAGAGTTAACTCACAACTGTGGAACTGGATCGATGTCAGACGAAAATAAATAGACATTATGTACATTTCAATCTGGCTTAGGATTGTTCATGCGTGTTGTGTGTCTACATTGTTGTTATAAGCGACTGTGGTTTATCTTTTAGAATTATATGATATGAAAGATTATAAAATGGTTTCGTTTTTTTTAATGTTTTCTTTGTGACTGCTATAACATATATGTTCCTATGCTGATTATTTGGATCAAAAGAATCTCATTGGTACCGGTACTGGACGAATTTGACGAAGGAATTTGAACCGATTCTTGTTTGGTCGTAGGATTTCATGTTTGCAACCATCTACAACTACGGTCCGACACCGCGAACGTGCTCAATATTTATCTGATAATATTCGTTTCTGAAGTTCTCAAAAAGTCGATGAACTTCGATAACCGAAGTTTGCCCAGTAGAAATAGACATTAGGTGCCTGGTCTCTTTCACCCCACTTGATTCTGACTTCTTCTACAGGTGGCAGCCAGTCAACGGTATCGTAATATAATAATTCCATATAAAATTGCCTGCAAATAATGGGACTCGAACCTAACTCGTTGCATCGATCGGTCCGGTGCCCTGTCCGACAGTGGGTATCCCCGTGGGAAAACCCGTTTTCTATTTAAAGTAAGAATGAAGAAGTTCCGCGTTTTTGGAAAATTCCGCGATTCCGTCTTTCCGCGATATGACAACACAGGCAACAAACGCACCGTATAAATTATTCCAAACAACTTCTGAAATATCTATTTTTCTAGCTTGTATAGGTTTCATACCAATATTTGAATGTTAAGAATTATTATAACCGTTCACTCAATCATCTAATACATCGATATATTTATATGTTTCATTTGCAGTAAAATATTTCCACATTCTAGATTTCAATGATTTATTAAATCTTTCTAAAATAGATGCTTTTTTATCTGAATGTGTTGAAAAATATTCCACATCGTTTTTAGATAATAATTTGTTTAAATGTTTATTATAAAATTCTTTACCTTCATCAAATTGTTTCTTATCTGGAATAGCTTCTTTAAATATTGATTTGAATGCATTAGTAACTTCTATACCAGTTTTATTTTTGATTGGAATTGACCATGCGTATCTACTGAATATATCTATAACATTTAATATCCAGATATATCCTTTTATTCTTCTAAGTTCTTCATATGTTGGGAATTACGATTAAACTGTGATAATATTGTAATACCGTATTGTGTAAGGATTACCTTTTTCACACTTCACATTCATTGTTCATGCAGCCTAACATAGCTGGGCCGCCTATATAATGTCTAAGTATGTAAAGTAAAAGCTGAATTATTCATATACCACACGATGGGAGTCGTCGTCGTCTGTCTCTGGTCTATTCTCGTATTCGAGTCGGATTTATTCGCAACATTGGTGCCGTGACCAGGATGGACCGTGACAGATTGGTGAAATCGAGAGCTGCATACAAGGGCCAAGTGACGACACTATTCGCAAATCTTCAGATGGTAGAACGAGATGGAAGACGAAATGGAATGAACTCGAGGCTCGTCTCCAGACACTATCTAAGGAGATTAACATCATACAGAAGTTGATCTTCAAATTCTTGATCTGACAGACACCGAAGCTTCGGAAGCAGCAATCACGGAATCCGACGCCTACATGGATATACTCGAGCAACGAAAATTTAAGCTGTAAATTAATCGACTCGCTTAAAGTTAGAACCGCTTCTACGTTGAATCCGAATGCAAAACAATTTTCAAACGCAAGAACTAATTCTAGACTTGACTCTACCTAAATTTTCGGGTGATATCGTTGATTTTCCCACATTTTTGGACAGTTTTTCTGCAGCTGTCGATCAAGTCTCGTATCTGTCAGGGGCAGAGAAGTTTAACTATTTGCGATCTGTTTTATTCGGCGATGCTATGAAAGTTGTGGATGGTTTAACTTTAACTGATGAAAATTACTCGGTAGCAATAGATCTTTTGCATGATAAATACGGTCAAGAATTCAAAATTATCGATGCTTATATGAATTCGTTACTCGATCTTTGATCACCGTCGGAATGTTTAGCGAGTATTCGTAATTTTTATGATTCTATCGAAAAGTGCATTAGGGGTTTGGCAGCATAGGGAAAAGAGTCTAAAATATACGGCGATTTCGTTACACCGGTTATAATTCGTAAACTACCGTCGAATATCCTAGGAAAAATTTCCCGGGCGAATTGGGGAACTTTAGATATGTCATTTGATAGTTTGCGTTCCTTATTGAAAATCGAGGTCGAAGTGTTAAGCGCAAAATCAAAGTCGGCAATTATATTAGATGGCAGACCTGCATCGGCTAATGCACTTCTAACTGATATTTAGAGTCGGCCTTGCGTTTACCGTAAAGAAATTCACAATCCTTTAGATTGCATGTTGGTAACTGATTCGAACAGACGTTTAGAGATAATAAAACGTAACGGCCTTTGCTTTAATTGTTTTGGGTGCCATTAAGTCAGTAATTGTAAGTCTAAAAATCGAGGTAGAACGTGCCGATAAAAACATCATACCAGTAATGCATAGGTAGAAAAGAGGGAGATTCGAATTCCAGGAATTTGCAATATAAACCAAAAATTTCTGAAACTAATTCACGTGATGAACCCTCCGTGTCACCGGCTGATATGAAATCACAATCGGAATCCACTGTTTCACAAAACTTTGTTGGAAATCTAAGAGTTTCGAGCAAACACGAGTATCATATCACTAATAATAGCCAGTTGTTTGGTGAAGTTTTATTAAAAACGGCTGTCGCAAATGTATGTAAAGCAATTAACGATATTGATACACCGGTCACAATCCTCTCTTTAATCGTTATCTATAAAATACTTGAGTAAGGCCCTGGCGAGAGAACGTGTCCGTGCACAAATCCGAATGAATAAATTGAAATACCGGATGATAATATTGAAGATAATATATTTCATTTACCTTGAACAAAGAATGATTTTCCTAATCCCTATTGTATATGAATCCCTATCGTTCCGAAGCTTCTCCTGTCCTGCTGTCGACACTCGTCTTACTAAGGTACAGATTCTCCCGATTGACTGCTCTCTCAAGATGCGGGTCCCTTTTATAGAAAGAATCGGCATTCTTAAAATACCGACTCTCCCACTCGACTTTTGGCAAGGAACAGCAACCTTACTGTCATGACTGTTTTGGTCATATAGAATTTGGCCTTAATGATTCGTTGATCTAAAATTATTTTCAAAACTGATTTGCTAAACTAACTTTTTCCTTCCAACCCTCCTGTCATGACGCGTTATGATTTACTCACTCCTTGCTAGTCGTTGTTGAGAGAGCAGCTATTGTCTGTGAATTACCAACGAGCGCATACAGACAACAGAAACTTCAGACAGCTAGTTTTAACATTTAACACAAATTAATTTTTCTAAAACATTAGCGATTATTAACAATTTGTTCTTAAACAACATCTAGATTACTCAAATTAAATATCTTTTCAAAACTTTGTTTTCTTTTCTAATTACAGTACAAATTCATTGTTTCTTTTTTAATTATTATAATTAACTACGATTCGGAATACATTGTGATTGATTATCAATTCTTAAATTATTTGAAATACTTATACTAATTATTTTATCTACAATTTAACTAATTCTATTTTAATACAGGATAAGCAAAACAACCACATCTTCCTAAACTTCCGGTTTTTTCTTTTACGGAAAGTAGCCGGGAATATCATCAAGTATCAGCGTGATCCCTTCACGAGCCTCATTATAAATACACTCCATTGTTCCGACCCAACCAAATATGGTTCCAACTATTTAAAAGTTTTATATAAAGATTTTCTGAATGTTTGCCAGATCTCACAGCAGAAGAACCGAGAAAGAATTGTTGTTTATAGACTGATTTATGGTTTGCGTTGGTAGATGAAAGCATCAAACAAGAACTTTCGTAATTCTTACTACTAGTACGTTCTTGTCTGACGGCTTTAAAGTAACCCCCACGCATACGGAAACAACATTAAGAACATTTCTCAATACTACGAACATTTTCAAATACTACGAAAATCTAGCTGTGGATCAATATCCATTTTTCGGCTGATATTTATTTGACGAAGGGGCAACTAGGTCGTTTATAACGACAGAATTGGCTGACAAGTTAGGATTAAAAATTCGGTGGAAATCGTTCTTTAAAGGGCAAATGCCATCAAAATTGTACTTTCCGCGATTTCCTAATCAGAAGTATACTGAATGATCGATCGCGGAATGATCTATATACGGATGAAACTTCTTCAAAATAAATCTAACAAACTAGGCGATCTCATGGGATCTAGACAACGTTTGAACCGATGGCTGCCAAAGTCTGAGCAAAGGAGAGCTAGACAAAAAAAAGCGAGAGTCTTGTGCCTCTGAGTTTAATACCCAGCAGAACCAGACGACCACGTCATCGAAAAATCTAAAACAATAGCCAGTACTGACCATACAACCAGTTCACAGGACTTTGACCTATCAGATCATGTGTCCTGAGCACTCGTCGTACGGAACCGTATTGTCTATGAATTTTGATATGCTACATATGTATATCTAATTAACCCTAGTCAACTATCATGAATACGACCTGAGATGTGACTTATTGAAGAAAGAAACACGAATTAGCCGTAATAGGTAGCGGAATAGTCATCTATTTATCCTTCACTCCGTGCGTATAGTTCATATTCAACAAACTATGACAATCAAAACAAGCACGTGTGTGGGCCAGTACGCGAAGCCCATGTATACTCGATAAAATGAACACCATTTGTTCACCGTATTCACTGACCTACAGCGCTACTCACTTATAAACGATTATCATGTTATATACAACGGTAACGACACTATTCGATGGCAAGAGTTTATTAATTCAAATCACTCCCAAAACGATAAAATATCGCATGAAATGTCTAGTGAAATGAATGGAAGCCGCGAGCGTTTGTTAGAGATGACGTCAGAAACACGCACCTGCTAAGATAAACAATAACAGTGAGCACGCGCTGAAATTGCTGATTTAATAGTCATATTTCTCAGTAACGGCTGAACTAAAATACAAACCAATTCCATATTTGATATTTGTGAATACATCACATTTGAAAATGAATTTTACACAATATTCCATTTTGATGGCATATGCTCTTTAAGCAAAAAAATGGATGTCGTGCAGTTGTATATTTCAACAATAGATGGAGATCACATCGGTTTGGAGCTTTTAGTTTGCCCGGAAAATACTTCTCCCATCATAAATAGAGTGAATTCGAACGCACTTAACTGTCCTCATTTACGTGGCATACCCTTAGCTGCACCTATGGACTCACAGTTTTTCGAAGTCTCAATTTTGATAGGTGCAAACTAATTTTGGTCATTTGTAAACAATGAGGTAATTCGTGGTCCTGGCCCAACCGCGGGAAATTCAAAATTAAGATACATGTTATCTGGGCTTGCGTCACGATCACGCGTTTTTGAGGGCAGAAGTGCCGTATTGGTCACTCATGTGCAGTAAGAAACAGAACTTGAAAAGTTTTGGAGCTTAGAAACGATCGGTATCGCCGCAAATGAGTTTGACAGCGACCAGTAACTTTACGATATCTGTTGCCAAGATTCGATTTCATTTCAAGATGGTCACTATACAGCAAAGTTGCCATGGCGAATCGATCATCCGGAACTTCCAGATAATTTTGTGTAAAGAAGTATAGTTAAGTATATCAGACTGTCGCCTGATATACTTAAAATGTTCAATTCGGTTATAGAAACTTAGTTGAAGAAAGGGTTTATAGAAAAGGTAGCTGAAACAATACAGCCTGAACATTGGCATTATATACCGCATCATCCGGTCTTCCGTGATTCGGCAACTACGCCTCTAAGAGTCGTTTATGATTGTAGTTGCGGTAAGCCCAGTCTGAATGATTGCTCACATAAAGGTCCTCTCCTCCTGAATTATCTCACATCAGTTCTGTTACGTTTTAGACGTTATAAATTCGGATTTTGTGCCGATATTGAAAAAGCATTTCTGTAGATACTGTTGCCTCCGGAAGACCGAGATTTCGTAAGATCTTTATAGTTATCGAACCCACAAGATCAGAATAGTATTTTTCATGTCTACAGATTTCTGTGTGGTTTTACTCGGAGCGAAAAGCTCCCCATTCATATCGAATGCTACTTTGAATATCACTTAGAACATTTCGGAAATGAAATAGCTGTTGACATGACTCGTAGTTTGTACGTGGATAATATCATTTCCGGATGTGATGACGTACTTACTTTACTAGAGTACTATCATTCGTCACGGTCATTGTTATCAAGAGCAGGGTCTAACTTAAGAAAATGGACATAGAGCAATGAAACTATCTATTTCTAGGCAGTATTTTAATCATAACAATATGAAAACCTATCAATTGCATGTGTTTGCTGACTCAAGTGGCAAGGCTTATGGCACCGTCGCATTTCTGAGATGCGATAATAATTGTTCTTTCGTAATAGCCAAAAATCGGGTCTCACCGATCAAGAAGCGCACCATTCCGGAAATGGAGCTACTTGCAGCATTACTAGCCGCACGTTTGGCTGCTTTCATTAGTTCATTTTCGGACTTGGATCTAGAAATTTGCTTCTGGTCAGATAGCACAATTGTTCTTAGCTGATTGAAAACTGAAAAATTCTCCCTGTTTTTGTTGCGAACCGTGTTAACGAAATAAAGAAATTGTCGAAAGTGTCTAGTTGGAGATATTGTCCTACGAGTTCTAATCCAGCTGATTTGTTAACTCGGGGTGTTTCTACTCATCAGCTTCAAACTTCAGATATATGGTGGCAAGGCCCTGGTTGGTTGACTGATTTCCGATGGCCTGAATTGAATTCTGTAAATAGTACTACGGTAGACGATATTGTTTCTGTTGATACTTGTAATACTTAGTGTCATATAATGATGAAGTAGGTGTACACAGGATTATAGAAATAGGGTGTTTTGTTCTTTTCTTAGGCTGTTACGTGTCACAGTACTTGTAAATAGGTATATAGATAAGTGTAGTTAGTACCGACACGATTAGTGTATCAGAGTTAGAAATAGCCAAGAAACAATGGACTCGTAGTGTTCAAAAACGGATTATGCTGATGTAATACGTTCAATCAAAAGCGGTTCTCAAATGCGTAATAATTAAGTGAAAAAGTTGAGATTGTTCGTTGATTCCGAAGGCAACTTGCGCTGCGGTGGGAGGCTACACAACACAGCGTTATCAGAAACAGCCCGATTCCCCGCACTTTTGTCAAAATATCACCATTTCACAACATTGTATATACGTCATGTGCATTATAACATGATAATGCACGAGGGTTCGGCGGAAGTAATAGCTTATATATCAGACAGGATTATTGGATTCCGTGCATTCGTGTAGTCCGTTACACGAAAATGTGTTGTGTGTAAATTAATTACAGGACGTCCTTTCCGACTTCCTAATTCCGCACCGTTACAGTCGATACGTGTAGCGCTCCTTTCCATGTTGTAAGTGTTGTATGATGCCGTTGTTTTCTCAGTCCTTGAATTAAATAAAGAGCAACTCAGAGGTCTCGTTCATGTAGTATATTGTCAGCAGAATAGAATGAATATTATAATAATTACAAGTTACATATTTTTAATATTTATAAAAGCAATAGTATTTGACGCTTAAAATATGATATTTTATTACAAGCAAAAGCTAGATTTAACCACTAATAAATCTGACTCTGTATAATACATCAAAAGCACATTTGAAGAAATATATTAAATGATTATTTCTCCAAAACATGCCTCTAATACAATCTCCAGAGTTCAGGTCACATGACATAAAAATGGCTTACCTTGAATTAAATAAAGAGCAACTCAGAGGTCTCGTTCATGTAGTATATTGTCAGCAGAATAGAATGACTGCAGTTCCATTCCATGGGTATTTATACCCATCTGCTGAGAACTAGCTGAGACATGAGTTTGATAGTTAATTAGCCATAGTTATTAAATAAACAATATTTGCTAGACATGTATCTCACAGTTTAGACATGTTGGCATTAATATAATATGAGAATAACTACTCTTAGATTGTTGAGTGTCAGACACCAATTAGCAACACAGGTCTGTGGGATTATAGTAATTGCAGGTGCTAATTAATGTTTGACACAATCTGTTACTAAGTTTATAGATACAATATATGGAATATATGTTTATGATATAACATTAACTATGACAAATTATGACATTTCATTATTTCAAATACATAACATTATAAGCCAAAGTCAGACTAAATATATATAAAGTATGGGTGTGTAAAGTACCGCATGATACTACCCCCCCCCCCCCACCTTAAAAAAAAAACTTTTCTCCTGAAAAGTCGATATTACATAGATAATAGAATAACAGTAATTTAGTGTATATAAAAGAATAAGGATACATCGACAGCTTAACTTATACCGAGGCAGGTAGGCCTGGGTATGATGGAGGATGGTCCATCTGTGGTGCAGTAATCAATGGAGTTACACGTTTATGGTGCTCAATAATCACATTCGTGGCAAACGGGTGACGCAATATTTTCTTTAATATGAACGCTTGATATATAGATAGTTTAAAATATTTAGGAATATGTGGTATGATGTGCCAATGCGACGGACACATAGATAGTGTCATAAGTGGCACTATAACACAATGAGAGCCACATGTAACCTCCGAAAGAATACGAGTCTCATTTCCACGACGTAATGCTTTTTTGAAAAAGTTATACAGTAATATGACAACCTGTAAAAGGATGGTGGTATATAATAATATTTCCAAAGAGCTTATACCTAAGTAATTAATGGGAGTCGTCGTCGGTGGTGGGGTGGCAATATTGTCGTAAATGAACTTAGGTAGTATAGCTGCCCTAACCGAATGTACTCTTTCTAGGGTGTTGAGTGTAACAGTGATCGTGCGTAGCTTTTTGCAAGTAATGAATAAAACAATGGAAACAACACTGGACAACAGAAGCGCTGCCAATCCAATGATATCACTTAATGACGTGGGCCATGGAGCCGGCAATGCAATAGCCCCGTCCAGCAGGCCTTCAGTCAGTGAATGATACACCGATTGGTCATGGCGAGTTGCATTAGCCAATACTTTCAAATTCACAGCGATTTTGTCATCTGTACCAAGAATATGAGAAAATCGATGATTGAAGATGTTAAGGTTTGGTAACTTCATATCTATGGGTTTCGAAAAGGTGGTTCCACCAAATATTGTTGAATGAGTACCGGTTGTAAAAAATTCTTGTATCAACGCTAAATTGACGGGGTGAAGTATCTATGGTTCGGTTGAGGAACCATTGCAACTTGATATACGCGGTGGAATGACCAGACGTTCCGTGGTAACGGCGCACCCACAAGGCACCCTTTATTCACAGAAGTCACATCCAATAATGTGCTTTTTCTTGTTTTTACATAGTAGATTGATATGCGATACTCGTGTAATTAATATGGCGGATGATTATAATGGCCGAATATTTGAAGAAATGGCATTGGGTAAAACGTTGAAACTGCACAACTTTTCCACCATGATTTTATCGTCTGCGAATACAGCATATTCACAAGATCCTGCTGTGGCCGGCTTAACAGGAACACTAGTGTGACACTACTGGTGGCTTCACAAGAAAGTAGTTCGCTTTTGTAGTAAAGAGGGCATAATAAGAGTTATCATTCGAAAGCGCCAGGTAATCAGCATGGCTTACTAATTTAGTGCCGTAATTCGACGTGCTGTTGATAGGCACGGGAAATGTTTGAATTAGAAATAATTGTAAAGGGTACCGAAAGTATGAAAGAGGCAACTTAATAGTTAAGAAAATGCTATCCCTTCGTCTAGTGTAAAAGAATGAAGCTTCCGAGAAATAATAGTGTACGTCCGTAATGGCAACATGCATCTTACCATAAGAAGCTACGAGTTTTTGAACATGATTTATTGTCCTTTTCAAGACATGCGGTGAGATTAGATTCGGCGGAATCTTTCCAGAAACCAATTGGCGAATAACTTCATGAAACTGATTTATAGATGTCGTGATAAGATGTGAATTACTTAGAGTAGTGAACAGAAGATTATACATTTGTGAACTAGTCATTTCCATATTATAGATTGATTCTACTTCATTCTGTACCTGTTGTATCATATGATCGGTTGTTTTGATGGCCGACATAGCATTAGTTAGACGTTTATTGACACTTACAATGTATGATGCCATGTGTCCCTGCAAATGTTCGACCGCATCATGTTGCCTGTTAACTTTTGACACGATGGAATTAACTTTCGCTACTACCCTATTAAGATCGTCTGAAGTTGCTGTGCCAAAAAGCGTTTTAGAAATGTCACCGATAAAATTAAGAAGTCCACGTTTAGAACGGCTGCCTTTGGTTGGTTGCTCTGAATGGGGAACCAGCTTGTGAACAGTTTTGACAAAATCACCGATATAGTTCAAACATCGAGCTCGTTCAGTATCAATTGTATCTATAGCCTTATTGAACATTTCGCAAGCCGCGGAAGTATTGGTGCATCTAGAGATCGGAACGTATTTCTTAATTGTAGGGATCGGTAACTCGTAGGTGTGTAACCATGCATCGGAGCTGAAGTGCAAGTCCGACTGCTTTTCAAAAATAACACCGTAATTCAATTTTCTAATGGCATTTGATGGTTTGACGGTTGCCATCAGGAGGAACAGAACAATCGCTGTGGTTGCCAATCCTACAAATGAAAAAGAGAACCTCAGTTAGGACCGAATGAATCAAGGAAGAATGCGGGCCCTGCATCTAACCTAAAATCCTAGCACAGATAGTTGGCCCTAATTGAGAATTAATCCAAGAGTTGAATGGCTAACTACACTTGTGCTTGCGTTGGTTTCTGTACATAGGGGCGTCGACGCTTACGACCATCTGCCCTCCTTGCTATGTGAAATGATCGAATTAGGTGGGCAGGAATTGATACACCATCAACTTCATGTCTACCGGGTATACCTGCGTATCGTACTTTCCAAATCTTTTTGCCACCGACACATTTGTATGATATTAAGGCATCGATCTGTCCTGGAAATTTAAGAGGCAAGTCGGCTTTGTCAACATGCCCATTAGGATTATCATTAATAGGTTTCGTTGTAACAACCTGCTTGCCACCCATTGATATATCAGTATTAGTAATTGGGGTGCCATCAACTACCTTGTCTAGCTGCGTAATGTCACTTGTTGGTGCTTGAGTAGGCGTTATCTGAATATCGTCATCTATCAAATGATCAGGGCGATCTTCAGGATCTTATATTTCAATAACTTCACTGCACCTTTTCTAACCTTATTAGTATAGTGTCATGAGTATAGTGTCATGACGTGAATATCTTGTCCTTTTCTCATCATTGAAATAACGTCATGATCTTGAATTTAGATGATTTATTTTCAACTTCTATTTTACAACTCCAACTAGAAAACTGTGTGCTTAACATTATTTTTGTTTATATATTATGGAGAGAGTACTACTGTATGAGTACTGCTGACATGTTTTGACACTGACATGTTTGTGACACTGATATTACTTTT
This sequence comes from Tubulanus polymorphus, assembly GCF_964204645.1. Lineage (NCBI taxonomy): Eukaryota > Metazoa > Nemertea > Palaeonemertea > Tubulaniformes > Tubulanidae > Tubulanus > Tubulanus polymorphus. The sequence goes on along the minus strand of NC_134028.1, from coordinate 14,308,862 downwards.
GAGGACAACTAATTACCTAATCCAATTAGTACAAACAACTCATCGATTGTTGCCCCATTTCACATATCAATATCAGGCTGATTAATTTACAAGAGAATTATATTTAGCATTATTAAACAATATTACATCCACAAGAAACGTTAATATACACTCCGATAAAAATCCAAATTAAAACAAAGAAATGTACTGCATGATACACCTCCCTTCTTCGAAAACTTTTGCCCCAAAAGTTGTGGCAGAACTTCTCACTACGAGTTTAATATTTTAGTCTTGAATCATTAAAACGAATATTATTGAATTATTTTTCTGTAGCGTTTCACGTCGTACTCCAAGAAAATTTTACGGTTTTGATTTTTCGGTAAATAACGAATTGCGAGTTCCTCTGGTAATAGATATGAACTTTTTTTGGTTGGCATCGTCACAATGAATACAGAGGAATGAATTTCAAATTGCACTGATAACTCAGTAATCACATCAGAAATCGACAGAGATGTTAGCATTTCTCTCAGGAACTCAAATTCAGATTCTGGAAAATTGATTTCATACTCATTTCTAAGATCAGAGACGGTGTCTTCTGAAAATGGCTTCAAATTCACCTCAACATAAATATCTCGAATATTTTTGTAAGATTTTGGTTTGAACACAGGAAACGTATTACACTCATTTATAAGTTCAAAACGCGGGAATCCCTCTAGGACGGAGTCTGAGTCTGATTCAGAGGTTGTTTTACATGGTTGTGCACATTGTCCTTCCTTAGATTTATAACAATTCAACTCAGCTTCCGCTTTATCCAATTGTTGCTCCACAAATTTTAACTGATTTTGTTGTTCGAGTAACTTATTTTCCAAAACCGACTGATTTTCTTTAAGTTCCTGTAGTTCCCGATTCACTGATTTACAATCGCATTCAATGTCACACATAACCGCTTTATGTTTAATCTTTTGGAAGTGTTTAACCGGCAATGTCTGAACACTAATATTTGAAACCTCTGACTGGCACATTATTTCTTTATCAAATTTTATAACTTCACTTGTCTGGTTTGCCGCATCACATTTCGAAACAGAAACAATAGTCTGATTTTGTTCGCAATTAACAACACAATTTTGTAACGGAAATTTTGACTTCCTCGTACAGTCCACGCCTTGAGAAAACCAATATGAGTAACATACCCTGGCATAGTGTCCTATTTTGCTGCAATTGTAACATCTCTTGGAATTTGCTGAGCACTGATGTTCCTTGTGATACCGTATATCCCAGACTCTAAATCCACACGAGAAGCACTTCTTTTTCCTGAAAGTTCTTCTACCATTGTTATATACACCGTTGAAACTGCTATTCTGACGTGATTGGTACATTTTCCTGACTTGGGCAACTTCTAGCTTCGAGAGGTATGGATCGGGCAGTCACAGTTTTACAACTGCCCACGGGTTCTCCACCAGTGTCATGACGTGAATATCTTGTCCTTTTCTCATCATTGAAATAACGTCATGATCTTGAATTTAGATGATTTATTTTCAACTTCTATTTTACAACTCCAACTAGAAAACTGTGTGCTTAACATTATTTTTGTTTATATATTATGGAGAGAGTACTACTGTATGAGTACTGCTGACATGTTTTGACACTGACATGTTTGTGACACTGATATTACTTTTGAGCACAACTAATTACCTAATCCAATTAATACAAACAACTCATCGATGTTGATGCCCCATTTCACATATCAATATCAGGCTGATTAATTTACAAGAGAATTATATTTAGCATTATTAAACAATATTACATCCACAAGAAACGTTAATATACGCTCCGATAAAAATCCAAATTACAACAAAGAAATGTACTGCATGATAGTTGACTTCACAGGAGCGTTGCATCCTAAATCTGAAAATGATGAATCGGACCAGAAAGTGAATATTTGTTTATTTACTTGTGGTATAACCCGAGCGATACATTAAGAGCTTGTGAAGGGAATGAATACCGATTTGTTTCTGTTAGCGTTTGGGAGATTTTGCGGTCGTAGATCGATTTCCAGGATAGCTATTTCAGATAATGCCGCAACATTTATCTGTGCAGCAGAATAGCTTTTAAGATTGTTAAATTCGCAAGCGAAAGGTGGCAGCGAAAGGTACCGAGTGGTGATTTATTCCCCGAAGAGCACCTTGGTTCGGGGGATTTTAATAGAGACTAATCGGAGTCGTTAAAACATGAACGGCTTCTGGTAAAACAAACCGTCCTGTGAATAAACTGTACCCACTTGAAATAAATTGTGCTGATTACTTAATTCTGAGAAATCTGTAATAGAAATTCCAGTGGCTGTTCGTCCTCAACAGTAATAGGGATAATAGGCTTTCAGGCCAAAGGTCGAACGGTCGAAAGCCTATTATCCCTATTACTCTTAAAATATTCATATATATGAATAAAATATAAATCATTGAACTTCTAAAATCAATTTTAATAAAAAATTTAGTATTAAAATGCGGTACTCGAAAAACGCCTAATGAAATACACCGAATCGGAAAACGCATAACGCCTAATTCCTAGAAAATGACCTAATTTCGTAATTGCAAAATCTACTGAGACTCACAATCCAACTCATCAACGGAACAGTTTGAAAATACATGTGTTTTACGCTTCACGAAACGAGACTACTACTCTTATAAACTTCATTATAGGATGATGATAGAATTTCCGCAGTGCAAGCAATTAATTAAATAACGCCATAGAAGTGTAAACTGAAACAGTTTACACTTCTATGATAACGCGAAAACAAACGCCGCGGTTATAAACCGGCTTTCTTGAATTTTGAAACCGGAATGCATAAATATGGTACAACCTACGCTCGTAGGTACAACGCACACAAAGATTGATAAAATAGCCTTTCTCAAAATTATCCTCCAAAACTGTTCACAACCACGCTAATGTGAACCTACCGAACCAATGAGAGACTAAATAATGTCCAGCCCCTGAACTTCCTTGAACAAAAAATTATAAACTATATGTTCGATATTAAAAATATGATGTCTTTTATTATCATAATACTCCGTCTTGATATGAAATAATAACACAGATAAGCCTGTGTAACCAAATACAGTAGAAACGAAGATGGAACAGGCGGCGCTCCACGCACTCCGACGTGAACTATGTAGCGTTGCGTACATAGTTCACGTAGGGATTTAGGTAAATTTCTTGGATGTTACTTGAATTAGGCGTTATGCGTTTTCCGATTCGGTGTTTTTCATTAGGCGTTTTACGAATACCGATTAAAATGGAAGCAAATAAGTACTACTGTCCAACATGTAATATCAATATAGATAAATCCCAAAAAGCAAGACACAATAAAACTAAAACACATTTAGAGAATAAATTGAAACTAGAATATGAAGATGATATATTAGAAACTAAATTAGATGAATTAAAGAATGAAAAAGAAACATACAAATGTGATACATGTAATCAATCATTCAGTGATAAAAGATATTATAAAGAACATTTAAAATCTAAAAGTCATATTAGAAATAAGAATAATGATATTTTAGGTGAAGATTATTTTGATAAAGATAATGATAAGAAACAGAAGACAATTAAAAGCATAAAAAATAAATTAAACAATAAAAGACCATACATGGAAGATGTAAGAAAATATATTAATTCATTAGATAATAAAAAAGATATAGAGATAACCGAAGCATTTAAAAGTGATATTGGCCCAGCAGCTATCGAGTTTAAATTTCATAAAGGAAAAACATTAGAAGAAAATAAAAAACATTTAGAAAATATGAAAGAAATAATAAAAATAATAACTGATGTTGAATATCTTAAAATTAGTATATCAGTTAAAGTAAAGTTTATAAAATCTGAAGATAAACCAATATATAATATAAATTCTCATTCACAACATATTATATCTAAACAACATATAGATGATAAATTAGATAAATGTTATAATGAAGTAAAAACTAAAATAGAAGAGAAATATTTTGAAGGATCTGGTTTAATATTTGATGAAATAATATTTATGACTTTACATGTTTATAACACAAAATATAATAAGTTAACTAAATCGATACCAATTGATGAAAATAATGTATCATATTATAAAGAACCAGATATTGAAGCATCGAGTTATATCAAACTACCATTTAAAACTAATGCTGTAATAAATGTACAAAATTTTGATGATAAATGTTTTCTATGGGCAATTATAAGTTGCTTACACCCAGTTGAAGATTATAATAAACATACTTATACATTAACAAACATTAACAAACAATTTGAAAATAATTATAAGATAGATAAGTATCCTGTTATAATTAAAGACATCCCAAAAATAAAAAGAGATAATAATATAAAGATAAATGTGTTTGATTTAATCAAATTACCAAATACAAAAGGTAACAATATAAAACATTATACATTAGAACCTTTATATCTATCAAAAGATTATGATTCAAACGATGTTATAGATATACTATATTATGAGAATCATTATATGTGGATTAAACAAATAGATTTATTTTTAGAACAGAAAGTGATCACCATAATAAAATATATCTATGTAGAAAATGTTTACATAAATTCAGTAATGAAAGTACATTATTAAATCATAAACAATTATGTGAAAATCATGATTATTGTAAATTAGTTTTACCAAATGAAAAAGATAAAATTTTAGAATTCAAAAAATATGACTACAAAAATAAAGTACCATTTGTTATATATGGAGATTTTGAATCATTAAATAAAGAATTAACTGATCAAGATAGAAAAGAATTATATTATAAAAGAAAGAAATTAAATTCTAATGAAAATGATTTTTCAGATGAACCACCAAAAACAAATACTATTAAAAAGATTCATCAATCAGCTGCAGCTTTCGGGTTATATATTAAATCTGATTATCCAGAACTAATTGAAAGTGAATATTATGATTATAGAAATGAAAATGTTATCAATCATTTTTGTGACTTATTAATTGAATATGAAATAAGATTTAGTAAATTATTGAATACAAAATAGAAATTATAATGACAGAAGAAGATAAAGAAGAATTTGAGTTTTCAGATAAATGTTATTATTGTGAAAAGATATTTAATTATAAAGATAAAAAAGTAAGAGACCATGATCATTTGAACGGAAAGTTTAGAGGCGCTGCACATGAGAATTGTAACTTACAAGCTAAGAAAATTAACTTTGTACCAGTTATATTTCATAATCTATCAGGATATGATGCACATTTATTTATCAAACAGTTATGCCATAAAATAGAAGAAATCAATAATGAAATAGAAATATTAAATTCAAATAGATCAAAAGATAAAATACCAACTTATAAATTTAGAATGTTAGCTAAAACATCTGAGAATTATATATCATTCCAATTTGGGTGTTTAAGATTTATAGATTCATATAGATTTTTAAATAGTTCATTAGATAACTTATCAAAATCATTAGTTGATGATGAATTAAAGATATTAAAAGAATATTACCCAAAAATTGATGATTTTAAATTAATGAGATATAAAGGTGCAATTCCATATTCTTTCTATAAAAATCATAATGATTTTAACATAACTGAATTATTGAAAGAACAATTCTATGATGAATTAAAAAATGAATATGTTAAAGATGAAGTCTATGATAGAACATTGAATATTTGGAATCATTTCAAAAAAGAAAATCATGGGCAATTAGTAGATTTATATTTAAAATCAGATGTATTATTATTAACCGATATATTCGAAAGGTTTAGAGATGTAAACCTAAAATATTTCAATATTGATCCTTGTCATTGTTATTCTAGCCCAGGTTAAACATGGGATTGTGGATTAAAATTTACAAATATAAAAATGGATTTGTTAACAAATATAGATCAATTATTTGAAAAATCTATAAGAGGAGGAGTTTCAGGTGTATTAGGTGATAGATATTTCAACGTAAATGATAACCCTGAATATAAGTTATTATATATAGATGCAAATAATTTGTATGGTTGGGCAATGATGGAACCACAACCTTATGGAGTATTTGAATTAACTGAAGTTTTACAGAATGAAAATAATGATGAATTTGATTGGAAGAAAAGAATCCTAGATATTGCAGATGATTCAGATACTGGTTACTTCTTTGTTGTAGATTTAGAATATCCTGAAGATAAAAAATTTAAATCTAGAAATCTAGCATACTGCCCCGAACATAAAACTGTAACTCATGAAGAATTATCAAGTTATCAAAAAAGAATTAAACCTGAAAATCATATTCATACAGAAAAGTTAATGGTAACTCAAGAAGATAAATATAATTATGTAGTACATTATAGAATGTTAAAGTTTTATCTAAAACAAGGAATGGTTCTAAAAAAAGTACATAGATATATTTCATTTAGTCAATCTAAATTGTTCGAAAAATATATAGATTTTAACACCAAACAGAGAACTGAAGCTAAGACTGATTTCGAGAAAGATTTCTTCAAGTTAATGAATAATGCATTCTATGGTAAGACTTGTGAAAATATTAGAAATAGAAATGATATTGAGTTAGTCAGTAATGGTAAAAGAATTAGACATTTACAATGATATCCTAAGTTCATTGGTAACAGAATATTTGATGAAAATTTAGCCGCAGTTAAAATGAGAAGAACATCAATGAAATTTAATAAACCAATCTATGTTGGTACTTCAGTTTTAGAATTATCAAAATTACTAATGTATGAATTCTATTATAATGTATTACAACCACTTTTTGGAGAAAAACATATAGAAATATTATATTTTGATACTGACAGTTACATATTAAAGATAAAAACTGATAACATAACTGATGATTTAAAAACATTAAAACATCATTTTGATTTTAGTAACTATCCTTAAGATCATGAATTGTTTAGCAATGATAATAAAAAAGTTCCCGGTAAATTCAAAGATGAATTAGGTGGTGAAGAAATGATTGAATTTATTGGTATTAGATCTAAAATGTATTCATATAAAACTAAAGAACATGGAGCTAAAAAGTTAAAAGGAATAACGAAAAGTGTAGTAGAAAAGAATATTCATTTCAAAGATTACATCAATTGTATATTCAATGAAGAAGTTAGAAAACATAAGATGAGATGTTTAAGATCTGAGTACCACGAAATGTTTATTGAAGAAATAGAGAAGATAAGTTTGAATCCATTTGATGATAAACGATATATATTAGATGATGAAATTCATACTGTTGCTTATGGTTGTAATTTAGATGAATACTTAAAATTTAAAAGAGAAGAAACAAAAGAGAACGAGATAATGAAAAGAATTCTAACGTGTTAATCAAATTTTAATAAAAATATGTTATTAAAATGGAGAGTAAACAAGCACACAGTGAGAACAACAAATTATTTCTAGATAGAATTAAAGATACTACAAATGTAAAATCTGTAGATTATAAATTCAAAAAGTTAACAGAATTAACAATCCATAAGAAATATCTAATTACAAATATTGATACAGTTACTAATAACTATGGAGATAAATTAGTTATACACTTAGAATATGAAGGATTAAAAGGAAATACATATAAATTCAGAACATATTTACCGGATAGATTTCATAGATTATCAAGTGAAGACTTAGAAGAATTATGTTCTGGAGATATCTATTTCGTATACAAAGGTATGAATGAAAAAGGGCACCATGAAATAGATTTCGAATGAGAAAATATGTAAAATAAATGGTGGAATTAAAAGAATACAGAATATTTGTTGATTCGAGAAAACTTACTAATTATAAATCTCATAATTTACAAGTACAATTAGATAGAGAATTTAAGAATTGTGTTGATTTAAAGTTAGTTAATATAAGTTTATGTAATTCTTTTTATAATATATCGGATAAAAGTTTTGATCATAGATTGTTTATGATTCATGATAGAAATATGGATAAATGGTATCATCTATTTCTAAGACCAGGATTATATAATTTAGATACATTAGCACAAGAAATTAATAGAAGAGCTCGGTTAAAAGTGGGTGAATCTGTTGGGTTTAACATTAAATTCAATAAAATCGATAGTACTAATAAAATAAGAATAAAGTTAACTAATGAACAATATAAATTCATAGTAAGAAAACCATTAGCTAAAATGCTAGGAGTTAATCCAAATAAAGTTTATTCAAATGTTGATACTACGCCAAATATAATACCTTTTACGCACTTCTATATTTATTGTAATTTAATTGATCCTACAAAAACATTCGAAGCAACTAAAGATACAATTTGTAATTCTGGTTTATTAAATATTTTACCATTAAAAAATGTTAAACAATTTGGAACTCAAATAAATTATAATTTAACTGAATGTGATTTCAAACCTTGTATTCCACATTTCAATAATTTTAAATTAGAAATAAGGAATCATAATGGTTATTTAATTGATTTGAATAACTTTCCTGTGATATATGAATTAGTTATAAGATGTAAAGAGTAATTTTTTCACTATATAAATGAATATAACTGTTGGACCGAGTATATGTTTTGGATTTGATTTTAAACGTGAGAAAGAAATGAAATTTAACGTTAATGATGTAATTACACATATCAAAAATATTGCATTTTCTAATGAAACAACATTTGAGTATGAAACAACAATAGATAAAGAAACTTTAAATGTAGAAAAGATTACTAATTTAATTAGAGAATCTTTAAGATTTTATGAATTAGATGAAGATTTTTTCATCGATGATATTAAAAAAATAATAATTGAAATATATGATAATCATAAAACTAGTAATGAAATAAATGTTGAAATAATCATCACTAAGATAACTAAATATTTTGATGATAGTAATTTTTTTGATAAATAAATGAGTGATAATAAGTGGATAATAACTGGATTATATAATGGCGCATTACTATCAGTTGGAACTGTTGGTTATTCAATGGTATTAAAAAAATATTCAAAATGGGAAGTGTTAATGTTGATAGATTTGATATAAATGATATTTTAAAATTAACGTTAGCAGTTACTTTATCTAATTTAACTATTGATTATTTAGAAAAACAAAAATATATTCCTCCCATATAAATACATAATTTTTTTGCTAAATAAATGGCTTCTGCAATTATAACTATTATAGGATCGGCAATTGTTAACGCTTTAGCATTTACTGGTGGTGGTTATTTATTTAAACATGTTGATAAAAATAGTTCATTAGGAGAACAAAGAAGACATAACTTAGCGTTAGAGAAATATAATAAAGCAGCCGAAGAATATAGAGAAAAGAGGCAAAACTATATGGATTATATTAACAAAGAATTATATGATCAGAAGATTTCACATAGAGATTTTCAATCAGTTGATGAAGCTATGAGTTTATATAACGCGGTAACCAATAAAGAAAAATTACATCTATACAAACCTAAATTATCAGATTATTATACCCCAAGTAAAGAACAACAGAAATATGAAATAATATGGATTTTAGGTGGAACTGTTATTGTTATATTTGTTGCTTATAAGTTTACAAATTAGTAATTTTTTTTGCTAAATAAATGGAAGATAAAGTTGATAGTATTGATATTATTCCTCATGATATAAATAAAACTGAATTAAAAACATATTTAGAAAAACAAATATTAGAATTTGAAAGTGACTTAAAAGTTAAAAAGAAAAAATATTTAAAAAGTAAAATTATATATTATTTGGTTATAAGTGGTTCGGTTACAATTAGTTCTGTAATAACATTTCTAGCAATATTCAGCCCATTAACACCTTTAGCTATATCAATTGGTGTGTTAGGATTAAGTTCAAGTGTTTTAACTGGTATAAGTTCAAAATTGAATATAAAAAGCAATAAAGAAAAAATTAAAACTAATATAAAAGAAATTAATAAATTGAAGAACACACTAGATTATATAATAAGTTTAAATGGCCATATAACAGTTGAAGAACAAGATAAATTATTAAAAGAATTAATAAATTATTAATTTTTTAATTATATAAATGGTAGATAGTTTTCCAAAAGCTTTCCAATATAATAAATCAATTAAATATAATATTCCAGCAATAGATTTTAATAAAGATATTACATATAGAAATAAAGTTTTAGATTCATTAACTAATTTAGAAATTTATGTCACTGAAACTAATAATTTTACTGCAAAGATGGAAAATATATTTCATATTCCCATACCATCTAATAGCTTTTATAATATTTATAATAATAAATTAGGTTATGGTAAAATAGAAACTAAGGATTTAGAAACATTAAATTTTAATAAATTACCGACATTTTATGATAATTTAAAACAAGAAAACAATAATGGTTGGGTTTATTTTATTTTAGAAAATAGTGAAGGTTTTACTAAATCAGGTATACAAAGAATAAATCAATCTATTAGAACTTATTTGATATGTATTTTAGGTGCGCAAGTTGAAACAAGATCACCAATAATTGGAAATTTGAATACATCATTCGATACACAGAAACAATTTAAAGTATTATTTGAAGATTCCATTCATAATGATAAAAATAGATCGATCGATCGAAAACATTATAAGATATCAAAATTATTTAGATAAATCACATATTAGATTAAATTATTGTATAGGCCCTAATCTATTTATTATTTCTAATGATTTAGTATTAAAGATGGGACATATAATTGGTAATAATAATCTAATTAAAACTGCAACAATTAATAATTCATTTGGATTGAATGATATAAATAAAAAGATTATTACCGCTCCAAAATTAATGGAAGGTGAAAAAAATAAAAAACACATTCAATCAACTGAAACTAAAACTAATAATATAAAATTAAATAATGATTCTAAAATAAAAGATTACAATACATCAGAAAATAATAGAACTGATATTATTCAACATGATATAATTAAACTAAATGATGATAATAAATCCCATGAAAATACTAAATTAGCTATAACTTGTATAGGAATTGTAATCGGAGGAATATTATATTTTAAATTTTAATTTTTTTATTATGTAAATGGCAGAAGGTGGGGAAGATATTCCATTGGATCCTTTTGGTGATGAATCCGGTATAAGTGATGAACCACAACCTGATTTTAATGAAACTAATATTGATAATGATGATGAATCAGCATATAATTCTAATTTAGCAGATAGTGGTTCTAAAGTCCCATCAACAGATGAATATGATAGAAAAACTAGATCGAGAATACCTGCTGAATATGAAAATCAAGGTTTATCGACTCGAGATTTAGAAAATAAAAAATTTATATATAAATTCCAACCTGTATTTGAAAGATCTGGATATAATATAAATGACAGAGGGGCCAGACTTTTAGTAGAAAATTTAAAATCTTTAGATGATGAATATTATTATCATTTGAAAGATGATTATTATATTAATATCACTAATCAAAGTACAAAACTAAGTAAAATATTAGCAGAATCAGAACCAGATAGAATTAAGAGAATAAGTAATAGTAATGAAATAACTGATGTTACACAAGAAGAAAGAAATAATAATATAAGAGTATTTAGTGAAAGAATTGATAACTTATTTAAAATAATCGATAATAATTTAGAAACAGAAATGGAAGATCATAGAGATCGATTAGATAGATTAAGATCTTCAACACCCGAAACATCGAGAAGAGACACTCAACAAATTGATAATGATTCAAGTCAATTACAATTAGTATTAGAAAAACAAATTGATAGATTAAGAGATTCAGAAGAAGAGATGAATAGTATTGGAATAAATCGAATACAATCTTTACTAGAAAAAGGATTACTTGATTTAACTGATGATGAATTAGAAGCATTTCCTGAACAAACACGTAGAGAAATTAAAGGTATGCAAGAATCAGCTGATAAAATTGCGCATGATAAAAGTATAAGAGATTTTAAAATTAGAACTTTAGAAAAAGAATTAACTGATAAAAATAAAGAAATAGAACAATTAAAGTCCGATTTAGATCGTCAAGTAATTGATGAAATAGAATATAGACAAAAAGAATTACGTTTAGAAAAAGAAAAAGATGATTTAGAATATAACATAGAATTACAAAAAGAAGAAATTAAATCATTATCAAAATCATATGATTATAATATAAATAGATTAAAAGTTATTTTTAAAGATTTATTGACAAAACCAAATTCTAAAATATCATTGAAAGATAGAATAAAGTTATTATTTAAACTAGAAGGTATAACAATTCTTTCAATTCTAACAGCTGTAACTATGTTATTTACAACAATTGGTTTAGCAATATCAAATGCTTTAAAATCTACTCCTACTCCAAATAAACCGGATAAACCCCCAGATAATAATTCTATACAAGATAAAGTTAAAGATGGTTTAAAGAAATTAGCAAAATATTTATGGGAACTATCTAAAAAATCTGCTGCAGCTTTACCTGGAGTTATCGCTTCAATTGTTGGTTTTATATTGAAATCTGCAGGAAACATTATTAACTTTGCTGCTGAACATATTATTTTATTTTTTATTACAGTTGTAAGTGCTATTATTTTTGGTTTAGTAAATATGATATCAAAAAATATCAAGTAACCATGATAAAAAATAAATAATTAATTTTTTTGTTAAATAAATGAGTGGGAGTTATATCAATCCTTCTGAGAATCATAGAATATCTAATGCTATTAAAGCAGAAAGATCACATCGTATAATTACTCATAACCCTTCAAATATTAATCCCGATGAAACTTTATACGATAGAATCCCTCGATTAACACAAAATACTTTTTATGTTCCAAATAGTATTTATTTATCGGCCGATATAAAAGAAATCGGTAATAATAATAATTATGTTGTTGATAATGTTGGAAGATATTTGATTAAAAAGTTAACAATAAAGATTGGTCCAGAAACAGTTTTCTCATTAGATGATTATAATTTATTTATGCATTATAAAGATTTATGGTTAACTAAAGAAAATAGAAATAATATGATATTTCAAGGCATCCAATCAGAAAACCAAAATAAATTAAGATCAGAAGCTAATAGCGCAATATAAACTAATGCTGTTGATAAAAAGTATATATGGAAGCAAATATAAAATTCCATTAGACTTTGAATTGATAAATAATAATGCACCTTTATATAAATACGCAATTCAAGAAGATATTATATTTGAGATAACGTTTGCTCCTGTGAATGAAATTGTATTATCTAGCGTTGTTAAAGATATGAGTTATAAATTATCGAATATATGTTTAGAATATGACACAGTAACTGATGAAAATATTTCAAGTATAATTCAAACTAAATACAATCAAGGATTTTCATTATTATATGATTATATTGATAAATTTAAAACCGTAACTATTAATGCAAATGATGAAATTATTAATGAGAATATTAACTTCCCAAGAAGATCTATTAAAGGCATATTAATATTTTTTACCATTGCAACATATACTAATGGCGCAATAAATGTTGATAATTATTATAATCCCGAAATAACAAAAGTAGAAATAACTATCGAAGGAATAGCAAATAAAATATTTTGTCAAGGAATGAGAATGATTGATCAATGGCCAGAAATTAGAAAACATTTCATGAATGAAACAGTAAAATCATCTGAAAAATGTAACATTAATCAAATTGATTATTATACCGGTAATAAATATGCATTATGGTTAGATTTTAGAACAACAGAGGATAATTCATTACATGGTTCTGGAAAAAAATTACAAAACACTAAAGATGGAATACAATTATTCATGACAAAGAATAAAGGAATCAAAAATTTTAAAATGCACATTTATATTATATCTGACGCGCAATTAAATATTGTAAATTCACAATTAGATAGTGTTATGTATTAAAATTTTAACTTTAATAAAAATATATATAATAAATGGAAGGAGGTAAAGTATATAAACATATTCCATACATCGATCCACATGAAAATAATGATGGTTTATATAATGTAAAACCTTGTAATATAGCTTTGATATTTGATCCCATTTTCAAAATTTATAAAACTAAACTAATAGAAATCGATAATAATAAAAGTGAAGTTGTTGATAATTTAAGTAATGTAATTGATAATAATGTAATACCTTCTACATCTAATAATATAATACCTACTACATCTAATAATGATAAGATTGAACCTGATATCAAAACCAAAAAGACAAATGAAAAATATTGTGATGTATGTAAGAAATATATATCATATAAAAATTGGGCATCACATAAGAAATCAAATAAACATATAGAAAAAGAAAAGAATAATAATGATAATAATATATCTGATAATAATATAATAGATAATATCATAGATAATGTTAATACAATTGAAACAAATGATACCATAGATAATATAACAGATAATGTTAATACAATTGAAACAAATGATACCATAGATAATATAACAGATAATGTTGATACAATTGAAATTAATGATAATGAAACAATTGATGATTCTAAAAAACATTGTAACATTTGTAATTTAGATATTTCTAAAAGTAATTTTTCTAAACATAAAAAATCTCAAGCGCATATAGAAAATGAAAAGAAATTAGAAGAAATAGAAAGAAATAAAATGTGTCAATATTGTAATAAGAAAATTGAACCTGTTGATGAAAATACTCATTATAAATCAAAGTTACATCTAATTAATGTTTATAAAATGGTGAGTATGATACCATTGTTAAATAACCCAGAGAAATATATCAAATATTTCAATCCTAAAACTAACCAATATTATATAATCTATAAGTTGTTATTTGATAAATTATTAACTTATGCAGAAGATAATCCTAAACAAATATATAAATTATTATATTTAAGAAAAATAGATTTAAGTTATCTGATAAATAATTTTGGATATCATTTTGATTTTGATTATGATGATTTTGATGAATACTTAGAAAAATTAAGAGAAAAAGCTAATTTACCTACAAATAATTATGTTAAGATGGCTCAATTAAAATTAATAAATCTACCTAAGACTTTTGGTGAATTAGATATAAACAGAGATGATTTTATAAATATATTAGAAACAAAATTAGAATAATTATTATAAAACTAATTTATATAACTTTATACTAGACGTACGTAAGAATCTTGGTAAGAATCCAAGAATCCAAGAAATCTTACTTTCTTGGTAAGAATCTTACTTTCTTACTCGTACGTCTAGTACATAGATATATAATTTAGTTTTCATAAAAATTAAAAACATAAAATTATTAATCTAAGTATAGAAATAGTTATAATATAATCTATTTTTATTTTTATTAAGAGAAAACATATAATTTATTCATTTTTATAATTTAAATTTAGAATAATTATTATAAAACTAATTTATATATCTATATACTAGACGTACGAGTAAGAAAGTAAGATTCTTGCCAAGAAAGTAAGAAAGTAAGAATCTTGGTAAGAATTCTTACCAAGATTCTTACTTTCTTACTTTCTTGGCAAGAATCTTACTTTCTTACTCGTACGTCTAGTATATAGATATATAAATTAGTTTCTATAATATTCCAAATTATAAATTTTATTTTATAAATTTATATTCATATGGAAATTGTAGTCTCAGTAATAATTTTGAACCTTTATTATTCTTTAATTTATTCATATATTCATCATGTAATTCAGTGGGTATAATTTGATTTTCTTCCAATGATTGTTGCATAGATTTTTTATCTTTGTTATAAAATAAAACTAGAAATCTTATATTCTCCCTAAAGTCTTTAACAATTGAATTATATTTTTTATTTAAAACCCATGTTGTTATCCCAAAATGTCTCCCAGAGAAAGCCAAATAACATAACTCACTTTCTCTAACTTTTGAATCATGTAAATTTGCGCAATCATCTATAATGAATAATGTATTTGATCCTTTATAAGTATCAATTGCTATTTTAATACAATTATCTAAATTTTCTTTTACTATTTTAGGATTTAATATAATAAACTTTTTCATCTGAACTATATCTCTATTATATGTTTTATTCATTTCATAAGTAGGACAGAATAATATTATATTATCAAAATGATTCTTATAAATAGTTTCTAACAAGTCTAATATGAAATGTGTTTTACCACAATTGGTTACTCCAGTTATTAACATATTATGCGGTTCAAATATAAATAAATCTTTATTCATTTATTCTTTTAATTTTACTAGATAAAATCCATTCATTAAATTTATCATCATATCCTTTATATTTCACCAAAGAATACTTTTTTCCTTTAAGAGTTTTTGTTTTCAATACTTTTTCTATTTTGTATTCTATTTCATCTGGATTTGGTACAAGTGATAATTCTTGTTCATAGAAATAACCTAATATTTCTTCATCTTTTAAATCTTCTAATTTATAAACAAAAGGTTTAGTTAATATTATCTTTTTAATCTTGAATAATTCTCCTGTAAAATTTGGGGTATAACCTTTATAAAAGGTTTTTCTATATTTAGATATTCTTACGTGTTGTCCTATTTTAAATTTAGGTTCTCCGAAATCATGTGCAACAAACGCGCCATATAAATTATTCCAAACCATTTCTGAATTATCTTCTTTTCTAGCTTGTATAGGTTTTATATTTATAGAACTATGTTTAGAATTATTATAACCTTTCACTAAATCATCTAACACATTGATATATTTATATGTTTCATTAGCAGTAAAATATTTCCACATTCTAGATTTCAATGTTTTATTAAATCTTTCTATAATAGATGCTTTTTTATCTGAGTGTGTTGAAAAATATTCTACATCGTTATCAGATAATAGTTTTTTAAAATGTTTGTTATAAAATTCCTTACCTTCATCAAATTGTATCTTATCTGGAATAGCTTCTTTAAATATAGATTTAAAAGCATTTGTAACTTCTATTCCAGTTTTATTTTTGATTGGAATTGACCATGCGTATCTACTGAATATGTCTATAACATTCAGTATCCAGAAATATCCTTTGTTGTATTCTTCTAAGTTCTTCATGTCAATTAAATCTGCTTGCCATTGTTGATCGATATATGAAACCATAACTTTTCTTGTTAAATAAGTTTTATCCATTTTCTTGTGGATTTGATATGTTGGTTGATTTTGTAACCATAATCTTAGTTCACTATATTTTATATCACCATGTGGGTGCTGTACGGCACCATTTTCATTATCAGATTTAATTTTATTCCATAATTCTGAAACGTTAGAATATGATACTTCACTTTCTGGGTTATAATATAAATCTCTTAAATATTGTTCTTTTTTCATCTTATTTTAATCCATTAATAATAATTTAGATTTAGTTTCAATGGCCTTATGATTTGACTTATTTTCTGGTATGATAGGTTTACTGTCTGTACACGGATAACTAAGTTTCTGATTGTCATTGGAATCATCTTTATCATTAGATTTGAATTTTGATTTATATATTACACCGGATAATATAATAACTGTTACAAATCCAATTGTAATATATAATTTATAATTACTTCCAACATTAGAAGAATCAGATGGATTATTATTTGAATCAATATCAGATAAAGTCTGTGATTCATTTATATCAGTTAATTTCTTTTTCTTAGCTTTTTTTAATTCTGAAGATCTTTTACCTAATTCTCTTGCCCATTTAATTTGTTCTCGGATCTAGCCTTTTTCTTAACTCCATCACTCATTTATTTTAGTTAATTTTTGTTCTGATTCATTTTCTGTTTCGACGTTTGGTTGTAGTACATCTGTTTCGTTCTTACCTGATTTATATTCCATAGGCTTGATGTTCGAAAATGTTATGACGCCAGTAGAAATTAATGTCATAACCGATCCCAATTGAAATGAAGCATAACCAACCCATTTTTGTAATTCAGTCATAACTAAATAGTCATTTTTCAAATCACTATATAATTTATTTTCATCATCAATTGGTATTAACTGGTTACATAACTTAGAATAACATTTGACAATACCATTCGAAATAGAATCATTTATTTTAGCTAATCTTGCCTCTTCATAAATCTTAAAATATTTTATTACTTTATCTGGTTTCATAACATCTAATTCTTGAAAAGTAATAGTCTTAGTTAAAAACTCCTTAGATTTCCCGCCAGCAATTAATAATTCAAGATGATGCTTACAATATAAATAGTATTCATAATCTATATTGTTATTAACTTGAATAGAATTAGAAACAACTGTATCTTTATTATCACTTATACCTAAATCATCTAATGTCTTTTCAATATCAATACTATTCTTATTAGATTTCTTTGACATTTATATTAGAGGAAAAAAGCAAAAAAATATTATAAGTATTCTTCAAATGATACCAGTATCTCTTTAGATTAATACTAGCTTAGTTAAAGGTAAAGAATTTTAGTATTAGTTATTGTTTTTTTAGTATTTTTTATTTGTGATATAAAGTATTCTTTTTGAAAAGAAAGTATTAAAAAACAATAACTAATACTAGCTTGTTGAAGATATATTTTTTAATATATTTTATTTGAATTCTATTTGATATCTCACTACTTTTGTTTATCTATTAGGAGCAGTAGTTATAACTGTCCAGATAAGTCATTTCGGATCCTTGATATCAAATTCCTCAACGTATTGTTCATTATTTGGATTATTGTTCCATAATTCAACAAATGTCTTTGCTTTATCCAGTTGATCTAAATATAATTTCGTATCTAGTTTATTGTTCCATAATTCAACAAATGTCTTTGCTTTATCCAGTTGATCTAAATATAATTTCGTATCTAGTTTATTAGATTTAATTATGTTTTCCTTCTTTTCTAAAGGTCTTAAATTCTTCCAACCCCAAATAAGTTTTTTATTGTATTCATCATTCATGTTAAATTTAGATATTGGTAACACGTGATCAATATGGTAATAATCCCCATAATTATCTATATTCATTTTATCATCGAATTGATATATTATCCATGATTTGAGAAATTCATCTGAACAACCCAATAAATTAGATAGTGTTTCTGAATGTGTTTCTTTGTTGAATAATTGTGTTAATCTAGATCTTAAGCATTGTTTCAATCTAAAATTAAGATCTGTTTGATATCTTTCTCTCATATATTCTGCCATATAATAATTATAATGTTCTATATTATCTTCTCGATATTGTTTGGTATATAGTTTAGTACAAGTTTTACAACAATATTGAAAACCATCTTTGCTAATCTTACGCTTACTAAATTCTGTTAAAGCTAATTTATCTAATTCACATTTAGAACACTTCTTGTAGTATATGTTTATAACGCCAGTGTTATTTGTAATATTGATAATTTGTGGTTGTTCTGGTTCCATTTATTATACGTATTTTTTTACTAAATTGGTTAATAATTTTAGAATCCTCTTCCATTTCTTCGACCAACGTCATCCTTTTTCATTCCTCGCTGCTTTTGATAAATTGTTTCGATTCCTTGATATCTAAATAATACCACTGGGCAAAAGCGCGCATTCGTGCGCGGTTTTGCTTAATGCGCATGCGTTAATCATAATTATATATTCATTCTATAAATTCTGTAAAATAGAAACAACACATGCGTTACATGCGTCACATGCGGCCATTTATGGCCGGTTTGGATCAATGCACATGTGTTAATCATAATTATAAATTCATTCTATAAATTCTGTAAAATAGAAACAACTGAACATAGAAAATTAAAACGCATTCATGTTCTCGTCACATGCGTTACATGTGTCACATGCGGCCATTTATGCGCGCTTTTGCTTAATGCGCATGCGCTAATCATAATTATATATTCATTCTGTAAATTCTGTAAAATAGAAACGACCGACATGAAATATCTAACGTGTTCGCATTAGGCAAACCGCGCATTCATGCGCGCTTTTAAAATTCACCAAGTAGATTTACACAATACATTATACAAGTTGTTCAGTCATTTCTTCCAATACATCATTTGATTTCTATAAATACAATTTATAATTACAAACATTTTTCAATTGCTGGTAAATATTTAACTACATCAACAAATGTTAAACTTAATCATTGGAGTCTTAATGTTTTTGAAATTCTTATATTTCTTCTTCGATCTTTTGGTGATTCTATTGGTTCGATATCCATTGTTGTTGATTCCTCAGTCAGAAAGAGTATCTTGAGTTTCTCTATCACTTCATGATGCGTATGGCGTTTTATTAATCTAAAAGATATTAGCGGTAACTCTAGCCATCTAAAAGATATACTAAATACACTTAAATATATCTAAAGGTTTCATATTTAATAGCCCCAATAACTACAAAAACAGTACTTACATATTTAGATTTATAATTATAAACTATAAACTCCTAATTTCGTTTCGAAAGATAGAATATCCTGAGCACAATATTACAGCGTATGTTCATTTCCGGGGCGATTTCTAGAATGACACGTCGTTGATTATGCCACGTCATCTAGTTCCGGTTCTAGAGTGTTCTCTCTCTGCACGTTTGCAATAACGACTCATATGTCTCGGCGTCATAGTAACAGCCGTAACAGCTGTGAATTTATAGATTTATTCTATAGCTCTGTACATTGAATGTATATAGGCTCAAATAGAATCATTTTCTAGTATAAACATCAGATCCTTGATATCAAATTCCTCAACGTATTGTTCATTATTTGGATCATTATTCCATAATTCAATAAATTTCTTTGCTTTTGTTAACTGTTCTGAATATAACTGTAAATATTCTAGTTTCAATTTATTCTCTAAATGTGTTTTAGTTTTATTGTGTTTTGCTTTTTGGGATTTATCTATATTGATATTACATGTTGGACAGTAGTACTTATTTGCTTCCATTTTAATACTAAATTTTTTATTAAAAATAGATTTTAGAAGTTCAATGATTTATATTTTATTCATATATACGAATATTTTAAGAGTAATAGGGATAATAGGCTTTCAGGTTAAAGGTTGAACGGGCGGGTGAGTAAAAAATGAAAAACATGAAAATAATTACAATTTCTACTTGAATTAGGAGTGAAACTCATAAAAATGAAAAATAAATTCGAGCGTGTGAGAATTTATTTTTCATTTTTATGAGCAACAGCTCTTTAAGCTAAATCCCGGCTTCAACTTTTGGCTCGCCGGGAGTATGTTGGGAATTACGATTAAACTGTGATAATATTGTAATACTGTATTGTGTAAGGATTACCTTTTTCACACTTCACATCTGTTCATACAGCGTAACATAGCTGGGCCGCCTTTATAATGTCAAATTATGTAAAATAAAAGCTGAGTTCTTCATATACCACACGATAACAGTCGTCGTCGTCTGTCTCTGGTCTATTTTCGTATGCGAGTCGGATTCATTCGCAAAATCATATCTATTAAATCTGCTTGCCATTGTTGATCAATATATGAAACCATAACTTTTCTCGTTAAATAATTTGTATCAATTTTCTTATGGATTTGATATGTTGGTTGATTTTTACCATAATTTTAATTCACTATATTTTATATTTTCATTATCACATTTTATTTCATCCTATGATTCTGAAACACTAGAATATGATACTTCACTCTCTGGTTTATAATATAAATCTTTAAATATTGTTCTTTTTTTCATCGTATCTTAATCCATTAATACTAATTTAGATTTATTTTCAATGATTTTATCATTTGCTTTATTTTCTAGTATAATAGGTTCATCATCATCATCATCATCATCATCATCATCATCATCATCATCATCATCATCATCATCATCATCATCATCATCATCATCATCATCATCATCATCATCATCATCATCATCATCATCATCATCATCATCATCATCATCATCATCATCATCATCATCATCATCATCATCATCATCATCATCATCATCATCATCATCATCATCATCATCATCATCATCATCATCATCATCATCATCATCATCATCATCATCATCATCATCATCATCATCATCATCATCATCATCATCATCATCATCATCATCATCATCATCATCATCATCATCATCATCATCATCATCATCATCATCATCATCATCATCATCATCATCATCATCATCATCATCATCATCATCATCATCATCATCATCATCATCATCATCATCATCATCATCATCATCATCATCATCATCATCATCATCATCATCATCATCATCATCATCATCATCATCATCATCATCATCATCATCATCATCATCATCATCATCATCATCATCATCATCATCATCATCATCATCATCATCATCATCATCATCATCATCATCATCATCATCATCATCATCATCATCATCATCATCATCATCATCATCATCATCATCATCATCATCATCATCATCATCATCATCATCATCATCATCATCATCATCATCATCATCATCATCATCATCATCATCATCATCATCATCATCATCATCATCATCATCATCATCATCATCATCATCATCATCATCATCATCATCATCATCATCATCATCATCATCATCATCATCATCATCATCATCATCATCATCATCATCATCATCATCATCATCATCATCATCATCATCATCATCATCATCATCATCATCATCATCATCATCATCATCATCATCATCATCATCATCATCATCATCATCATCATCATCATCATCATCATCATCATCATCATCATCATCATCATCATCATCATCATCATCATCATCATCATCATCATCATCATCATCATCATCATCATCATCATCATCATCATCATCATCATCATCATCATCATCATCATCATCATCATCATCATCATCATCATCATCATCATCATCATCATCATCATCATCATCATCATCATCATCATCATCATCATCATCATCATCATCATCATCATCATCATCATCATCATCATCATCATCATCATCATCATCATCATCATCATCATCATCATCATCATCATCATCATCATCATCATCATCATCATCATCATCATCATCATCATCATCATCATCATCATCATCATCATCATCATCATCATCATCATCATCATCATCATCATCATCATCATCATCATCATCATCATCATCATCATCATCATCATCATCATCATCATCATCATCATCATCATCATCATCATCATCATCATCATCATCATCATCATCATCATCATCATCATCATCATCATCATCATCATCATCATCATCATCATCATCATCATCATCATCATCATCATCATCATCATCATCATCATCATCATCATCATCATCATCATCATCATCATCATCATCATCATCATCATCATCATCATCATCATCATCATCATCATCATCATCATCATCATCATCATCATCATCATCATCATCATCATCATCATCATCATCATCATCATCATCATCATCATCATCATCATCATCATCATCATCATCATCATCATCATCATCATCATCATCATCATCATCATCATCATCATCATCATCATCATCATCATCATCATCATCATCATCATCATCATCATCATCATCATCATCATCATCATCATCATCATCATCATCATCATCATCATCATCATCATCATCATCATCATCATCATCATCATCATCATCATCATCATCATCATCATCATCATCATCATCATCATCTGTGAATTTATATATTACACCAGAGAATATAATTACTGTGATCAATCCAATTGTAATATATAAGTAATTGTTACTTTCAGTATTAGAAGCATTAGATGGATTATCATTCGAATTAATAACAGAGATAATTTCTGTGATCCATTTGTATCAGTTAATTTCTTTTTCTTTGCTCTTTTTAACTCAGAAGATCTTTTACCTAATTCCCTTACCCATTTAATTTGTTTTTCAGATCTAGGCTCTTCTTAACATCATCACTCATTTATTTTACTTAATTTTTGTTCTGATTTAATATCTGTTTCGATATTATCTGATTTATATACTATAGGTTTGGTATTAGAAAATGTTATTACACCAGTAGAAATTAATGTCATTATTCCGCCTAATTGAAATAGAGCATATCCAACCCATTTTTGCAGTTCTGCCATAACTAAGTAATCATTTTTTAAATCAGTAGATAATTTATTTTCATCATTAATTGGTATTACCCGGTTGCATAACTTAGAATACCATTTTACTATTCCATCCGAAATAGAATCATTTATTCTAGCTAATCTAGCTTCTTCACATATTTTAAAATATTGTATTACTTTTTCTTTGTCCATAGAGTCTAATTCTTGATATGTTATAATTTTACCTAAGAAATCTTTACATTTACCACTAGCAATTAGTAACTTAAGTTGATATTTACAATATAAATAGTATTCAATGTCAATATTATTATCACTTTTAGTTGCTACATTATCATTATTATCAGTAATAATCTTAGACATTTATTTTAGAAAAAAAAGCGAAACAAAATATTATAATATTTTAATACTAGCTAGTTGATTTAAAGAATTCTAGTATAAACTAAGAAATATTAGATAGTTGAAGTTATTGTTTGTGACAATTATATTTGTGACATAAAGTATTTTCTTTTTGAAAAGAAAATATTAGATTTGAATATAATAGCTATAATTGAAGTTATTGTTTTTTTAATATTTTGTATTTGAATTATATTATTCTTCTTTAACCACTTAATAAAGTCTCAACATATTTTTCATTATTTGGATCATCATTCCATATCTCTATGAACGTATTTGCCTTTGTTTACTGGTCTAAATATAATTGTCAATCTAGTTCGTTTCCTTTCCTAATATTTTCTACTTTTTCTAAAGGTCTTAGATTCTTCCAATTCCAAATTAACTTATTGCTATATTCATCATTCATATTAAATTAAGATATCGATAATACATGATCTATATGAAAATATTCAGCATAATTATTTTCATCCATTTTATCATCGAATAGATATATAATCCATGATTTTAAGAATTCATCTGAACAACCTAATGAACAAGATAGTGTGTCTGAGTGATAATCTTAAGTGAATAATTGTGATAATTTAGAACTTAAACATTTTTTCAATTTAAAATTAAAATCTGTTCTACACCTTTCGTTTTGATAATTGTTACTATACACTTTATAATGTTCTCTATTATTTTCTCGATTTTATGTTCGCCATTGTCTCAAGTATTCTGGGTTATAATCTGGGTGATTTTCTCTCCATTCCTTTTGATAATCTGGATTATTTGCTCGATATTGTTTATTCATTTCTTACAGACAAGTTCTACAATAACTTTGCTTACACAAACTTTGCTTATTATTATTGGTAATGTTAATAGTTTGTGATTCTGTAATCGGCTGGTTGTTGTATCGGCAGGCTAGCTGGGGAAATAGCATTTACACCAGCGGTACAGGATTCCATCCATCAGGAAGAACAAGGCAGTTAAACCATATATGTACAATCTTCCTTCCATCCCGGAATGAGAATGATTATCGTAACTTAACAAAGTCTTTATATACAGAATCATGTGTATAATGTGAGAACTAGGTGTCAGACAAGTTGTAGACATCAGAACTCACAAACTAACACCTAGTGACATGTTCGAGAGACGCAAATTAATTAATGATGATCACTGACTAGAGCTAATTACTTTGAAAACATATTGAGCAATGTCACGATGTTGATTACGATTAAAGCACATATCAATACTATATTCATAAGTTATTTACATTATTAATATTAGTATTATAGTTAAGCATTTCCATGTAGTAAGAGATATGAAATATTATGAACCGTCCCTTATGAAATTAGTATGAATGTAGATATAAATATGATTATAAAATATGTGACTTATATCAGGGTGACAGATGCCCCCTTGTCCAATTAAATTTAGTCCTCCAAATTTGCGGAAAACGTGTATACTGAAAGCTCATCAAAACTCCTTCCACCGCAAAAAGATTGAGATTCACCGCGCGAAAATGTGCAAACGCTGGATAGTAACGACCGGATATTCAGTCATTCACGAATGGGTGACATGTCGTTATATACAGACGATGCGACGATACGTAAACTGTAATTTTGAATGATCTGCTGAGGATCTCCGAATTCTGGTTGATTCTGCGACGAAAAAAACTAGCGATTTGTTGTGTAGTTATAGCGTCCCAGGTCCAGTTGGTGATAGCAAGTCGTACGCATTTCTCTGTTTCGAAAATCTTTCGATTACTGACTGGAAATAGCTTCGGACGTGATCTGGTGATACAATGATAGTAACGTGTAACATCTGATATCAGAGCAGTGTTCAGGCAATAACACAACACAAATACAGTTACCCTTGTCAACCAAAAGAAAAAAATCATCATCTTCCAAAATAAGTGGTCAGGTAGTAAATAAGATTATATATTTGTCCACATAAAAATTTAACCAATTCATCTTCATGTTTCAGTCATACTAACAACCAAACAATTTGAACCTATGAAAATGAAAATTGTCGATTAAACCTTTAGAATAGTCGAAATAGTTAGTTGCGAAAAAAGTATAGATACGCACTGTGCTGTAAGTAGATGAATTTGACTAATTAATCTTAGACATATTCTCTGAGAAGTGTACCGTATTCTAATACTTATAGTACGAAATGAAACTTAAATTGATTTATGCTGATTGGAGGCGACACGACGTGAACAGACTTCGAGAATGGCAAGTTCTCATCACGAAATCTTTTATCACAAATTATGCAAAGGAACGTCATGTAATCAGCACACACCAGAAATCCTTTATTTTCTCTGAAATACAAATTATGAAAAACAATTCAATTTCTATTTACGAAACTTCAATGAATGCAAGGATTCAATATGTAAATTTATCATAATACGTAGGATTTTATTCATAAAATAAAGTACATTTTAACAACAATGATTTGAAGAATAAAATGAAACTTATTTGAATCTACCACAAACAATCAAATTTCGTTTAAGTATGGCTGAAGTGAACCAACAAACTAGAACCAGGATTTGGCAAAACAAACTTATAGCCTAGTTTAGTTAGTTAAATGACCAGAGGACAAAATGAGATTTTGGTTTTCTGTTTATCTATATACAAAAAAATTTACTAGGCCTATATTTATGGTGGCATGAGAGTTGGTTTATACTGCACATATCATAAATAGAAAGTTTCCTGTTCAGGGTAGTAATGTATAAGTTCTATTTCTAACACTAACAGAATGTCTTCTTAAATATACCAAGAATTTGCAAAAACATGTATTATTTATTACAGACTGGATGATTTCTATTTCAAATAACGATTCACAATTGTACATAACGCCATTTGTCTTTAAGAACAGTTATTTTATTTTAACGTGTTCATGTGGACACTGCCAGACGATGAACTTGACGCGAGAAAACATTTGCTGTCAGGAGATACCGGAAGTCGTCAAAAAAAATAATAAAACGAGCCCAGTGCCCTCCTGTGTGACCGACCATCCTTGTCTGCCATCGGTGTCACTTGATCCATTGGGGCTCGGTATGGCTACATACAACAATACAAATAAAGAGCATTTGACGGACCACTTGACGCTCAGTATAGGCATATTGCCTAGAGACAATTCGTTCGTTTGTGTTGGAAGATTCTTGGTGAAGGCTACCGTGTTGTTCTTCCATCTTGTGCAGTGATGTGCATTCGGGCACATTTTCCTCCACCTGGGGATGAAGAGGATGCAATATTTGTGGGTCATCGTTGGCCGAATTTAGATTAGCATGATTCTAAAGATTAAAACAGCTAATTCAATTCTATATAATGTATTCACCTTTTCAATTTTGATTTTGTGGGAATCTCGAGAAAAATTCCCTGATGACATCAGCTTTGTCTGGTCGTTCCCACGATCTAGATAGAGGAGGGGGTACATCAGGAAGAGTCAAGTTGTTTGGCAGCCTTGCTTCAACTAGCTCAAGAAGCTCATTACAACATTCATCAGCATACCCTAGAATAATGAGATAAAATCTTAGATGATCAAAAATTGGTCACAAATGGATTGGACCACAGTTTATTTTGTGTAATGAAACTGAAAGCAAGTGCTCGTACAAAATAACAGAGACGGCATAGACCAAATACACAGGGAATGAAAAGTAGAAAGTTTTATTACAAATATGTGATGCAGATGTGGAAAGTATAGGTTATACACATAAAGAAGGATTACACACCGAATGAATTTTAAAGAAAAAATACCTCTTACATTACAGCTACATAGAAAATGGAAGATATATTTAACGTCAATTAGCAGGTAAACCTACATGGAGGTTGTTAAAATACTTCACAGAAATGAAAAAGTTTTTAACTTAAGATTAGTTGCCTTTACAAGGACTTTCCTCAGAGTATGTCCTCCACCCTAGCCTCTTGGGTAAGCTACAGTAAATTGCCGTATTCCCCCTTTTGTAGCGGCCTGTGGTCTTCCGGCATTCTCATTGTAATGCATTACAGCCAAAAGTATTCTGTAAAAACAAAAATTACTGAATTATCTAAGTCTTGAAAATATCTATCAAGTTTGATACGACCAAAATACGTATAAATACTAGTACTTAAAAATTCACCTGCTTTGCATCCCCAAGTAGGAAAACATGTACATTTTGGGGGCGAAATGGTTGACCAGGCTGTGAAAACATTCAACCCCACTCCTTTGCCCATATGCCGACATTTTTACAATATCCTTCACAAAGGAGGGTTTAGTGATGATGTCAACCAAATCCACATAACACTCCATATCTGTAAATAAATTATTTGAAATGAATTCTAATAGAAGCCCTTGATTTCACACTCATCCACATTTTGACGACACCGTTTGAGTCCCTCCAGCTCCATATGATAGCTGCTCTTGGTTTCATTTGACTGAAAATGTGAACAGTTACGTATGTTTTTTTTTCCTTTAAAGGAAAACCTAAGGCATCATTAGATGAAATTACCTGTACGAGATTCATTGACAGTATTTTATTTTTTTTCAAGGTCCATTAGACTGTGACTCCCGAATTTAGCGCTATGGCCCATATAATCACATCGCGCGTCACCACCGAGTATAAGACGTTTACCTTGAATACTTTCAAAAAGCATCTCTTTTGACCGTTTCCACACATTGGTAATTACATCATAGAGGTATGTTGATTGATGTGTAAAAACCGTCCTGATCGATAAACATTCAATGTTGAGAAAGCTGAAAATGTACATTGTACAAAAGTCCGAAACATTTTGAATACTTAATTACATTCCAATGGTCTAAAGGCTAATCAAAACGAACTTTCCTAATATCCTGATAAGATTCAGTGTGCTATCAGCTACAATCCAGTCTAACTCAAGAGGGCTACAAGTAAACAATTAACTTTATTTTCTATCTTCTAAGTAGGGCTTACCTGAAAAGTCTGAGGGTTTTAGTAGGCATTGCCCCTGTAAAAAGTATCGCCGCACTAAGAAGGATGTTTAATATCGGCATCTGTCTTTTACAGGGTTGATTTTTCCATTTTACTTGTTTGACCACAATTTTCACAGACAGTAGTAAAAAATGAAAAAAAAATTCTCGTACACTCGAATTTATTTTGCATTCTTTACTCACTCGCCCTCTCAACCTTTAATCTAGAACAACTTATTCCCTATTACTCTTATAATATTATGAATATTAATATATATGAATATGAATAACTTCTAAAATCAATTATAATAAAAAAATATGTTATTAAAATGGAGAGCAAACAAATACACAGCGAATTCTTAAACAGAATTAAAGATACTACAAATGTCAAATCAGTTGATTATAAATTTAAGAAGTTAAATGAACCAACAATTCATATGAAATATTTAATTACTAATATGGATACAGTACTAACAAATATGGGGATAAATTAGTTATTCACTTAGAATATGAAGGATTGAAAGGAAATAAATATAAATTCAGAACATATTTACCAGATAGATTTCATAGATTATCAAGAGATGATTTAGAAGAATTATGTTCTGGTGATTTCTAATTTATATATAAGGGTAAGAATGAAAAAGGACGCCATGAAATAGATTTCGAATTAAATATGTAAAATAAATGGTAGAATTAAAAGAATATAGAATATTTGTTGATTCAAGAAGACTTACAAATTATAAATCACATAATTTACTAGTACAATTAGATAGAGAATTTAAAAATTGTGTTGATTTAAAATGAGTAAATGTAAGTTTATGTAATTCTTTTTATAATATATCGGGTAAATCTATTGAACATAGAGCCTATTTAATTTTTAATAAAGATAAAGATGAATGGCCCTATATATATTTAAAACTGGGGTTATATAATTTAGATACATTATCGCAAGAAATTAATAGAAAAGCCAGGCACAAGTTAGGTAGTAATTCCGGGTTTAGTATTAGATTTTAAAAAGTGAGAGTTCTGATAGAATAAAGATAAGGTTGTCTAATAGTGAAAAACATAAATTTACGGTAAAAAAACCTATAGCTAAACTGTTAGGAATTCCTCCAGATAGATCTTTTACAAATATTGATGCTACACCAAACATAATAACTTACACGCATTTTTATACTTATTGCAATTTAATTGATCCTACAAAGACATTCGAAGCAACTAAAGATATAACTTGTAATTCTAGTATATTAAATATTTTACCATTGAAGAATGTTAAAAAATTTGGAATGCGAATAAATTATAATTTAACAGAATGTGATTTTAAGCCTTGTATTTCACGATTTAATAATTTCAAATTAGAAGTAAGAAATCATAATGGATATTTAATTGATTTGAATAACTTTCCTGTAATTTATGAATTAGTTATATGATGTAAAGAGTAATTTTTTCACTATATAAATGAATAAAACTGTGGGGCCGAGTATATGTTTTGGGTTTTATTTTAAACATGGTAAAGAAATGAGGATTAAACTAAATTTCTGATATAAAAATGTAAATCATTGCAATCATCAATGCATCAATGATTAATAAAGAAAATTATAATATAGAAAAAGTAATTGATTTAATTAAAACATCTTTAGAATATTATGAATTAAAAGAAGATGGAATTATCGATGATATTAAAAATTAAATATAGCTGCAAAGCAGCGATGACGGGTTTTCTGTAAAGCCATTTAGAATGATGGGAATTGTAGTAAATTGAAATATCGATACATAGAATAAAAACGGTTCCTGAACTTCGCTGAAAAAGCTGAAACACTGAAAAGCTGAAACGCTGAAATAAAAACGCTGAAATTTCAGGGAATTTCCGAAAAACGCCGAAATTTCAGGGAATTCCCGAAAAACGCTGAAATCGTGCTAGGTACCGACAATACACGTTTTGAAATTCTTTCCGGGCCGGTGTCCGCTGCCGAGTCCTGAACCGTCTTTTAGACTCTACCTTCGGTTACAGAGACATGCCTTGAGGTCGTCGTCATGTTCGACTTGATCGATTGCGTGGATTGTTAGATGTGTTTTTTGTTTTATGCATATACCGGTACGATCTAACAATGAAATTATCACTTCATTTGAATAAATTCTTAATTACAGTAATATTAATTCTCAATATTTTTTCTTATATTTGGTGATTTCTTCCAACTTATCATTGCCAAGTCTCATACAAAAGTAGTAGCTGAATGAAAGTACAGCTAGTAAGGCTGAACCTGATAACCCAAATTAAGTGCTATCATGGAACTTATGACTACTTTGATTCTATTTTGGTGTGAATAAAGGTTCAACCGTCATAGTATACTGTACTTAGCATTACTACGATTGGGTTCCATATTTCTACAATCTCTTCAAGGAAGGAGTCTTGGAGTG
Organism: Tubulanus polymorphus; assembly: GCF_964204645.1. Classification (NCBI taxonomy): domain Eukaryota; kingdom Metazoa; phylum Nemertea; class Palaeonemertea; order Tubulaniformes; family Tubulanidae; genus Tubulanus; species Tubulanus polymorphus. Next base: position 14,277,221 of record NC_134028.1, on the reverse strand, counting down.
TCTTTCGTTCCCGGGTAGGCATCCTCGCTTGCCAGGAGACCAGTATCGCTCCCAAACTCGCTTCCACCTGCCCCCTGGCCTCACGACGCGCGATTTCATTACCGGCGTTTTAGCGAATGACGTCATATATCAACACGCGACAATACTTCCGTTTTCGCTACGTGTTCGCTGATTGGTCCATTTACCGGGAAATTCCATAGATGCCAAATGTCGTTTGTAACAAGCGCTGTGATTGGCCCGACCTGATTCTGGTCGGCTAGTAACGACTCGAGGTCAAGCGGTTCGGAGAACAGCTTTAGTGTAGTGGGTTCGAATCCCTTGACAGGTGAAGATGCCGGGTAGGGTACGGGGTAAAACCTGGTTTACTTTCTCTGTCTACTTGCTGGAGACTACTATCTGCAATGTATTGCAAGTTTTTATTTGTCTGGCTTATGAGAGTCGAACAACGTTTTCCCATACACAGGCTTGGCTTTAGTACTAGATGAAGGCTAGGCACTGCACATTGTGGATTGACTGGAACTCTAAACTCACAAAATTAAACGAGTCAACAAGAAAGATCCAATAATTTGACGTTTGTCTAAATATATTATTTAACAGCTTAAAATAATACTTAACACATTCTACAAGAATACACAAAAGAAATCAGTTCTTACATTATATCAGAATCAATAGTTCGCTTAACTCGGGCTTGAATTCTGGTTCCATTGCTTTATATTCTAATGAAATTCACTAGCATACCTTAGAATATTGCTTAGCTTAAGATAAAAAATTTGGTACCAGGAAAACGGGGAAGTAAAGTGGGTGTACTGTACATCCCCAATTGACTTATTTCTCTCTGGTTGAATCAAGTTATTACTGAAATAGCATTCGAATAGCCATTTTGTTTTTAAAAGTTGTGTCGTTCAGCTATCCTGCTGCAAATTTCGCAGTTCAAGTTAACTAGTGCCATCTGATTTCTCAGTATCTCAAATTTGCACATTCTTAGCCCGAGTCTAAAAATAGAAAAAATGTGCATTTTAAGTAGGAAATAAAAGAATAGTGGCTAACACACTCTGGAGATATAGCCTATGGGGTGGGCCTAGTTTGAAAGCACTGAGGTCCGAGGGAACAGCACTTAGTAAATAAATACTGAAATCAAACTTACAAAACACCCAATACTTGAGATGATGTACTTGACAAGAAGTGTGTCCAGCTGAGCAAATCAACTTTATCTATGACTTTAACTTTTATAGATACCGTAGTAGTCTAAAAATAAGAATCGGTACATTTTTCTAACAGTTGGTATGTCATTTAAAAAAAAAAAAACCTATTATTATCACAACACAGCAAATAAATTACAGTTGTTGAATGGTTTGCCCGATTTAGATTAATTGGTTGACGCTAATTAGTATGACCTATAAGTAGGGGCCTACTGCATGTCATTGGCGTCAATCCATTCCATTCCACGGTGAATTAAAAAGAAATTTAGTTAGATCCCTTTTGTCCAAAAGCTGCATCATTTATATAACTAGCTGTCAAATTTAATTTACCTCCTTCAGAGAATACCATAGTCCGTCGCCCATCAACGTGTTGACAAAAGAAAAGTTGCTTATAATCCTGTTTTAAACATGAACGATAGAAGTAAACCATATTCTTGGAATATTGAGCATAGTGTTTAAGTTGGCTTGCACGGTTTGTGAATGGGTTTTCCTCATCATGCTGCCTGTATTAAAAATCCGGATTTCAAGCGAATTAATTTGTTCAACAAGTGGCCCTCTAGAAGTATACTCCACACATACTGCCCATGCATGTCTCTGTAACCGAAGGTGGAGACTAAAAGACGGTTCAGGACTCGGCAGCGGATACCGGCCCGGAAATTATTTCAAAACGTGTATTGTCGGTACCTAGCACGATTTCAGCGTTTTTCGGGAATTCCCTGAAATTTCGGCGTTTTTCGGAAATTCCCTGAAATTTCAGCGTTTTTATTTCAGCGATTCAGCGTTTCAGTGTTTCAGCTTTTTTTCAGGAACCGGAATAAAAAGCATTGACAGATTCGAACCTAATATGCAACCACTGTGTAAACGTCAAATATGATTCAGCTTTGAAACAGAACATACGCGGACGTACAATCACAAATATTAATATATTTGACCAGGCATTTATTTTGGCATTCAAACATCATGATACTGTATTATCACCATCCTTAAAAATGGATCTGTCCTATTAAGAACTCATCTTAAGCACATGCTGAGCCGATAGATTGATCGAATTCACAGATAAGAACGTATTATGATTTAGAATAGATTTAAGAAGTTAATGTTTTTATTGAAATATTTGAATAAATACATATATTGTAGTGTAGATTCAATCAATAAATTATGAATTGATTTGGTCTGGGTTTCCGGCTGATGTTGATTTGGCTTTTATGGATTACAAATTCTATAGTGATAAACAATTGATACCTGCAACATGTGTGTAAATCAAACCTATTCCACAAGTTGCGTGTGTTTCCTAATAAACGGGAGAGTCACTCTTGATCTGAGTTATTAGAACTAGGGGTCCAGGGACACCATGCCCACTTGGGAAGTGGTTCCAAATGCTCAACAATCTAACAATTCAGGTATCAAAGGTATAAAACATCCCTTTTCAAAGAATACCCATCACAAACTGCAATGAGAAATGGCAAACTCAGAATTCGGGCCAAAATTGACATTTTTGGACACTAAAAAAGGTCATAGGACGGCCATCTTGAGTCCGTATCCCAATTTTTGTTATGCTGATGGGCCCAGGGGGCATTCACATATATCCGAAAGATCATGGTAATTGATCAAAGCATCTTCAAAATTTCCCTCAAAAAGTTCAAAAATGTGTAAAAAGTGTTGATTTTGGCGAATAACAATGGCTGCCAGTCGGCCATCTTGATTCTGACAGCCAGTTTTTGGGCTGAAGATGTGTCTAGGGTAGATACATGTGTAACCCAAATATCAAGACATTACATTGAAGCGTCTTCAAAACTTCCTAAAATAACTGATTTCTGATGACGGATGGACAACGGACGAAAAGTGAACGCAATAAGTGGGCTAAAAATAATGTTCATTTAGTTATAGAAATTCATTGCCTTTTTGGAGTTTCTGTAATAATATTTGTTCTGCCCTAATTTTTATTACTGTATGAACCAATGATATGCTTTGTAAATATGATGTAATAAAATAAATTTGAATTAAATTTGAACATGAGAATCAAGCATAACTTGTGTTTTTTCAACTTGTCTTTTGTTACCAGTTCCAGAGTTTCAATTACAATCAAATCCAAATTGGCTAAAAAGTACATAGGACTAAATGAAATGAACCGTTAGTTACTGCAAACCTATTCCAGTGTTATGTCGATCGTGTTGAATCACATTCCTTGAGTTAAAAGAATCAGATCTTCTATGGTACAACATCGGTCGAAGAGAGATATCTTGGTGTTGACGGTCCTTGACCATCTAACTTCATGCGTTTGACATTGGAATCAGCATCATACCCATTTGAACTGCAAAATATTCATACAACATGAAAACCTACAGTACATGTATACAGTAATCAAACTTTCACCGATGTTGGATATTTGAATGAACATTAGGTTTATTTCAGTATTCTAAAGCAGGAAATAATAAGCCCAATCAATAGGCCCTATTCCAATTGGAACAATTGTATAATGCGTACAGCTCTACCGTACACTTATCAGTCAAGAATGGAGAAATCGGTATACCAAACCTACGAACAGCAAAATGTACAGGCCTACAATGATTTCTGGTATACAAGCCGTGACCACATTGACTATTAATGTCAGCAGGTCAGAGAAGGCCTGGCCAAATTTAATCGCATGGCTCAAATCAATTAGCCTTTCTGCGTGTGAATACTTCACTGTATTGTGGGATCATTCATTTATTACGTACGCATTAGGGGAGGGGGAGGGGTCAGGGCAATTACGTACTGTAATGCTTAATGTACATGAAAAAATGGCAGATTTTGCGTACAGAGGGAGGGGGGTTGAAATAATCAAATTTTATGCGTACGTAATAAATGAATATTCCTGTTTTAAAAATAGGCCTATCGAGTGAATTAGTACATAGACTGAATTAGACTTTAGGCTAGTCCTGGCCAAATCATATCCATGTTATAATTGCACCAGTTATAGTAACATCATTGTAGGAGGATGACCGCCGACGAGAGGGAAAAAGTTGTGTTTGTAGTACATAGGCACGGTAGGCTTGTCGTACTCACTTAATACCCGGTACTTAAAACACTGTTGATACCTGTACGTGACTGTACGGTGATTTCTACAGGTTAGCCGTATGTGAGTACGTTGACGCTCAGACTTTCAATATTGGGATTCGAAACCAAACGAAAAAAAAATCCAGTTGCAGTCCAGTGATTTACCCACTGTGCCACAGAACGTAACTGCAGGGTGGATGAAATTTGATTTACAAATAGCCTAGCCTCACCTAACCCAAACTCTATTCTTTCACGCCTGCACGTTTGCAGATTATAGGAACTCACTTACGGCCTTTTTAGGGAACTCACGTACGGTTAACCTGTGGATATCACCGTACAGTCACTGGCACGTACGGGTAACAACTTCGTACTTGAAAAATGGTAATTGGCGGTAAAAGTGCAGATCCGCACCTCTCGTGATTGACGCAATCTGCTGAATGACAGAATCCTGGCTAAAATCGTTCTACTCTCTCTAGTGAAGATATCTTAAAATTAACCAATGGCAACGTATTGAATTGCTGATGACATTTTGAATCTGAAACAATGATATTTAACGTGATTGATTGAACCGTTTACGCGGAGAGGTGCGGAGCTGCACTTTTACCGTATTGGCTTTAGAGGAACTCACGTACGGCGTTAGTAGGGAACTCACGTACGGTTAACCTGTGGAGATCACCATACAGTCACGTACGAGTAACAACTACGTACTTACTGGTATTGGCTACTATATAATAGGCCTATAGACAAATAAATACCCGTACTGCGGTAGGCTTTCTTAGCTTCCACACTTCACAACCGAACCAACTGACCAACCAGTATATTTATTCCCAGTACGCACCAACCGGCACAGGCCTAACTGTTTGTAACTGTGTGTACCGTAGTAGGCTATCGATAATCACCTGATACTTTTCTGTCGTTTGTTTTCTCTCTCTCTGAGACGAACGTAATTCTAGTAGCCCTCTGTGACTCAACGACCTTGATTTAAACTTGATCAATTCAAAATCTGTTTATTGACGCTTTTGGTTACATGAACTGATCAGCAATATACTTAAATGAAATAACCGGAATAACAAGAAATCAAAAATATTAAAGTGGTAACAAACAAATGCCCGTAAACCTGTCAGATACGCGAACGCCGGACTCGTAAACTCTTGGACTCGGACCCGCTCAGCAATAAATTCATAAAATTGACTTTGAAATTTATTGTGGAGAAGAGAGGGAATAATTCGATAGCTCTTCCTCATAAAGAAGAGAGAAATTTCGGAAAGAAATCACAACATGGCTACTAATTGAACAGGGCCAAATTTCCGATGTTTACGGCTCGACAGTGCCTTTATAACATGGATTTATCAAAATTCCCATGAAGTATCTGGAGATTGAAGTGAGCTGAAGGATATCATACGGATTGTATCGGCGACAGCGGTAAGGTAAGGAAGCCTTTACACTTTTAACAAAAACTATGTGGAAAAGGGAAAAAAATAATAATCACGCAAATTTCAATAGGGTTTTCTGTGAAGCAACAGAAAACCCTAATTATCCAAAATATATGATAATCATAAAAGAAGTAATGAAATAAATGTTGAAATAGTTATAACTAAGTTAACTAAATATTTTGAAGATGGTAATTGTTTTGATTAATAAATGAGTGATAATAAGTGGATAATAAATGGATTATATAATGGTGCCTTACTACCAGTTGGAACTGTTGGTTATACAATGGCATTAAAAAAAGTATTTAAAATGGGAAGTGTTAATGTTGATAGATTTGATATCAATGATATTTTAAAATTAACATTAGCAGTTACTTTATCTAATTTAACTATTGATTATTTGGAAAAACTAAAATATATTCCTCTTATATAAATGCATAATTTTTTTACTAAATAATGGCATCTGCAATTATAACTATTATAGGATCAGCAATTGTTAACGCTTAAGCATTTACTGGCGGGGATATCTATTTAAGCATATTGATAAAAATAGTTCATTAGGAGAACAAAGAAGACATAACTTAGCATTAGAAAAATATAATAAAGCTGCAGAAGAATAAATAAAGAGAAAAGAGGCAAAACTATATGGATTATATTAACAAAGAATTATATGATCAGAAAATTACACACAGAGATTTCAACCAGTTGATGAAGCTATGAGTTTATATAACGCAGTAACAAATAAAGAAAAATTACATCTATACAAACCTAAATTATCAGATTATTATACCCCAAGTAGTGAACAGAAGAAATATGAAATAATTTGGATTTTAGGTGGAACAGTTATTAGGGTTTTCTGACTTTCGTCGAAAACCCTCTTGTAATTCTGTTGATTATTATTATTATTTACATATTTTCCACTTCTTATTTCCGCACATAAAATTCATCTTCTATCAGATTCGACAACTAACAGCTTCTCATCGAAATGTAGAATTCTGATAGTAATATAACACTCATTCTCTCCGCGTTGATTCTATCTATGCACTCTCCATCCTATTTTAAACTTAAAATTACTTACTGTAAGATAACACCGGATGAAAGTAGCAATGGCCGCTCGCCGTGTCGCGTACTCCCACTAATGGTAAAAGATGCGTTCTGTCCTGTGGCAGGGTGGATAAGGTGTAAGGTGTGACTCATAACTGAGAGGTTGAGGGTTCGAATCCTAGTGAAACCATGCATTCAGGCAGGACACATATCACAGTACAGCGCCGGCGCGCAACAATTGTTTTATTTATGAAACAAACATGGTGGATGGTTGAAATCGTTTTCGGCTTAAATCTATCGCGACTTTTAGGACTTTAATGAATTTTACGAAACCATGATTTCTAAAATGAATCAATTGATTAATTCTATTCGTAAATCAATTTACGTTGGCTACATTTCCTGAAGATTTCTGGCTCAAATCAACGTGATATGGACAGAAATTGTAGGAATTTTCACACGGAATTTTACTTCCGCGTTCAGTTGACTATTATGTATTATAAGGTGAGAATCCATTAACCAGGGAATGTATTAAATGATTTCTTTAATAATATGAGTATGGTAGCAAATGAGTAGGCCTACTCGGTGAAGCAATGATCATTGTTGGCTACTTACTTAATGCCTAGCTTCTTTGGGGGATGCGCCTAGAATTTAGATTAAGGCCCTAAATATAATGGGGAGAGCCATTCAGTGGAATGCCTTAATAGCAGCTAGTTATGGCCTGGTTTACACTGAATGTGCATGACAATTTATTTTGATTACTTTCTTTGCAGCTATTATTCGTGGAATGAACTGGTCACTACGGTCGCAAATGTATGTTTCAAATTAGGCTTTTTCGACATCGACAGCCAAAGACGTAACTTAACACTCTAACTGAAGCGCAACTGTCTCAGATGCTGTAAGTACTTGACGTTTTGCGTAATTGTTTTTTTGTAATGCAATATTTGGATTAGTAATCAGTCGTGTTAACGTAAGTAATAGGGGTAATGGGCTTTCAGTGCAAAGGTCGAAGGGTCGAGCTCATTAAAAAAAAAAACATTAAAAGTAATTTAAAACTATAATATATTTTCATAACCGTGTGTATTTTATATTATAACTAAATATTTATTCTAAGATATCAATAATTTAAATTTAAAAACCATATTGTATTAAATCAATTGGTCGCTCCACTTCACTACCGCTCCGCTCCGCGACCAATTGATTTATTTACAATACACAAATTCATATAATCAAATATATTTTAATAATAATAATTATTCTATTATTCAACTGAAATACACACGGTTATGAAAATATATTGTAGTTTTAAATTACTTTTAATATTTGTTTTTAATGAACTCGACCATTCAACCTTTAACCTGAAAGCCCATAACCCCTATTACTCTTAAAATATTCATGTAAATGAATAACATTTAAATTGACAGATTATTCAATATAAAAGTATATATTTACAACATTATTTCAATATTCATATTTGTGTGAGTTAGATTTTTAAACATTAAAAGTGTTAGTAAAGTGTGATTGAAATAATGCATAGCTGTTTATACTAGAACATGATTCTATTTGAGCCTATATACATTTCATGTAATGAACTATTGAATAAATCTATAAATTCACAGCTGTTACAGCTGTTACTATGACGCCGAGACATATGAGTCATAATATTGCAAACGTGTAGAACACTCTAGAACCGGAACCAGATGACGTGGCAAGAAATGAACAGGCGCTGTAACATTACGCTCAGGATATTCTATCTCTCGAAATGAAATTAGGAGTTTATAGTTTACAATTCTAAATCTAAATGTAAGTACTGTTTTTTGTAATTATTAGGGCTATTAAATATGAAACCTTTAGATATATTTAAGTGTATTTAGTATATCTTTTAGATGGCTAGAGTTGCCGCTAATATCTTTTAGATTAATAAAACGCCATACGCATCAAGAAGTGATAGAGAAACTCAAGATACTCTTTCTGACTGAGGAATCAACAGCAATGGATATCGAACCAATAGAAATTAGCACAAGAAAGACAAGAATCGCCAAAAGATCGACGAAGAAACTATATAAGAATTTAAAAAACATTAAGACTCCAATGATTAAGTTTAACATTTGTTGATGTAGTTAAATATTTACCAGCAATTGAAAAAAATGTTTGTAATTATAAATTGTATTTATAGAAATCAAATGATGTATTGGAAGAAACGGCCGAACAACTTGTATAATGTATTGTGTAAATCTGATTGGTGAAATTTTATGTTCGGTCGTTTCTATTCAGAATGAATATATAATTAGGATTAGCGCATGCGCATTGATCAAAAGCGCGCATGAATGCGCGGTTTGCCTAATGCGAACACGTCTAGATATTTCATGTCGGTTGTTTCTATTTTACAGAATTTACATAATGAATATATAATTATGATTAGCGCATGCGCATTGATCAAAAGCGCGCATGAATGCGCGGTTTGCCTAATGCGAACACGTTTAGATATTTCATGTCGGTTGTTTCTATTTTACAGAATTTACATAATGAATATATAATTATGATTAACGCATGCGCATTGATCAAAAGCGAGCGTGAATGCGCGGTTTGCCTAATGCGAACACGTTTAGATATTTCATGTCGGTTGTTTCTATTTTACAGAATTTACATAATGAATATATAATTATGATTAGCGCATGCGCATTGATCAAAAGCGCGCACGAATGCGCGGTTTTGCCTAATGCGAACACGTTTTGATATTTTCTGTGTTCGGTTGTTCCTATTTTACAGAATTTACATAATGAATATATAATTAGGATTAGCGCATGCGCATTGTTCAAAAGCGCGCATGAATGCGCGCTTTTGCCCAGTTGTATTATTTAGATATCAAGGAATCGAAACAACTTATCAAAAGCAGTGAGGAATGAAAAAGGATGACGTTGGTCGAAGAAATGGAAGAGGATTCTAAAATATTGACCAATTTAGTAAAAAATATGTATAATAAATGGAACCAGAACAACCACAAATTATCAACATTACAAATAACACTGCTGGTGTTATAAATATATATTACAAGAAGTGTTCTAAATGTGAATTAGATAAATTAGCTTTAACAGAATTTAGTAAGCGTAAGATTAGCAAAGATGGTTTTCAATATTGCTGTAAAACTTGTAACAAACTATATACCAAACAATACCGAGAAGATAATAGAGAAGCTTATAATGATTATATGACGGAATATATGAGAGAAAGATATCAAACAGATCTTAATTTTAGATTGAAACAATGCTTAAGATCTAGATTAACACAATTATTTAACAAAGAAACACATTCAGAAACACTATCTAATCTATTGGGTTGTTCAGATGAATTTCTGAAATCATGGATTATATTTCAATTCGATGATAAAATGAACATAGATAATTATGTGGATTATTACCATATTGATCACGTGTTACCAATATCTAAATTTAACATGAATGATGAATACAATAAAAAACTTATTTGGGGTTGGAAAAATTTAAGGCCTTTAGAAAAGAAAGAAAATCAAATCAAATCTAATAAACTAGATTTACAGTTATATTTAGAACAGTTAACAAAGGCAAAGAAATTTATTGATCAATGGAACAATGATCCAAATAATGAACAATATGTTGAGGAATTTGATATCAAGGATCCGAAATGACATATCTGGACAGTTATAATTACTGCTCCTAATAGATAAACAAAAGTAGTGAGATATCAAATAGAATTCAAATAAAATATATTAAAATAGAAACAATAACTTCAACTAGCCATTATTTCTATTTTAATTTTTGATATTTTCTTTAACAATTCTTTTCAAAAGAGAATACTTTATATCACAAATAAAAAATACTAAAAAACAATAACTAATACTAAAATTCTTTACCTTTAACTAAGCTAGTATTAATATAAAGAGATACTGGTATCATTTTAATACTTATAATATTTTTCTTATTAAATTTCTCTAATATAAATGTCAAAGAAATCGAGTAAGAATAGTATTGATATTGAAAAAACATTAGATGATTTGGGCATTAGTGATAATAAGGATATTCCGGCCAAAATTGAAAATAATATTCAAGTTAATTGTAATATATGAATATAGATTGTGAATACTATTCATATTGTAAACACCATCTTGAACTATTGATCGCTAGCGGAAAGTGTAGAGAGTTTTTAACTAAGACTATTACTTTTCAAGAATTAGATGCTATGAAACCAGATAAAGTAATAAAATATTTTAAGATTTATGAAGAAGCTAGATTAGCTAGAATAAATGATTCCATTTCAGATGGTATTGTCAAATGTTATTCTAAGTTATGTAACCAGTTAATACCAATTAATGATGAAAATAAATTATATAGTGATTTGAAAAATGACTATTTAGTTATGACTGAATTACAAAAATGGGTCGGTTATGCTTCATTTCAATTAGGATCGGTTATGACATTAATTTCTACTGGTGTCATAACATTTTCGAACATCAAGCCTATGGAATATAAATCAGGTAAGAACGAAACAGATGTACTACAACCAAACAGTGAAACAAAATGAATCAGAACAAAAAATCACTAAAATAAATGAGTGATGGAGTTAAGAAAAAGGCTAGATCCGAGAAACAAATTAAATGGGCAAGAGAATTAGGTAAAAGATCTTCAGAATTAAAAAAAGCTAAGAAAAAGAAATTAACTGATAGAAATGAATCACAGACTTTATCTGATATTGATTCAAATAATAATCCATCTAATTCTCCTAATGCTGGAAGTAATTATAAATTATATATTACAATTGGATTAGTAACAGTTATTATATTATCCGGTGTAATATATAAATCAAAATTCAAATCTGATGATAAATATGATTCCAATGACAATAAACTTATTATACCAGAAAATAAGTCAAATCATAAAGCCATTGAAACTAAATCTAAATTATTATTAATGGATTAAAATAGAATGAAAAAAGAACAATATTTAAGAGATTTAACCAATATTTAAGATATTATAACCCAGAAAGTGAAGTATCATATTCTAACGTTTCAGAATTATGGAATAAAATTAAATCTGATAATGAAAATGGTAATGGTGCCGTATGGCACCCACACGGTGATATAAAATATAGTGAATTAAAATCATGGTTACAAAATCAACCAACATATCAAATCCACAAGAAAATGGATAAAACTTATTTAACAAGAAAAGTTATGGTTTCATATATTGATCAACAATGGCAAGCAGATTTAATTGACATGAAGAACTTAGAGGAATACAACAAAGGATATTTCTGGATACTGAATGTTATAGACATATTCAGTCGATAAGCATGGTCAATTCCAATCAAAAATAAAACTGGTATAGAAGTTACAAATGCTTTTAAATCTATATTTAAAGAAGCTATTCCAGATAAGATACAATTTGATGAAGGTAAGGAATTTTATAACAAACATTTTAAAAAACTATTATCTGATAACGATGTAAAATATTTTTCAACACACTCAGATAAAAAAGCATCTATTATAGAAAGATTTAATAAAACATTGAAAACTAGAATGTGGAAATATTTTACTGCTAATGAAACATATAAATATATCGATGTATTAGATGATTTAGTGAAAGGTTATAATAATTCTAAACATAGTTCTATAAATATGAAACCTATACAAGCTAGAAAAGAAGATAATTCGGAAATAGTTTGGAATAATTTATATGGAGCGTTTGTTACACACGATTTCGGTGAACCTAAATTTAAAATTGGACAACACGTAAGAATATCTAAATATAGAAAAACCTTTTATAAAGGTTATACCCCTAATTTTACAGAAGAAATATTCAAGATTAAAAAGATAATATTAACTAAACCATTTGTTTATAAATTAGAAGATTTAAAAGATGAAGAAATCTTAGGTTATTTCTATGAACAAGAATTATCACTTGTACCAAACCCAGATGAAATAGAATACAAAATAGAAAAAGTATTGAAAACAAAAACTCTTAAAGGAAAAAAGTATTCTTTGGTGAATTATAAAGGATACGATGATAAATTTAATGAATGGATTTTATCTAGTAAAATTAAAAGAATAAATGAATAAAGATTTATTTATATTTGAACCGCATAATATGTTAGTTACTGGTGTAACCAATTGTGGTAAAACACATTTCATATTAGATTTGTTAGAAACTATTTATAAGAATCATTTTGATAGTATAGTATTATTCTGTCCTACTTATGAAATGAATAAAACATATAATAGAGACATAGTTAAGATAAAAAAGTTTATTATATTAAATCCGAAAACAGTAAAAGAAAATTTAGATAATTGTATAAAAATAGCAATTGATACTTATACAGGATCAAATACATTATTCATTATAGATGATTGCGCAAATTTACATGATTCAATAGTGAGAGGAAGTGAGTTATGTTATTTAGCTTTCTCTGAGAGACATTTTGGAATAACAACATGGGTTTTAAATCAAAAATATAATTCAATTGTTAAAGACTTTAGGGAGAATATAAGATTTCTAGTTTTGTTTTATAACAAAGATAAAAAACCTATGCAACAATCATTGGAAGAAAATCAAATTATACCTACTGAATTACATGATGAATATATGAATAAATTAAAGAATAATAAAGGTTCAAAATTATTACTGAGATTACAATTTCCCTATGAATATAAGTTTATAAAATATCTATTTATATATCTATCTATCTAATGCGTATTAAATACGTATTAGATACGTATTAAATACATTAATACTTAAAACCCCATTTTTAAAATAAATATTATTCATATAATTTTCAACCAATTTATTTTTATTTTTTTCAACTAATATATGAATAAGTTTGAAAATAATAAAGGTTATGTATTATTACTGAGGTTTCAATATAAATTTAAAAAAGAAATATAATTTAAGGTATTTTCAAATAATATGTATTAAATACGTATTAGATACGTATTAGATATGTATTAGATATGTATTAGATACCTTAATACTTAAAACCCCCTTTTTTATTTACTATTATTTTATACAATTTTCAACCTTTATTACTTTTTGAGTGTTAGATAATCACTTTCTGAATCACTTTCACTATCAGACCCTAACAATTTATTCAAATGCTCTACCGTATCTTCATAAATAATTGGTTTATTGATATACTTATTAGTCGTCTCAACTATATCTTTATTTTCTGATTTAAGTTTCATAGAATCTTTATTATCAATGCGCTTTCCTGTATTTTCATTATTATCTTTATTAGTGTTTGCTCCTAATATTTCATTTACAATGTTTGATTCTAATTTAATATCATCGGTTAAATCTAATTCATCTTTATTAGGCGTTGCTAATAATAAATCTTTATATAAATCTTTACCATTTACTTTTTGATTTGAAACAAACTTTGTAACATATCTAAATGGGTGTTCTATAAATTCTCTTAAACCAACACGTTTTATAACATTAGTAATATGTGAATTTGTATTCATATGATTATTCCAATTTGATGGAGCGTTTGAAAATTCACCTTTACAATAATCACAATAATTTCTATTTTCACTAACATTTAATATTATTGCTTTATTAGATGTAGAAGGTATTACATTATTAGATATAGAAGGTATTGCATTATTAGATGTAGAAGGTATTACATTATTAGATGTAGAACGTATTACATTATTAGATGTAGAACGTATTACATTATTAGATGTAGAACGTATTACATTATTATCAATTACATTACTTAAATTATCAACAACCCCACTTTTATTATTATCGATTTCTATTAGTTTATTTTTATTAATTTTGAAAATAGGATCAAACATCAAAGCTATATTACAAGGTATTACATAATATAAACCATCATTATTTTCATGTGTATCGATGTATGGAATATGTTTATATACTTTACCTCCTTCCATTTATTATATAAATTTTTATTAAAGTTAAAATTCTAATACATAACACTATTTAATTGAGAATTTACAATATTTAATTGCGCGTCAGATATAATATAAATGTGCATTTTGAAATTTTTGATTCCTTTATTCTTTGTCATGAATAATTGTATTCCATCTTTAGTGTTCTGTAGTTTTTTTCCAGAACCATGTAATGAATTATCCTCTGTTGTTCTAAGATCTAACCATAATGCATATTTATTACCGGTATAATAATCAATTTGATTAATATTACAATTTTCAGATGATTTTACTTTTTCATTCATAAAATGTTTTCTAATTTCTGGCCATTGATCAATCATTCTCATTCCTTGACAAAATATTTTTTTGCTATTCCTTCGATAGTTATTTCTACTTTTGTTATTTCAGGATTATAATAATTATCAACATTTATTGCGCCATTAGTATATGTTGCAATGGTAAAAAATATTAATATACCTTTAATAGATCTTCTTGGGAAGTTAATATTCTCATTAATTATTTCATCATTTGCATTAATAGTTACAGTTTTAAATTTATCAATATAATCATATAATAATGAAAATCCTTGATTGTATTAAGTTTGAATTATACTTGAAATATTTTCATCAGTTACTCTATCATATTCTAAACATATATTCGATAATTTATAACTCATATCTTTATTAACGCTAGATATTACAATTTCATTTACAGGAGCAAATGTTATTTCGAATATAACGTCTTCTTGAATTGCGTATTTATATAAAGGTGCATTGTTATTTATCAATTCAAAGTCTAATGGAATTTTATATTTTCTTCCATATATACTTTTTATCAATTTATCTATAGAATTAGTTAATATTGCATTATGTGCTTCTGATCTTAATTTATTTTGGTTTTCTGATTGGATTCCTTGAAATATAATATTATTTCTATTTTCTTTAGTTAACCATAAATCTTTATTATGCATAAATAAATTATAATCATCTAATGAGAAAACTGTTTCCGGACCGATCTTTATTGTTAATTTTTTAATCAAATATCTTCCAACATTATCAACAACATAATTATTATTATTACCGATTACTTTTATATCGGCTGATAAATAAATACTATTTGGAACGTAAAAAGTATTTTGTGTTAATCGAGGGATTCTAACGTATAAAGTTTCATCGGGATTAATATTAGAAGGGTTATGAGTAATTATATGATGTGATCTTTCTGCTTTAATAGCATTAGATATTCTATGATTCTTAGAAGGATTGATATAACTCCCACTCATTTATTTAACAAAAAAATTAATTATTTATTTTTGATCATGTTTACTAATCCAAAAATAATAGCACTTACAACTGTTATTAAAAATAAAATAATATTTTCAGCAGCAAAGTTAATAATGTTTCCTGCAGATTTCAATATAAAACCAACAATTGATGCAATAACTCCTGGCAATGCTGCAGCAGATTTTTTAGATAGTTCCCATAAATATTTTGCTAATTTCTTTAAACCATCCTTAACTTTATCTTGTATAGAATTATTATCATTCGGGGGTTTATCCGGTTTCTTGGGAGTAGGAGTAGATTTTAAAGCATTTGATATTGCTAAACCTATTGTTGTAAATAACATAGTTACAGCTGTTAGAATTGAAAGAATTGTTATTCCTTCTAACTTAAATAATAATTTTATTCTATCTTTCAATGATATTTCAGAATTTGGTTTCATCAACAAATCTTTAAAAATAACTTTTAATCTATTTATATTATAATCATATGATTTTAACAATAATTTAATTTCTTCTTTTTGTAATTCTATGTTATATTCTAAATCATCAATTTCTTTTTCTAAATATGCATTTCTTTTTTTTAAATTCAATTTCTTCAATAACTTTATTATCTCTATCTGATTTTAATTGTTCTATTTCTTTATTTTTATCAGTTAATTCTTTTTCTAAAGTTCTAATTTTTAAATCTCTTATACTTTTATCATGCGCAATTTTATCGGATGCAAGTCTTATACTAATAATTTCTCTAATTGCTTTATCAGAAAATATATTATTTAAATCTTCTAATTGTTGATCTGTTGCATCAAGTAATCCATTTGGTAAAAGTTTTTCAATTGGAAATTTATTTGATTTAAGTTTACTAGTTTTGGAAGTTTTATTCTGTTCAGAAGTTGTTTCTGTTTCTGGATTATCTTTGATTATTTCAAATAATTTATTAATTCTTAGTTTAAATACTCTTTTATTTTGATTTATTTCTTCTTGTCTTACATCTTCTATTTCATTACTATTTATTATTCTCTTAATTATAGATAGTAATGAGTCAGACTTCAGCAAAGTTGATTTTGCTATTATTTTGTCTTGATTTTTATTAGAGATATTAATATAATAATCCGATTTTTCTTTCACACGATAATAATATTCACCATCTAAAAACTTTAAATCTTGTACTTAAAGTCTGGCGCCTCTATTATTTATATTATATCCAGAATCTTTAAATAAACGTTGAAAATCATACATAAATTCATAATTTTCAAAATGTTTTCTTTCTAAACCTTGATTTAAATTTTCAGGAGGTATTCTCGACCTAGTTCTTCTATCAAATTCATCTGTTGATGGGCTTTTAGAACCACTATCTGCTAAATTAGAATTATATGCTGATTCATTACCATCATCAATATTAGTTTCTGCATCATTATAATCATCATCAATACATCCTACATTATTATTTCCCATGCCTTCCATTTCATAATCTTCTCCACCTTCTGCCATTTACATAATAAAAAATTAAAATTTAAAATATAAAATTCCTCCGATTACAATTCCTATACAAGTTAAAGCTAATTTAGTATTTTCATGGGATTTATAATCATCATTTAGTAATCTTTTATTTTAGAATCATTATTTAATTTAATATTCTTAGTTTTAGTTTCTGTTGATAGAATGTGTTTTTTATTTTTTTCACCTTCCATTAATTTTGGAGCATTAATTATCTTTTTATTTATATCATTCAATCCAAATGAATTATTTATTGTTGCAGTTTTAATTAGATTATTATAACCAATTATATTTCCCATCTTTAATACTAAATCATTAGAAATAATTAATAGATTAGGGCCTATACAATAATTTAATCTAATATGTGATTTATCTAAATAATTTTGATATCTTACAATGTTTTCTGGAATCGATCTATTTTTATCATTATGAATTGAATCTTCAAATAATACTTTGAATTGTTTCTGTGTATCAAATGATGTATTTAAATTTCCAATTATTGGGGATCTTGTTTCAACTTGTGCACCTAAAATACATATCAAATAAGTTCTAATAGATTGATTTATTCTTTCTATACCTGATTTAGTAAAACCACTATTCACTATTTTCTAAAATAAAATAAACCCAACCATTATTGTTTTCTTGTTTTAAATTATCATAAAATGTCGGTAATTTATTGAAATTTAATGTTTCTAAATCCTTAGTTTCTATTTTACCATAACCTAATTTATTACTATAGATATTATACAAACTATTAGATGGTATGGGAAGTGCACAATATTCTGCAATCTTTTTAGGGCAAGGAAGTGATCTTATTGTTCCAATTTTTGTTCTAAAATCAGAATTATTTATATCTATATTAAATTCATTACAAATTTTATAAAACTTTGATAAATTAATATTATTATCTAATTCTTTAAAATATCTAGATCCTGGTAAAGCGCACTCTAATTCATTTAATATTATTCTGATTTGAAAGTATGTATGAAATCTAGATAAACTTTGAATTAATTTATATTTAGAATTATTCAAATGATCATTCCAACTAATTCCACATCCTGTTGTTGCACAATAAACAGCAAAATTTAATTGGTTCTGCCAATACTTCATATTAGATTTCAATAACCATTGTTTTTCATCTTTCAATTTTTTAAAATTAATTAAATATACATGGAATATATTTTCCATCTTTGCATTAAAATTATTAGTTTCAGTAACATAAATTTCTAAATTAGTTAATGAATCTAAAACTTCATTTCTATATGTAATATCTTTATTAAAATCTATTGCAGGAATATTATATTTGATTGATTTATTATATTGGAAAGCTTTTGGAAAACTATCTGCCATTTATATAATTAAAAAATTAATAATTTATTAATTCTTTTAATAATTTATCTTGTTCTTCAACTGTTATATGACCATTTAAACTTATTATATAATCTAGTATATTCTTTAATTTATTAATTTCTTTTATATTAGTTTTAATTTTTTCTTTATTACTTTTTATATTTAATTTTGAACTTATACCAGTTAAAACACTTGAACTTAATCCTAATACACCAATTGATATAGCTAAAGGTGTTAATGGACTGAATATTGCTAGAAATGTTATTACAGAACTAATTGTAACTGAACCACTAATAATAAGATAATATATAATTTTACTTTTTAAATATTTTTTCTTTTTTATCTTTAAGTCACTTTCAAATTCTAATATTTGTTTTTCTAAATATGTTTTTAATTTAGTTTTATTTATATCATGAGGAATTATATCAATATTATCAACTTTATCTTCCATTTATTTAGAAAAAAAATTACTAAATAGTAAATTTATATGCTACAAATATAACAATAACAGTTCCGCCTAAAATCCATATTATTTCATATTTCTTCTGTTCATTACTTGGGGTATAATAATCTGATAATTTAGGTTTGTATAGATGTAATTTTTCTTTATTGGTTACTGCGTTATATAAACTCATTGCATCATCAACTGATTGAAAATCTCTATGTGAAATCGTCTGATCATATAATTCTTTATTGATGTAATCCATATAGTTTTGTCGTTTTTCTCTATATTCTTCCGCTGCTTTATTGTATTTCTCTAATGCTAAGTTATGTCTTCTTTGTTCTCCTAATGAACTATTTTTATCAATATGCTTAAATAAATAACCGCCACCAGTAAATGCTAAAGCGTTAACAATTGCCGATCCTATAATAGTTATAATTGCAGAAGCCATTTATTTAGCAAAAAAATTATGCATTTATATGGGAGGAATATATTTTTGTTTTTCCAAATAATCAATAGTTGAATTAGATAAAGTAACTGCTAATGTTAATTTTAAAATATCATTTATATCAAATCTATCAACATTAACACTTCCCATTTTAAATACTTTTTTTAATACCATTGAATAACCAACAGTTCCAACTGATAGTAATGCTCCATTATATAATCCAGTTATTATCCACTTATTATCACTCATTTATTTATCAAAAAAATTACTATCATCAAAATATTTAGTTATTTTATTTATGATTAATTCAACATTTATTTCATTACTACTTTTATAATTATCATATATTTTGGTTAATATGTTTTTAATATCATCAATAATTCCATCTTCATTTAATTCATAATATTCTAAAGGTGATTTAATTAAATCAATTACTTTTTCTATATTATAATTTTCTTTATTAATCATTGATGCATTGTTAAATGATTTACTTTTTATATCAGTAATTACATCATTTAGTTTAATCCTCATTTCTTTACCATGTTTAAAATCAAACCCAAAACATATACTCGGGCCAACAGTTATATTCATTTATATAGTGAAAAAAATTACTCTCTACATCTTATAACTAATTCATAAATTACAGGGAAATTATTTAAATCAATTAAGTATCCATTATGATTTCTAATTTCTAATCTAAAATTATTAAAACGAGGAATGCATGGTTTGAAATCACACTCTGTTAAATTATAATTTATTTGCGTTCCAAATTCTTTAACATTCTTCAATGGTAAAATGTTTAGTAAACCAGAATTACAAGTTATATCTTTAGTTGCTTCGAATGTTTTTGTAGGATCGATTAAATTGCAATAAATATAAAAATGCGTGTAAGGTATTAAGTTTGGTGTAGCAGCATCAATATTTGTAAAAGATCTATCTGGAAGAATTCCTAACAGTTTAGCTATAGGTTTTTTACCATAAATTTATGTTTTTCACTATTAGACAACCTTATCTTTATTCTATCAGAACTATCACTTTTTAAAAATCTAATACTAAACCCAGAACTACTACCTAATTTGTGCCAGGCTTTTCTATTAATTTCTTGTGCCAATGTATCTAAATTATATAACCCTGTTTTTAAATATATATAGACCCATTCATTTTTACCTGTATCAAAAATTAAAAAGGCTCTGTGTTCAATACTTTTATCCGATATATTGTAAAAAGAATTACATAAACTTATATTAACTAATTTTAAATCAACACAATTCTTGAATTCTCTATCTAATTGTACTAGTAAATTATGTGATTTATAATTTGTAAGTCTTCTAGAATCAACAAATATTCAGTATTCTTTTAATTCTACCATTTATTTTACATATTTTCTTATTCGAAATCTATTTCATGGTGCCCTTTTTCATTCTTACCTTTGCATACGAAATAGAAATCTCCAGAACATAATTCTTCTAGGTCTTCACTTGATAATCTATGAAATCTATCCGGTAAATATGTTCTGAATTTATATGTATTTCCTTTTAATCCTTCATATTCTAAGTGTATAACTAATTTATCTCCATAGTTATTAGAAACTGTATCAATATTTGTAATTAGATATTTCTTATGAATTGTTAATTCTGTTAACTTTTTGAATTTATAATCTACAGATTTTACATTTGTTATATCTTTAATTCTATCTAGAAATAATTTGTTGTTCTCACTGTGTGTTGTTTACTCTCCATTTATAATACATATTTTTATTAAAATTTGATTAACACGTTAGAATTCTTTTCATTATCTCGTTCTCTTTTGTTTCTTCTCTTTTAAATTTTAAGTATTCATCTAAATTACAACCATAAGCAACTGTATGAATTCCATCATCTAAAATATATCTTTTATCATCAAATGGGTTTAGACTTATCTTTTCAATTTCTTCAATAAACATTCCATGATCTTCAGATCTTAAACATCTCATCTTATGTTTTCTAACTTCTTCATTGAATATACAATTGATGTAATCTTTGAAATGAATATTCTTTTCTACTACACTTTTGGTTATTCCTTTTAACTTTTTAGCTTCATGTTCTTTAGTTTTATATGAATAAATTTTAGATCTAATACCGATGAATTCAATCATTTCTTCACCGCCTAATTCATCCTTGAATTTACCGGGAACTTTTTTATTGTCATTGCTAAACAATTCATGATCTTAAGGATAGTTACTAAAATCAAAATGATGTTTTAATGTTTTTAAATCATCAGTTATGTTATCAGTTTTTATCTTTAATATGTAACTGTCAGTATCAAAATATAATATTTCTATATGTTTTTCTCCAAAAAGTGGTTGTAATACATTATAATAGAATTCATACATTAGTAATTTTGATAATTCTAAAACTGAAGGGCCAACATAGATTGGTTTATTAAATTTCATTGATGTTCGTCTCATCTTAACTGCAGCTAAATTTTCATCAAATATTCTGTTACCAATGAACTTAGGATATGATTGTAAATGTCTAATTCTTTTACCATTACTAACTAACTCAATATCATTTCTATTTCTAATATTTTCACAAGTCTTACCATAGAATGCATTGTTCATTAACTTGAAGAAATCTTTCTCGAAAAACACTTCAACATTCTATAATGTACTACATAATTATATTTATCTTCTTGAGTTACCATTAACTTTTCTGTATGAATATGATTTTCAGGTTTAATTCTTTTTTGGTCATTTGATAATTCTTCATGTGTTACAGTTTTATGTTCGGGGCAGTATGCTAGATTTCTAGATTTAAATTTAATATGTTCAGGATATTCTAAATCTACAACAAAGAAGTAACCAGTATCTGAATCATCCGCAATATCTAGAATTCTTTCCTCCAATCAAATTTATCATTATTTTCATTCTGTAAAACTTCAGTTAATTCAAATACTCCATAAGGTTGTGGTTCCATCATTGCCCAACCATACAAATTATTTGCATCTTTATATAATAATTTAAATCCAGGATTATCATTTACATTGAAATATCTATCACCTAATACACCTGAAACTCCTCCTCTTATAGATTTTTCAAATAATAGTAATTGATCTATATTTGTTAACAAATCTATTTTTATATCTGTAAATTTTAATCCACAATCCCATGTTAAACCTGGTGATGAATAACAATGACAAGGATCAATGTTAAAATATTTTAGGTTTTTACCTTTCGAATATATCGGTTAATAATAATACATCTGATTTTAGATATAAATCTACTAATTGTCCATGATTTTCTATTTTGAAATGATTCCAAATATT
The DNA here is from genome assembly GCF_964204645.1 of Tubulanus polymorphus. Classification (NCBI taxonomy): domain Eukaryota; kingdom Metazoa; phylum Nemertea; class Palaeonemertea; order Tubulaniformes; family Tubulanidae; genus Tubulanus; species Tubulanus polymorphus. The sequence continues at coordinate 14,254,278 of NC_134028.1, read as the reverse complement.
CAATGTTCTATTATAGACTTCATCTTTAACATATTCATTTTTTAATTCATCATAGAATTGTTCTTTCAATAATTCAGTTATGTTAAAATCATTATGATTTTTATAGAAAGAATATGGAATTGCTCCTTTATATCTCATTAATTTAAAATCATCATTATTTGGGTAGTTTTGTTTTAATATCTTTAATTCATCATCAACTAATGATTTTGATAAGTTATCTAATGAACTATTTAAAAATCTATACGAATCTATAAATCTTAGGCAACCAAATTGGAATGATATATAATTCTCAGATGTTTTAGCTAACATTCTAAATTTATAAGTTGGTATTTTATCTTTTGATCTATTTGAATTTAATCTTTCTATTTCATTATTGATTTCTTCTATTTTATGACATAACTGTTTGATGAATAAATGTGCATCATATCCTGATAGATTATGAAATATAACTGGTACAAAGTTAATTTTCTTAGCTTGTAAGTTACAATCCTCATGTGCAGCGCCTCTAAACTTTCCATTCAAATGATCATGGTCTCTTACTTTTTTATCTTTATAATTAAATATCTTTTCACAATAATAACATTTATCTGCAAACGCAAATGCTTCTTTATCTTCTTCTGTCATTATAATTTCTATATTTGTATTCAATAATTTACTAAATCTTATTTCATATTCAATAAATAAGTCACAAAAATGATTGATAACATTTTCATTTCTATAATGATAATATTCACTTTCAATTAGTTCTGGATAATCAGATTTTATATATAACCCGAAAGCTGCGGCTGATTGATGAATCTTTTTAATAGTATTTGTTTTTGGTGGTTCATCTGAAAAATCATTTTCATTAGAATTTAATTTCTTTCTTTTATAATATATTTCTTTTCTATCTTGATCAGTTAGATCTTTATTTAATGATTCAAAATCTCCATATATTACAAATGGTACTTTATTTTTGTAATCATATTTTTTGAATTCTAATATTTTATCCTTTTCATTTGGTAAAACTAATTTACAATAATCATGATTTTCACATAATTGTTTATGATTTAATAATGTACTTTCATTACTGAATCTATGTAAACATTTTCTACAAAGATATATTTTATGGTGATCACTTTCTGATTTAAAAAATAAATCGATTTGTTTAATCAACATATAATGATTCTCATAATATAGTATATCTATAACATCGTTTGAATCATAATCTTTTGATAGATATAAAGGTTCTAATGTATAATGTTTAATATTGTTACCTTTTGTATTTGGTAATTTGATTAAATCAAATACATTTATCTTTATATAATTATCTCTTTCTATTTTTGGGATGTTTTTAATTATAACAGGATACTTATCTATCTTATAATTATTTTCAAATTGTTTATAATTTGTTAATCTATAAGTATGTTTATTATAATCTACAACTGGGTGTAAACAACTTATAATTGTCCATAGAAAACATTTATCATCTTCATTTTGTACATTTATTACAGAATTAGTTTTAAATGGTAGTTTAATATAACTCGATGCTTCAATATCTGGTTCTTTATAATATGATACATTATTTTCATCAATTGGTTTTGATTTAGTAAACTTATTATATTTTGTGTTATAAACATGTAAAGTCATAAATATTATTTCATCAAATATTAAACCAGATCCTTCAAAATATTTCTCTTCTATTTTAGTTTTTACTTCATTATAACATTTATCTTAATTTATCATCTATATGTTGTTTATATATAATATGTTGTGAATGAGAATTTATAATATATATTGGTTTATCTTCAGATTTTATGAATTTAACTTTAACTGATATACTAATTTTAGGATATTCAACATCAGTAATTATTTTTATTATTTCTTTCATATTTTCTAAATGTTTTTTATTTTCTCCTAATGTTTTTCCTTTATGAAATTTAAACTCGATAGCTGCTGGGCCAATATCACTTTTAAATGCTTCGGTTATCTCTATATCTTTTTTATTATCTAATGAATTAATATAATTTCTTACATCTTCCATGTATGGTCTTTTATTGTTTAATTTATTGTTTATGCTTTTAATTGTCTTCTGTTTCTTATCATTATCTTTATCAAAATAATCTTCACCTAAAATATCATTATTCTTATTTCTAATATGACTTTTAGATTTTAAATGTTCATTATAATATCTTTTATCACTGAATGATTGATTACATGTATCACATTTGTATATTTCTTTTTCATTCTTTAATTCATCTAATTTAGTTTCTAATATATCATCTTTATATTCTAGTTTCAATTTATTCTCTAAATGTGTTTTAGTTTTATTGTGTCTTGCTTTTTGGGATTTATCTATATTGATATTACATTTTGGACAGTAGTACTTATTTGCTTCCATTTTAATACTAAATTTTTTATTAAAATTGATTTTAGAAGTTCAATGATTTATATCATGTATTATTTCAATCACACTTTACTAACACTTTTAATGTTTAAAAATCTAACTCACACAAATATGAATATTGAAATAATGTTGTAAATATATACTTTTATATTGAATAATCTTTCAATTTAAATGTTATTCATTTACATGAATATTTTAAGAGTAATAGGGGTAATGGGCTTTCAGGTTAAAGGTTGAATGGTCGAGTTCATTAAAAACAAATTTTAAAAGTAATTTAAAACTATAATATATTTTCATAACCGTGTGTATTTCAGTTGAATAATAGAATAATAATTATTATTAAAATATATTTGATTATATGAATTTGTGTATTGTAAATAAATCAATTGGTCGCGGAGCGGAGCGGTAGCGAAGTGGAGCGACCAATTGATTTAATACAATATGCTTTTTAAATTTAAATTATTGATATCTTAGAATGAATATTTAGTTATAATATAAAATACACACGGTTATGAAAATATATTATAGTTTTAAGTTACTTTTAATGTTTTGTTTTTTAATGAGCTCGACCCTTCGACCTTTGGCCTGAAAGCCCATTACCCCTATTACTAACGTACATGCAGAATTGGATTCATTGTAATTATGGGATGATAATTCATGGGCGTCACGAGTCCTGCGACATACCCTTGATATGAAGCTTTTTTAATGTTAATCATTGACTTGTTTTGGAGTAAACTGAATAGCCCTTAAAAAACCAATGCCACGTGGCTTGGTGTCTATGAGTAATAGGGAATATGTTGTTTCAGATCAAAGGTCGAACGGCCGAGTTCATTAAAAACAAAACATTAAAAGTAATTTAAAACTATAATATATTTTCATTACCGTGTGCATTTTATATTAAAACTAAATATTTATTCTAAGATATCAATAATTTAAAAAGCATATTGTATTAAATCACCACTTCGCTACCGCTCCGCTCCGCGACCAATTGATTTATTTACAATACACACATTCATATAATCAAATATATTCAAATGAAAATAATATTCAACTGAAATACACACGGTTATGAAAATATATTATAGTTTTAAATTACTTTTAATATTTGTTATTAATGAACTCGACCATTCAACCTTTAACCTGAAACAACATATTCCCTATTACTCTTAAAATATTCATATATATGAATAAAATATAAATGAAAAACTTCTAAAATCAATTTTAATAAAAAATTTGATATTAAAATGGAAGCAAATAAGTACTACTGCCCAACATGTAAAATCAATATAGATAAATCCCAAAAAGCAAGACACAATAAAACTAAAACACATTTAGAGAATAAATTGAAACTAGAATATTTACAGTTATATTCAGAACAGTTAACAAAGGCAAAGAAATTTATTGAATTATGGAATAATGATCCAAATAATGAACAATACGTTGAGGAATTTGATATCAGGGAATCGAAACAACTTATCAAAAGCAGCGAGGAATTAAAAAGGATGACGTTGGTCGAAGAAATGGAAGAGGATTCTAAAATATTAACCAATTTAGTAAAAAATACGTATAATAAATGGAACCAGAACAACCACAAACTATCAATATTACAAATAACACTGGTGTTATAAATATATATTACAAGAAGTGTTGTAAATGTGAATTAGATAAATTAGCTTTAACAGAATTTAGTAAGCGTAAGATTAGCAAATATGGTTTTCAATATTGCTGTAAAACTTGTTTTAAACTATATACCAAACAATACTGAGAAGATAATATAGAACATTATAATTAATATATGGCAGAATATATGAGAGAAAGATATCAAACAGATCTTAATTTTAGATTGAAACAATGTTTAAGATCTAGATTAACACAATTATTCAACAAAGAAACACATTCAGAAACACTATCTAATTTGTTGGGTTGTACAGATGAATTCTTAAAATCGTGGATAATATATCAATTCGACGATAAAATGAATGTAGATAATTATGGTGAATACTTTCATATTGATCATGTGTTATCTAAATTTAACATGAATGATGAATACAATAAAAAACTTATTTGGGGTTGGAAAAATTTAAGACCTCTAGAAAAGAAAGAAAATCAAATCAAATCTAATAAACTAGATTTACAGTTATATTCAGAACAGTTAACAAAGGCAAAGAAATTTATTGATCAATGGAACAATGATCCAAATAATGAACAATACGTTGAGTCTTAAATGAGTGGTTAAAGAATAATAGATTTTAAATAAAAAGTATTAAAAATTACATATCTTCAACTAGCCAGTATTAGTTATTGTTTTTTTAATATTTTCTTTTCAAAAAAGAATACTTTATATCACAAATAAAAAATACTAAAAAAACAATAACTAATACTAAAATTATTTACCTTTAACTAAGCTAGTATTAATCTAAAAAGATACTGGTATCATTTTATAATACTTATAATATTTTTCTTATTTAATTTCTCTAATATAAATGTCAAAGAAATCGAGTAAGAATAGTATTGATATTGAAAAAACATTAGATGATTTAGGTATTAGTGATAATAAGGATATTCCAATCAAAATTGAAAATAATATTAATTGTAATATTGATTATGAATACTATTTATATTGTAAGCACCATCTAGAATTATTAATTGCTAGTGGTAAATGTAATCAGTTTATCGGGAAAATAATAACTTTTCAAGAATTAGATGCTATGAAACCCGATAAAGTAATAAAATATTTTTAGATTTATGAAGAAGCTAGATTAGCTAGAATAAACGACTCTATAAGTGATGGTATTATAAAATGTTACTCTAAGTTATGTAACCAGTTAATACCAATTGATGATGAAAATAAATTATATAGTGATTTGAAAAATGACTAGTTAGTTATGACTGAATTACAAAAATGGGTCGGATATGCTTCATTTCAATTAGGATCGGTTTTGACATTAATTTCTACTGGCGTCATAACATTTTCGAACATCAAGCCTATGGAATATAAATCAGGTAAGAACGAAACAGATGACGCTGTACTACAACCAAACGTCTAAACAGAAAATGAATCAGAACAAAAATTAACTAAAATAAATGAGTGATGATGTTAAGAAAAAGGCTAGATCTGAAAAACAAATTAAATGGACAAGAGAATTGGGTAAAAGATCTTCAGAATTAAAAAAAGCTAAGAAAAAGAAATTAACTGATATAAATGAATCACCGACTTTATCTGATATTGATTCAAATAGTAATCCATCTAATTCTTCTAATAGTGGAAGAAATAATTACTTATATATTACAATTGGGTTAATCACAATTATTATATTATCCGGTGTAATATATAAATCAAAATTCAAATCTGATGATAAAGATGATTCCAATAACAATCGGAAACTTAGTTATCCGTATACAGACAGTAAACCTATCATACCAGAAAATAAGTCAAATCATAAAGTCATTGAAACTAAATCTAAATTATTATTAATGGATTAAAATAAGATGAAAAAAGAAGAATATTTAAGAGAGTTATATTATAACCCAGAAAGTGAAGTATCATATTCTAACGTTACAGAATTATGGGGTAAAATTAAATCTGATAAGGAAAATGGTAATGGTGCCGTATGGCACCCACACGGTGATATAAAATATAGTGAATTGAAATCATGGTTACAAAATCAACCAACATATCAAATCCACAAGAAAATGGATAAAACAAGAAAAGTTATGGTTTCATATATCGATCAACAATGGCAAGCAGATTTAATTGACATGAAGAACTTAGAGGAATACAACAAAGGATATTTCTGGATATTAAATGTTATAGACATATTCAGTAGATACGCATGGTCAATTCCAATCAAAAATAAAACTGGCATAGAAGTGACAAATGCTTTTAAGAATATATTTAAAGAAGCTATTCCAGATAAGATACAATTTGATGAAGGTAAGGAATTTTATAACAAACATTTCAAAAAACTATTATCTGATAACGATGTAGATTATTTTTCAACACACTCGGATAAAAAAGCATGTATTATAGAAAGATTTAATAAAACATTGAAAACTAGAATGTGGAAATATTTTACTGCTAATGAAACATACAAATATATCGATGTATTAGATGATTTAGTGAAAGGTTATAATAATTCTAAACATAGTTCTATAAATATGAAACCTATACAAGCTAGAAAAGAAGATAATTCGGAAATAGTTTGGAATAATTTATATGGAGCGTTTGTTACACATGATTTCGGTGAACCTAAATTTAAAATAGGACAACACGTAAGAATATCTAAATATAGAAAAACTTTTTATAAAGGTTATACCCCAAATTTTACTGAAGAAATATTCAAGATTAAATAGATAATATTAACTAAACCTTTTGTTTATAAATTAGAAGATATAAAAGATGAAGAAATATTAGGTTATTTCTATGAACAAGAATTATCACTTGTACCAAATCCAGATGAAATAGAATACAAAATAGAAAAAGTATTGAAAACGAAAACTCTTAAAGGAAAAAAGTATTCTTTGGTGAAATATAAAGGATACGATGATAAATTTAATGAATGGATTTTATCTAGTAAAATTAAAAGAATAAATGAGTAAAGATTTATTTATATTTGAACCGCATAATATGTTAGTTACTGGAGTAACCAATTGTGGTAAAACACATTTCATATTAGATTTGTTAGAAACTATTTATAAGAATCATTTTGATAATATAATATTATTCGGTCCTACTTATGAAATGAATAAAACATATAATAGAGATATAGTTGAGATGAAAAAGTTTATTATATTAGATCCTAAAACAGTAAAGGAAAATTTAGATAATTGTATTAAAATAGCAATTGATACTTATAAAGGATCAAATACATTATTCATTGTAGATGATTGTGCTAATCTACATGATTCAAAAGTGAGAGAAAGTGAGTTATGTTATCTAGCTTTCTCTGGGAGACATTTTGGGATAACAACATGGGTTATAAATCAAAAATATAATTCAATTGTTAAAGACTTTAGGGAGAATATAAGATTTCTAGTTTTAATTTATAACAAAGATAAAAAATCTATGCAACAATCATTGGAAGAAAATCAAATTATACATACTGAATTACATGATGAATATATGAATAAATTAAAGAATAATAAAGGTTCAAAATTATTACTGAGACTACAATTTCCATATGAATATAAATTTATAAAATAACTATTTATAATTTGGAATATTATAGAAACTAATTTATATTTCTATGTACTAGACGTACGAGTAAGAAAGTAAGATTCTTACCTTTTTACTTTCTTGGCAAGAATCTTGGATTCTTACGTACGTCTAGTCCATAGAAATATGAATTATTAAATGAAATATATAATGATGAATAAATTATATATTAAAACTATGTTTATAATTTATGTTTATAATTTATGTTTATAATTTATGTTTATAATTTATGTTTATAATTTATATTTCTTGGCAAGGATTCTTGGGTTCTTACTTTCATACTCATACGTCTAGTGCATAGATATATAAATATTTTTATAGATATATAAATAGTTTTATAATAATTATTCTAATTTTGTTTCTAATACATTTATAAAATCATCTTTGTTTATATCAAATTCATCAGAAGTCTTTGGCATATTTATTAATTCTATTTCATCCTTCATTCTACGTTCATCATCACTTAATCCAGCTTTTATTCTTAATTTTTCAAAGTAATCATTAGAATTATCACCATCAAAATCAAATTCAAAATCATTTATTAAATTAAATAAATCTAGGTATCCATTATACGCTAATTTATATATTTGGTCAGGATTATCTTCTGCATAAGCTAATAATTTATCAAATGACAACTTAAAGAATATATGATATTGTTTAGTTTCAGGATTAAAATATTTGATATATTTCTTTGGTTCATCTAACAATGGTAACATACCCACTTTTTTATAAACAATAATTAGATGTAATTTTGATTTATAATAAGTAATTTTATCAACAGGTTCAATTTCTTTATTACAATAATCACATATTAATTCTTTTTCATTTTCTATGTGCCCCTTAGATTTTTTATTTTTAGAAAAATTACTTTTAGAAATATCTAAATTACAAATGTTACAATGTTTTTTAGAATCATCAATTATTTCATTATCTGTTATATCATTATCATTAGTTTCAATTGGGTAAACATTATCTGTTATATTATCTATGGTATCATTAGTTTCAATTGGGTTAACATTATCTTTTATATTACTAACTGATATATTATTATCATTATTATTCTTTTCTTTTTCTATATGTTTCTTTGATTTCTTATGTGATGCCCAATTTTTATATGATATATATTTCTTACATACATCACAATATTTTGGATTATAATAATCTTTTTTTGATTCAATATCATATGTAGAGGGTATATTATAAGATGTAGATGCTGTTACATCTTCTATTTTAGTTTCAATATTATTACTATCTTCTATTTTAGTTTCAATATCATCTTCTATTTTATATTCAATATCATTCTTATCTTCTATTTTAGTTTCAATATTATCTTTTATTTTACTTATTCTATATTTGAATTGATTAAGGTAATCTCCAAAATACTTAATGTATTCATCATAAGGTAATATATAATATATATCTGTTATCATTTCACTTGGAGTTTGTATTTCATATATTCCACCTTCCATTTAATATAAGATTTTTTATTAAAGTTAAAATTTTAATACATAACACTATTTAATTGAGAATTTACAATATTTAATTGCGCATCAGATATAATATAAACGTGCATTTTGAAATTTAAGCTTCCTTTTTTCTTTGTCATGAATAATTGTATTCCATCTTTAGTGTTTTGTAATTTTTTTCCAGAACCATGTAATGAATTATCCTCCGTTGTTCTAAAATCTAACCATAATGCATATTTATTACCGGTATAATAATCAATTTGATTAATATTACAATTTTCAGATGATTTTACTTTTTCATTCATAAAATGTTTTCTAATTTCTGGCCATTGATCTATCATTCTCATTCCTTGACAAAATATTTTATTTGCTATTCCTTCGATAGTTATTTCTACTTTTGTTATTTCAGGATTATAATACTTATCAACCTGTATTGCACCATTAGAATATGTTGCAATGGTAAAAAATATTAATATACCTTTAATAGATCTTCTTGGGAAGTTAATATTCTCATTAATAATTTCATCATTTGCATTAATAGTTACGGTTTTAAATTTATCAATATAATCATATAATAATGAAAATCCTTGATTGTATTTAGTTTGAATTATACTTGCAATATTTTAATCAGTTACTGTGTCATATTCTAAACATATATTCGATAAATTATAACTCATATCTTACGCTAGATAATACAATTTCATTTACAGGAGCAAATGTTATTTCGAATATAACGTCTTCTTGAATTGCGTATTTATATAAAGGCGCATTATTATTTATCAATTCAAAGTCTAATGGAATTTTATATTTGCTTCCATGAATCTTTTTAATCAAATTATCTGCGGTACGAGTTACTATTGCGTCATTAGCTCCTGATCTTAATTTATTATGGTTTTCTGATTGGATTCCTTGAAATATCATATTATTTCTATTTTCTTTAGTTAACCATAAATCTTTATAATGCATAAATAAATTATAATCATCTAATGAGAAAACGGTTTCTGGACCAATCTTTATAGTTAATTTTTTAATCGAATATCTTCCAACATAATCAACAACATAATTATTATCATGACCAGTTACTTTTATATCGGCTGATAAATAAATACTATTTGGAACATAAAAAGTATTTTGTGTTAATCGAGGAATTATAACATATAAAGTTTCATCAGGATTAATGTTAGAAGGGTTATGAGTAATTATATGATGTGATCTTTCTGCTTTAATAGCATTAGATATTCTATGATTCTTAGAAGGATTGATATAACTCCCACTCATTTATTTAACAAAAAAATTAATTATTTATTTTTGATCTTGTTTACTAACCCAAAAATAATAGCACTTACAACTGTAATTAAAAATAAAATAATATGTTCAGCAGCAAAGTTAATAATGTTTCCTGCAGATTTCAATATAAAACCAACAATTGATGCAATAATTCCTGGTAAAGCTGCAGCAGATTTTTTAGATAGTTCCCATAAATATTTTGCTAATTTTCTTAAACCATCCTTAACTTTATCTTGTATAGAATTATTATCATTCGGGGGTTTATCCGGTTTATTGGGAGTAGGAGTAGATTTTAAAGCATTTGATATTGCTAAACCTATTGTTGTAAATAACATAGTTACAGCTGTTAGAATTGAAAGAATTGTTATTCCTTCTAACTTAAATTATAATTTTATTCTATCTTTCAATGATATTTCAGAATTTGGTTTTATCAACAAATCTTTAAAAATAACTTTAAATTTTTTAATATGATTAAGATCATATGATTTTAATAATGTATCTCTTTCTTCTTTCTGTAATTCTATATTATATTTTAAATCATCTATTTCTTTTTCTAAAGCTAACTTTCCGCTTTCATAATAAGCTTCATAAATTACATTAAGATCTCTATTTAATTCTAATTGTTCTAATTTTTCATTTGCAATAGCTAATTCTTTTTCTAACATGGCTATTTTAGAAAATCTCATATTAATATTAGCATTTACATCAGCTGATTCTTGTATACCTTTAATTTCTCTACGTGATTGTTCAGGAAATGCTTCCAATTCATCATCAGTTAATTTAAGAAGTCCTTTTTTTAGTAAAGATTGTATTCGATTTATTCCAGTACTATTCATCTCTTCTTCTGAATCTCTTAATCTATCAATTTGTTCTTCTAATACTAATTGTAATTGACTTGAATCATTATCAATTGGTTGAGTGTCTCTTCTCGATGTTTCGGGCGTTGAAGATCTTAATCTATCTAATCGATTTGCAAAATCTTCATCAGTTTCTGGATCAACATCAGTAGGATTTGGATTTGGATTTTTAAATGGTGAATATTTGTTTATATCAATATTATGAATATGTTCTTCATTTATTCTATCGATTGCATTCCATATAATTCTGAGAAATTCTCTACCACCTTTTGAACGTTCAATTGAAGATCCTGCACGCATTTCAGGATGGTACAGATCTTTTTGTCCCATTTTAGATAATTGAATTGATACAGTTTCGTTATTTAATTCAACTTTATAAAACCATGAATCATTTTTAAATTCTAAATTATTCATGAAGAATGGATCATCTTCTACAATTTGTATTGCAATATCTTCTGGTTCAATGTTATATGTTACATTTTTTGGTAATAATTCTTCAATAACTGTATTTGTTACACTATGTTTTATGTATAATAATTCTTTTTTCAATTCAGGGTTTTCTGTTCTTTCTAATCTATTAATTAAATCTTTTCTTTTTGGTCTAGTTTTAATTATTATCTCATCGCGTGTTCTTAAATAATCTATTAATTTTTCACTTGTTTCAGTATCATCTTTAAATTCATCATAATCATATAATATAGGCCCACTAGAATCATCTTCACCTAAATTAGAATTATATGCTGATTCATTACCATCATTAAAACTTGTTTCATCAAAATCAGGTTGTGGTTTATCAGGTATAAATCCTTCATTATTATTTCCAATGCCACCCAATGGAAAACCTTCTCCACCTTCTGCCATTTACATAATAAAAAAATTAAAATTTAAAATATAATATTCCTCCGATTACAATTCCTATACAAGTTAAAGCTAATTTAGTATTTTCATGGGATTTATTATCATCATTTAGTTTAATTATATCATGTTGAATATTATCAGTTTTAATATTTTCTGTAGTATTGTAATCTTTTATTTTGGAATCATTAACCAATTTAATATTCTTAGTTTTAGTTTCAGTTGATTGAATGTATTTTTTATTTTTTTCACCTTCCATTAATTTTGGAGCAGTAATAATCTTTTTATTTATATCATTCAATCCAAATGAATTATTTATTGTTGCAGTTTTAATTAGATTATTATAACCAATTATATTTCCTATCTTTAATACTAAATCATTAGAAATAATTAATAGATTAGGGCCTATACAATAATTAAGTCTTACATGAGATTTATCTAATTAATTTTGATATCTTATAATGTTTTCTGGAATCGATCTATTTTTATCATTATGAATGGAATCTTTAAATAATACTTTGAATTGTTTCTGTGTATCAAATGATGTATTTAAATTTCCAATTATTGGGGATCTTGTTTCAACTTGCGATCCTAAAATACATATCAAATAAGTTCTAATAGATTGATTTATTCTTTCTATACCTGATTTAGTAAAACCTTCACTATTTTCTAAAATGAAATAAACCCAACCATTATTGTTTTCTTGTTTTAAATTATCATAAAATGTCGGTAATTTATTGAAATTTAATGTTTCTAAATCCTTAGTTTCTATTTTACCATAACCTAATTTATTATTATAGATATAAAAACTATTAGATGGTATGGGAAGTGCACAATATTCTGCAATCTTTTTAGGGCAAGGAAGTGATCTTATTGTTCCAATTTTTGTTCTAAAATCAGAATTACTTATATCTATATTAAATTCATTACAAATTTTATAAAACTTTGATAAATTAATATTATTATCTAATTCTTTGAAATATCTTGATCCTGGTAAAGCCAATACTTCATATTAGATTTTAATATCCATTGTTTTTCATCTTTCAATTTTCTAAAATTAATTAAATATACATGAAATATATTTTCCATCTTAGCATTAAAATTATTAGTTTCAGTAACAAAAATTTCTAAATTAGTTAATGAATCTAAAACTTCATTTCTATATGTAATATCTTTATTAAAATCTATTGCTGGAATATTATATTTAATTGATTTATTATATTGGAAAGCTTTTGGAAAACTATCTACCATTTATATAAATAAAAAATTAATAATTAACTAATTCTTTTAATAATTTATCTTGTTCTTCAACTGTTATATGGCCATTTAAACTTATTATATAATCTAGTGTATTCTTTAATTTATTAATTTCTTTTATATTAGTTTTAATTTTTTCTTTATTACTTTTTATATTTAATTTTGAACTTATACCAGTTAAAACACTTGAACTTAATCCTAATACACCAATTGATATAGCTAAAGGTGTTAATGGACTGAATATTGCTAGAAATGTTATTACCGAACAAATTGTAACCGAACCACTGATAGTAAGATAATATATAATTTTACTATTTAAATATTTTTTCTTTTTAACTTTTAAGTCACTTTCAAATTCTAATATTTGTTTTTCTAAATATGTTTTTAATTTAGTTTTATTTATATCATGAGGAATAATATCAATATTATCAACTTTATCTTCCATTTATTTAGAAAAAAAAATTACTAATTAGTAAACTTATAAGCAACAAATATAACAATAACAGTTTCACCTAAAATGCATATTATTTCATATTTCTTCTGTTCATTGGTTTGTATAGATGTAATTTTTCTTTATTTGTTACTGCGTTATATAAACTCATTGCATCATCGACTGATTGAAAATCTCTATGTGAAATCTTCTGATCATATAATTCTTTATTTATGTAATCCATATAGTTTTGTCGTTTTTCTCTATATTCTTCTGCTGCTTTATTATATTTCTCTAATGCTAAATTATGTCTTCTTTGTTCTCCTAATGAACTATTTTTATCAATATGCTTATATAAATAACCGCCACCAGTAAATGCTAAAGCGTTAACAATTGCCGATCCTATAATAGTTATAATTGCAGAAGCCATTTATTTAGCAAAAAAATTATGCATTTATATGGGAGGAATATATTTTTGTTTTTCCAAATAATCAATAGTTAAATTAGATAAAGTAACTGCTAATGTTAATTTTAAAATATCATTTATATCAAATCTATCAACATTAACACTTCCCATTTGGAATACTTTTTTTGATACCATTGAATAACCAACAGTTCCAACTGATAGTAATGCTCCATTATATAATCCAGTTATTATCCACTTATTATCACTCATTTATTTATCAAATAAATTACTATCATCAAAATATTTAGTTAACTTATTTATGATTAATTCAACATTTATTTCATTACTAGTTTTATGATTATCATATATTTTGGTTAATATGTTTTTAATATCATCAATAATTCCATCTTCATTTAATTCATAATATTCTAAAGGTGATTTAATTAAATCAATTACTTTTTCTATATTATAATTTTCTTTATTAATCATTGATGCATTGTTAAATGATTTACTTTTTATATCAGTAATTACATCATTTAGTTTAATTCTCATTTCTTTACCATGTTTAAAATCAAACCCAAAACATATACTCGGCCCAACAGTTATATTCATTTATATAGTGAAAAAAATTACTCTCTACATCTTATAACTAATTCATAAATTACAGGGAAATTATTTAAATCAATTAAGTATCCATTGTGATTTCTAATTTCTAATCTAAAATTATTAAATTTAGGAATGCATGGTTTGAAATCACATTCTGTTAAATTATAATTTATTTGCGTTCCAAATTCTTTAACATTCTTCAATGGTAAAATGTTTAGTAAACCAGAATTACAAGTTATATCTTTAGTTGCTTCGAATGTTTTTGTAGGATCGATTAAATTGCAATAAATATAAAAGTGTGTAAAAGGCATTATATTTGGTGTAGCATCAGCATTGCGTATCCTTACATCTGGGGTTATTCCTAAAATGTTAGCTAAAGGTTTTTTAACTAGAAATTGATGTTGATCTTCATTGCCTAATTTTATTCTTATTTTATCAGAGCTATCACTTTTAATAAGTCTTAAACCAAATCCAGCAGATGCACCCATTTTCAACCGAGCTCTTTTATTAATTTCTTGAGCTAATGTTTCTAAATTATATAATCCTGGTTTAAGATAAAGATGAAACCATTTACTTTTATTTCTATCATGAATTAAAAAGACTCTATGTTCAATAGTTTTATCCGATACATTATAAAAAGAATTACATAAACTTATATTAACTAATTTTGAATCTACACAATTCCTAAATTCTCTATCTAATTGTACTAGTAAATTATGAGATTTATAATTTGTAAGCAAATATTCTGTATTCTTTTAATTCCGCCATTTATTTTACATATTTTCTTATTCGAAATCTATTTCATGGTGCCCTTTTTCATTCTTACCTTTGTATACGAAATAGAAATCTCCAGAACATAATTCTTCTAGGTCTTCACTTGATGATCTATGAAATCTATCTGGTAAATATGTTCTGAATTTATTTGTATTTCCTTTTAATCCTTCATATTCTAAGTGTATAACTAATTTATCTCCATAGTTATTAGTAACTGTATCAATATTTGTAATTAGATATTTCTTATGAATTGTTAATTCTGTTAACTTTTTGAATTTATAATCTACAGATTTTACATTTGTAGTATCTTTTATTCTATCTAGAAATAATTTGTTGTTCTCACTGTGTGTTTGTTTACTCTCCATTTATAATACATATTTTTATTAAAATTTGATTAACACGTTAGAATTCTTTTCATTATCTCGTTCTCCTTGTTTCTTCTCTTTTAAATTTTAAGTATTCATCTAAATTGCAACCATAAGCAACTGTATGAATTCCATCATCTAAAATATATCTTTTATCATCAAATGGGTTTAGACTTATCTTTTCAATTTCTTCAATAAACATTTCATGATCTTCAGATCTTAAACATCTCATCCTATGTTTTCTAACTTCTTCATTGAATATACAATTGATGTAATCTTTTAAATGAATATTCTTTTCTACTACACTTTTGGTTATTCCTTTTAACTTTTTAGCTTCATGTTCTTTAGTTTTATATGAATACATTTTAGATCTAATACCAATGAATTCAATCATTTCTTCACCACCTAATTCATCCTTAAACTTCCCTGGAACTTTTTTATTTTCATTGCTAAACAATTCATGATTTTTAGGATAGTTACTGAAATCAAAATGATGTTTTAATGTTTTTAAATCATCTGTTATGTTATCAGTTTTTATCTTTAATATGTAAGAATCGGTATCAAAATATAATATTTCTATATGTTTTTCTCCAAAAAGTGGTTGTAATTCTATTATAATAAAATTCATACATTAGTAATTTTGATAATTCTAAAACTGAAGCGCCAACATAGATTGGTTTATTAAATTTCATTGATGTTCTTCTCATCTTAACTGCAGCTAAATTTTCATCAAATATTCTGTTACCAATGAACTTAGGATATGATTGTAAATGTCTAATTCTTTTACCATTACTAACTAACTCAATATCATTTCTATTTCTAATATTTTCACAAGTCTTACCATAGAATGCATTATTCATTAACTTGAAGAAATCTTTCTCGAAATCAGTTTTAGCTTCAGTTCTCTGTTTGGTGGTAAAATCTATATATTTTCTAACCATTTAGATTGACTGAACGAAATATATCTATGTACTTTTTTATAATCATTCCTTGATTCAAATAAAACTTTAACATTCTATAATGTACTACATAATTATATTTATCTTCTTGAGTTACCATTAACTTTTCTGTATGAATATGATTTTCGGGTTTAATTCTTTTTTGGTAATTTGATAATTCTTCATGAGTTACAGTTTTATGTTCGGGACAGTAAGCTAGATTTCTAGATTTAAATTTTTTATCTTCAGGATATTCTAAATCTACAACAAAGAAGTATCCAGTATCTGAATCATCTGCAATATCTAGAATTCTTTTCTTCCAATCAAATTTATCATTATTTTCATTCTGTAAAACTTCAGTTAATTCAAATACTCCATAAGGTTGTGGTTCCATCATTGCCCAACCATACAAATTATTTGCACCTATATATAATAACTTATATCCTTCATCATTTACATTGAAATATCTATCACCTAATACACCCGAAACTCCTCCTCTTATAGATTTTTCAAATAATAGTAATTGATCTATATTTGTTAACAAATCCATTTTTATATCTGTAAATTTTAATCCACAATCCCATGTTAAACCTGGTGATGAATAACAATGACAAGGATCAATGTTAAAATATTTTAGGTTTACATCTCTAAACTTTTCGAATATATCGGTTAATAATAATACATCTGATTTTAAATATAAATCTACTAATTGTCCATGATTTTCTATTTTGAAATGATTCCAAATATTCAATGTTCTATTATATACTTCATCTTTAACATATTCATTTTTTAAGTCATCATAGAATTGTTCTTTTAATAATTCAGTTATGTTAAAATCATTATGTGATTTATAAAATGAATATGGAATTGCGCCTTTATATCTCATTAATTGGAAATCATCATTATTTGGGTAGTGTTGTTTTAATATTTTTAATTCATCATCAACTAATGATTTTGATAAGTTATCTAATGAACTATTTAAAAATCTATATGAATCTATAAATCTTAAACACCCAAATTGGAATGATATATAATTCTCAGATGTTTTAGCTAACATTCTAAATTTATAAGTTGGTATTTTATCTTTTGATCTATTTGAATTTAATCTTTCTATTTCATTATTAATTTCTTCTATTTTATGACATAACTGTTTGATGAATAAATATGCATCATATCCTGATAGATTATGAAATATAACTGGTACAAAATTAATTTTCTTAGCTTGTAAGTTACAATTCTCATGTGCAGCGCCTCTAAACTTTCCATTCAAATGATCATGGTCTCTTACTTTTTTATCTTTATAATTAAATATCTTTTCACAATAATAGCATTTATCTGCAAACGCAAATGCTTCTTTATCTTCTTCTGTCATTATAATTTCTATATTTGTATTCAATAATTTACTAAATCTTATTTCATATTCAATTAATAAGTCACAAAAATGATTGATAACATTTTCATTTCTATAATGATAATATTCACTTTCAATTAGTTCTGGATAATCAGATTTGATATATAATCCGAAAGCTGCAGCTGATTGATGAAACTTTTTAATTGTATTTGTTTTTGGTGGTTCATCTGAAAAATCATTTTCATTATAATTTAATTTCTTTCTTTTATAATATATTTCTTTTCTATTTTGATCAGTTAATTCTTTATTTAATGATTCAAAATCTCCATATATTACAAATGGTACTTTATTTTGGTAATCATATTTTTTGAATTCTAATATTTTATCCTTTTCATTTGGTAAAACTAATTTACAATAATCATGATTTTCACATAATTGTTTATGATTTAATAATGCACTTTCATTACTGAATCTATGAAAACATTTTCTACATATATTTTACGAGTGTGATCATTTTCTGATTTAAAAAATAAATCGATTTGTTTAATCCACATGTAATGATTCTCATAATATAATATATCTATAACATCGTTTGAATCATAATCTTTTGATAGATATAAAGGTTCTAATGTATAATGTTTAATATTGTTACCTTTTGTATTTGGTTATTTGATTAAATCAAATACATTTATTCTTAAATCATTATCTCTTTCTATTTTTGGGATATTTTTAATTCTAACTGGATACTTATCTATCTTATAATTATTTTCAAATGGTTTATAATGAGTTAATCTACAAATATTATAAGTTGCAGGATGTAAGCAACTAATTATTGACCATAGAACACATTTATCATCAGAATTTTGTACATTTATAACAGCATTAGTTTTAAATGGTAATTTGATATAACTTGATCGTTAATATTATCATCTTTATAATATGATACATTATTTTCATCTATTGGTTTTGATTTAGTTAACTTATTATAATTTTGTGTTATAAACATGTAAAGTCATAAATATTATTTCATCAAATATTAAACCAGATCCTTCAAAATATTTCTCTTCTATTTTAGTTTTTACTTCATTATAACATTTATCTAATTTATCATCTATATGTTGTTTTGAAATAATATGTTGTGAATGAGAATTTATATTATATATTGGTTTATCTTCAGATTTTATAAACTTTACATTAGAAGATATACTAATTTTAGGATATTCAACATCAGTTATTATTTTTATTATTTCTTTCATATTTTCTAAATGTTTTTTATTTTCTTCTAATGTTTTTCCTTTATGAAATTTAAACTCGATAGCTGCTGGGCCAATATCACTTTTGAATGCTTCGGTTATCTCTATATCTTTTTTATTATCTAATGAATTAATATAATTTCTTACATCTTCCATGTATGGTCTTTTATTGTTTAATTTATTTCTTATTCTTTTAATTGTCTTATGTTTCTTATCATTATCATTATCAAAATAATCTTCACCTAAAATATCATTATTCATATTTCTAATATGACTTTTAGATTTTAAATGTTCTTTATAATATCTTTTATCATGTATCACATTTATATGTTTCTTCATTCTTTTTTCATTCTTTAATTCATCTAATTTAGTTTCTAATATATCATCTTTATATTCTAGTTTCAATTTATTCTCTAAATGTGTTTTAGTTTTATTGTGTCTTGCTTTTTGGGATTTATCTATATTGATTTTACATGTTGGGCAGTAGTACTTATTTGCTTCCATTTTAATATCAAATTTTTTATTAAAATTGATTTTAGAAGTTATTCATTTATATTTTATTCATATATATGAATATTTTATGAGTAATAGGGAATATGTTGTTTCAGGTTAAAGGTTGAATGGTCGAGTTCATTAATAACAAATATTAAAAGTAATTTAAAACTATAATATATTTTCATAACCGTGTGAATTTCAGTTGAATATTATTATTATTTGAATATATTTGATTATATGAATGTGTGTATTGTAAATAAATCAATTGGTCGCGGAGCGGAGCGGTAGCGAAGTGGAGCGACCAATTGATTTAATACAATATGCTTTTTAAATTATTGATATCTTAGAATAAATATTTAGTTTTAATATAAAATGCACACGGTTATGAAAATATATTATAGTTTTAAATTACTTTTAATGTTTTGTTTTTAATGAACTCGACCGTTCGACCTTTGATCTGAAACAACATATTCCCTATTACTTCTATGCTCTACGAGACTGTAGTAATAGATTTTCACAACAAACTCATGATTTCAAATAGTCTCCTAAGATATCTATATATTATTTCGCTCCTTACCTAAGTAATTCTTACATTTGATTGCTTAATTACAGAAAGAGGTCAGATGGCATGAAAATCGACTGTGGCTGACTAATTGGCGCGAGTAACCAAAATGCTTCAATCATGAGGGGTAGACAAATTAGCCGAAGATGAATGAAAACTTCACCTTGATGATCATCAGTTGATTTTGCTGTGATTATTTGCCTAGATATATCCTTATCATATATCAAAATCTGTCTTCAGTAAAATTTCTTTCAATAAAATATTTTGAAGATTGAATTTGAATTGATCTTAAAACCAGAGAAAACATTCAGAAATTTAGAAAATCCTTGACTCATAATCAAATTCTGTGAAGTCAGTTAAGGTCTTTTTGGTCGAATCAAGCCGAGGGCTCAGATGACTAAAACTCAATTCCTCGCTGTCTTATAATGCCGAGTACGTCGGAGTTTACACACTGAAACACGTTGGGCTGTGTAAGTGTAATTTGGATAAGTCCACAATATAATGACCGCCCTGCCCCGCTGCATCTGAGACGTCAACAAGTTAGACTGTATTGCTTCGATGACAAACTGACTACTACGCAAGATGACCATCCAATTCAAATGTAAATTAAGAAAGAAAACAACGAAACTAGTTCCGTTGATCAACAAAAATAAATCAATATTTTATTACAATACTTCAATTTCAAAATAAGGAGAGGAAAAAAGTGAACAATAAGTGTGTTTGCCATGCGTCTTTAAATATTTCCCAAGAATATGTCTTTTTCTGGCCACCATCTGGCCACCATCGAGATTTTCGCTAAAAATACGAAACAAGACAAAATTGATGGATGGGAATCATACATGCTACAATTCACTTTTACTGCGAACATTGGAACGAGCTAAAGCAATTTTCTAGGAGGAAAAATTGAGTCAAATGATGTTTCAAAATCTGGACGGGAAAAGTTTTACTGAATTGTATGGCTAATGGCAAATACATGTTTATATTGATAAGGTAAATATCTGTATAAAAAGGTTGTATAGCAACTTGAATTAAAGATTAATGCAATAGGTCTCTCATTCTAAAAGACGAGTGAGCCATACTTACTAGATTGGTCATGTGAATCAACATCAAATTTAGAACTATCATCCATTTTTAGTTTT
The DNA here is from genome assembly GCF_964204645.1 of Tubulanus polymorphus. Classification (NCBI taxonomy): domain Eukaryota; kingdom Metazoa; phylum Nemertea; class Palaeonemertea; order Tubulaniformes; family Tubulanidae; genus Tubulanus; species Tubulanus polymorphus. Next base: position 14,232,636 of record NC_134028.1, on the reverse strand, counting down.
CAATCAAAGACCAACCTATGAAATAAAGTACATATTTTTCTGATAACAACCTGGAATAAATTAAAATATATCTGAGGAATTCACCGAATTTCTGTATCGAACCCCTAATATATAACCTATAGATTGATACTTACATACGACAAATTGACGAAGAAACTTAATTTGACAGTATACAAACTCGCGGACAAACTCCCAAAATGAATCACGTCCTATTCACCTAGAATCAAACAAAATACAACTAAAAAATTCACCATACAGATTTCGGTTTCGAATCCTTCAAATAGCTATTTACTTACATGAAACGAATTATCAAACTACTTCTGCCGACAGCATACCAACTCGCTGACAAACCCCCAAAATGAAACGTGTCATGATAAACATCTGGAATTAAACGTAATAAAGCTACAAAATTTACAAAATGTCGGTTTCGAATCCCTCAAATAGCCTTACACTTACTAATGATGGATTATCAAACAACTATGAACTCCCACAACGCCAATCTACAGTGAAAACCTGAAATTAAATGAAATAAATCTTAAAATTCCGATTTGAACCCAACGTAGTCCCTCTCTCTACTTGTAGGCCTAAGATCTTAAAATAGGATAAACAATGTAATGATGAAAGAGGCATAATGGTTCGGAAAAAATTGAATTCAATATGGCTCTTGGCCCGGCATAGTTTGCTTTTGAAATATCCTTTTGATTAGGCCTAGTTACACATTTTAAAAGCAAATGACATTTTGCTTCAAACTAAAAGCGGCTTTGTTGAGGGAAAGATTCGTTTGAGTCGTAAAATTTATAGCCTAGAACCAATTTCTTCGTCAAGGCGTGATGCACAATTTTGACTGGGTCTTTTTTCCACGTGGTAGTGGACAGAAAATTTGAATAGGCCTAAATAATAGAATAATCTTTCTTAGGTTTCATGATATAGATGCAGCATTAACTTTGTTAAGTTTGTCAAGTGGAGCTTATTATTCCATCAGGAATAGTAGTGTACTATGGTCATGTTATATATCAAAATGTTCCTTATTAGTTCCGCTGCATCGCTAAAAACAAATTGAGATAGGTTTCCCTGTATCTTTTTACATATTACATCACTTACAACGATAAACGTCCGTCGTCGACTGAAAAATTCGGAATGAAAAAAACTTCCGCATTGAGAGCGCCACCGCACCAATTCAAATTCAGTTATATGGATCGGAAACCTTCCAGCGATGCACTCTATGATCTTTAGAACCTGTCTCTGCTGACTGGAAATAAGATATTTCGTAGCGCGAAGGGGGCGGGGCGCAGCGTCACCAGGCTCCGCTCCGCGAGGAAGCTAGATTTTCAAAGAAATGAGTGCACGCGTACGGCCGTGACCACTTGTTAGTGACGTCATCAAGAAGGAGGGCTCCGAGAATCGCCACATCACAGGTTACTGTGAATAAATGGGATTCGACCATTCAAAAGTTCAAAATGTACTTTCTTGTTTTGTAAAACAAGTTTATTCATGTCGTTATATAAATCATTTTGTTTGAAACATTCTTTAATAATGTTTGTTGAGTTTAAAGCCAATTGTCGTTGTGTAATTCCATACTGGTCACTGACATCAAAGTTTTAGTTTCTGTTCACATGTTTCGACTTATAAATATCCAACTTGAATGTTCTATCTTTTAATACAGGCCATGTGATTAATTGCGTATCACTCCATTTAGTTTAAAAAGAGAGCACATATTTCGATATTGTAAGATAATTAACTACATTTTTTTCTGTCACACGTTGATTTTTACCCATCACTTCGGAACATCGGAAATTTGGCCCCGTTCAATTAGTAGCCATCTTGTGTTTTCTTTCCGATATTTCTCTCTTCTTTTCGAGGAAGAGCTATCGAATAATTCCCTCTCTTCTCCACAATCAATTTCAAAGTCAATTTTATGAATTTATTGCTCAGCGGGTCCGAGTCCAAGAGTTTACGAGTCCGGCGTTCGCGTGTCTGACAGGTTTACGGGCACTAATATAAAAGAAATTAATAAATTAAAGAATACACTAGATTATATAATAAATTTAAATGGTCATATAACAGTTGAAGAACAAGATAAATTATTAATTATTAATTAAATTTTTTAATTATATAAATGGCAGATTTTCCAAAAGCTTTCCAATATAATAAATCAATTAAATATAATATTCCAGCAATAGATTTTAATAGATTTTAATAAAGATATTTCATATAGAAATGAAGTTTTAAATTCATTAATTGATTTATATATTTATGTTACTGAAAGTAATAATTTTCATGTAAAGATGGAAAATATATTCAATGTTTATGAAATTAATTTTAAAAATCAAAGTCAAAACAATGGTTATTAAAATCTAATATGCAGTATTGGCAGCACCTATTAAATTTTGCTGTTTATTGCGCAACAACAGGATGTGGAATAAGTTGGAATGATCATTTAAACAAACCAAGTTTACCATTGATGTTATCATTTTTTAGATTTCATACATATTTTCAAATAAAATTAATAGATGAATTAGAATGTCCTTTACCAGGTTCAAAATATTTTTAAGAATTGAATAATAGTATTAATTTTTCTAAGTTTTATAAAATATGTAATGAATTTAATATTAATTCAAATAAAGATTTTAGAACAAAAATTGGTACAATGGGCGGATTAGGAATATTATATACTAAAGAATTTGGAAAAATAATGACAAATTCAGATATAAGAACACTAAATTGGAATGAATTACCAAAATATTATAATAATATACAACAACAAAACAATAAAGGTTGGGTTAATTTCATTTTAGAAAATAGTGAAGGTTTTACTAAAGCTGGAATACAAAGAATAAATCAATCTATTAGAACTTATTTGATATGTATTTTAGGTGCACAAGCTGAAACAAGATCACCAATAGTTGGAAATGATAACACTTCATTTGATGCGCAGAAACAATTCAAAGTATTATTTGAAGACTCAATTCATAATGATAGAAATAGATCGATTCTAGAAAACATTGTAAGATATCAAAATTATTTAGATAAATCACATATTAGATTAAAATATTGTATAGGCCCTAATCTATTAATTATTTCTAATGATTTAGTATTAAAAATGGGAAACATAATTGGTTATAATAATCTAATTAAAACTGCAACAATAAATAATTCATTTGGATTAAATGATATAAATAAAAAGATTATTACTGCTCCAAAATTAATGGAAGGTGAAAAAAATAAAAAACATATTCAATCAACAGAAACTAAAACTAAGAATATTAAATTAAATAATGATTCTAAAATAAAAGATTAAAATACATCAGAAAATATTAAAAGTGATAATATTCAACATGATATAATTAAAACTGATAATGATAATAAATCCCATGAAAATGCTAAATTAGCTTTAACTTGTAGAGGAATTGTAATAGGAGGAATATTATATTTTAAATTTTAATTTTTTTATTATGTAAATGGCAGAAGGCGGAGAAGATTATGAAATGGGAGAAATGGGAAATAATAATGATGTCAATACTAACAATGATGATTATGTGACTGCTGATACTAATATTGATAATGATAATGATACAACATATAATACTAATTTACCAGTAACAACTTCTGGTTCTAACGCCCCATCAACAGATGAATATGTTAGTAAAACACGTTCAAAGATAAATATTGAAAATGAAAATCCAGATTTATTAAAAAAAGAATTAGAATATGACAATTTAACTGACAAATTTAAACCAATATTAAAAAAATCTGGTTTCAATATAACAAATAAAGGTGCGAATTATTTAGTCAAAGATTTGAAATATTTAAAGGGTGATTATTATTGGAAATTGAAAGATGACTATTATTTTAAGATTTCTTCTAATAAAAATCCCGATAAAATAATAACAAGACCAACTTTTATTAAATTAGAACAATCTAGAATTAAGAAAATCATTAATGATGTTATAACTGATGTTACAGAACAAGATATAACTCTAAATAGAAGAGAATTTAATCGAAGAAATAATGATTTTTTGAAGATAATTAATGAAAATTTAAGACCAAAAACAATTCATAAAGAAGCTAATAATTTCAAAACTAGTAAAGTTAAATCAACCGAAGATCAAACTGAAAATTTTTACAAAATGGGTTACTTGATGCAACAGATCAAGAATTAGAAGATTTAAATATATTTTCTGATGAAGCAATTAGAGAAATTATTAGTATAAGAAATGAAGCTGATAAAATTGCACATAATGAAAGTATAAGAGATATTAAAATTAGAACTTTAGAAAAAGAATTAACTGATAAAAATAAAGAGATAGAACAACTAAAGTCTGATTTAGACCATCAATCAATTGGTGAAATGGAATATAGGCAAAAAGAATTACGTTTAGAAAAAGAAATTGATAATTTAAAAGATAATTTAGAAGTACAAAAAGGTGAAAGAGATATATTATTAAACGAATTTAGTAATAATTTTAAAAGGTTAAAAGATGTTTTTAAAAGATATCTAATAAAACCAAATTCTGAAATATCATTGAAAGATAGAATAAAATTATTATTTAAATTAGAAGGAATAACAATTCTTTCAATTCTAACAGCTGTAACTATGGTATTTACAACAATTGGTTAAGCTATATCAAATGCTTTAAAATCTACACCTACACCCAATAAACCAGATAAACCCCCGAATGATAATAATTCTATACAAGATAAAGTTAAAGATGGTTTAAAGAAATTAGCAAAATATTTATGGGAACTATCTAAAAAATCTGCTGCAGCATTACCAGTAATTATTGCATCAATTGTTGGTTTATATTGAAATCTGCAGGAAACATTATTAACTTTGCTGCTGAACATATTATTTTATTTTTATTTACAGTTGTAAGTGCTATTATTTTTGGGTTAGTAAACATGATAAAAAATAAATAATTAATTTTTTTGTTAAATAAATGAGTGGGAGTTATATCAATCCTTCTAAGAATCATAGAATATCTAATGCTATTAAAGCAGAAAGATCACATCATATAATTACTCATAACCCTTCTAATATTAATCCCGATGAAACTTTATATGTTAGAATTCCTTGATTAACACAAAATACTTTTTATGTTCCAAATAGTATTTATTTATCAGCCGATATAAAAGTACTCGGTAATAATAATAATTATGTTGTTGATAATGTTGGAAGATATTTGATTAAAAAATTAACAATAAAGATTGGTCCAGAAACAGTTTTCTCATTAGATGATTATAATTTATTTATGCATTATAAAGATTTATGGTTAACTAAAGAAAGCAGAAATAATATGATATTTCAATGAATCCAATCAGAAAACCAAAATAAATTAAGATCAGAAGCACATAATGCAATATTAACTAATGCTATAGATAATTTGATAAAAAGTATAAATGGAAGCAAATATAAAATTCCATTAGACTTTGAATTGATAAATAATAATGCACCCTTATATAAATACGCAATTCAAGAAGACGTTATATTCGAAATAACATTTGCTCCTGTTAATGAAATTGTAATATCTAGCGTTAATAAAGATATGAGTTATAAATTATCGAATATATGTTTAGAATATGATACAGTAACTGATGAAAATATTTCAAGTATAATTCAAACTCAATACAATCAATGATTTTCATTATTATATGATTATATTGATAAATTTAAAACCGTAACTATTAATGCAAATGATGAAATAATTAATGAGAATATTAACTTCCCAAGAAGATCTATTAAAGGTATATTAATATTTTTTTACAATTGCAACATATACTAGTGGTGCAATAAATGTTGATAATTATTATAATCCTGAAATAACAAAAGTAGAAATAACTATCGAAGGAATAGCAAATAAAATATTTTGTCAAGAAATGAGAATGATAGATCAATGGCCAGAAATTAGAAAACATTTTATGAATGAAAAAGTGAAATCATCTGAAAATTGTAATATTAATCAAATTGATTATTATACCGGGAATAAATACGCATTATGGTTAGATTTTAGAACAACAGAGGATAATTCATTACATGGTTCTGGAAAAAAATTAAAGAACACTAAAGATGGATTACAATTATTCATGACAAAGAATAAAGGAATCAAAAATTTTAAAATGCACATTTATATTATATCTGACGCGCAATTAAATATTGTAAATTCTCAATTAAATAGTGTTATGTGTTAAATGTTATGAAATATTAAAATTTTAACTTTGATAAAAAATCTTATATTAAATGGAAGGTGGAATATATGAAATACGAACTCCAAGTGAAATGATATCAGATATATATTATATATTACCTTATGATGTATACATTAAGTATTTTGGAGAATACTTTAATCAATTCGAATATAGAATAAGTAAAATAAAAGATAATATTGAAACTAAAATAGAAGATAGTAATAATATTGAAACTAAAAAAGAAGATGTAACAGCATCTACATCTTATAATATACCCTCTACATATGATATTGAATCAAAAAAAGATTATTATAATCCAAAATATTGTGATGTATGTAAGAAATCTATATCATATAAAAATTGGGCATCACATAAGAAATCAAAGAAACATATAGAAAAAGAAAAGAATAATAATGATAATAATATATCAGTTAGTAATATAAAAGATAATGTAATAAGTAATGTTAACCCAATTGAAACTAATGATACCATAGATAATATAACAGATAATGTAATGAATAATGTTAAACCAATTGAAACTAATGATAATGATAAAACAGATAATGAAATAATTGATGATTCTAAAAAACGTTGTAACATTTGTGATCTAGATATTTCTAAAAGTAATTTTTCTAAACATAAAAAATCTAAGGGGCACATAGAAAATGAAAAAGAATTAATTTGTGATTATTGTTATAAAGAAATTGAACCTGTTGATAAAATTACTCATTATAAATCAAAATTACATCTAATTAATGTTTATAAAAAATCGGGTATGTTACCATTGTTAGATGAACCAAAGAAATATATCAAATATTTTAATCCTGAAACTAAACAATATTATATATTCTTTAAGTTGTTATTTGATAAATTATTAGCTTATGCAGAAGATAATCCTGACCAAATATATAAATTAGCGTATAATGGATACCTCGATTTATTTGATTTAATAAATGATTTTGAATTTGATTTTGATGGTGATAATTCTTATGATTACTTTGAAAAATTAAGAATAAAAGCTGGATTAAGTGATGATGAACGTAGAATTGAGGGTGAAATAGAATTAATAAATATGCCAAAGACTTCTGTTGAATTTGATATAAACAAAGATGATTTTATAAATGTATTAGAAACAAAATTAGAATAATTATTATAAAACTGTTTAATAATAATAATCTATTTTTCATTTAACTTAAAGTACAAGATAGTATAACGACAATAGTGAAGAAAAATAACAGTTAAATGAAGGAAGCAGTGAAAGCCTAGAGGCTGTACAAGTCACTGCACCTGAAAAACATTATAATAATTATAGAAGTAATAATAATAATAATAATAAAAGTAATAATAATAATAATATTAGTAATAATAATAATAATATTAGTAATGATAATGATAATGATAATGATAATAACAATGATAATGATAATGATAATGATAATGATAATGATAATGATAACAGTAATAATAATAATAAAAAAACAAAATCATAAAAATACAAAATAAATAATAATACATAATATTATGCTGATTATAATTGTTTAACAAATGATTGTAATTATTTAACAAATCATGGAATTAGTTACAATAATATAACATATGATAATGATGGGACTCATCCATGATAATATAAATAAATTGAAAATAACAATCATAATGAGAATGATAATAGTAATAGTAACATCGTAATGCGAATGATAAGTAGTAATAGATGTTATACAAAATAGTAACACATGGTAATGTCAATATAATGATATATTGACAATCATGATAATATATTGACAATTGTTTAACAAAGTATAAAATTGGTAACACATGAAGATGCTTATAATGGTACTCACCAAGTAATATTAACATAATAGTAAAACGGTAAATATTCATACGAATAATTTAATTTGAGTGGAGTAATGGTGATTTACCATGTAGTTTAAGCATACACATAATTAATACTTGGGGTATGAAACCAAGAAATAATGACAGAGTGTATCGTGCCACACATAATTTATATAATCAGGAATAACTATTGAAAGTCAATTTCTTAAATCGGGATACAAGACAAGATAAATTAGGTGCATTATGTAGGTTATTATTTGCGGTTTGCCAGACAATTGGGACTTGCGAAAGAAAGGAGGAGTGGAAAAGTTTTGACGTGTGACAGTGAACTCTTGTAAAATTGCGACTACGGGTATTGTAATTGTGGAATTCAGCATTTATGTTGAAAAGGTTTAGTACTCGCTGTGGAAGCAATTTATGAAGATGACAGAATCCAAATTTCAGTAGATCTAATTCTATAAGGTCTTGGAATTTCAATATACTATATTTCTTAAATATTGGCCCTGTTGGTGCATTATAGGCTGAATTATTAATTAGTCTAACCGCTTTCTTTTGAATTTTGAAAATAGAGTTAGATTGTTTGACTGTTAGCATAGGTCCCCATACAATAAGGGCATACACAAGATGGCTATGTATATAACTATTGTAAATAAGTTTTTTACTCAAACTAGGTAGAATATTCTTTACACTCCTTAGTAGATAGAGACTTTTATTTAATTTGTTAATTAGTTGTTTAACATGTGGCTCCCAGGTAAGGTTTTCATCAATCTGTAATCCTAAAAATTTACAAATTACAGATAGTTTTAACGCTTCAGATCCAAAAGGGATATTGATATTCTCCTTTTGTATTGTTTCTTTCTTTGGCATAAAAAGTATGCATTTAGTTTTATCTATATTTAAAGTTAACTTATTAGAGTGAAACCAATCAATTACAGTCGTACCATCTTTTTTGAAGCCTTCGATCAGACAATTAATGTCTTAGTAATCAACAGGTTTGTGTCATCCGCAAAAGAAATCGCCTGTGTAAAGGTTAAATTGTTGTTCAGATCATTTACATAAATCAGGAAAAGAAGAGGGCCTAGCACCGAACCTTGAGGTATTCCATACGATATATCATCCTGATTCGAACTTGTTTGATTAAATTTAGTAAAAATTGTTCGATCTTTAAAATAACTTTTAAACCCTGTGTAGGCATGACCTCTAATACCATAATGATCTAGTTTTACTAAAAGAGTATCAATACTAATAGAATCAAAAGCTTTAGATAGATATAAAAAAAGACCCAATGATTTCCGTTTTTTTTCTAAATTTATAATTAGATTTCCTATAAATTCTGTTATAGCATGCGTTGTAGAATGCGATGGCCTAAAGCCATATTGGCTAGGATTTAGGATACCATATTTTGTTAGGAAACTATAGAGTCGTGAGTTGACAAGTTTTTCAAGGACCTCAGATAAAACAGGGAGTAATGATATAGGTCGATAATTTGTTAATTTTTTTTTGTTCCCATTTTTGAATAAGGGAGTTACTTTAGCTATTTTCATGTTATCAGGAAATACGCCTTCCTGGAGTGATTTAGTGAAAAGAATAGTGAGGGGTCCAATAATGCTCATTACAATTTGTTTTAATAACTTATTACTTAAATTATCGTCCCCGCCACAGCTGTTTTTAGGTGATAAGTTATTAATTATTGTATATATCTCTTCACTGTTTGTAGGACAAAGAAATATAACATTTTCATTTTTTTTTAGGAAGATACTTGGTGAAATCATTCTTAGATTTAGGAACTTTTTCCGCATAATTTTTACCAATAGTTGAGAAAAATGTATTGAAACCTTTACTTATTGTAAATTTGTCACTAGTTTCTTTGCCATCGATAACAAAAATATTGGTGGTGGAAGTTTTGTCATTGGATTTCCCAATTAATTCACGAATGGTAGACCATAGTTTTCCGCTATCTTTACTGTATGTAGCTATTTTCTGAGTATAAAATTTCAGTTTCTGGTGTCTTTTTAAATAATTAAGCTGGTTACGGTAAAGTTTGTATTTTCTGTATGGTTCATCCGATTTATCTAGTTTCATGACTTTTTTAAACATTTTATCAGCTTTCGTAGAAGATTTCAGAATAGATTTTGTCATCCATGGTTCAATTAATTTTCTTTTCCTATTAGTTTTAAATTCTGGGGAAACGTCGTTTACCACTGCTGTATTCTTAGCTGTGATGAAATCATAGCAATCATTGCAATTAAGCCTTTCTACATGAGACCAGTCTAAATCAGAAAGCTTTTTATTCATCCGTTCAATATTACTATTATTCAAATTTCTTGAAAAATATTCTTCCTTTGATGATTGTGATTTTTTACACTCTATAGTGACAAAGCAAGGTAAGTGATCTGATATATGAGTCAATATAATAGCACTCCTGTGTTTAGTTTCCAACCTCTGAGATTAATAAACATTATCGATAAGCGTTGCAGTTGTGTGCGTAACTCTTGTTGGCCGCAGTATTGTTGGACATAGGTTATTTGCCAGGTTCATATCTAGAAATTTTGAGGTATTTTTATGTGTATTTATCTTAATGTAATCTAAATTTTGGTCCATTCCAAGAATTACTTCAGATTTTTCTTCATTTAGTTTCGAGATTAGGTTTTCATAATTGTCTAGGAAATCAATTTCACTATTGCCTGGAACTCGATAAATTTCTCCAACAATTATTTTCTTACTTAGATTACGATTCAAATTCAATTCGACAAAACATGATTCAAATTTACCTTCCTGAAAAATATCAAGGTCAGGTCTATTTATAAAATTTATATTATTATTAATATATATAGCAACACCCCCACCAGTAGTATTGAGCCTATGGTTTTCAACAAGTTGATATCCAGGGATTTTACATAATAAAGCATTTTTGTCATTTATGAAGGTTTCACAGATCATGATGATATCTAGAATTATAATTTGCTTCGCTAAATTATCGATAATTACTTTCAGTTATTGTAATTTACACGTAAGACTATGAATATTGATTTGTAGGACATTTAAGTTTGATGGATTAATCTTAAATTTGCTACCAATTTCATTAAGTTCAACATAGGGACATCGTTCATTATCAAATGACAATTGATCATCTATTATACTATGCAGGTATAAATCTTGATCATTCGCTCGAAATTTTTTTAAAAAATCGGCACTACCAAGACACATAATACAAGAGAAAAAAAAATATATGTATATATATAGAAAAATTATATTGTAAATGGATACAGGATGATAAATATGAACGAAAAATTGATTGATTAGATGAAAAATAAACAATAAACACTTGTAGTAAGTGTTTTGTGAAACGTTGACACGGTGTCAACTACTAGCAGCATAATAGTACCAGAGTGTCTCCGAGACAACAATAGCTAACTTAGCTAATAATATATACTGAGTAATTGATTCCTTTTTGTGGAAGATTTGTTTCCGTTAAAGCTTTCCTCGAATGAAGGCGCACTATATGCTTTATCAAAAAGGAAAATCGCAAAAATCTATTTGAAAAAAGACTATTTGCAGTTGAATTATTACAATATTAGTGATATACAACATATACATACATAGATACATACATACACACGCACATACATATACATATATATATACATACACATACATGCATACATATTCACACATATACACATAGATGCATACACATACATACATACGCATGTGCGTACGTACACACACCCACACGCATAAATACACATATACATAGCGTGACAATTCAAAGTTATATTATGTAAAGTTTTCAAACAGCTTTAGTCTGGATTTCTGACCATTCTTGACTCCAAATACTTTTCCATTAGATACGAATACAGTTTCATATTTACCACTTTTAGAGGCAGTATCACGAAGTCTTGAGATTTCAGGAGCTAGGTCCTCTTGAATCACGATTTTCTTCCCTTTCAAATGTATACGGTTAGCTAAAACACGATCTCTAGTGTCTCTGTATTTGAAGCGAACGATTATACCTGGTGGTTTGTCTTTATTGGATTTACTATTGAAAAGGCGATGGGCTACTTCAATATCATCTTGCGTAACTTTCATTTCCTTTGGTATCTTTAATTTAGAAAAGACTTTATCCACTACGATTTTGCTACAGTTTTCACCCTCTGCAACGTTTGGGAGAGAAGAACCATAAATCCGAAGATTATGGCGACGCGAGTACTGATTATTAGCCACAGTATTCCGTTTAAGTTCTAAGATGTCTTCCTTCATGGCTACATTTTCTTCTTCGAGTTTTTTGCATTTTGAATCATATATCTGAACAGTTTTTTTCCATATCAATGAGTTTACTTTGCATTTGCGCCAGTTCACTCGTTAACATTTCTCTAAATGATTCTTGTAAGCTAGATTTAAACTCTTCCATATATGCATGTAAGTAATCTTTTGTTAGTAGATCCGAGTCAGTTTGACTAGTTGATGAGGTTTGTCTCGGACGTTTATTACTCCTATTCGAACTAGAAGTATTGTCCATCGCGAAAGAATCGCTAAATACATTTTCGGTTATGACTGTTTCGGGAATCACTGTGTCTTTTAACGAGGAATCCGCATTGCCTTGTGTAAAGGCAGTAATTGCTGTTTGTGTAGCCATTCTCGAAACAAAAAAGTTTTAGTGTTATACAGTAAATATCAGTTGTGGTGTAGTCACAGATTGTCACACATCAAAAATCACAAGGTTGAGTGAGCGAGCGAGTTATGGCAGCGAGTGAATGAGTGAGTGATCAATTTGATAGCTGTCACATAAATCCAATCCAATTTCTGATCCAGATACAGTTAAAATACAGTTTTTTTGCCATGATCTTCTAGAGTAATAAAGTAAACTTATCACCAGACCGATCACCAAAACTTCATCTACATGCTGATGTCAAAATAATACCAATCACCCTGGTACTTAGCTTGCAAAATCCTTTACAATCAGAGCTGGGGTAATACACAACCAGCCTGGTCAGCCATGTTTTATATATCTATAAAAATATTTATATATCTATGCACTAGACGTATGAGTAAGAAAGTAAGAATCCAAGAATCCTTGCCAAGAAATATAAATTATAAACATAAATTATAAACATAAATTATAAAAATAGATTATAAACATAAATTATAAAAATAAATTATAAACATAAATTATAAACATAAATTATAAACATAGTTTTAATATATAATTTATTCATTATTATATATTTCATTTAATAATTCATATTTCTATGGACTAGACGTACGTAAGAATCCAAGATTCTTGCCAAGAAAGTAAAAAGGTAAGAATTATTGGATTCTTACGTACCTCTAGTATATAGAAATATAAATTAGTTTCCATAATATTTCAAATTTTATTTTTTAAAATTTATATTCATAGGGAAATTGTAGTCTCAGTAATAATTTTTAACCTTTATTATTCTTTAATTTATTCATATAAGTAATAGGGATAATAGGCTTTCAGGCCAAAGGTCGAACGGTCGAGCTCATTAAAAAACAAAACATTAAAAGTAATTTAAAACTATAATATATTTTCATAACCGTGTGCATTTTATATTAAAAACTAAATATTTATTCTAAGATATCAATAATTTAAAAAGCATATTGATTTATTTACAATACATAATTTCATATAATCAAATATATTCAAATAATAATAATTTATACTTGAATTAGTCGGGAAACTCATAAAAAATGAAAAATAATTCTCACACACTCGAATTTATTTTTCATTTTCTACTCGCTAGAAAAAGTGTGAGTAAAGTGTGAGTGAAATAATTCATATTTTAACAGATTTCGAGTAAAAATATAAGTAAAATAAATGGATAACTAAAAGAATATAAAAGTGTGAGTAAAGTGTGAGTGAAATAGTTTATATTTTAAACATATTTCAATATTTATATTTGTATGAGTTAGATTTTTAAACATTAAAAGTGTGAGTAAAGTGTGAGTGAAATAATTCATAAATCATTGAATATTTATATTTATATGTGTTGGATTCATTTTAATAAAAGCTTTGTTATTAAAATGAAGACAGAAGAAGAAGAACCCAACTTTTAAAATCGAAATCAATGAAACCAATAAATCATTTTCACAGTTTTACATTAAAAATTATATTTCAGCAACAAATTTAGTGTCCGCAAGACATTATAAAATCGATAATATTACTATGATTAATCAAATATTATCAAATGAAACATATTTAATTACTGAACTAGTAGATACTTTTGATAATGGTGTTAAAAATCCTAAAGTATTCGATACAGTTTTAAATTTTAAAGGAACTTTAGATGAAAACATAATTAATATTCTTAAAACTCCTTTCAATGAAAGAAATAATGATATAATACTTTCAAAAGATTACAATGATTTGATTAACTTAAGAATTGAAAAAAGACAATTATATTATTTCAATTTTGATAATAAACAAATTATCTATAACGAAAATTCATCAAATATTGGAATTCAATGTGAATTAGATAATGAAAAATCATTTAAAGATATTGCAGTTCAATGTAATTTAGATGATGAATTTAGAAAATTCAATCCAAATGAAAAAGTGCATTGGTATTGCGGAGGTAAATATTTAAAATCACATAAATCAAAGCATTATGAAACAATTAAACATAAAAACTGGCGTAAAGAGTAACAATTCTACATTATGATTATTGAATTGAGTTAAATGATTTAAATATCTAAGAGACTGTTGAAATGATAAATTGTTTGACAGTTGAAATGATAAATTGTTTGACAGTTGAAATGATAAATTGTTTGACAGTTGAAATGATAAATTGTTTGACAGTTGAAATGATAAATTGTTTGACAGTTGAAATAATAAATTGTTTGACAGTTGAAATGATAAATTGTTCGACTGTTGAAATGTTAAATTGTTCGACTGTTAAAATGTTAAATTGTTCGACTGTTAAAATGTTAAATTGTTCTACTGTTGAAATGATAAATTGTTCTACTGTTGAAATGATAAATTGTTTGACAGTTGAAATGATAAATTGTTTGACCGTTGAAATGATAAATGGTTTGACAGTTGAAATGATAAATTGTTTGACAGTTTTAATGATAAATTGTTTGACTGTTGAAATGTTAAATTGTTTGGTTGTAAATTTAATTGTTATTCGATTTGAAACATATAAAAGTTAAATATTTCTAAAATATCAAATATTTATCAATTTAATAATTTTTTATATTTAATATTTTTTAAGTCGATTTCTTATTTTGAATCATATGATTTTTCATCAAGTTCATGAATATATTTATGATTTCTCAAACTCTTTTTATTTTTATATCTTTTATTACAAATTTCACAACACTTAATATTATTCAATCTATCTGAAATATAATTCATATTTTCTATTAATTCAGTGTATCTAATTTTACAGCAATCATAGAATTCTAACAACTGTTTTATACTATAAACTGAGAATGAAAATAAACCTGTAAGCATAATAATTGATTTAATATTCTGTTGATTTTTATATATTAGATGTAATAAGTTTAATATATTTTCACTCATTTTTATAGTCAAAATATATGAAATTAAAAGATGCTGTTTTAATCCTCTAAATCATTTTCTAAATTACCTTTTTTATTCTTTCTATTTCTGTGATTGTTTCCATTTAACTTCTTTAATTTTTTACTCAATTTATTATTTTCATTCATCAAATCTTTTGAAATATTCTCATAGTAAAAATATAATGCTGCTAATATTAAACCTCCAGCAACTAAACAATGTTTCAAATCACTTTTCCCAGTTGGAATGAAACCATCCATTTATTTAAGAAAAAAATTATTAAATTGATAAATATTTGATATTTTAGAAATATTCAACTTTTATATGTTTCAAATCAAATAACAATTAAATTTACAACCAAACAATTTAACATTTCAACAGTCAAACTATTTATCATTAAAACTGTCAAACAATTTATCATTTCAACTGTCAAACCATTTATCATTTCAACGGTCAAACAATTTATCATTTCAACTGTCAAACAATTTATCATTTCAACAGTAGAATAATTCATCATTTCAACAGTAGAACAATTTAACATTTTAACAGTCGAACAATTTAACATTTTAACAGTCGAACAATTTAACATTTCAACAGTCGAACAATTTATCATTTCAACTGTCAAACAATTTATTATTTCAACTGTCAAACAATTTATCATTTCAACTGTCAAACAATTTATCATTTCAACTGTCAAACAATTTATCATTTCAACTGTCAAACAATTTATCATTTCAACTGTCAAACAATTTATCATTTCAACAGTCTCTTAGATATTTAAATCATTTAACTCAATTCAATAATTATAATGTAGAATTGTTACTCTTTACGCCAGTTTTTATGTTTAATTGTTTCATAATGCTTTGATTTATGTGATTTTTCAATGCGCTTTTTCATTAGGATTGAATTTTCTAAATTCATCATCTAAATTACATTGAACTGCAATATCTTTAAATGATTTTTCATTATCTAATTCACATTGAATTCCAATATTTGATGAATTTTCGTTATAGATAATTTGTTTATTATCAAAATTGAAATAATATAATTGCCTTTTTTCAATTCTTAAGTTAATCAAATCATTGTAATCTTTTGAAAGTATTATATCATTATTTCTTTCATTGAAAGGAGTTTTAAGAATATTAATTATGTTTTCATCTAAAGTTCCTTTAAAATTTAAAACTGTATTGAATACTTTAGGATTTTTAACACCATTATCAAAAGTATCTACTAGTTCAGTAATTAAATATGTTTCATTTGATAATATTTGATTAATCATAGTAATATTATCGATTTTATAATGTCTTGCGGACACTAAATTTGTTGCTGAAATATAATTTCTAATGTAAAACTGTGAAAATGATTTATTGGTTTCATTGATTTCGATTTTAAAGTTGGGTTCTTCTTCTTCTGTCTTCATTTTAATAACAAAACTTTTATTAAAATGAATCCAACACATATAAATATAAATATTCAATGATTTATGAATTATTTCACTCACACTTTACTCACACTTTTAATGTTTAAAAATCTAACTCATACAAATATAAATATTGAAATATGTTTAAAATATAAACTATTTCACTCACACTTTACTCACACTTTTATATTCTTTTAGTTATCCATTTATTTTACTTATATTTTTACTCGAAATCTGTTAAAATATGAATTATTTCACTCACACTTTACTCACACTTTTTCTAGCGAGTAGAAAATGAAAAATAAATTCGAGTGTGTGAGAATTATTTTTCATTTTTTATGAGTTTCCCGACTAATTCAAGTAGAAATTATTATCATTTGAATATATTTGATTATATGAAATTATGTATTGTAAATAAATCAATATGCTTTTTAAATTATTGATATCTTAGGATAAATATTTAGTTTTTAATATAAAATGCACACGGTTATGAAAATATATTATAGTTTTAAATTACTTTTAATGTTTTGGTTTTTAATGAGCTCGACCGTTCGACCTTTGGCCTGAAAGCCTATTATCCCTATTACTCATATATTCATCCTGTAATTCAGTAGGTATAATTTGATTTTCTTCCAATGATTGTTGCATAGATTTTTTATCTTTGTTATAAAATAAAACTAGAAATCTTATATTCTCCCTAAAGTCTTTAACAATTGAATTATATTTTTGATTCAAAACCCATGTTGTTATCCCGAAACGTCTCCCAGAGAAAGCTAGATAACATAACTCACTTTCTCTCACTTTTGAATCATGTAAATTTGCGCAATCATCTATAATGAATAATGTATTTGATCCTTTGTAAGTATCAATTGCTATTTTTATACAATTATCTAAATTTTCTTTTACTGTTTTAGGATCTAATATAATAAACTTTTTTATCTTAACTATATCTCTATTATATGTTTTATTCATTTCACAAGTAGGACAAAATAATATTATATTATCAAAATGATTCTTATAAATAGTTTCTAACAAATCTAATATGAAATGTGTTTTACCACAGTTTGTTGCTCCAGTTATTAACATATTATGCGGTTCAAATATAAATAAATCTTTATTCATTTATTCTTTTAATTTTACTAGATAAAATCCATTCATTAAATTTATCATCATATCCTTTATATTTCACCAAATAATACTTTTTTCCTTTAAGAGTTTTTGTTTTTAATACTTTTTCTATTTTGTATTCTATTTCATCTGGGTTTGGTACAAGTGATAATTCTTGTTCATAGAAATAACCTAATATTTCTTCATCTTTTAGATCTTCTAATTTATAAACAAAAGGTTTAGTTAATATTATATTTTTAATCTTGAATATTTCTTCTGTAAAATTAGGGATATAACCTTTATAAAAGGTTTTTCTATATTTAGATATTCTAACGTGTTGTCCTATTTTAAATTTAGGTTCTCCAAAATCATGTGTAACAAATGCTCCATATAAATTATTCCAAACTATTTCTGAATTATCTTCTTTTCTAGCTTGTATAGGTTTCATATTTATAGAACTATGTTTAGAATTATTATAACCTTTCACTAAATCATCTAACATATTTATAGACTCATCGATATATTTATATGTTTCATTAGCAGTAAAATATTTCCACATTCTAGTTTTCAATGTTTTATTAAATCTTTCTATAATAGATGCTTTTTTATCTGAATGTGTTGGAAAATAATCTACATCGTTATCAGATAATAGTTTTTTGAAATGTTTGTTATAAAATTCCTTACCTTCATCAAATTGTATCTTATCTGGAATAGCTTCTTTAAATCTTGATTTAAAAGCATTTTTCACTTCTATACCAGTTTTATTTTTGATTGGAATTGACTATGCGTATCTACTGAATATGTCTATAACATTTAATATCCAGAAATATCCTTTGTTGTATTCTTCTAAGTTCTTCATGTCAATCAAATCTGCTTGCCATTGTTGATCGATATATGAAACCATAACTTTTCTTGTTAAATAAGTTATATCCATTTTCTTATGGATTTGATATGTTGGTTGATTTTGTAACCATAATTTCAATTCACTATATTTTATATTACCATTTTCATTATCAGATTTAATTTTACCCCATAATTCTGAAACGCTAGAATATGATACTTCACTCTCTGGGTTATAATATAAATCTCTTAAATGTTGTTCTTTTTTCATCTTATTTTAATCCATTAATAATAATTTAGATTTAGTTTCAATGGCTTTATGATTTGACTTATTTTCTGGTATGATAGGTTTATTATCATTGAATCATCTTTATCATCAGATTTGAATTTTGATTTATATATTACACCGGATAATATAATAATTGTGATTAACCCAATTGTAATATATAAGTAATTATTTCTTCCACTATTAGAATAATTAGATGGATTATTATTTGAATCAATATCAGATAAAGTCTGTGATTCATTTATATCAGTTAATTTCTTTTTCTTAGCTTTTTTAATTCTGCAGATCTTTTACCTAATTCTCTTGCCCACTGTATTTGTTTCTCGGATCTAACCTTTTTCTTAACACCATCACTCCTTTATTTTAGTTAATTTTTGTTCTGATTC
This sequence comes from Tubulanus polymorphus, assembly GCF_964204645.1. Taxonomy (NCBI): domain Eukaryota; kingdom Metazoa; phylum Nemertea; class Palaeonemertea; order Tubulaniformes; family Tubulanidae; genus Tubulanus; species Tubulanus polymorphus. The sequence goes on along the minus strand of NC_134028.1, from coordinate 14,213,041 downwards.
ATTTTCTGTTTCGCCGTTTGGTTGTAGTACAGCGTCATCTGTTTCGTTCTTACCTGATTTATATTCCATAGGTTTGATATTCGAAAATGTTATGACGCCAGTAGAAATTAATGTCATAACCGATCCTAATTGAAATGAAGCATAACCAACCCATTTTTGTAATTCAGTCATAACTAAATAGTCATTTTTCAAATCACTATATAATTTATTTTCATCATCAATTGGTATTAACCGGTTACATAATTTTGAATAACATTTGACAATACCATCAGAAATAGAATCATTTATTCTAGCTAATCTTGCCTCTTCATAAATCTTAAAATATTTTATTACTTTATCTGGTTTCATAGCGTCTAATTCTTGAAAAGTTATTATTTTCCCGATAAACATTTACAAATAGCAATTAGTAAATCAAGATGGTGTTTACAATATAAATAGTATTAATAATCTATATTGTTATTAACTTAAATATTATTTTCAATTTTGGTTGGAATATCCTTATTATCACTAATACCTAAATCATCTAATGTTTTTTCAATACTGGTATTATTCTTACTCGATTTCTTTGACATTTATATTAGAGAAATTTAATAAGAAAAATATTATAAGTATTATAAAATGATGCCAGTATCTCTTTAGATTAATACTAGCTTAGTTAAATGTAAAGAATTTTAGTATTCGTTATTGTTTTTTTTAGTATTTTTTATTTGTGATATAAAGTATTCTTTTTTGAAAAGAAAATATTAAAAAAAACAATAACTAATACTAGCTAGTTGAAGGTACGTAATTTTTAATGCTTTTTATTTAAAATCTATTATTTTTTAACCACTCATTAAAGACTCAACGTATTGTTCATTATTCGGATCATTGTTCCATTGATCAATAAATTTCTTTGCCTTTGTTAACTGTTCTAAATATAACTGTAAATCTAGTTTATTAGATTTGAATTTATTTTCTTTCTTTTCAAGAGGTCTTAAATTTTTCCAATTCCAAATAAGTTTTTTATTGTATTCATCATTCATGTTAAATTTAGATATTGGTAACGTATGATCAATATGAAAATAATCTCCATAAATATCTATATTCATTTGACTATCGAATTTAAATATAATCCATGATTTGAGAAATTTATTTGTACAACTCAACAAATTAGATAATGTTTCTGAATGTGTTTCTTTGTTGAATAATTGTGTTAATCTAGATCTTAAGCATTGTTTCAATCTAAAATTAAGATATGTTTGATATCTTTCTCTCATATATTCTGTCATATAATAATTATAAGCTTCTCTATTATCTTCTCGATATTGTTTGGTATATAGTTTAAAACAAGTTTTACAGCAATATTGAAAACCATCTTTGCTAATCTTACGCTTACTAAATTCTGTTAAAGCTAATTTATCTAATTCACACTTAGAACACTTCTTGTAGTATATATTTATATCACCAGTGTTATTTGTAATATTGATAGTTTGTGGTTGTTCTGGTTCCATTTATTATACACATTTTTTCACTAAATTGGTTAATATTTTAGAATCCTCTTCCATTTCTTCGACCAACGTCATGCTTTTTCATTCCTCGCTGCTTTTGATAAGTCGTTTCAGTTCCTTGATATCTAAATCATACCAGTTACAATACCCGCGTCACATGCGGACATATAGGAGCGCTTTTGCTTAATCATAATTATATATTCATTCTATAAATTCTGTACAATAGAAACAACACATGCGCTACATGCATCACATGCGGCCATTGATGTCCGCTTGGCTTAATGTGCATGTGTTAATCATAATTATATATTCATTCTGTAAATTCTGTAAAATAGAAACAACCGACATAAAATATCAAAACGTGTTCGCATTAGGCAAAACCGCTCTTATAGGAGCGTTTTTGCTTAATGCGCAGGCGCTAATCATAATTATATATTCATTCTGTAAAATAGAAACAACTGAACACAGAAAATTCAAACGCATTCATGTCCGCGTCACATGCGTTACATGTGTCAGTCACATGCGGCCATTTATGGCCGGTTTTGCTTAATGCGCATGCGCTAATCATAATTATATATTCATTATGCAAATAGAAACGACCGAACATAGAACATTCACCAAGTAGATTTACACAATACATATACAAGTATGTTCAGTCGTTTCTTCCAATACATCATTTGATTTCTATAAATACAATTTATAATTACAAACATTTTTTCAATTGCCGGTAAATATTTAACTACATCAACAAATGTTAAACTTAATCATTGGAGTCTTTATGTTTTTTAAATTCTTATATAGTTTCTTCGTTGATCTTTTGTGATTCTTGTGGTTCTACGCCAGTTTCTATTGGTTCGATATCCATTGCTGTTGATTCCTCAGTCAGAAAGAGTATCTTGAGTTTCTCTATCGCTTCTTGATGCGTATGACGTTTTATTAATCTAAAAGATATTAGCGGTAACTCTAGCTATCTAAAAAATATACTAAATACACTTAAATATATCTAAAGGTTTCATATTTAATAGCCCTAATAACTACAAAAAACAGTACTTACATTTAGATTTAGAATTGTAAACTATAAACTCCTAATTGCGTTTCGAGAGAGAATATCCTAAGCGTTATGTTACATCGTCTATTCAGTTCCGGTGCGATTTCGAAATGAACACGTCTTCGATTATGACACGTCATCTAGTTCCGGCACACCTTCTAGAATGTTCTACGCGTTTGCAGTATTATGACATGTCATCTCTATTCAGAGTTCCGGTACACCTTTTAGAATGTTCTACGCGTTTGCAGTATTATGACTCATATGTCTCGGCGTCATAGTAACAGCTGTAACAGCTGTGAATTTATAGATTTATTCAAGAGTTCATTACATGAAATGTATATAGGCTCAAATAGAATCATGTTCTAATATAAACAGCTATGTATTATATCATGTATATATGAATTATTTCAATCACACTTTACTAACACTTTTAATGTTTATAAATCTAACTCATACAAATATGAATATTGAAATAATGTTTAAAAAAATTTCTATATATCTATTCTATAAGAGCTCGTTAATTACTCGTTACTTTTATATTGAATAATCTATCAATTTATATGTTATTCATTTATATTTTATTCTTGCATATGAATATTTTAAGAGTAATAGGGGTTTAGTTGTTCTAGGTTAAAGGTTGAATGGTCGAGAAATTTTTCCAAATGTGAAATAGTAATAATTTCTACTTGAATTAGGAGTGTGCCCGACTAATTCAAGTAGAAATTATTGTTATTTTCACATTTGGAAAATTTCTCGACCGTTCGACCTTTGATCTAGAACAACTAAACCCCTATTACTCACACGCAGAAAGGCTTATTGATTTAACCTATGTGATTAAGTTTGGCCAGGCCTTCTATGACCTGCTGACTTTAATAGTCAAACCAAAACGTTCATGTGGTCACGGCTTGTATAACAGAAATCATTGTAGGCCTGTACATTTTGATGTTCGTAGGTTTGGTATACCTTTTTCTCCATTCTTGACTGATAAGTGTACGGTACAGCTGTACGCCTTGTACAATTGTTCCAATGGGAATAGGGCCTTTTGATTGGGCTTATTATTTCCTGCTTTAGAATACTGAAATAAACCTAATGTTCATTCAAATATCCAACATCGGTGAAAGTTTAATTACTGTATACATGTACTGTAGGTTTTCATGTTGTATGAATATTTTGCACTTCAAATGGGTATGATGCTGATATTCCAATGTCAAACGCATGAAGTTAGATGGTCAAGGACAGTAAACACCAAGATATCTCTCTTCGACCGATGTTGTACCATAGAAGATCTGATTCTTTCAACACAAGGAAAGTGATTCAACACGATCGACATAACGCTGGAATAGGTTTGCAGTTACTAACGGTTCATTTCATTTAGTCCTATGTACTTTTTAGCCAATTTGGATTTGATTGTAATTGAAACCCTGGAACTGTAAACAAAAGACAAGTTGAAAAAACACAAGTTATGCTTGATTCTCATGTTCAAATTTAATTAAAATTTATTTTATTACATCATATTTACAAAGCATATCACGGTTCCTGAACTTCGCTGAAAAAGCTGAAACACTGAAAAGCTGAAACGCGGAAATAAAAACGCGGAAATTTCAGGGAATTCCCGAAAAACGCTGAAATCGTGCTAGGTACCGACAATACACGTTTTGAATTGTTTTCCGGGCCGGTGTCCGCTGACGAGTCCTGAACCGTGTTTTAAGCGTGGATTGTTAGATGTGTTTTTTGTTTTATGTGCATATACCCGTACGATCTGTGCATATACCGGTACGATCTAACAATGAAGTTATCACTTCATTTGAATAAATTCTTAATTACAGTAATATTAATTCAAAATATTCTTTTTTATGTTTGGTGATTTCTTGCAACTTATCATTGCCAAGTCTCATACAAGTAGTAACTGAATGAAAGTACAGTTAGGCTGAACCTGATAACCCAAATTAAGTGCTAGCATGGAACTTATGATTATTTTGATTCTATTTTCGGTGTCATTGAAATTCGTTAATAAAGGTTCAACCGTCATAGTAAACTATACTTAGCATTGATACGATTGGGTGCCATATTTCTACAATTTCTACAAGGAGGAAGGAGTCTTTAAGTGTCTTTGTTCCCGGGTAGGGTACGGGGTAAAACCTGGTTAGTAATAGGGGTAATAGGCTTTCAAATCAAAGGTCGAACGGTCGAGCTCATTAAAAAAAAAAATATTAAAAGTAATTTAAAACTATAATATATTTTCATAACCGTGTGCATTTCATATTATAACTAAATATTTATTCTAAGATATTAATAAATTTAATTTTAAAAGCATATTGTATTAAATCAATTGGTCGCTCCGCTTCGCTACCGCTCCGCGACCAATTGATTTAATACAATACACAAATTCATATAATCAAATATATTTTAATAATAATTATTATTCTATTATTCAACTGAAATGCACACGGTTATGAAAATATATTATAGTTTTAAATTACTTTTAATATTTGTTTTTAATGAACTCGACCATTCAACCTTTAACCTGAAAGCCTATTACCCCTATTACTCTTAAAATAATCATATACATGAATAACATTTAAATTGACAGATTATTCAATATAAAAGTGTAAGCTCTTATAGAATAGATAGATAGATATATTTTAAACATTATTTCAATATTCATATTTGTATGAGTTAGATTTTTAAACATTAAAAGTGTTAGTAAAGTGTGATTGAAATAACTCATATTTAAATCATTGAACTTCTAAAATCAATTTAGTAAAAAAATATGTATAATAAATGGAACCAGAACAACCACAAACTATAAATATTACAAATAACACTGGTGTCATAAATATATACTACAAGAAGTGTTCTAATTAATTAGATGAATTAGATAAATTAGCTTAAACAGAATAAGCGTAAGATTAGCAATGATGGTCTTCAATATTGCTGTAAAACTTGTACTAAACTATATACCAAACAATATCGAGAAGATAATATAGAACATTATAATTATTATATGGCAGAATATATGAGAGAAAGATATAAAACAGATCTTAATTTTAGATTGAAACAATGTTTAAGATCTAGATTAACACAATTATTCAACAAAGAAACGCATTCAGAAACACTATCTAATTTATTGGGTTGTTCAGATGAATTCTTAAAATCATGGATAATATATCAGTTTAATGATAAAATGAATATAGATAATTATGGTGAATACTTTCATATTGATCACGTGTTGCTGATTTCTAAATTTGACATGAGTGATCATTATAATAAGAAGCTAATCTGGAACTGGAGAAATTTAAGACCTTTAGAAAAGAAGGAAAACATAATTAAATCTAATAAACTAGATTTACAGTTATATTTAGATAAACTGGATAAAGCAAAGACATTTGTTGAATTATGGAATAGTATTTCACAGAATCAACCGCATTCTGAGGTTTTGATCAGTGGTTAGAAAGCTGGCAATTCTATTTGAGCTTTGTATGTCTATAATACATAGCTTTTGCTTACCACTAAAACATATGTTGCCAAATATATCTTGTTTTCAATTCTAAAGAATTAATTAACTTCATCATAAAGAACATCTGTTACAATCCAGGCAAACATGCAGAAATAATTAGTTTGGTCGAACGTGCGCCACGTCGGCAGTGAGAAATCAACTCTCTCAAAACACAGTTTACAGTTCTAAATCTAAATGTAAGTACCGTTTTTTGTAGTTATTATGAAGTAGGGAAACCTTTAAACATATTTAAGTACAGTAATTCATTTTCACGGCATCTTTTAGATTAAAATGGAATACAGAGATCGACCAGAAATTCCAAGTCACAGGAATCAATAGAAATGGAGGATGAAACTCTCGTAATTGACGAACAAACTTCACAAAAATTACAAGAACATTTGGACTATCATCAAGAAATGGTGAAAATTCTGAGTGATGTAATACATAATAAACATTTACCGCGCGAACTACAATTACCAAAATTACCAGCAACGCGACTTAAATTGCTGTTGGGACTCAACGAATCGAAAACTAAGAAAATGAGTGGAGATATCAGTGCCGGCTTTGAAAGAAAACTGAGAAGAGTAGGTAGATTAATAAAATATGAAAAATTCAAAATATTAGCATTAGCATTTAGTGAAGTAGTCAGATATTTACCAGAAATTGAAGAAATGATTGGACACAATCCAGTAATTAAAGAATTCTGGATAAAATTATAAATTATAACACTGAAGGTCTTTGTGATATAGATATCAAAAAATGTAATCTCGATTGTATATATCTGTTTTAATATTGTATTGATTACTGTTAACTAAGTATTGCGCAATAACCGGTCCGATTGGACCGCTTTTCTATTGTTCTCCATTGTTCTATTATTGATCGTTGTTAATGGCGGCGGTTGTTCTGTATTGATTGATTACTGTTAACTAAGTATTGCGCAATAACGGGTCCGATTGGACCGCTTTTCTATTGTTCTTCATTGTTCTATTATTGATCGTTGTTGACGGAAACAGCTGCTCAATATTGATTGGTTACAGTTCTATGTTTGAATGTTGTAGTTTACAGAATAAAAATATAACTGTGTATTGCGCAATAACCGGTCCGATTGGACCGCTTTTCTATTGTTCTCCATTGTTCTATTATCGATCGCTAAAATTTACATAATAAATATATGTGTTTATGAAATAATATTTCCACCAGTCGTTTCGTTGAATTGATTTTCAGTTGAGGATTTATTATCGAGGATCCGAAATGACTTATCAAAAGCAGCGAGGAATGAAAAAGGATGACGTTAGTCGAAGAAATGGAAGAGGATTCTAAAATGTTAATCAATTTTAATAAAAATTTGATTTATAAATGGAAAGGAATGATGAATACAATAAAAAACTTATTTGGAATTGGAAAAATTTAAGACCTCTTGAAAAGAAAGAAAATAAAATCAAATCTAATAAACTAGATTTACAGTTATATTTAGAACAGTTAACATAGGCAAAGAAATTTATTGATCAATGGAACAATGATCCAAATAATGAACAATACGTTGAGGAATTTGATACCAAGGATCCGAAATGACTTATCTGGACAGTTATAATTACTGCTCCTAATAGATAAACAAAAGTAGTGAGATATCAAATAGAATTCAAATAAAATATATTAAAAAAACAATAACTTCAACTAACCATTATTTCTATTTTAATTTTTGATATTTTCAAAAGAGAATACTTAATATCACAAAAAAAAATACTAAAAAAACAATAACTAATACTAAAATTCTTTACCTAAGCTAGTATTAATCTAAAGAGACACTGGTATCATTTTATAATACTTATATTTTTTTTCGCTTTTTTCTCTAATATAAATGTCAAGAAATCGAGTAAGAATAGTATTGATATTGAAAAGACAATAGATGATTTGGGTAAAAGTGATAATAAAGATACAGTTGTAACTAATTGTGCTCAAGTTAATTGTAATATTGATTATGAATACCATTTATATTGTAAACACCATCTTGAATTACTAATTGCTGGCGGGAAATCTAAAGAGTTTTTAATTAAGTTAATTACTTTTCAAGAATTAGATGCTATGAAACCAGATAAAGTAATAAAATATTTTAAGATTTATGAAGAAGCAAGATTAGCTAGAATAAATGATTCTATTTCAGATGGTATTGTCAAATGTTACTCTAAGTTACGTAACCAGTTAATACCAATTGATGATGAAAATAAATTATATAGTGATTTGAAAAATGACTACTTAGTTATGACTGAATTACAAAAATGGGTTGGTTATGCTTCATTCCAATTAGGATCGGTTATGACATTAATTTCTACTGGTGTCATTACATTTTCGAATATCAAGCCTATGGAATATAAATCAGGTAAGAACGAAACAGATGTACTACAACCAAACGCCGAAACAGAAAATGAATCAGAACAAAAATTAACTAAAATAAATGAGTGATGGAATTAAGAAAAAGGTTAGATCCGAGAAACAAATTAAATGGGCAAGATAATTAGGTAAAAGATCTTCAGAATTAAAAAAAGCTAAGAAAAAGAAATTAACTGATATAAATGAATCACAGACTTTATCTGATATTAATTCAAATAATAATCCATCTAATTCTTCTAATGCTGGAAGTAATAATTACTTATATATTACAATTGGATTAGTAACAGTTATAATATTATTAAGAATATATTTAAAAAAGCTATTCCAGATAAGATACAATTTGATGAAGGTAAGGAATTTTATAATAAACATTTTAAAAAACTATTATCTGATAACGATGTAGATTATTTTTCAACACACTCAGATAAAAAAGCATCTAAGAAAGATTTAATAAAACATTGAAAACTAAAATGTGGAAATATTTTACTGCTAATGAAACATGAATATATCGATGTGTTAGATGATTTAGTGAAAGGTTATAATAATTCTAAACATAGTTCTATAAATATGAAACCTATACAAGCTAGAAAAGAAGATAATTCAGAAATAGTTTGGAATAATTTATATGGAGCATTTGTTACACATGATTTCGGTGAACCTAGATACAAAATTGGACAACACGTAAGAATATCTAAATATAGAAAAACCTTTTATAAAGGTTATACCCCTAATTTTACTGAAGAAATATTTAAAATTAAAAATATAATATTAACTACACCATTTGTTTATAAATTAGAAGATTTAAAAGATGAAGAAATATTAGGTAATTTCTATGAACAAGAATTATCACTTGTACCAAATCCAGATGAAATAGAATACAAAATAGAAAAAGTATTGAAAACAAAAACTCTTAAAGGAAAAAGTATTCTTTGGTGAAATATAAAGGATACGATGATAAATTTAATGAATGGATTTTATCTAGTAAAATTAAAAGAATAAATGAATAAAGATTTATTTATATTTGAACCGCATAATATGTTAGTTACTGGAGTAACCAATTGTGGTAAAACACATCTCATATTAGATTTGTTAGAAACTATTTATAAGAATCATTTTGATAATATAATATTATTCTGTCCTACTAATGAAATGAATAAAACATATAATAGAGATATAGTTAAGATGAAGAAGTTTATTATATTAGATCCTAAAATAGTAAAAGAAAATTTAGATAATTGTATAAAAATAGCAATTGATACTTATAAAGGATCAAATACATTATTCATTATAGATGATTGCGCTAATTTACATGATTCAAAAGTGAGAGAAAGTGAGTTATGTTATTTAGCTTTCTCTGGGAGACATTTTGGGATAACAACATGGGTTTTAAATCAAAAATATAATTCAATTGTTAAAGACTTTAGGGAGAATATAAGATTTCTAGTTTTATTTTATAACAAAGATAAAAAATCTATGCAACAATCATTGGAAGAAAATCAAATTATACCTACTGAATTACATGATGAATATATGAATAAATTAAAGAATAATAAAGGTTGAAAATTATTACTGAGGCTTCAATTTCCATATGAATATAAGTTTATAAAATAACTATTTATATATCTATCTATCTAATACGTATTAAATACGTATTAGATACGTATTAAATACATTAATACTTAAAACCCCATTTTTAAAATAAATATTATTCTTACAATTTTCAACCAATTTATTTTTATTTTTTCAACTAATATATGAATAAGTTTGAAAATAATAAAGGTTATTTATTACTACTGAGGTTTCTAATATAAATTTAAAAAAAAATATAATTTCAGGTATTTTCAAATAATACGTATTAATACGTATTAGATATGTATTAGATATGCATTAGATACCTTAATACTTAAACCCCCTTTTTTATTTACTATTATTTTATACAATTTTCAACCTTTATTACTTTCTGAGTGTTAGATAATTACTTTCTGGATCACTTTCATCATCACTCTCCAATTCATCATCATACCCCATCAATTTATTCAAATGCTCTACCGTATCTTCATAAATAATTGGTTTAATGGTATACTTATTAGTCATCTCAACTATATCTTTATTTTCTGATTTAAGTTTCATAGAATCTTTATTATCAATGCGCTTTCCTGTAACTATATTTTCATTGTCATCTTTCTTAGTGTTTGATCTTAATATTGTATTTACAATGCTCGATTCTAATATTTTTTTAGCCGCAGATAAATCTAATTCATCATTACTAGGTTCCTTAGATAAATATTCACCTAATAAATCTTTATATAAATCTTTACCATCTACTTTTTTATTTGAAACAAACTTTGTAACATAATTAAATGGGTGTTCTATAAATTCTCTTATACCAACACGATCTATTACATTAATAATATGTGAATTTGTATTCATATGATTATTCCAATTTGATGGAGCGTTTGAAAATTCACCTTTACAATAATCACAATAATTTCTATTTTCACTAATATTTAATATTATTTCATTATTTGATGTAGAAGGTATTGCATTATTAGATGTTGAAGGTATTGCATTATTAGATGTAGAAGGTATTACATTATTAGATGTAGAAGGTATTACATTATTATATGTAGAAGGTATTACATTACTTAAATTATCAACAACACCACTTTTATTATTATCGATTTCTATTAGTTTATTTTTATAAATTTTTAAAATAGGATCAAATATCAAAGCTATATTAAAAGGTATTACACAATATAAACCATTATTATTTTCATGTGTATCGATGTATGGAATATGTTTATATACTTTACCTCCTTCCATTTATTATATAAATTTTTATTAAAGTTAAAATCTTAATACATAACACTATTAAATTGAGAATTTATAATCTTTAATTGCGCGTCAGATATAATATAAATGTGCATTTTAAAATTTTTGATTCCTTTATTCTTTGTCATGAATAATTGTATTCCATCTTTAGTGTTTTGTAGTTTTTTTCCAGAACCATGTAATGAAAATGTAATGAATGATAGTTATTTCTACTTTTGTTATTTCAGGATTGTAATAATAATCAACATTTATTGCGCCATTAGTATATGTTGCAATGGTGAAAAATATTAATATACCTTTAATAGATCTTCTTGGGAAGTTAATATTCTCATTAATTATTTCATCATTTGCATTAATAGTTACAGTTTTAAATTTATCAATATAATCATATAATAATGAAAATCCTTGATTGTATTGAGTTTGAATTGTGTTAGCAATATTTTCATCAGTTACTGTATCATATTCTAAACATATATTCGATAATTTATAACCCATATCTTTATTAACGCTAGATATTACAATTTCATTAACAGGAGCAAATGTTATCTCAAATATAACGTCTTCTTGAATTGCGTATTTATATAAAGGCGCATTATTATTTATCAATTCAAAGTCTAATGGAATTTTATATTTGCTTCCATAAATCTTTTTAATCAAATTATCTGTGGCACGAGTTACTATTGCGTCATTAGCTCCTGATCTTAATTTATTATGGTTTTCCGATTGAATGCCCTGAAATATCATATTATTTCTGTTTTCTCTAGTTAACCATAAATCTTTATAATGCATAAATAAATTATAATCATCTAATGAGAAAACTGTAAGGATTATGAGTAATTATATGATGTGATCTTTCTGCTTTAATAGCATTAGATATTCTATGTTTCTTAGAAGGATTGATATAACTCCCACTCATTTATTTAACAAAAAAATTAATTATTTATTTTTTATCATGTTTACTAACCCAAAAATAATTGCACTTACAACTGTAATTAAAAATAAAATAATATGTTCAGCAGCAAAGTTAATAATGTTTCCTGCAGATTTCAATATAAAACCAACAATTGATGCAATAACTTCGGGCAATGCTGCAGCAGATTTTTTAGATGGTTCCCATAAATATTTTGCTTATTTCTTTAAACCATCCTTAACTTGATCTTGTATAGAATTATTATCTGGGGTTTATCTGGTTAATTTGGAGTAAGAGTAGATTTCAAAGAATTTGATATTGCTAAACCAATTGTTGTAAATAACATAGTTACAGCTGTTAGAATTAAAAGAATTGTTATTCCTTCTAATTTAAATAATAACTTTATTCTATCTTTCAATGATATTTCAGAATTTGGTTTAATCAACAAATCTTTAAAAATAACTTTTAATCTATTAATATCATAATCATATGATTTTAATAATAATTTAATTTCTTCTTTTTATAATTCTATGTTATATTCTAAATCATCTTTTTCTTTTTCTAAACGTAATTCTTTTTGCCTATATTCTATTTCATCAATTACTTGATGATCTAAATCAGACTTTTATTGTTCTATTTCTTTATTTTTATCAGTTAATTCTTTTTCTAAAGTTCTAATTTTAAAATCTCTTATACTTTTATCATACGCAATTTTATCAGATGCAAGTCTTATACTTTTAATTTCTCTAATTGCTTCAACAGAAAATATATTATTTAAATCTTCTAATTGTTGATCTGTTGCATCAATTAATCCATTCGGTAAAAGTTTTTCAATTGGAACTTTATTTGATTTAAGTTTACTAGTTTTGGAAGTTATATTCTGTTCAGAAGTTGTTTCTGTTTCTGATTTCTTTTTGATTATTTCAAATAATTCATTAATTCTTTGTTTAAACACGTCTATATTATCATCTCTTTTTTTTGTGTAACATCAGTTATTTCATTACTATTACTTATTCTTTTAATTCTATCTGGTTCTAATTTTTCTAAAATTGATTTTGCTAATATTTTGTTTTCATTTTTAAAAGTGATATCAATATAAAAATCACCTTTCAAATAATAATACCATTTACCATTATCTAAAAATTTTAATTGATCTGCTAAAGGTCCAACGTCTTCATCATTTATGTTAAGTTTAGAATTTTCAATTATACGTTCTAATTTAGGTATTTTGTTTAAATTATCTAAATCGTGTTTTACTAAATCTGGGTCTAAATTTTCATGATTTAATTGTGATTCTGCATTTTTAATATAATCAGGCATATTTAAATTATTACTATATTCTGGCTCATTACCGTCATTAAAACTTGTTTCACTAAAATCAGGTTGTTGTTCATCAGTTATGCCAGGTTCATCAAAATTATCCATTCCAATATCTTCTCCACCTTCTACATCCATTTATATAATAAAAAAATTAAAATTTAAAATATAATATTCCTCCCATAACAATTCCTATACAAGTTAAAGCTAATTTAGTATTTTCATGGGATTTATTATCATTATCAGTTTTAATTATATCATGTTGAATATTATCAGTTTTAATATGTTCTGTAGTATTGCAATCTTTTATTTTTGAATCATAATCCAATTTAATATTTTCAGTTTTAGTTTCAGTTGATTGAATATGTTTTTTATTTTTTTCACCTTCCATTAATTTTGGAGCAGTAATAATCTTTTTATTTATATCATTTAATCCAAATGAATTATTTATTGTTGCAGTTTTAATTAGATTATTATAACCAATTATATTTCCCATCTTTAGTACTAAATCATTAGAAATAATTAATAGATTAGGGCCTATACAATAATTTAATCTAATATGTGATTTATCTAAATAATTTTGATATCTTACAATGTTTTCTGGAATAGATCTATTTTTATCATTATGAATTGAATCTTCAAATAATACTTTGAATTGTTTCTGTGTATCAAATGATGTATTTAAATTTCCAATTATTGGGGATCTTGTTTCAACTTGCGCACCTAAAATACATATCAAATAAGTTCTAATAGATTGATTTATTCTTTGTATACCTGATTTAGTAAAACCTTCACTATTTTCTAAAATAAAATAAACCCAACCATTATTGTTTTCTTGTTTTAAATGATCTTAAAATTTCGGTAATTTATTAAAATATAATGTTTCTAAATCCTTTGTTTCTATTTTACCATAACCTAATTTATTATTATAGATATTATAAAAGCTATTAGATGGTATGGGAAGTGTACAATATGCTGCAACATTTTCAGGGCAAGGAAGTGATCTTATTGTTCCAATTTTTGTTCTAAAATCAGAATTATTTATATCTATATTAAATTCATTGCAAATTTTTATAAAACTTTGATAAATTAATATTATTATCTAATTCTTTAAAATATCTAGATCCTGGTAAAGCGCACTCTAATTCATTTAATATTATTCTGATTTGAAAGTATGTATGAAATCTAAATAAACTTTGAATTAATTTATATTTAGAATTATTCAAATGATCATTCCAACTAATTCCATAACCTGTTGTTGCACAATAAACAGCAAAATTTAATTGGTTCTGCCAATACTTCATATTAGATTTTAATAACCATTGTTTTTCATCTTTCAATTTTTTAAAATTAATTAAATATACATGAAATATATTTTCCATCTTTGCATTAAAATTATTAGTTTCAGTAACATAAATTTCTAAATTAGTTAATGAATCTAAAACTTCATTTCTATATGTAATATCTTTATTAAAATCTATTGCAGGAATATTATATTTAATTGATTTATTATATTGGAAAGCTTTTGGAAAACTATCTACCATTTATATAATAAAAAAATTAATAATTTATTAATTCTTTTAATAATTTATCTTGTTCTTCAACTGTTATAGGACCATTTAAACTTATTATATAATCTAGTGTATTTTTTAATTTATTAATTTCTTTTATATTCGTTTTAATTTTTTCTTTATTACTTTTTATATTCAATTTTGAACTTATACCGGTTAAAACACTTGATGATAATCCTAACACACCAATTGATATAGCTAAAGGTGTTAATGGACTGAAAATTGCTAGAAATGTTATTACAGAACTAATTGTAACCGAACCACTTATAATCAAATAATATATAATTTTAGATTTTAAATATTTTATCTTTTTAACTTTTAAATCATTTTCAAATTCTAATATTTGTTTTTCTAAATATGTTTTTAATTTAGTTTTATTTATATCATGAGGAATAATATCAATATTATCATCCATTTATTTAGCAAAAAAATTACTAATTAGTAAACTTATAAGCAACAAATATGACAATAACTGTTCCGCCTAAAATCCAAATTATTTCATATTTCTGTTGTTCTTTACTTGGGGTATAATAATCTGATAATTTAGGTTTGTATAGATGTAATTTTTCTTTATTGCTTACCGCGTTATATAAACTCATTGCAGCATCGACTGATTGAAAATCTCTATGTGAAATCTTCTGATCATATAATTCCTTGTTAATATAATCCATATAGTTTTGCCTCTTTTCTCTATATTCTTCTGCAGCTTTATTATATTTTTCTAATGCTAAGTTATGTCTTCTTTGTTCTCCTAATGAACTATTTTTATCAATATGCTTAAATAAATATCAACCACCAGTAAATGCCAAAGCGTTAACAATTGCCGATCCTATAATAGTTATAATTGCAGATGCCATTTATTTAGTGAAAAAATTATGCATTTATATAATAGGAATATATTTTTGTTTTTCTAAATAATCAATAGTTAAATTAGATAAAGTAACTGCTAATGTTAATTTTAAGATATCATTGATATCAAATCTATCAACATTAACACTTCCCATTTTGAATACTTTTTTTAATACCATTGAATAACCAACAGTTCCAACTGATAGTAATGCAACATTATATAATCCAGTTATTATCCACTTATTATCACTCATTTATTTACCAAAAAAATTACTATCTTCAAAATATTTAGTAGTCTTATTTATAATTATTTCAACATTTATTTCATTACTAGTTTCATGATTATCATATATTTTGGTTAATATGTTTTTAATATCATCTATGATAAAATCTTCATCTAATTCATAAAATCTTAAAGATTCTCTAATTAAATTAGTAATCTTTTCTACATTTAAAGTTTCTTTATCTATTGTTTTTTCATACTCAAATGTTGTTTCATTAGAAAATGCAATATTTTTGATATGTATTATTACATCATTAATGTTAAATTTCATTTCTTTCTCGCGTTTAAAATAAAATCAAATCCAAAACATATACTCGGTCCAACAGTTATATTCATTTATATAATAAAAAATTACTCTTTACATCTTATAACTAATTCATAAATTACAGGAAAGTTATTCAAATCAATTAAATATCCATTATGATTTCTTATTTCTAATTTAAAATTATTAAATTGAGGAATACAAGGTTTAAAATCACATTCGTCTAAATTATAATTTATTTGCGTTCCAAATTGTTTGACATTCTTCAATGGTAAAATATTTAATATACTAGAATTACAAATTGTATCTTTAGTTGCTTCAAATGTTTTTGTAGGATTAATTAAATTGCAATAAATATAAAAATGTGTGTAAGGTATTAAGTTTGATCTACCTTCTGCGTATGCTGTAACAATATCTGGGTTAATTCCTAACAGTTTACCTAAAGGTTTTCTTACTGTAAATTTAAATTGTTCGTCATTAGCTAACCTTATCTTTATTTTATTAGAACTATCACTTTTTAAAATTCTAATACTAAATCCGGAATCACTTCCTAATTAAGCTCGAGCTTTTCTATTAATTTCTTGTGCTAATGTTTCTAAATTATATAATCCTGGTTTTAAATATATAAAAAACCATTTATTCCTTTTTTGTAAAAGATTGAAAAAATTAAATGTTCTAGACTTTTATCCGATACATTATAAAAAGAATTACATAAACTTATATTTACTAATTTTAAATCAACACAATTCTTAAATTCTCTGTCTAATTGTACTAATAAATTATGTGATTTATAATTTGTAAGTTTTCTAGAATCAACAAATATTCTGTATTCTTTTAATTCTACCATTTATTTTACATATTTTCTTATTCGAAATCTATTTCATGGTGCCCTTATTCATTCTTACCTTTGTATACGAAATAGAAATCACCAGAACATAATTCTTCTAGATCTTCACTTGATAATCTATGAAATCTATCCGGTAAATATGTTCTGAATTTATATGTATTTCCTTTTAATCCTTCATATTCTAAGTGTATTACTAATTTATCTCCATATTTGTTAGTAACTCTATCAATATTTGTTATTAGATATTTCTTATGGATTATTAATTCTTTTAACTTCTTAAATTTATAATCTACTGATTTGACAATTGAAGTATCTTTTATTCTATCTAGAAATAATCTGTTGTTCTCACTGTGTGTTTGTTTACTCTCCATTTTAATAACATATTTTTAATTAAAATTTGATTAACACGTTAGAATTCATTTCATTATTTCCTTATCTTTTGTTTCTTCTCTTTTAAATTTTAAGTATTCATCTAAATTACAACCATAAGCAACTGTATGAATTCCATCATCTAAAATATATCTTCTATCATCAAATGGGTTTAGACTTATCTTTTCAATTTCTTCAATAAACATTCCATGATCTTCAGATCTTAAACATCTCATCTTATGTTTTCTAACTTCTTCATTGAATATACAATTGATGTAATCTTTGAAATGAATATTCTTTTCTACTACACTTTTGGTTATTCCTTTTAACTTTTTAGCTTCATGTTCTTTAGTTTTATATGAATACATTTTAGATCTAATACCGAAGAATTCAATCGTTTCTTCGCCACCTCGTCTTTGAATTTACCGGGAACTTTTTTATTATCATTGCTAAACAATTCATGATTTTTAGGATAATTACTGAAATCAAAATGATGTTTTAATGTTTTTAAATCATCTGTTATTTTATTAGTTTTTATCTTTAATATCTAACTGTCAGTATCAAAATATAATATTTCTATATGTTTTTCTCCAAAAAGTGGTTGTAATGCGTTATAGTAAAATTTATACATTAATAACTTTGATAATTCTAAAACTGATGCTCCAACATAAATAGGTTTATTGAACTTCATACTTGTTCTTCTCATTTTAACTGCGGCTAGATTTTCATCAAATATTCTGTTACCAATAAATTTAGGATATGTTTGTAAATGTCTAATTCTTTTACCATTACTTACTAACTCAATATCATTTCTATTTCTAATATTTTCACAAGTCTTACCATAGAATGCATTATTCATTAACTTGAAGAAATCTTTCTCGAAATCAGTTTTAGCTTCAATTCTCTGTTTGGTGTTAAAATCTATATATTTTTCTAACCACTTAGATTGACTGAATGAAATATATCTATGTACTTTTTTTAGAACCATTCCTTGTTTTAGATAAAACTTTAACATTCTATAATGTACTACATAATTTTTTACATATTTATCTTCTTGAGTTACCATTAACTTTTCTGTATGAATATGATTTTCGGGTTTAATTCTTTTTTGATAATTTGATAATTCTTCATGAGTTACAGTTTTATGTTCGGGACAGTATGCTAGATTTCTAGATTTAAATTTAATACGTTCAGGATATTCTAAATCTACAACAAAGAAGTAACCAGTATCTGAATCATCTGCAATATCTAGAATTCTTTTCTTCCAATCAAATTTATTATTATTTTCATGTTGTGAAACTTCAGTTAATTCAAATACTCCATAAGGTTGTGGTTCCATCGTTGCCCAACCATAAAAATTATTTGCATCTATATATAATAACTTATATCCAGGGTTATCATTTACATTGCAATATCTATCACCAAATACACCTGAAACTCCTCCTCTTATAGATTTTTCAAATAATAATTGATCTATATTTGTTAACAAATCCATTTTTATATCTGTAAATTTTAATCCACAATCCCATGTTAAACCTGGAGTAGAATAACAATGACAAGGATCAATATCAAAATATTTTCGGTTTACATCTCTAAACCTTTCGAATATATCGGTTAATAATAATACATCTGATTTTAGATATAAATCTACTAATTGCCCACGATTTTTCATTCTAAAATGATTCCAAATATTCAATGTTCTATTATATACTTCATCTTTAACATATTCATTTTTTAATTCATCATAGAATTGTTCTTTTAATAATTCAGTTATATTAAAATCATTATGTGATTTTTAAAATGAATATGGAATTGCGCCTTTATATCTCATTAATTGAAAATCATCATTATTTGGATAGTGTTGCTTTGATATTTTTAATTCATCATCAACTAATGATTTTGATAAGTTATCTAATGAACTATTTAAAAATCTATATGAATCTATAAATCTTAGGCAACCAAATTGGAATGATATATAATTCTCAGATGTTTTAGCTAACATTCTAAATTCATAAGTTGGTATTTTAGCTTTTGATCCTTTTGAATTTAATCTTTCTATTTCATTATTGATTTCTTCTATTTTATGGCATAACTGTTTGATGAATAAATGTGCATCATATCCTGATAGATTATGAAATATAACTGGTACAAAGTTAATTTTCTTAGCTTGTAAGTTACAATTCTCATGTGCAGCGCCTCTAAACTTTTCATTCAAATGATCATGGTCTCTTACTTATTTATCTTTATAAATAAATTTCTTTTCACAATAATAACATTTATCTGCAAACTCAAATGCTTCTTTATCTTCTTCTGTCATTATAATTTCTATATTTTTATTTAACTTTTCATTAAATTTTATTTCATATTCAATTAATAAGTCACAAAAATGATTTATAAGATTTTCATTTCTGTAATGATAATATTTACTTTTAATTAGTTCTGGATAATCAGATTTAATATATAACCCGAAAGCTGCAGCTGATTGATGTATCTTTTTAATAGTATTTGTTATTGGTGGTTCATCTGAAAAATCATTTTCATTAGAATTTAATTTCTTTCTTTTATAATATATTTCTTTTCTATCTTGATCAGTTAATTCTTTATTTAATGATTCAAAATCTCCATATATGACAAATGGAACTTTATTTTTGTAATCATATTTTTTGAATTCTAATATTTTATCCTTTTCATTTGGTAAAACTAATTTACAATAATCATGATTTTCACATAATTGTTTATGATTTAATAATGTACTTTCATTACTGAATTTATGTAAACATTTTCTACATAGATATATTTTATTATGGTGATCACTTTCTGTTCTAAAGAATAAATCTATTTGTTTAATCCACATATAATGATTCTCATAATATAATATATCTATAACATCGTTTGAATCATAATCTTTTGATAGATATAAAGGTTCTAATGTATAATGTTTTATATTGTTACCTTTTGTATTTGGCAATTTGATTAAATCAAATACATTTATCTTTATATTATTATCTCTTTCTATTTTTGGGATGTTTTTAATTATAACAGGATACTTATCTATCTTATAATTATTTTCAAATGGTTTATAATGAGTTAATCTACAAATATTATAAGTTGCAGGATGTAAACAACTTATTATAGCCCATAGAAAACATTTATCATCAAAATTTTGTACATTTATTACAGCATTAGTTTTAAATGGTAGTTTAATGTAACTCGATGCTTCAATATCTGGTTCTTTATAATATGATACATTATTTTCATCAATTGGTTTTGATTTAGTTAACTTATTATATTTTGTGTCATAAACATGTAAA
This sequence comes from Tubulanus polymorphus, assembly GCF_964204645.1. Taxonomy (NCBI): domain Eukaryota; kingdom Metazoa; phylum Nemertea; class Palaeonemertea; order Tubulaniformes; family Tubulanidae; genus Tubulanus; species Tubulanus polymorphus. The sequence continues at coordinate 14,192,071 of NC_134028.1, read as the reverse complement.
GTCATAAATATTATTTCTTCAAATATTAAACCAGATCCTTCAAAATATTTCTCTTCTATTTTAGTTTTTACTTCATTATAACATTTATCTAATTTATCATCTATATGTTGTTTATATATAATATGTTGTGAATGAGAATTTATATAATATATTGGTTTATCTTCAGATTTTATGAATTTAACTTTAGAAGATATACTTATTTTAGGATATTCAACATCAGTTATTATTTTTATTATTTCTTTCATATTTTCTAAATGTTTTTTATTTTCTTCTAATGTTTTTCCTTTATGAAATTTAAACTCGATAGCTGCAGGGCCGATATCACTTTTAGATGCTTTGGTTATCTCTATATCTTTTTTATTATCTAATAAATTAATATATTTTCTTACATCTTCCATGTATGGTCTTTTATTGTTTAATTTATTTTTATTTTAATACTAAATTTTTTATTAAAATTGATTTTAGAAGTTCAATGATTTATATCATGTATTATTTCAATCACACTTTACTAACACTTTTAATGTTTAAAAATCTAACTCATACAAATATGAATATTGAAATAATGTTTAAAATATATCTATCTATCTATTCTATAAGAGCTTACACTTTTATATTGAATAATCTGTCAATTTAAATGTTATTCATGTATATGATTATTTTAAGAGTAATAGGGGTAATAGGCTTTCAGGTTAAAGGTTGAATGGTCGAGTTCATTAAAAACAAATATTAAAAGTAATTTAAAACTATAATATATTTTCATAACCGTGTGCATTTCAGTTGAATAATAGAATAATTATTATTATTAAAATGTATTTGATTATATGAATTTGTGTATTGTATTAAATCAATTGGTCGCGCAGCGGAGCTTGTAGCGAAGCGGAGCGACCAATTGATTTAATACAATATGCTTTTAAAATTAAAATTATTAATATCTTAGAATAAATATTTAGTTATAATATGAAATGCACACGGTTATGAAAATATATTATAGTTTTAAATTACTTTTAATATTTTGTTTTTTAATGAGCTCGACCGTTCGACCTTTGATTTGAAAGCCTATTACCCCTATTACTCTGGTTTACTTTCTCTTTCAACTTGCCGGAGACTACTATCTGCAATGTATTGCATGCTTTGATTTGTCTGGCTTATAGGAGTCGAACGACATTTTCCCATACACAGGCATGGCTTTAGTGTAGATGAAGGCTAGGCACTGCACATTGTGGATTGACTGGAACTCTAAACTCACAAAATTAGACGAGTCAACAAGAAAGATTCAATAATTGGATGTTTGTCTAACTGTATGATTTAACAGCTTGAAATAATACATAACACATTCTGCCATTCTCCCTCTGCAGGGACTCGAACCTGATGGCATCGCCACGGCACGAACCCCTGCATCAGTAGACCGGGTGCGCAGGTACATGCGCAGCTTTCTGAACAAAAACTGGCGGCACCAATCAGATTGCTCGTTGTATAATCGTTGAGGCAAATTTCAAGGAAGAACTATAAATGGGAAAACCCGGGCTAAAATAAAACGGGATTTCTGATTGGCTAAATATCACATCATCTGAACTGCGCATGTATCTGCGCACATGGTCGATTATGGCAGGGTTTCGTGCCGTGGCAATCTCGATGCCATCAGGTTCGAATCCCTGCTGCCGGGGGAGGATGACATTCTGCAAGAGTACACAAAGGAAATCAGTTCTTACATTATATCAGAATCAATAGTTCGCTTAACTCGGGCTAGAATTCTGGTTCCATTGCCAGCCATTGTTGTTCTCCAAAATCAACACTTTTTACACATTTTTTTAACTTTTTGAGGGAAATTTTGAAGATGCTTCGATCAATTACCTTGATCTTTCGGATATATGCGAATGCCCCCTGGGCCCATCAGCATAACAGAAATTGGGATACGGACTCAAGATGGTCATGCTATGACCTTTTTTAGTGCCCAAAAATGTCAATTTTGGCCCGAATTCTGAGTTTGCCATTTCTCATTGCAATTTTTGATGGGTATTCTTTGAAAAGGGATGTCTTATACCTTTGATACCTGAATTGTTACATTGTTGAGCATTTGGAACCACTTCCCAAGTGGGCATGGTGTTTTGGACCCCTTGTTCTAATAACTCAGATCAAGAGTGACTCTCCCGTTTATTTGGAAACACACGCAACTAATGGAATAGGTTTAATTTACACACATGTTGCAGGTATCAATTGTTTATTACTATAGAATTTGTAATCCATAAAAGCCAAATCAACATCAGCCGGAAACCCAGACCAAATCAATTCATAATTTATTGATTGAATCTACACTACAATATATGTATTTATTCAAATATTTCAATAAAAACATTAACTTCTTAAATCTATTCTAAATCATAATACGTTCTTATCTGTGAATTCACTCAATCTATCGGCTCAGCAGGTGCTTAAGATGACTTCTTAATAGGACAGATCCATTTTTAAGGATGGTGATAATACAGTATCATGATGTTTGAATGCCAAAATAAATACCTGGTCAAATATATTAATATTTGTGACTGTACGTCCGCGTATGATTGGTTTCAAAGCTGAATCATATTTGACGTTTACACAGTGGTTGCATATTAGGTTCGAATCTGTCAATGCATTTTATTCTTTGTATCGAAATTTCAATTTAGGCCTACTACAATTCCCATCATTCTGAATGGCTTTACAGAAAACCCGTCATCGCTGCTTAGCAGCTATATTTGTTTTTTTTTAATGCAATATTTGGATTAGTATTCAGTCGTGCTAACGTACATGCAGAATTGGATTCATTGTAATTATGGGATGGTAATTCATGGGCGTCACGAGTCCTGCGACATACCCTTGATATGAAGCTTTTTTTAATGTTAATCATTGACTTGTTTTGGAGTAAACTGAATAGCCCTTAAAATACCAATGCCACGTGGCTTGGTGTCTATGCTCTACGAGACTGTAGTAATAGATTTTCACAACAAACTCATGATTTCAAATAGTCTCCTAAGATATCTATATATTATTTCGCTCCTTATCTAAGTAATTCTTACATTTGATTGCTTAATTACAGATGGAAAGAGGTCAGATGGTATGAAAATCGACTGTGGCTGACTAATTGGCGCGAGTAACCAAAATGCTTCAATCATCAGGGGTAGACAAATTAGCCGAAGATGAATGAAAACTTCACCTTGATGATCATCAGTTGATTTTGCTGTATTTATTTGCCTGGATATATCCTTCATTTCAAAATCTGTCTTCAGTAGAATTTCTTTCAACAAAAATATTTTGAAGATTGAATTTGAATTGATCTTAAAACCAGAGAAAGCATTCAGAAATTTAGAAAATCCTTGACTCATAATCAAATTCTGTGGAGTCAGTTAAGGTCTTTTTGGTCGAATCAAGCCGAAGGAAGTGACTAAAACTCAATTCCTCACTGTCTTATAATGCGGAGTACGACGGAGTTTACACACTGAAACACGTTGGGCTGTGTAAGTGTAATTTGGAAAAGTCCACAATATAATGACCGCCCTGCCCCGCTGCATCTGAGACGTCAACATGTTAGACTGTATTGCTTCGATGACAAACAGACTCCTACGCAAGGTGACCATCCAATTCAAATGTAAATTAAGAAAGAAAACAACAAAACTAGTTGCGTTGATCAACAAAAATAAATCAATAGTTTATTACAATACTTCAGTTTAAAAATAAGGATAGGAAAAAAGTGAACAATAAGTGTGTTTGCCATGCGTCTTTAAATATTTCCCAAGAATATTCCTTTTTCTGGCCACCACCTGCCGCGACGTCAGACTTTTTCGAGATTTTCGCTAAAAATACGAAACAAGACAAAATTGATGGATGGGAATCATACATGCTACAATTCACTTTTACTGCGAACATTGGAATGAGCTAAAGCAATTTGCTAGGAGGAAAAATTGAGTCAAATGATGTTTCAAAATCTGGATGGGAAAAGTTTTACTGAATTGTATGGCTAATGGCAAATACATGTTTATATTGATAAGGTAAATATCTGTATAAAAGGTTGTATAGCAACTTGAATTGAAGGATTAATGCAATAGATCTCTTATTCTAAAAGACGAGTGAGCCATACTTACTAGATTGGTCATGTGAATCAACATCAAATTTAGAACTATCATCCATTTTTAGTTTTCAATCAAAGACCAACCTATGAAATAAAGTACATATTTTTCTGACAACCTGGAATAAATAAAATCTGAGGAATTCACCAAATGTCTGTATCGAACCCCTTATATATAAACTATAGATTGATACTTACATACGTCAAATTGACGAAGAAACTTCATTTGACAGTATACAAACTCGCGGACAAACTCTCAAAATGAATCATGTCCTATTCATGATAAACACCTAGAATCAAACAAAATACAACTAAAAAATTCACAATACGGATTTCGGTTTCGAATCCTTCAAATTGCTATTTACTTACATGGAACGAATTATCAAACTACTTCTGCCGACAGCATACCAACTCGCTGACAAACCCCCAAAATGAAACGTGTCATGGTAAACATCTGGAATTAAACGTAATAAAGCTACAAAATTTACAAAATGTCGGTTTCGAATCCCTCAAATAGCCTTACACTTACAAATGATGGATTATCAAACAACTATGAACTCCCACAACGCCACATGTCTTTGATAATCTACAGTGAAAACCTAGATTTAAATGAAATAAATCTTAAAATTCCGATTTGAACCCAACGTAGGCCCTCTCTCTACTTGTAGGCCTAAGATCTTGAAATAGAATAAATAATGTTATGATGAAAGAGGCATAATGGTTCGGAAAAAATTGAATTCAATATGGCTCTTGGCCCGGCAAAGTTTGCCTTTGAAGTATCCTTTTGATTAGGCCTAATTACACATTTTAAAAGCAAATGACATTTTGCTTCAAACTAAAAGCGGCTTTGTTAAGGAAAAGATTCGTTTGAGTCGTAAAATTTATAGCCTAGAACCAATTTCATTGTCAAAGCGTGATGCACAATTTTGACTGGGTCTTTTTTCCACGTGGTAGTGGACAGAAAATTTGAATAGGCCTAAATAATAGAATAATCTTTCTTAGGTTTCATGACAAAGATGCAGCATTAACTTAGATTAATGCTTATCTTTTACAATTAGGCTTATGTTTCAAAGTAAAACGCCCACAGTTGGTCGAACAGGGGTTAGGCATTGATGGTAGAGGGGCTGTGTGTGTGTAGTCTGAATACCAGTCGTTGTTACGGTTCCGTACAACGTCTGACGCTAAAGTATCATATAGAGGTTAACTCCTGTTAATTGCAATGCAACAACTGATTTTAGTGTCAAATCAAACCTTTGTACTAAAATAAATAAATTAGTTACCTTGTTGACTTTGAAAACGTGATTTATAATAAATTTTTTGATGATTTAAATCGCGAACCGGAGAATTTATTGATTTGATTTGAATTGAATTGATTGCCACTATCAGGATTTCCAATACGGACTAAATTAATACGATGTGAAAATTCAATATGTCTCTCTAAAATTACTCTAAATGTGATTTTCTTGTTGATAAAACGCATATATTTTGGTCAATTTTAACCTTAATAATTTGAAACAAGATTAATATCTGCATTGGCACCAAGTTTAAGTTCGAATCCGTAATTTACACTCCCATCATGCACCTCGAAAAGCCGCCATAGTTGTTATGTGTGCTGAAACAGAGATAAAAATACACGGGAACGAGTTTGTCGAGTGGAGCTTATTATTCCATCAGGGATAGTGTACTATGGTCATGTTATATATCAAAATGTTCCTTATTAGTTCCGCTGCATCACTAAAACTAAACAATATTATATATTCTATAAGTTGTTATTTGATAAATTATTAGCTTATGCAGAAGATAATCCTAAACAAATATATAAATTATTATATTTTAGAAAAATAGATTTAAGTTATCTTATAAAAAATTTTGGATATCATTTTGATTTCTATTTTGATGAATACTTTGAAAAATTAAGAGAAGAAGGTATGATACATACTAATTATCATAATCTGATGGTTCAACTAAAATTGATAAATCTACCTAAGCATTATTATGAATTAGATATAAACAAAGATGATTTTATAAACATATCAGAAACAAAATTAGAATGATTAATATATCTATGTACTAGACGTACGTAAAAATCCAAGAATCCAAGAATTCTTACTTTCTTACTCGTACGTCTCGTAATTAGATATGTAAATTAGTTTTTCAAAATTAAAAATGTAAATTATTTATCTAAGTATAGAAATAGTTATAATATAATCTATTTTTATTTAATTAAGTGAAAACATTTATTCGTTTTTATATTTTTAATTATTACAAAACTAATTCATATACCCAAGTACGAGAGGTACGAGTAAGAATCCAAGAATTCTTACTTTCTTAATTTCTTGGCAAGAATCTTGGTTTCTTACTCGTACGTCTCGTACATAGATATATAAATAGGTATTTTATAAATTTCTATTCATAAGGAAATTGTAGTCTCAGTAATAATTTTGAACCTTTATTACTTTTTAATTTATTCATATATTCATCATGTAATTCAGTAGGTATAATATGATTTTCTTCCAATGATTGTTGCATTGATTTTCTATCTTTATTGGAGAACGATAACCACGATAACCACACTCAAACGTGGTGAACGGATAATAAGATAAAATCCCACTATTTACAGATTAAACGAATTTAAAAACCAGAATTTATTTATTCAATCAAAAATATATAAGACACGACGTTTCGATCTCACCCTAGAGATCAGATGTAAGATATAGATTAAAAACAGGGTATATATATACAGAGGAGGACAGGTTAATTGAGTAAATTGGTGAGTGAGTAAATAATTAGTGTTTGGCAAGGCATGAAGTAATATACTTAGAAAGAATGGAATTATGTAGAGAAAAGCCATTATTTAAATTGGTACTAATATCTGAGTGACAAGTAATTAGGGCAGACTCAACTATGTGGCGTTTAGTGTAATTGCTGGAAGTATAAATAATTTCGGCTTTATCAACATTAAAACGATGACCAGTGTTCCAAACGTGATTGGCTACGCCACTAACCGGTTTTTGATTTATTATATCCTTTTTGTGTTCCGAAATTCGAGTTTTTAAATCACGACCAGTTTCTCCAAAGTAAATTTTATCACAGCCAAAACAAGGAATTGTGTAAACTCCGCAGTCCAAAGGTTTAGATTGATTGTTTTTAACCAAAGTCTTACTAATTTTGTTTTCATACGTGAAATGATTTGTTTATCCAATTAAGGGAGAGAGTGACGAAACTTTTCCAAAACAGGTACATACGGAACTACAGTGAACTCTGAAATGTGTTTTTTTTTATTTTCTGGAGGTTTAGAATTGAAGAAAGTACGTTTAGCCTTAGAAATAGCGATTTTCAAAATGTGATCAAGGTAAGCCAATTTTCTAAGAGAGTTGGATATATGTTCAAATTCAGCCGAAAGGAAGGTTTCATCGCAAATCCGTAGTGCACGGAGAAAGAGACCTTGAGCGAGACCAATTTTGATTGATTTAGCAGTAAACGAAAAGAAGTGAAGGTATGCCTCGGCGTTGATAGGTTTAGGTAGACTGATAAAATCAAATGAGATATTTTATTGTGAATTAGAACATCTAAAAACGGAATTTGGTCATTTTGTTCCCATTCAAAAGTGAATTTCAAAGATGGATATTGGGAGTTGATGAAGTCGATAAAAGAGGTAAGATCAAAATTATCAGAAACTAAGCACGGAATGTCATCAACATATCTAATCCAAAAGTTAGGCTTAGAGCCAGCGTACTTAGGGAGAATTTCGGATTCAAAGTGTTCAAGGAAAAGATTAGCCAAAATGGGGGATAATGGGTTACCCATAGCGAAACCGAAAATTTGTTCATAGAATTTGTCTTGGAATTGGAAATTTAGATCGGTTGTACAGAGTTCCAAAAGTTCAAGTAAACATTCTACGGGAATTGGGAGAACAAGATTGGAGTCCGGGAGTTTTCTTCTTAAGAAATTGAGAGTTGGTTCCGATGGTATATTTGTGAACAAGGAAACAGCGTCAAAAGATATAAATTTTTGTCCATTAGGTTTGAGATTTTTGAGTTTGTCTAAATGATCCATATTGTGCCGAATGTGAGAATCAGAAAAAGTACCCAGAGCCGGGGAGAGTACTTTAGCTACATATTTGGAGAGCCGATATGATGGAGAATTGATATTAGAAATGATCGGTCTTAAAGGTGAATTGGGTTTATGAATTTTGGGAAGACCATAAGCATAAGGAAGATTTGGAAGCCGATAGTTAAATTTTAAGATGAAGTCCGAATGGTTAGGAAATTTCTTAGAGATGTTTTTTAAACCTAAATTAAAAGCTGATTGCATTTTTTTCAAAGTGTTGTTTTTGATGGATTTGTAGAAATTGGAATCAACGAGAATAGCAAACATTTTAGAATTGTAATTGATCAAATCTTGAATAACAATTTTGCCGCCTTTATTAGCCTTGGAGATGCGGATGGTTTTGATGGATTTTAGTTCATGGAGAGCAATCGAAAATCTCCGAGGAAAGAACTGATTAGATTGACGTTGAAGGGTATTCCAAATGGTGTCTTGGTTGATTTAGCCGAAGATAGATTGACAACATTATCAGTAGCGCAAAATTTGGTCCAAGGGCTGTTGGCAATTAATTTATTCAGAATGGAAGAGAAATGCGAATTTTTCCTTAAGACGATGTGCCGCGCAAAGATTCTTGATGCCTCAATGAAGAGAGTGCCAAAGGAAACCATCAGGTATATGGTGTCTGGAAAACGTTCTGCTAGTCGCATTTCATAGAAATTGGTGTTGGTAGTTTCTTTTGCCTCCACAATGCAATGTATTAGATGAGATGCTGCTTCATTTGAAAATGGTTGATCTGATTTGAATTTATTCAACCAATTCAGAGATTTAGGAATAACCGGTTCCTGGAGACATTTTTGAAAAAATATGACGTTTTCTTTGGATTTGTGAGCTTTATAAGCAGCAGATTCGTATTTTCGAAAAGTAAAGATCAAATGAGGAAAGGTTATGAATAAGAATTTCAAAGCCAAATTAAAATCCGTGGGTAACATAATAGAACGATAACAACACTCAAACGTGGTGAACGGATAATAAGATAAAATCCCACTATTTACAGATTAAACCAATTTAAAAACAATCAATGGTTAAAAACAATCAACCTAAACCTTTGGACTGCGGAGTTTACACAATTCCTTGTTTTGGCTGTGATAAAATTTACTTTGGAGAAACTGGTCGTGATTTAAAAACTCGAATTTCGGAACACAAAAAGGATACAATAAATCAAAACCCGGCTAGTGGCGTAGCCAATCACGTTTGGAACACTGGTCATCGTTTTAATTTTGATAAAGCCGAAATTATTTATACTTCCAGCAATTACACTAAACGCAACATAGTTGAGTCTGCCCTGATTACTCGTCACTCAGATATTAGTACCAATTTAAATAATGGCTTTTCTCCACATAATTCCCTTCTTTCTAAGTATATTACTTCATGCCTTGCCAAACACTAATTATTTACTCACTCACCAATTTACTCAATTAACCTGTCCTCCTCTGTATATATACCCCTGTTTTTAATCTATATCTTACACCTGACGATGATCTCTAGGGTGAGATCGAAGCGTCGTGTCTTTTATATATTTTTGATTGAATAAATAGATTCTGGTTTTTAAATTCGTTTAATCTGTAAAAAGTGGGATTTTATCTTATTTTCTATCTTAATTGTAGAATAAAACTTAAAATCTAATGTTTTCTCTAAAATCTTTAACAATTGAATTATATTATATTTTTGATTTAAAACCCAAGTTGTTATACGAAAAGGTCTCTCTGAGAAAGCCGGATAACATAACTCACTTTCTCTAACTTTTGAATCATGTAAATTTGCACAATCATCTATAATGAATAATGTATTCGAACCTTTGTGAATATCAATTGCAATTTTAATACAATTATCTAAATTTTCTTTCACTGTTTTAGGATCTAATATAATAAACTTTTTTATCTTAACCATATCTCTATTATATGTTTTATTGATTTCATAAGTAGGGCAGAATAATATTATATTATCAAAATGATTCTTATAAATAGTTTCTAACAAATCTAATATGAAATACGTTTTACCACAGTTGGTTACTCCAGTAACTAACATATTATGTGGTTCAAATATAAAGAAATCTTTATTCATTTATTATTTTAATTTTACTAGATAAAATCCATTCATTAAATTTATCATCATACCCTTTATATTTCACCAAAGAATACTTTTTTCCTTTAAGAGTTTTTGTTTTCAATACTTTTTCTATTTTGTATTCTATTTCATCTGGATTTGGTACAAGTGATAATTCTTGTTCATAGAAATAACCTAATATTTCGTCATCTTTTAAATCTACTAATTTATAAACAAAAGGTTTAGTTAATATTATCTTTTTAATTTTAAATATTTCTTCAGTAAAATTTGGAGTATAACCTTTTAATGTTTTTCGATATTTAGATATTCTAACGTGTTGTCCAATCTTAAATTTAGGTTCTCCAAAATCATGTGTAACAAACACTCCACATAAATTATTCCAAACTATTTCTGAATTATCTTCTTTTCTAGCTTGTATAGGTTTCATATTTATAGAACTATGTTTAGAATTGTAATAACCTTTCACTAAATCATCTAATACATCGGTATATTTATATGTTTCATTTGCAGTAAAATATTTCCACATTCTAGTTTTCAATGTTTTATTAAAACTTTCTATAATAGATGCTTTTTTATCTGAGTGTGTTGAAAAATATTCTACATCGTTATCAGAAAATAGTTTTTTTAAATGTTTATTATAAAATTCCTTACCTTCATCAAATTGTATCTTTCCTGGGATAGCTTCTTTAAATATATTTTTAAATGCATTAGTAACTTCTATACCAGTTTTATTTTTGATTGGAATTGACCATGCGTATCTACTGAATATATCTATAACATTTAATAACCAGAAATATTCTTTATTGTATTCCTCTAAGTTCTTCATGTCAATTAAATCTGCTTGCCATTGTTGATCTATATATGAAACAATAATTTTTATTGTTAAATAATTTTTATCCATTTTCTTATGGATTTGATACATGGGTTGATTTTGTAACCATAATCTTAGTTCACTATATTTTATATATTTTCTTTATCAAATTCTATTTTACCCTATAATTCTTAAACACTAGAATATGATACTTCACTCTCTGGGTTATGATATAAATCTCTTAAATACTGTTCTTTTTTCATCTAATTTTAATCCATTAATAATAATTTAGATTTATTTTCGTGTATAATAGGTTTATAATCATCACTTCTATCATCATTATCATTATCATGATTATTATTAGATTTGAATTTATATGTTACGCCAAAAAATATAACTACTGTGATTAACCCAATTGTAATATATAAGTAATTATTTCTTCCAGTATTAGATGGATTATCATTCGAATCAATAACGGATGATTCATTTATAACAGCTAATTTCTCTTTCTTAGCTTTTTCTAACTCTGCAGATCTTTCACCTAATTGCTTTGACGATGCAATTTGTTTTTCAGATCTAGGCTTTTTCTTAGTATCATCACTCATTTATTTTAGTTAATTTTTCAATAGATTCAATATTTTCTGATTTATTTTTATCTTTATATTCTATAGGCTTGATATTAGAAAATGTTATAACTCCAGTGGAAATTAATATCATAATTCCTTCTAATTGAAATGAAGCATAACCTACCCATTTTTGTCATTCTGTCATAACTAAATAATCATTTTTTAAATCACTATATAATTTATTTCCGTCATCAATTTGTTTTATCCGGTTACATAACTTCGAGTAACATTTCACTATTCTATCACTTATAGAATCCTTTATTCTAGCTAATCTAGCTTCTTCATATATTTTGAAATGTTTGATTACTTTATCTGGTTTCATATTATCTAATTCTTGATAAGCTATAATTTTACTGAGAAATTCATTACACTTTCCGCTAGCAATTAGTAATTCTGGATGGTGCTTACATGTTAAATAGAATTCATAATCAATATTATTATTATTTTGAGCACAATTAGAAACAACTGTATCATTATTGCCAGTAATACCTAAATCCTCAATTGTCTTTTAATATCAATACTATTTTCACTCGATTTCTTTGACATTTATATAATAGAAAAAGCGGCAAAATATTATAAAATGATACTAGAATAATACTTAATGTGATAGTAGTGTTTGATAAGTAATACTTTTACTTGAATCTATTCAAAATCTATTTAATCTAGTGTTAACTAGAATTGCAAAAGAAAATATTAAAAATATAATATAATTCACTATCTATTTGAAGTTATTGTTTTTTTATTCAATTCTTATCAAAATCTATTCAATCTAGTGTTAAAGTTTTAAGTTATTTTATTACTATTTGAAGTTATTGTTTATTTAAATACTTTTTATCTAAATTAGGATTCAATATCTCACTACTTTTGTCTATCTATAGGAGCGGTAACTATAACTGTCCAGATAAGTCATTTCGGATCCTCGATAATAAATCCTCAAACTGAAAATCAATTCAACGAAACGCTTGGTGGAAATACTATTTCATAAACACATGTATTTTATTGTATTTTATTCTACAGTCAGTATCGATTTCCACATTCCAAGCCGCTCGGCTGAGGCCCGGTAAGGTATGTGTGGAATGCAGGAATCAATAAAGTATAATACAACATCTGTCGCTGTAACCATTAACAACGACTGAATGACGCTTTTGAAATTCCGGCAAACGTAATACATTGAAAGTCTATACAGTATGACTAAACTGCTACAGTCTCATGAGTTGAAATATCCATAATTTCTGATTCCACATCCTTCCATCTTCACTTTCATGACTCAAATAGCAATTGTCTTCTTGTTACGCGTAGCAATTTGTTATCTAAAAGATAAATATCTAGCGTAGAATTAAACTAACTTGAAGTTGTAGTTGTCAAATATCAATTACAGCACTTAAACATGTTTAACGTTTCCCAGCGCCTTATTAACAACAAAAACGGTACTTACATTTAGAACTGTAGACTCCTAATAATGTTTCCAGAGAGAAATCCTATGCGTTCCTATGCTTATGCACTGCGCGCTTATAACTGCCAGTTATTCACTAGCTAAACACTGTCTGCCGCGATGGTAACAGGTGTTCTGTTATGATGAAATTGATTAATTCTTTTCAACCGAAAGAGCGCGTTTGATCAATGTTCAAATGAGGTACTCCCCATTCAACTGAATACAACTGCGACAGATGTTTTGTAAACAACCTACAGCTTTGCATTATGATGTTCGTCGACGGTCTGATGTAATACAATTGTATATAATCAGTTTGACATAGATCGAGAGTTACCGGTTTTCTAAGCGCTTCAGATTCAACGTATTTTTCGTTCTGTGTTGAGTTCCATAATTCAACAAATGTCTTTGCTTTACACAGCTGATCTAAATACAACTGAAAATCTAGTTTGTTAGATTTAATTTCATTATCTTTCTTTTCTAAATGTCTTAAGTTTTTCCAGTTCCAGATTAATTTCTCATTGTGTTCATCATTCATGTTAAATTTAGATATTGGTAACACATGATCAATATGAAAGTATTCAACATAATTATTAATATTCATTTCATCATTGAACTGATTTATAATCCATGATTTTAAGAATTCATCTGAACAACCCAACAAATTAGATAGTGTGTCTGAGTGATTATCTTTACTGTATAGTTGTGATAATCTAGAACTTAAACATTTTCTCATTTTGAAATTAAAATCTGTTTTATACCTTTCTTTTTGATAATTATTATAATATTCTGGATTATTAGCTCGCCAACGTCTATTTTTTCATTACATTTTTCTGGATTATTCACTTGATATTGTTTAGCATATAGTTTGCTACAAGTTTTGCAGTAACTCTGCTTACCATCTTTAGAATATCTATCTGTATTATATTCTGAAGATTGTTTATCAAATTCACATTTTGAATATTTCTTATAGTATATATTAACAGCACTATTTGTAATATTGTTAGTTTGTGATTGTTCCCGCTCCATTTATTATACATATTTTTTTACTAAAATTTGATTAACACGCTAGAATCCTTTTCATAATCTCATTCTCTTTTGACTCTTCCCTTTTAAATTTTAAATATTCTTCTAAATTGCAACCATAACCGACTGTATGAATTCCATCATCTAGAATATATCTTTTATCATCGAATGGGTTAAAACTTATCTTCTCTATCTCTTCAATAAACATCTCGTGATCTTCAGATCTTAAACATTTCATCTTATAGTTTCTAACTTATTCATTAAATATACAATTGATGTAATCTTTGAAATGAATATTCTTTTCTACTACGCTTTTGGTCATTCCTTTCAATTTCTTCATGAGTTTTAGTTTTATAACTATACATTTTAGATCTAATACCTATGAATTCAATCATTTCTTCACCACCTAATTCATCTTTGAATTTACCGGGCACCTATTTATTATCATTGTTAAACAATTCATGAGCTTTTGGATAGTTACTGAAATCAAAATGATGTTTTAATGTTTTTAAATCATCTGTTATGTTATTAGTTTTTATCTTTAATATGTAAGAATCTGTATTTTTATGATTAATGGAAATCCACAATTAAATGTACCATCTTCAGTTGTTAAATCATAAACATATTCTGTAGGATTGGATATTTCAAATAAATCTCTAACTTCTTCTGTTAGTTAATTTTTACATGCATCAATATTTAATTGAAATACATTTGGTTTATCCTTTCTAATATTTACTAACATATTAAATCCTAATGAATTGCATAATATATTTAATCCTGATATAGCAACTTTTCCTTTTTGTGTCAAAGATATAGTTTTCTGTTTCGTATAGTTTTTTGAACCATCTGCAGCATAAAATCCAATGAAGAACCATTTTCTTAAATCATATTTTGAATTTAATACATAATCTGGCACAATCTTTTCTTTGGTTGAAGTATTACTTTTAATGATTGCAGGAAAATAAAATTCATCATTATATTTTATAGCAAAATCTTTTGAATTATTTACGTGTATTCTATGATTCTAAATGTTTTATTTGGAAATTCTTTTTTATTCTTCACAGTATTTTTTAATTCTTTCTAATAATTTCAAATGTTGATTGCATAAATACCAACAATATTTATTTCAACATATTTATACACACCTGCTGATCCATCTCAAATAAAAAATCCTTTGATAAAATATTCTTTTTCTTCCAATGTTTCAGGTTCTATATTATAAATATTATCAATTATTTCACCAAATGACATATAATTCATTCTTTGGTATAATCTTTTATGTAATAATTCATCTCAAATTTTTATATCAGTTTGTTTTATTTCATCACCATTTTGTTGAATTAAACTATGATCTTCAGTAACATCAACAAATCCTAATTTAGTTCTACCTCTATAAATCTTTTTATTTATTTTATGTCTAATTATATTCTTTTAATTTCACCCATCCATTTTCTGTCCAAACATCCATTAATCCATTTATTTGTATTAATTCTTTTTCACCATACGAAATATAAAGTTCATTTTGTTTTGGAATTATTTCTGAAATTCTTCTAATTAACATTTGATTAATATATTTTAAAAATATTGGGGTGTCAGCTGTTACAGAATCAAAATATAAGAATTCTATATGCTTTTCTCCAAAATGAGGTCGTAATACGTTATAAAAGAATTCATACATTAATAGTTTTGATATTTCTAAAACTGAAGCACCAACATAAATTGGTTTATTAAATTTAATTGATGTTCTTCTCATTTTAACAGCGGCTAAATTTTCATCAAATATTCTGTTACCAATAAATTTAGGATATGTTTGTAAATGCCTAATGCTTTTACCATTTCTAACTAACTCAATATCATTTCTAATTCTAATATTTTCACAAGTCTTAACATAGAATGCATTATTCATTAACTTGAAGAAATCTTTCTCGAAATCAGTTTTAGCTTCAGTTCTCTGTTTGCTGTTAAAATCTATATATTTTTCTAACCATTTAGATTGACTGGATGAAATATACCTATGTACTTTTTTTAGAATCATTGCTTGATTCAAATAAAACTTCAACATTCTATAATGTACTACATAATTATATTTATCTTCCTGAGTTACCAATAACTCTTCTGTATGAATATGATTTTCGGGTTTAATTCTTTTTTGATAATTCAAAGAAGTCCTCCTTATTTTAACAGCAGCTAAATTTTCATCAAATATTCTGTTACCAATAAATTTAGGATATTTTGGTAAATGTCTAATTCTTTTAGCATTACTAACTAACTCAATATCATTTCTATTTCTAATATAATTTCTACTATTTCACAAGTCTTACCATAAAATGCATTATTCATTAGTTTGAAAAAATCTTTCTCAAAGTCAGTTTTAGCTTTAGTTCTCTGTTTGGTATCAAAATCTATATATTTTTC
This sequence comes from Tubulanus polymorphus, assembly GCF_964204645.1. Lineage (NCBI taxonomy): Eukaryota > Metazoa > Nemertea > Palaeonemertea > Tubulaniformes > Tubulanidae > Tubulanus > Tubulanus polymorphus. The sequence continues at coordinate 14,175,497 of NC_134028.1, read as the reverse complement.
TAACCATTTAGATTGACTAAATGAAGTATGTATATGTACTTTTTTTAGAATCATTCCTCGTTTTAGATTTCAGAATTTTAACATCCGATAATGCACTACGTACTTATATTTATGTTCCTGAGTTACCATTAACTTTTCTGTATGAATATGATTTTCAAGTTTAATTCTTTTTTGATAATTTGATAATTCTTCATGTGTTACAGTTTTATGTTCGGGACAGTATGCTAGATTTCTAGATTTAGATTTAATGTTTTCAGGGTATTCTAAATCTACAACAAAGAAGTAACCAGTATCTGAATCATCTAAAATATCTAGAATTCTTTTCTTCCAATCGTATTTATCATTATTTTCATACTGTAAAACTTCAGTTATTTCAAATACTCCATAAGGTTGTGGTTCCATCATTGCCCAACCATATAGATTATTTGCATCTATATATAATAACTTATATCCAGGGTTATCATTTACATTGAAATACCTATCACCTAATACACCTGAAACTCCTCCTCTTATAGATTTTTCAAATAATAATAATTGATTTATCACGATAGGTAGAACACAATATCCGTGTTGACGCGATGAGGAGAGAATCCCACAATGATAATAAAAAGTCCGAATATGAAACTTCGAGATAGTAGTCATTATTCCTGGAGATGACTATTAGGATATAGTCGAAACGTTGAAATAAACTACTAATCTCGAAGTTTCATTTTCGGACTTTTTATTATCATTGTGGGATTCTCTCCTCAATTGATCTATATTTGTTAACAAATCCATTTTTATATCTGTAAATTTTAAACCACAGTCCCAAGTTATTCCTGGACTAGAATAACAATGACATGGATCAATATTAAAATATTTTAGATTTACATCTCTAAACCTTTCAAATATATCAGTTAATGATAATACATCTGATTTTAAATATAAATCTACTAATTGTCCATGATTTTTCATTCCAAAATGATTCCAAATATTCAATTTTCTATTATATACTTCATCTTTAACATATTCATTTTTTAATTCATCATAGAATTGTTCTTTTAATAATTCAGTCATGTTAAAATCATTATGCGATTTATAAAATGAATATGGAATTGCGCCTTTATATCTCATTAATTGAAAATCATCATTATTTGGGTAATGTTGCTTTAATATTCTTAATTCATTATCAACTAATGATTTTGATAAATTATCTAATGAACTACTTAACCAGAAAGAAACTTTCCATGATGGGTTTCTGTGTAATTGTTTCTGTTTCATTCACCGAACTCGCTGTCAAAAAGGCCATTCTCGATATAAATAGTAATGGGTTTTCCCCGCGGGATACCCGCTTTGGGAAAGGCACCTGAATCGATGCTACGAGTTCGAATCCCAATATTTAGACGTAATTTATTATTCTTTGAAATAAATTCTTAGAATTTCTATTTATGATAGGATGTGCAGGTTTTGATTTGGTAATGATGTTTATAAAAGTTAACCTCAGTAATTGGAATATCAGGGGTTCAGATCAGAGGACGAGAGGACGAGACACCACTCATCACCACAAGTAATTTTTTTCCCTAATAAATGGGAGATAGAAAAGCATTCTTAGCAACAATAAATAACAGAATAAAACCAGCAAAAAAACAATTTGAAATAAAAAAGTTAGTTGATGTTACAAAAGAAATTGAACATAAAATATTAAAATTAGAAAAGATAAAAACTAAATATGGAGAGAAAGTATCAGCTAATTTAAGCTACTGTAATGTTAGTACATCGCGAGAATTTAAAGTGTTTTTACCCGATAAATGGGTTTCATTGAGTATGGAGGAATTGAAAGATTTAGTAGGATTTAAAATAATATATCATGGGAAAAATGAAGATGGCCATCATGATTTAGAAATTGTTGATTAAATTTAAAAAAATAGATTAATAAAAATAATGAATATCTAGAATCCGAAATGACTTATCTGGACAATTTAATTGCTCCTCATAGATAGACAAAAGTAGTTAGATATTCAATTAATATTTAATTAATTAAAAAAATTATTTTTTTTTGCTTTTTTTCTAAAATATTAATCCATTTTTTTTATTATCAATTTTGGAATTTCAGAAGTACTTTCATTTTTGATAGCAGTTGGTTCAGAATTACTAATACCATGAATTTTATTTGATTTCTTATACCAATTACACCCAATCAAAATGAATACAATTACAAATCCAACTGTAAAATATAAATATTTATCAAATATTCTATCATTAGAAGGATTAGAAATAACAACATTTTCACTATTTTTATTAACATTTTTATTACTTATTTTTTCTTTTACAGCTTTTTTATATTCTTGTGATTTAATTCCTAATTGCCGAGACCATTCAATTTGTTTCTGTGATCTCGGTTTTTTCTTCACTTCATCCACCTCGCTCATTTATTATAGAAATATTTTTACTTTCAATATTTGAAAATGTTATAACCCCAGTTGATAATAATGTCATAAATCCACCTAATTGAAATGATAAATATCCAATCCATTTATTTAATTCTGTCGTAACTAAATAATCATTTTTTAAATCGGAATATAATCTATTTTCATCTTCAATTGGTAGTATATAATTACATAATTTACTATAACCTTTTACTACATTTTCTGATATCGCATCATTAATTCTAGCTGTTCTCGCGGCTTCATAAATCTTAAATAATCTAATAATTTCATCTGATTTCATTGTATCTAATTCATTATAAGTTAAATTTTTACCAACAAAATTTTTACATTTTCCAGATGCTATTAATATTTCTAATTGATGTTTACAATAAAGATAATATTCATAATTATTATTTGTTGTAACATTATTTAAAGCACCATCATCTGGAGTTAATTTTGTTTCTGTTATTCCTAAATCATCTAAAGTTTTTTCAATTGGAACATCACCATTTTTAGATTTTATTTTCTTTTCACCTACCATTTATATAACAAAAAAATTAATTGTGTGATGTTGCAACTAGAATTTAACTAGAATGTAACTAGAATTCAACTAGATTAACAAGCTAGTTGAAATATTAGTGTTTTTGTTTATTTCTTGTTAAATCTAGTTGATTTTTGTTTCAACTACTAACAACTAGAATTCAACTAGAATGTAACTAGAATTCAACTAGATTAACAAGCTAGTTGAAATATTGTTGTTTTTGTTTATTTCTAGTTACATTCTAGTTGATTTTTGTTTCAACTACTAACAACTAGAATTCAACTAGAATGTAACTAGAATTAAACTAGATTAACAAGCTAGTTAAAATATTGTTAAATCTATTTGATTTTTGTTACAACTACCAATAACTAGAATTCAACTAGATTAACAAACTAATTGAATTTAAATAAATTCATATTTAAATGGGTGTTGTAATCTAAATAGTAATTTTGATCTTTTAATATTTTTCAACTTATCCATATATTCATTATGTAAATCATGTGGAATAATATCATTTTCCTCAAGTGCATTTTTCATCGATTTTCTATCTTTATTGTAGAATAAAACTAGAAATCTAATGTTTTCTCTAAAGTCTTTAACAATTGAATTATATTTTTGATTTAAAACCCAAGTTGTTATCCCAAAATGTCTGCCAGAAAAAGCTAAATAACATAACTCACTTTCTCTAACTTTTGAATCATGTAGATTAGCACAATCATCTATGATAAATAATGTATTTGATCCTTTATAAATATCAATTGCTATTTTTATACAATTATCTAAATTTTCTTTTACTGTTTTAGGATCTAATATAATAAATTTATTATTTCTAGTAATGTTTCTATCATAAGTTTGATTAAATTCATATGTTGGACAAAATAATACTATATTATCAAAATAGTTTTTGTAAACAGTTTCTAATAAATTTAATATAAAATAAGTTTTTCCACAATTTGTTACACCAGAAATTAACATATTATGAGGTTCAAATATGAATAATTCCTTATTCATTTATATATTTTTAATTTTACTTGATAATATCCATTCATTAAATTTATCTGGCCATCCAACCCATTTTACTAAAGAATATTTTTTTCTTTTAACAGTTTTTGTTTTTAGTACTTTTTCAATTTTATATTCTTGTTCTAGATTTTCAGTAGTTAAACTTAATTCTTCTTCGTAAAAGTAGCCATCAACTTCTTCACCATCTAAATCTTCTAATTTATAGACATATGGTTTTGTTGTTATTACCTTTTTTATTTTATATATTTCTCTAGTAAAATTTCGATCGTATCCTTTGTCAAATATCTTTTTATACTTAGAAATTCTAACATTTTGACCAACTTTAAATTTAGGTTCACCAAAATCATCAACAAGAAATGCTCCATATAAATTATTCCAAACAATTTCAGCATTTTCAGGTTTTCTAGCATCAATAGGTTTCATTCCAATAGAAGAATGATAAGAATTATTATATCCTTCTATAAATTTTGGTAAAACATCAATCCATTTATAAGTATTATTTGCTGTGAAATATTTTGACATTCTTGTTCTCAATGTTCTATTAAATCGTTCAACAACTGCTGCTTTTTTATCCGATTTTGTCGAAAAATATTTAATATTATGAAAATCTAAAAGTTCATGAACTAATGAATTATCAAATTCTTTTCCATCATCAAATTGAATTTTTTCTGGTTTTAGTTTACCACCTGAAAGAAATTTTCTTAAAACATGTGATGTTTGTGCAGCATCTTTTCTATAAAGTGGGAAGCTCCATACATAACGACTAAAAATATCAATTATATTCAATATCCACCAATAATCATTATTATCTTTTTTAAGATTTTTCATATCAATTAAATCTCCTTGCCACTGTTGATCTACATAACTTACCATAGTTTTACGAGTTTTATATTTTCTAACAATTTTTTTATGTGTTGTATATGTTGGTTGTTCTAACATAAATTCATTTATATCTTTATATTTAACTAAATTTTGTGGGATTATCTTATCTAATTTATCTTGTTTTACTTTACGCCATATATTTTTAGTAGAAGAATAAGCAACCGAACTCTCAGGGTTGTAATATAAATTTCTTAAATATTGTTCTTTAGTATTAGGAGTTTTTTACCACTCATTTATATATCCTTAATTTTAACTTTATATTTCTAATATTGAATACTATCTAATTGAGAATTTACAATATTTAATTGTGCGTCAGATATAATATAAATATGCATTTTAAAATTTTTCATTCCCTTTTTCTTTTTCATAAATAATTGTATTCCATCTTTTGTATTTTGTAATTTTTTCCCAGAACCATGTAATGAATTATCTTCAGTTGTTCTAAAATCTACCCATAATGCAAATTTATTACCGGTATAATAATCAATTTGATTAATGTTACAATTTTCAAATGATTTTACTTTTTCATTCATAAAATGTTTTTTAATTTCTACCCATTGATCAATCATTCTCATTCCTTGACAAAATATTTTATTCGCTATACCTTCGATAGTTATTTCTACTTTTGTTATTTCAGGATTATAATAATTATCAACATTTATTGCGCCATTAGTATACGTTCCAATAGTAAAAAATATTAATATACCTTTAATAGATCTTCTAGGAAAGTTAATATTCTCATTAATTATTTCATCATTTGCATTAATAGTTACAGTTTTAAATTTATCAATATAATCATATAATAATGAAAATCCTTGATTGTATTGAGTTTGAATTATACTTGAAATATTTTCATCAGTTACTGTATCATATTCTAAACATATATTCGATAATTTATAACTCATATCTTTAACAACGCTAGATAATACAATTTCATTTACAGGAGCAAATGTTATCTCAAATATAATATCTTCTTGAATTGCGTATTTATATAAAGGTGCATTATTATTTATCAATTCAAAGTCTAATGGAATTTTATATTTGCTTCCATAAATCTTTTTAATCAAATTATCTACGTCATTATTTACTATTGCGTTATTGGCTTCAGATCTTAATTTATTTTGGTTTTCTGATTGAATTCCTTGAAATATCATATTATTTCTATTTTCTTTAGTTAACCATAAATCTTTATAGTGCATAAATAAATTATAATCATCTAATGAGAAAACTGTTTCTGGACCAATCTTTATTGTTAACTTTTTAATCAAATATCTTCCAACATTATCAACAACATAATTATTATTATTACCGATTACTTTTATATCAGCTGATAAATAAATACTGTTTGGAACATAAAAACTATTTTGTGTTAATCGAGGGATTCTAACGTATAAAGTTTCATCGGGATTAATATTTGAAGGGTTATGAGTAATTATATGATGTGATCTTTCTGCTTTAATAGCATTAGATATTCTAGAAATCTTAGAAGGACTTATATAACTCCCACTCATTTATTTAACAAAAAAATTAATTATTTATTTTTAATCATATTTACTAACCCAAAAATAATAGCACTTACAACTGTGATTAAAAATAAAATAATATGTTCAGCAGCAAAGTTAAGAATATTACCTGCAGATTTCAATATAAAACCAACAATTGAAGCAATAACTCCTGGTAATGCTGCAGCAGATTTTTTAGATAGTTCCATAAATATTTTGCTAATTTCTTTAAACCATCTTTAACTTTATCTTGTATAGAATTATTGCTTGGAGGTTTATCTGGTTTATTAGGAGTGGGAGTAGGAGTAGATTTCAAAGCATTTGATATTGCTAAACCAATTGTTGTAAATAACATAGTTACAGCTGTTAGAATTGAAAGAATTGTTATTCCTTCTAATTTAAATAATAACTTCATCCTGTCTTTTAATGATATTTCAGAATTTGGTTTAATCAACAAATCTATAAAAATAACTTTTAATCTATTAATATTATAATCATATGATTTTAACAATAATTTAATTTCTTCTTTTTGTAATTCTATGTTATATTCTAAATCATCTTTTTCTTTTTCTAAACGTAATTCTTTTTGTCTATATTCTATTTCATCAATTACTTGATGATCTAAATCAGACTTTAATTGTTCTATTTCTTTATTTTTATCAGTTAATTCTTTTTCTAAAGTTCTAATTTTAAAATCTCTTATACTTTTATTATGTGCAATTTTATCAGATGCAAGTCTTATACTAATAATTTCTCTAATTGCTTTATCAGAAAATATATCTAAATCTTCTAATTCTTGATCTGTTGCATCAAGTAATCCATTCGGTAAAAGTTTTTCAATTGGAACTTTATTTGATCTAAGTTTACTATTTTTGGAAGTTATATTCTGTTCAGAAGTTGTTTCTGTTT